>NW_026712578.1:0-725202 GCF_030625045.1 Achroia grisella | reverse complement strand
GGTGCTCATTATTGCATTTATGTACTCTTCCATGCCAGAAAATTGTTCGAGATTGAATTTGTATAGTTTTCTCTCTAAAGTTATTCTACGACCCATGCTGCGGTTTTCATATGCCTTTTTCAACTCATTCCAAGCATCTTTGGCGGTTTTACAGTTCCGTACATGAGTTATGGCTGGGCCGTCTAACGTCAAATTAATTTTTGACAAGGCTTTCCGATCTTGACGGATTCTTGTCGCTTCTGGTACAACCACACCTTCGGGATATCCTACTATTGTCTCCCAAAGATCTTCATGCAGTAAGTAATTACTCATCTTAAATTTCCAAGATGAATATCCTTCTTTATTACAAAGATATATGGTATTACTTACGCAGGAACTTGAACTCGAAATTCCTCGAGTTGTATTATCACCAGCGTGCATTTTTACTATTATTTTTGTAAAAATATGTAACAAAAATCCTTATAATTTTAAATTATTTGTTAGAGCATTCGTGCTGATAACGTGTTAGAAAGATGGAAAGCAAAGAAGTAAGTAAAATTTTAAATCAATGTCAAAATATAAAATAAAATGTCTATAGCGTTTCCAGCCAATATTATCAACAGACGCTAAGGAAAAAATATAAATTACAAAAAAGTTGACATTTATAAGAGGCTAAAATTATTCATTTAAACATAAATAAATAATTTTCGATTTGATTTAATTTAATTTGACTATTTCAAACAATTTGATATTAGTCAGCTCAATTTGTGTACCGAGAGCTGAAACCGATTTTTTTTCAATCTATTCTAATGCTATTTGCATCTGGCCTTTAACTTCATCGGACATTAAATTCATAAAAAACCTATAAAATAAATATAACTACATGTAAAATAATGTAACGAAAGACATTAGACATCAGACACAGATGTCGTCATCATCATCAGCTTCAAGAGCATGAGGTGGATAATAATAAAAACTATTATGTTTTTATATTAGATCTAGCAGTCTAGTACACTGCTTTACGTCCGATGGTCGCGGGTTCGATTCCTCGCACGGCACAAACATTTGTATTCATGAGTATAATTGTTTGTATCGGTCTGGTGTTTTCTATGTATAATATGTATGTATTTACAAAAAAAAATCTATGTCTATGTATCAGTTATCTAGTACCCACAACACAAGCTTTAGCTAGCTTAACTTGGGTCTAGATGGCGCTGTGTGAATTGTCCTGAGATAATTATTATTATCATTATTGTCGGTCTGTCAGTCCGGTACTACGCTTCATTACCGGTCCATTCATGACACATCATACAGTGTTACAAACATACAAATACATATATACGCCGAAATTCTCATGGGATTTATATTAACAGAAATTTTATGTATGGGAGTAAAGAAAAGGTAGATTAAAATAGAATAGAATAGACTAATGTAGAGCTATTCTGTAAGCATCACTTACGAATTCGAAAGCTTAATCCGCAGTGATATTGTACATTGATATTCTGTAAAACTCGACAGCGACAGCAACGCTGCACGCTCGAGAGCGGGATGGAGGTAAAACAGGCACTAATGATTTTTTTACAAATAGGCAAACTCGATAGTTGTTATATTTGGCAAGTGACACGTGCCTTGAGCGATGAGTGAAATGAGTTGATAAAAAGCTTACAGAATACCAATACCGGTATTATCTGAGTGTTTTCTATGTATATATCTTATATATAAAATTCTCGTGTCACAGTTTTCGTTCCCATACTCTACCGAAACGGCTTGACCGATTCTTATGAAATTTTGTGAGCGTATTGAGTAGGTCTGAGAATCGGCCAACATTTAATTTTCATCCCCCTGAATGTTAGGGGTAGTCCACCCCTAATTTTTTTTTTTATTTTAAGGCAAAACAACGTTTGCCGGGACAGCTAGTATACAATAGAAATTTATCTATGTATATTTGTCAGTATTATACGTACCAGACGTACACATAATGCTGAGGACATTGCACAATATATTGAAATTTCTATTGAAATCGCTCCCTCTTATATTTTGTACCGTACGCCCAGTTAATCTTATGTTACTGTACAGTGTAGGCGTACAGTTACATACACTTTATGATGTTAGACTTTATGGTTAAATAAATATAGCCTATATAAGATATAGTTATTATATTTTATGTTTATAAACAATTTGCGACATTTTAAAACTGTATAAAAACAGTTTTAAAATGTCGCACATTAGGTGTAAGGAAACTAGTGCTCCCGGCCTTGTTTGGATGTTCATAACTTTGTGAGTTACCAAATAGGCTGCTAAATGTAAATAAACTATTGATGTGCCCCGGCTTCACTTGGAAGTTTATAACTTTATGAGGTATATGTATCATCGACATCATGTCTATCCACTGTTGGATATAGATCTTTGGGCCAGCCATTTCAGTGATTAGCCGGAACAAACAGACAGACAGATAAAAATTTTAAAAAATGTTAATTTGGCGTATGTACCGTATTTATATTCATAGGCATGTAGTAAAAAACGGTTATTTCAATATTACAAACAGACACTCCAAATTTATAGGTCGTGTGCGTTTGCCCTTATGTATGTGTATGTGTCTTATCGTCGGTCCATCGTGCAGGAGGGCGCCCTACACTCCGAATATAGTATAACTGTAAAATATTACAAATTAAATTAATTTAACTATCCAATTCAAACGGGGACCGAAATTACGACGGCCGAGGTTCGAACTCCAAGCGGTGCCTTCAAACTAAAGTCGTATCCGTCAGGCGGGAGTTGGCCTTCAGCCGCTCCATAAGTCCTTCCTTTGGTTTGGAGTGCCATCTGCACTCGCCCCCTATCGTCCGGTGAAACTGTAAAGGCCAGCTGCGGCCAATGACAATAGAGGAGTAAAAAAAAAAAAAAGCTGTATGTGTACATATAAATAACATTGGAGTTTCTGTTTGTAACATTGAAATAACAGTTTTTTTCTACATGCATATGAATATAATTATGGTACATCCACCAAAATAACATTTTTTACAATTTTTGTCTGGCTGTCTGTTTGTTCCGGCTAATTTCTGAAATGGCTGGACCGATTTTGACGGGACTTTTTTTGTCAGATACCTGATGTAATGAGGAGTGACTTAGGCTACTTTTATTTCAGAAAAATTATTTATTTTATATAAAAACTAGCTGTCCCTGCAAACGTTGTTTTGCCTTAAAATAAAATAAAAATTTAGGGGTGGACTACCCCTAACAATTAGGGGGATGAAAAATAGATGTTGGCCGATTCTCAGACCTACTCAATACGCTCACAAAATTTCATGAGAATCGGTCAAGCCGTTTCGAAGGAGTATGGGAACGAAAGCTGTGACACGAGAATTTTATATATAAGATAAAGTTAAATTTCACGCGGACGAAGTCGCGAGTGCAGGTAGTATAAATAAAATTACAGGCAACTGTCATCATAAAATTCAACATGACCGCATAAGATTGTGAATACATAAACAAAAATATATATGTATATTGTCAATCATTGGCCGTCAATATAATATATGTATATCCAATACAAAATTAATGACATACTATATTAACATATCATGTCTTTTATAATAAAATAAACCTATTGTTAAATGTTTTATTAATAGAGCTAAGTTTCTTGTCAGTTCTTCTCTTCTCATATCGAAATCATTCCGAACTGACGGTAGATTTGACATATCATATGAGTCTGTAATAGACCTACAAGAATATTTTATATAAAAAAATTGAATTTGAATTTGAATGTTAACGGCCTCGGTGGTCTAGCGGTTTAGCATACCGCTTTTGCTGCCGCGGTCGCGGGTTTCATTCATCTCATCTCGTCTCGTCTCATTTCATTTCTTACTTTATCTTTCCATTTAATTCTTACCACCCTTACATCGTACGAGTTTTCTTCTTCTTCTTTGTCGATTCCTCAAGACTGAGGGTCGTGACCACCAGGAATGCTTCTTCCAACGAAAACTCTCCAGGCATTTCTATTTTGTGCTAAGTGGAGTGTACGAGTTTTGTGATGGTGGAAAAGACGAGCCGAATGAGAAGGCTGCAGATGTCATCCGCAAGATCCGGAATGCGGTTCTCGGCTATGCGGCAGTCTTAGACGTCATCCGGAGGTCTGGAAACCTGAAAGGGAGACTCATTAATACATGGATCAGTGTAAATTTTTTTCGGACTACACAAATGTTGTCAGCATCTGGCCTTTACAGCTTCACCGGACGATAGGTGGCGAGATCATATGGTACTCCAAACCAAAAGAAGGACTTATGGAGCGGCTGAAAGGTACTTCTGTCATACGAATACGGCTATAGTCTGAGGGTATCGGTAGGGGTTCACACCTCGGCTCAGACCGTCGTAATTTCGACCCCCGTTTGAATTGGACGGGTGATCGATCGGAGGGGTATTTGTGCCGTGCTAGGAATAGAATCCGCGACCATCAGAAATAATACGATGTACTAAACCGCTGGACCACCGAGTCTGTCGTATAATAATATATTATAGTTTCAAAATTTCTCCTTCATCTCCTTATTAAAACATTATATATATTATAATTAACCTACTTTATAACTTAATAGTTATTCAATTTGTCAATCAGTCTGTAAATTGATTGATAATAATAAAGCTCTTATTTTCACGCCTTAAATTGAGCTAGCAAAAATGTTTTGAGGTCACAATATCTTAGATTTCTGTTCTGTGGTCTTAGATTGGGGTTCCACGGTACAGTGTACAAACCACGAGATAAATTGAGATTAATAATGAACATAATTTATGTTAACTGTTAACTGCGTCTTAAAACTCGTAATGTTATGGTAAATAAAGGTATTTACCTTTCTCGATGTTTCGACTAGGTCGCAGTAGCCGTGGTCACGCTGACCATCAGTTTGTGACCATTAAATTAGTTTACCATAAAATTATTCGTGTTAAGACCCTGTTAACAACATAAATAATGTATTTTATTATGTACTAGCTGTACCCGCGACTTCGTCCACGTGGAATTTAATTTTATCTTTCTAAAATAAAAGTAGCCTAAGTTACTCTTTATTACATTAGCTACCTGCCAAAAAAAGTCCCGTTAGAAGCGGTCTAGCCATTTCAGAGATTAGCCGGAACAAACAGACAGAGAGAAAAAAATTAAAAAAATGTTATTTTGGTGTATGTACCGTATTTATATTCATATCTTCCTGCCGAGGTTTTCCCACGAGACTACAGCTTGGGGTTTTTCAAGAAGGGTATTAAGGTTTCCTTAGGGGTCGGCAACGCGCAAGTGATACCCCTGGTGTTTTAGGCTACGGTAACCATTTACCATCAGATGGGCCGTATGCTTGATTGCCACCATCGTAGTATAAAAAAAAAATATGCATGTAGTAAAAACCTGTTATTTCAATATTACCAACAGACACTCCAATTTTATTTGAATGTATAGATTGATTACTAATGTATAAAAAAACGATAATTATTTCTATTTCTATTTCTAAACATTTAGAATTTTTTTTTTGTCACAATCCCTACGGTTCAATTACGGTATGTTTTTTTAATGGATGACAATGGTATAGTGCCCTTGCGTGTCCTAACAGTATTAGCTGGTGGGGCACCAGAGGATGAGAAGATTAAAATAAGGTCAGGTCAGTCAGCCCATAGTGGTCAAATCTTGGTTTTCGGGGGGAAAGGGGATTATTAGTAATGTGGAGTTATTACCCCATTGCTAGCAATGTACCATGTTAGGTTGACCTCCACGCGGTTCCCCCTGGAAACCATCGTGATAAATAAATTCTTAGTGAATTTGTTACGATGGGCTAACTGACCTGACCTCATGCTCATCTTATCATCCTCCATTGGTGCCCCGCCAGCGTAATCTACTAGCGCAGGCGGGTGCACCATTTTATTATCATATACAAAAAAAAATCTTGATTTCCAGGGGGCACCGTGTGAAAGTCAACCCGACATGGAATACAAATGTTTGTAACATTTGTATTCAAGATTATGATTGTTTATATCGGTCTGGTTGTTTTCTATGTATATTATTTATGTATTTACAAAAAATATGTATTTAAGTAGAGTTTTATACATATTTTTTGTAAATACATAAATAATATACATAGAAAACAACAGCGTGTGTTTAACCGTCTGCTTCATGCGTCATCTACTAAACTTCGGTGTCATTTGACAACAGAAAGGTAATATCTACCCACATGTAAACTCAATAGTGAAATGTGGGTGTTAATTGCGAAACTGTCCGTTAGTCTGTCTATACAGGTTTGGTAGGTACGGTTTTTTATGTAATACTAGCTGTGCTCGCGGTATCACTCGGATGAAATTTATAGCCTATGTATTATTATGATGTTCAGACTCTTATGGTATGTCAAATCTATCATCAGTTCGGAATGGTTTCGAGCTAAGAAAGCAAAACCTATTACTCACTAAACGATTACTTTAATGACGAGCGTGCATGGCAATAGTTGTTCATGCACGGGATTTTCATTTAATGTTAGACATAGACACCTATATAAATATATATTGTAAATTAACGGGCTTCTAAAAAAAAAGTTATTCAATTGAGTTTCTTGCCAGTTCTTCTTAATTGGATCTATATACAGAAGTGGACGGCAGGGATAAAATTAAAATTAGGTATAATGTAAAAAAATTAATATTCATAAGCGGCTAAAATGTCCCTACATGAATAAATGATTCTAAAATTTGAATTTGAATACAGACCCAATTGAAAAGAACTGACAAGAAACTCAACTCTTGTAGGGACTGGTCACTACGACTGCACCCGTTCAGTCACCCATGTCAGGTTGACCACCACGCGGTTCCTCTTGGAAACCATCACCATCAATTCCTGGTGATTTGCCACAATGAGGTAACTGACCTGACCTCATGTTCATCTCATCCTCCACTGGTGCCCCGTCAGCGTAAACCGTTAGCGCAGGCGGGTGCACCATTCCATTATAAATCAATAAAAAAAACCTAAAAAAACACATTGTTAGAAAGAGACCACCAGTCCCATCATTTACAATTCCCACTACTTATACCACTGCGCAGTAAAGGTCACAAATAGTTTGAGACAAACTTTCGGTTTCGCTCCTGTTCAATATCCCTTGGGGGGATATTTATTACGGTTTGTTTCACGTACTGATCTATTTCGGCTGTCAACCGCGCTGATAAATATATTGCACACTCCTAACATACATACACTCATTGTTATATATATATATATATATATATATATAAACACCTCTTTGGGCACTTTGTTGATCACGCCACAACCTAAACACTTGCTGATTCCACCTTTTGCACTGAATAACTTGACCTCTATCGCGTATATCTCAGGCGGTATGGCAACGTCGCATTCTATTTTGCGATGCGGCCATATATATTCGTCGATAGTACGATATACTCGACACTTTTTTTACTAATAATTCGTGACTGAATGGCTCCGAACGGCTAAATTTTTGGTATACACAAAGACTTTTTGGCTCTGAATATATTCCAAAAATCAATTAATTATGTTGATCACTTTATATACTCGTCCTTACTGCGATACTTATTTTCATCCGAATATATATAGATACCGTAACGGTCTATCAATTATGACTTTATTAATTTACTAATGTAGATATTTTATATTCGCAATGCTCCATACATGCAAGCTCCAGCAACGGTGGAGGCAGGGTCCCCCCTGCACCGTACACCGCACCCCGCGCACACAAACAAATTAGATATTTTTTGAATACACAAAGACTTTTTGACTCTGTATATATATTTCAAAAATCAATTAATTGTGTTGATCACTTTATATACTGGTCCTTATTGCGATACTTATTTTAATCCGAATATATATAGATACCGTAACGGTCTATCAATTATGAATTTACTAATCTAGATATTTTATATTCGCAATGCTCCATACATGCAAGCTCCAGCAACGGTGGAGGCAGGGGGAGCACCGTACACCGCACCCCGCGCACACAAACAAATTAGAATAAATTAAATTCATAAGATTATTTATATATTTCGACTGCCTCGGTGGTCACACCGCTTTACATCCGATGGTCGCGGGTTCGATTTCTCGCACGATGCAAACATTTGTACTCATCGGTCATCGATTGTTTTCATCGGTCTGGGTGTTTTATATGTATATTATATATGTATTTACAAAATAAAAATATCTATTTATATCAGTTCAGTATCAGTCTGTGTTAATTGTCCAGGGTTATTTATTATATTTTTATAAACGGTTATCTTTTTCCATCGCACCGCTCGCTATCGACAGTGAATTCATAGAAATGTCACTCTAAAAACAAAAATAGTTTTGTGTTTTGTATTTCAAATACTAAATGCAAAATAGGTATTTTCAAAATACTTTTTAAAAATTAAGTACCTTTTGAATTTTTGTCCAAACCTCAGATATTTTATTTATTTTAGGTATATCAATAATTACATAGTAATATAAAAACAAAGTCGCTGTCGCATCTAACAGTACATAAACAAAGAAAGAAGACTTTGGCTCTGATACCGTAACGGCCTATGAATTATGAATTTATTATACCTAATCTAGATATTTTATATTCGCAATGCTACGTACATTGTAATATCCGCCTCCATTCATTGTAACGGTGGAGGGACTAAATAGTTGAATAAAACTGAATAAGCAGTTGCTCCACTCTATAGGTACTGCGTCGTCGTCGTATGCTGTTCATTTTTTCACTCGTTTTGGCGCCAAGAGAGGGTCACATAGTCGTGGTCAAGTTAAGAACTTATAATTTAATTTTGATAACAATAGATACAAGTAAAAAGTAGGTATTATATTAATGTACGTAAGTACTGTACTTAAAAATATTTATTCTTTACTGTATGTACATTTGAAAAACTTAACACTTAAGGACTTGTACATATACACGTACATACTGCCATTTTCTCTTAAAGACATCCAGAGAAGCACTATTTATCAAATACGCGGGGTGCACCGACCTTTGACCTTATAACACCTGATTCGCGCGTAACGAATTACATTGCTACTTTTTGGTATTTTATAGTGGATATGTCACTATAAAATATTATTATTTCTTTAGATTATGACATAATAACATAGTTTACATGATTTTAAGGGAAACATACGATAAAAAAAAATCCCGTAAAATGTAAAAGATAAAAAATGGTTATTGTTGGTTATCCTTAAGAGATAGACATATACCATCACGGACTTTTTTGTTGACCTTATTTTGATACATCTCAAAGCACTAGACAACACGCATTTTCATTAAACAGTATTGTATTTTTTTATTTCTTTAACTTTAATGCACAAAAAAATTTGTACATGTGGCGGACTTAATATTTTGCCGCGTTATTTACCAGGCAACCATGAGTGGTGCAGCGAAAGATTATTGGCGGTGCACTAATATAAATAAGAAATGTCAAAAAAAGATTTATAAAGATAAGCAAAATATACATTTCTATAAAAAAATAACAATATACATACATAAATATATATCTAAATATAACCCATAAATGTATAAATATTATATATAAGTAAATACATAATGATCCGATAATCAAATTATAAGTACAGTCTCAAATTGAAAGTAAGAAAATCAGAAAATATAGAGAGAACTATATGGATATAACAGAAAGATGTGAAAAAAGGAGAAGGACAGTAAAAAAGTTACAAATTTAAATAATGTTCCCGCAATTTCTGTTTAAATGAATTTATTACATTATTATATATATTAGGCATACGACTAGCCTTATGACTGTTACTTTTTTTTTAATCTATACATCTATACATGTAAATAAAATTGGAGTGTCTGTTTGTAATATTGAAATAACCGTTTTTTACTACTTGCATATGAATATAAATACGGTACATACACCAAAATAACATATTTTACAAGTTTTGTCTGTCTGTCTGTCTGTTTGTTCCGGCTAATCTCTGAAATAGCTGGACCGATTTTGACGGGACTTTTTTTTGGCAAGTAGCTGATGTAATAAGGAGTAACTTACGCTACTGTTATTTTAGAAAAATAAAATAAAATTTCACGCGGACGAAGTCGCTGGGGCCAGCTAGTCTATAGATATACCGAGATTTAATGTTTAAGTTGCTATTATGTTGTTGACAAAATTTTACTGTAATGTTACTATTACGTTATCCTACACAATTTGTATTATTTTGGATGAATAAATAAATAAATAAATAATAATCTATACATCTATACATTTAATAAAAATTGGAGTGTCTGTTTGTAATATAGAAAAAACCGTTTTTTACTACATGCATATGAATATATATAAGGTACATATACCAAAATAACAATTTTTATAATTTTTGTCTGTCTGTCTGTCGGTCTGTTTGTTCCGGCTAATCTCTGAAATGGCTGGACCGATTTTGACGGTACTTTTTTTGGCAGGTAGCTGATTTATAAGGAGTAACTTAGGCTACTTTTATTTTAGAAAAATAAATTTAATTCCACGCGGACGAAGTCGCGGGGACAGCTTGTTTTTAATAAAAACTGTTTATTTGATAAAAAAACATCTTTTTTGTGGTACTTGAGAATGTTGAAGCCTGTTGTTTGTAATATTGAAATAACCGTTTTTTACTACTTGCATATGAATATAAATACGGTACATACACCAAAATAACATATTTTACAATTTTTGTCTGTCTGTCTGTTTGTTCCGGCTAATCTCTGAAATGGCTGGACCGATTTTGACGGGACTTTTTTTGGCAGGTAGCTGATGTAATAAGGAGTAACTTAGGCTACTTTTATTTTAGAAAAATAAAGTTAAAAACCACGTGGACGAAGTCGCGGGAACAGCTAGTGTATAATATATTAGAGATACCTACGTGTTTTTTTATTGATGACTAGCTGTACACGGGATTTCGTCCGTGTTGAATTTAACTTTATTTTTCTAAAATATAAGAAATTAAATTCCACGCGGACGAAGTCGGGTGTACAGCTAGTTGTCGGTAGTCTAGCGATTTAGCTAGCACACTGCTTTGATTCCTGCTTGGTGGTCGAGGGTTCGATTCCTCGCACGCTGCAAACATTTGTATTCATGAGTATGATTGTTTGTAACGGTCTGGGTGTTTTCTATGTATAGATAATATATATGTATTTACGAAAAAAAATCTTTGTATTTATATCAGTTGTCTAGTACCGATAACATAATCTTCAGCTAGCTTAACTTGGGTCTAGATGAAGCTGTGTGAATTGTCCTGAGATTACTATTATTACTATAATAAATCTTTTCAAATCAGCCGATGTTTATTTTTGCCATAATACGTGCTGTTACCATGTGATAATATTACGTACGTACTTATTAAACTATTAACTTATTATTAAATTGTTTGTAACGGTCTGGGTGTTTTCTATGTATAGATAATATATATGTATTTACGAAAAAAATCTTTGTATTTATATCAGTACCCATAACATAATCTTCAGCTAGCTTAACTTGGGTCTAGATGAAGCTGTATGAATTGTCCTGAGATTACTATTATTATTAATTGGTACACAGGTAAACTACTAACTAGGCCATATTGGTGTTGTTTGTTATGGTGAAAAAACTAGTAGGTATATATATAAGTTACACGTACAATTTCAAAGACTTATTTCTTGAAAACTACTGGCTATTCTGAAATAAAACTTTAGTGTTTGTATATGTAATGTTTGCATATAAAATATGATTAAAGGTTACCAGTGTATTTACACTTTTACTGAACAAACAGAGTTGTTTAATACTGAAAATATTGTGTGGAAGGCATCAATTACTTTCAGTGCATGTATAGCTTTTCTCTTTTCCTAATTATTATTATCATTAAGTTTAAAGTGGTTGAATTTTACGTAAGGGGTTTTTATACATTATTTCTAATGTACCATTTATTTTAAGTTTTTTAAACTCTATTCATCGAGACCTATCTAATGAGTCCAAACACGATATTTCTGCTGTAAGTTTTCGAAGAGTATGTTCATCATCTGATAATACTGGTGCCAGCATGAAGTCAAGGTTAACAGATAACTAATTACTTTTATTTCGTCAAAATCTTTAGATTACGTATAATAAATTCATAATATCGCTACCTATTCAAATCAAAACAAGTATTAGGTACTTCATGTACTAGTATATAAATTCATCAACACACAAGTAAATGATTTTTAAATATATTCAGAGCCAAAAAATCTTTGTGCATTTAAAAAAAACGATACGGATTCACTATTGCAGGAAATTGTTGAAAAAATATATATCGAGTATAAGTATCTACTACTATCGACGAATACATTTGGCAACAACGCATGGTCTCGGCCGGAACGGCAACATCGCATATTAGAATACAAAGATAGTGATAGAAAGAGAGAGACAGTGGATCAGCAATATCTACGGATCGTGGCTGGATCAACTAAGTGTGCAAGTGTATATAAATATATATATATATATATATATACATTTGTCTTTAATTCAAAGGAAATTTAAATAATGAACGCATCACATTTAAAACAGTATAAATAGTTAATAATTTAATAATAAGTTAATAGTTTAATAAGTACGTACGTAATATTATCACATGGTAACAGCACGTATTATGGCAAAAATAAACATCGGCTGATTTGAAAAGATTTATTATAGTAATAATAGTAATCTCAGGACAATTCACACAGCTTCATCTAGACTAAAGTTAAGGTAGCTGAAGATTATGTTATGGGTACTGATATAAATACAAAGATTTTTTTCGTAAATACATATATATTATCTATACATAGAAAACGCCCAGACCGTTACAAACAATCATACTCATGAATACAAATGTTTGCAGCGTGCGAGGAATCGAACCCTCGACCACCAAGCAGGAATCAAAGCAGTGTGCTAGCTAAATCGCTAGACTACCGACAACTAGCTGTACACGCGACTTCGTCCGCGTGGAATTTAACTTCTTATATTTTAGAAAAATAAAGTTAAATTCAACACGGACGAAATCCCGTGTACAGCTAGTCATCAATAAAAAACACGTAGGTATCTCTAATATATTATACACTAGCTGTTCCCGCGACTTCGTCCACGTGGTTTTTAACTTTATTTTTCTAAAATAAAAGTAGCCTAAGTTACTCCTTATTACATCAGCTACCTGCCAAAAAAAGTCCCGTCAAAATCGGTCCAGCCATTTCAGAGATTAGCCGGAACAAACAGACAGACAGACAAAAATTGTAAAATATGTTATTTTGGTGTATGTACCGTATTTATATTCATATGCAAGTAGTAAAAAACGGTTATTTCAATATTACAAACAACAGGCTTCAACATTCTCAAGTACCACAAAAAAGATGTTTTTATTAAAAACAAGGTGTTCCCGCGACTTCGTCCGCGTGGAATTTAACTTTATTTTTCTAAAATAAAAGTAACCTAAGTTACTCCTTATAAATCAGCTACCTGCCAAAAAAAAGTACCGTCAAAATCGGTCCAGCCATTTCAGAGATTAGCCGGAACAAACAGACAGACAGACAGACAGACTAAAATTATAAAAATAGTTATTTTGGTATATGTACCTTATATATATTCATATGCATGTAGTAAAAAACGGTTTTTTCAATATTACAAACAGACACTCCAATTTTTATTAAATGTATAGATGTATAGATTATTATTTATTTATTTATTTATTTATTCATCCAAAATAATACAAATTGTGTAGGATAACGTAATAGTAACATTACAGTAAAATTTTGTCAATAACATAATAGCAACTTAAACATTAAATCTCGGTATATCTATAGACTAGCTGGCCCCAGCGACTTCGTCCGCGTGAAATTTTATTTTATTTTTCTAAAATAACAGTAGCGTAAGTTACTCCTTATTACATCAGCTACTTGCCAAAAAAAGTCCCGTCAAAATCGGTCCAGCTATTTCAGAGATTAGCCGGAACAAACAGACAGACAGACAGACTGTACTATGCTATACTATGTATTGATTGATATACCTAAAATAAATATAATATCTGAGGTTTGAACAAAAACTCAAAGGGTAATTTATTTTGAAAAAGTATTTTGAAAATACCTATTTTGCTTTTAGTGTTATAGTACTTTGACTGTTATGTTTTAAGTAACAATGTTTAATTATAATTAATACTACTGCACCAACACTCCGATCGTGCAAAAAAATTTGCTGTTTCATTATTTTTTAGTTCAATTAGTGGTCTACCTAAGTTCTGGGCTAAGGGGGGAGAGTCATGACGCCCCCATGACTCCCATGACCTCCATGACGCTCCCCCCTGGATCCGCCGTTGCGTCTTCTCTTTATTCGCTCAGTAACGTTGTTACAAAAGAAAAGATTCCCATCCAAAAAATAACAAGTATTGAGGTTTGATCTGGAGTCACGTTACTCCAGACTGATTTCAATAAATATTTAGATTAGATAGACTATTATTCTTGAAATACTAGCTAGACATTATTAAGTTACTGTAGCCATAATGTAGTAGCCCAAACGTGCCAATGAGGAAGCCCTTGGCAAATGCTGCACCCTGATTGGCCCGTTTGAATTGGATCAAGAACTGCTCGTATGCCAAAAAGGTGGATTTGTATAAAATCGTGTATAAATCGCTTAATTATTATTATTACTCGTCGTGACAGTTGTGGCTCAAAACGGATCAACATTTATATATGGTCATCTGGCATTAGATCAACAAAAGGCCTCCGGATCAACAAGTGAAAAAGGATCAACAAAAAACTACCTATACGGCACGTCTGAGCCACAAAGTGCCCAAGGGGATATTTATATATATATATATATATATATATATATATATATATATATATATATATATATATATATATATATATATATACTAGCTACTCGCCCCGACTTCGCACGCGTATATATTTTACATACAAACCTACTTCTTGTATCACTTTATCTATTACTAAAAACAAATATTATAAATGCGATAGTTATTAAACACTAGCTACTCGCCCCGTCTTCGCACGGGTGTACAAGTAATAATAATAATAATCTCATAATAAACATGTATTATACATATAAACCTTCCTCTTGAATCACTCTAAATATTGCTAAAAAATAATAATATCAGTCTGTCACGCTTCCACGCCAAAACTACTGAATCGATTTAAATGAAATTTAGTACACTGATAGTCTAAACCCTGAGAATGGATATAAAATATTTGTAAAGAGTTGAAAGGGGATATGAAAAGTTGTATCGACGTATCGCCATTGTAAAGCTTATAAACTTGAAACATATTTCTTATATATCATATCTGCTGTTGATTGATATATGATAAACAAATATGACATTCAAAGTTTAAAAAAAAACACCCTTAAGGTAAAATAAAATAGGGGATGAAAGTTTGTATGTTAATTCGTTATTTTAGAAGCTAGAACGATGTTATGCATACATTATTTGTAAAATAACTAAAAATTGTATCTAAAGTCACTATTCCACGCAGACGAAGTCGCGGGCACAGCTAGTAGTTGTATAAAAAACTTAAAATAGAGTTGCATAACTTTTAAAAAGGTGTTCAATATTCGAAATGTCTTCTAAAACTAAAATAAAAATGGTCAAACAATATGAGACAATGCGAAGTAGCGTCATTGACCTTACAAATAAGGCAACCCACTCACCACCTGTTACCTACTAATATAATATGTTAACACATTGACAAATTCTCACTCATAAATTAATACACATATATAAATTAGTGTACATACTATATATGGTGTTAGTACAGGGCCGTCTTTCACCTATTAGAGGCTCTGGGCATGTTAGGATGACCATAGTGTTAGAGTTCACATCAATATTGTAGAAATATCCGATATTTTAAAATGATATTAAAAGAAGGTACCAAAACTAGGTACTTCATTAGTACTAAACACAAACCGAGCTTAGTACTAATGAAATAACCAATGTAAAGATTATTACAAACTAGCATTACCATCAGATGAGGTAAGACCAAGCGTAATCCCATAATTAATAAAAAAAAAAGATAGGTGACTGCAGTTTTTTTCATCTACCGTCACTAGTTCGTGTTAAGACCCGGTTAATAATATAAATTGTGTATATTAAACACAAAAGTTTAAAAATAACTATAAATCTTCAAAGATGTATAAACAAACCAGGCAAAAATATTTTTAAAAAGTTGTTATCTGATGAGGAGTTCAAATTTTTGCTAGAGATCTATAAGAAAGTTAATAAAAACGAACAAATTGACCATAGTCAGGAACCATTGGTTAGACTGATTTTCAGGCGAGAGTAAAGTAGGTATCGGTTATCGTTTGGTAATAGAGTAGGGACTGGACTAGCTAGGGGGCCCCAATCCATCGCGGGGCCCTGGGCCCAGTGTGCCCAGTGGGGAAGAGGGGCCTGTAGTACTACGCTATGTATACAATTTATTAGTTAAAGAATAATTTCTTTAGCGCGTTCTAAATATTTCAAAAATCAACATTCAAATATGGAACACCAAAAACGGTTTCGAATCCATGCGGCCTGTCCATTGAAAAAACAAACATTCCCTAATTTGAATTTCGAAAAAAGAAACAAATGGAATGAATCGTTCCATTGTTAGGGCGGTTGCATTCCGAGACCGTTTAATATTTGAAATATATTTTCTTTTCTTAAAAAATTATAATTTTAAATCTTGCCTACCCCTTAGTAATATTATAAACGTGAAAGTTTGTGAGTA
This sequence comes from Achroia grisella, assembly GCF_030625045.1. Classification (NCBI taxonomy): domain Eukaryota; kingdom Metazoa; phylum Arthropoda; class Insecta; order Lepidoptera; family Pyralidae; genus Achroia; species Achroia grisella. The sequence goes on along the minus strand of NW_026712578.1, from coordinate 708,529 downwards.
TGAATGGATGTTTGTTACTGTATCACGCAAACGGATTTTCAAATTCAAATTGAAATTCAAAATTCATTTATTCATGTAGGACATTTTAGCCACTTATGAACGTAAAATTTTTTATTTTATATTTTTTTCCCTACCGTTCAACTCAGTATATATATATCTATATATATATCCAATTGAGAAGAATTGGCAAGAAACTCAATTGAATTACTTTTTTTTTAAAGCCATTTTATTTACAATGTATATTTATATAGGTGTCTATGTCTAATATTAAATGAAAATCCCGTGATGAACAACTATTGCCATGCACGCTCGTCATTCAAAATCGTTTAGGAAGTTATTAGTATACAGATCATGCTAAACATGATGTTAGGCCAGTTAGCCCAACTAGCCTAACTTCATGTGGTACCATCCTTCAATGGTGCTCCGCCAGCGTATACCGTTAGCGCAGGAGGGAGCATCATTCCATTATCATCTATCATTTAAAAAAACAGCTTGTTTTGTAAAATGTATATTGGGTGAACGGCAGTAAAATGACAGAGTTAGTATCATCTTAGCCCTCAACGAACGTGATCATATGATGACGTGATATCCGAAGTGTTACCACTTAATTACCATTAGGAAGTTCATGAACTTGTTTGCCGATCCATTTACATAATTAAAACCAAATTAATACCAATACCAAATAAAATAAATAATGAGTCAATAATATTTAAATTTTGATGAGCTGATTCATTTGCACTTAGTGTGCAACTCGGTTTAAATTAAAAAAAGAACGCTAGGTCAATAACCAAGTCGGTAGTCGAAACAGGTTGTATAACGATGTACGTCGAGAGATCCCGAAGGTTGGACGCGTGGCCGAGGACATACGAATGTTTCCGAAGACGCCCGAAGTGGCGCGTGGCGTGCATTCGCGTAATTAGGTAGGTACCGAGTTACCTGCATAGATTAAAGATCCTACCTGCGACTTCATTTACTTTTTTTGAGGTAAACGGAAGCCTAACGTGAAAAATAACAAACTAACATATATATACAGTATTGTTTTTACAACATTACTATGGATTCTTAAGTCAGTATTAAAATGGTATTTAATTTGTATTTGAATCTACGTACACTCGGTCAGAAATATAAAATGTCATCCAGATTTGAACTACCGACCTTTCTGCGTAAGTCGGGGTGGTAACCACTAGATCATGAAGGAATAAGTATTTTCTTTTAACACTGTTCATGTTTAGAATATAATGCAATTTTTGAAATTAGGTGATTCTTAAATTAGAATAATGTTATAGTAGCTTTTAAACAATAAAAACTGCATCATAATCGGTCGATTAATTTAGAAGCGACAATGAGACAGACACACACACACGTAATCTTAAAATATCCCTATTTTGCGTCGAATGTTAAAAAAGTACATTTTAACTACATATAAAAAAACCGCTTATATTTATGTTTAGAACATGAATAGAATCTTTTTAAAACAACATTGCATCGTGGGAAAACACTTTATATGTACACACACCAAGATAGAATGTCAACATTGTATTTTGTGACTTATGCTTAAAGTAATACGGTTCAAAATCGATTAGTACCATTTGATAATAACTTGGTTAAGTTGCCAATACCTTATGCGAACCGGTATAAAATGGCAATGAGGCAGGATCATAAATTCGATTATCCGGTCAGCCTAGTCTGTAGAGTTGTTGATTTCCACACAAGGATCAAGGTTCGATGCCTTGTTGGGACAACTGTTTGTCACTTTTTAACACTATTGTAATGGGGGATGCGCTTGTTAGTAATGGGGATTATTTATTATCAGTTGGGTTTATCGTTAACAATATACCATACCAAGTCGATTATCACAGTATTCTCCCTGGAAACTAATTTTTTCCCTACCGTCCAGTACAGTATATAGATCCAATTGAGTAGAACTGGCAAGAAACTCAATTGAATTACTATTTTTTTTATTTATATAGTTGTCTATGTCTAACATTAACTTTTTCTAAACGATAATTGGAGACAAGTTTGTCTTTAAATGCTGAGATGTCTCGGTTTTCACATCTGATATTTTCAAAGTTTGTTAAAAGAAATAGACCAGACAGAGTTATCAACGCAGACAATTTGTTCCCCTCTATTTAAAACGTTATATCTAAAATTATAATTCTAAACCGGCGGAAATTAAATACGCAACTAAAATAATTCCCAGAACACTGTCAAACAAAAATGTCCGACCACCCATCACGTGGATTAATATAATGTTTTATAATTTAGGAACCGTTTAACTCTACGACAAATCTATGACGTTTGGAAATTCAAATTTAGAATGCGAACGCCGCGTCTCGTATGGTGATTTTACGTTCTATTTTTTTGAAATACCCAGTCGATGAAAATTCAAATTTAGAACGTCGTAGATTCGGTTAGAAGAGAGTTTGCATTCGATTTTTAAAATAGCTTTTACAATGCTCATCATTCGTTTTTCAAATTTTAAGGTTCGAATTTTTTAATACTTTTTTTTTGTTTTACGTTTTTCGATTATTATATATTCAGTCAGGTATATTCAGTCTATATTTTGTTCTTGTTATTGTAGACTTATAAATTGTAATAATTATTAAATAAAAAATAAATATTTTAATCAATAATAATAATAATAAAATGTTTATTTGGCATGCAGGTAGACGTTATAACGTAGGCATCCGCTAAGAAAAGATTTTAATTAATTCTACCCCCAAGGGGATAAAATAGGGTATAAAAGTTTGTATGAAACTTTGTCAATTTTAAACCGATCGGGCTAAGACTTTGCATGCATAAAGCTATAAGCTATAACGTAGGCATCCCCTAAGAAAGTATTTTGATAAATTCCACCCCTAAGGGGACAAAAGCTAGTCATGGGATAAAAGTCATCTCGTGCAAGAGCGAAGATGCCAGATGCATTACAGAAACGCGGGGTTCTGTAATGCATCTGGCAACCCCATCAGTCAATGTTTTTAACTATTGGCAATTATGATATACTCCTTCAGAGCTTAATATACCTACATAATATAGTATTAAAGTATTTTATTATTAAATAGCATAAAAACTTCAACTTTCAAATCTGATAAAAAAGAATCATCATAATTATAGTCATTGCTAGTTGATCGGCGCGACTTCGTCTGCATCACACTTACCATTATATATCGCCTAATTTACATAATATCTTTTTAAGTTATAGCCTTATGTATTATTCTAAGCTTATACATAAGCTATTTTACTCTAAAGTTTCATCAAAATCCGTTCAGTAGTTTTTGCGTGAAAGAGTAACATTCATACTTACAAACTTTCACTTTTATAATATTATTAAGATATACAATATATACTTTATTTCATTGTCTATTTAAATTCTGGTCTATACAAGATTTAAAACATCATCACATAAAGCTATCGAAACGATTCAAATCAATTCCCAAGTCGTACATTTGTGGACGGCCTTAATACAAACGTATCTCTCCGTCTGTCCGTCACTTGTGAGCTATAAAACCTGTCATAAACCAGAGCACAGACATGTGCGTCTGTCTGTCGATTTAACATATTTAACACAAGGGATGTTTGTGTTAATTATATAATTTTAATTATTGTTGTAACAGCTTCTATTTAGATATCATGTTGTTTTATATCTTTACTAGCTGTTCCCGCGACTTCGTCCGCGTGGAATTTAACTTTATTTTTTTTTAAAATAAAAGTAGCCCGAAGAACTAAAATTTTTTTTATTCGTGTTAAAACTAATACATTTACATCCTGCATCATCCCTTATTTTATCCCCATGGGGGTTGAATTTATCTAAATCCTATTTAAGTCTTCATTAACTAAAGTCTTCATCATAGTAGCTTCAATCTTTAATTCAGTTCAATCAGTTGAAAATCTAAGAAGATTTATACAAACTTTTATCCCCTTAGGGGTGGAATTTATCAAAATTCTTAGGGGATGCCTAAGTCATAGTAGCTTTATGCATGCAAAGTCTCAGCCTAATCGGTTTAAAATTGACAAAGTTTCATACAAACTTTCATCCCCTATTTTATCCTCTTGGGGGTAGAATTAATCAAAATCCTTTCTTAGCAGATGCCTACGTCATAACATCTACCTGCATGCCAAATTTCAGCCCGATCCGTCCAGTGGTTTGGGCTGTGCGTTGCTAGATCACTATGTCAGTCAGTCACCTTTGAGTTGTATATATTTAGACAAGCTTTGCCTGCGGTTTTACCCGCGTTAAATTTCAATATAAAATATAGCCTATGTCTTAATAAGCTATATTACTGTAAAGTTTCATTAAAATTCGTTTAGTAGTTTTTGCGTGAAAGAGTAACAAACATCCATACTTACAAACTTTCGCGTTTATAATATTAAGATGCATTAGCCGACTTGAAAAATGGTAGAGTCGGAATTAGTTTACTTTTTAAATGTTAAACAGCGCTAGATTAAATCTACAATGCGCAAATATATTTACTGTGCTTTGATGTATTCATAACTATTTTAATAAAGAAATTAACGGCATCGTACTGTGCAAAGAATCGAACCCACGAACGTCTGAAATAAGGCGGTGTACTGAGCGTAGAAGCCGTCGTACATAATAAATAAAAAAAAAATAACCCTGGACAATTAACACAGCGCCAACTAGGCCTACTGTAAGCAGAGCTTGTGTTATGTGTACTAGACAACTGATATAAATATTTAGATATTTTTTTGTAAATATATACATAATATACATAGAAAACACCCAGACCGATACAAACAATCATACTCATGAGAACAAACGTTTGCACCGTGTGAGGAATCGAACCCGCGACCGTCGGAAGTAAAACGGTATTTAACCGCTGGACCACAGTGGTCGTTAGTATCTGTATATGAATTTCAATTTTAAATATATACATACCTATACTAGCAGATTCGTCCGCGCGTTGCTGTGGCTAAGAATAGAATAGAATAGAATAAAAATAATTTATTTAAATAAACTTTTTTCTTTTTTGGTTCTTGAATCAAATAATATTGCGACTATAAATTGAGATGTAAGCTATCCTATCTTTCAACTTTGATCAAATTGCACACAATGTGCAAATCAAATTTGCAATCAGTTCAGTAGTTTACGAGTCCATCGCAGACAAACAGCGTGACACGTAATTTTTATATATAAAGATTATTATTCGAAATTCGAAACACAATCACGTGATGGCTTACGTCTTCAAATCAATCAATATGGCGGATGGAGTTGCCAATATTAAATTGTTTTATTTCATCACATATTATTATATGTGTTTTCAACCCACACATAGTATTATGGAGATTCTATTAGCATTATTAATTATATATATTTACATATGTATAAACATTTGAATTAAATATATATGACGACTATCTGTAACCGCAACTTCGTCCGCGTGGATATTCACTTTATTTTTCTAAAATAAAAGTAGCCTGAGTTACTCTTTATTACATCAGCTACCTGCCAAAAGTCCCGTCAAAATCGGTCCAGCCTTTTCAGAGATTAGCAGTAACAAACTTACAAGTAAATGTAAACTTACAAGGATTATTTAAAAGAGCAATACGAAATTTTCTTGCTCTTTCTTCTTGTGATAAGACAGCTTTCCGAACGAGCGGTAGATAAAAAAAATCGTTATGACTATTCAAAAGTGCTTAAATTAAGTTTATTTGAATAGATACATCAATACATACTACTTATTACATCATCCAAGAAAAGTCCCGTCAAAATCGGTCCAGCCATTTCAGAGATTAGCCGGAACAAAAAGACAGACAGACAGATAAAAATTGTAAAAAATCTTATTTTGGTGTTTGTACCGTATTTATATTCATATGCATGTAGTAATAAACGCTTATTACTATATTACAAACAGACACTCCAATTTTCTTTATATGTATAGATAATTAATATTGGTTTAATTAATACCAATGTTAAATTGAAATGTTAGGCAATGAATATGATATTTTAAAAAATGCCATCACACGCCTGTTGACAAGCCCACATTTCGCTAGGTATATTTCGAATACAACATGCAGTCTTTATTATCGGTGTTTCCATCACCGGAGAGTCAGTCAGAAATTCATTCATAATTTAAGAGCTGTGCTCTTGTCGGTGGAGCTCCCGCCACCTTCCACGATCTTCTATCAGTCCCTTTAGCTGTTGATACGACACAACTCCAACTTTTTCTTTAACTTGCTTGATATAGCTGTGTCTCGGTCTTCCCCTTCCTCTCTTTCCATCTATTTTTCCTTCAATAATGTTATTAATTAGTTCGTCGTGTCATATCAAGTATTCAGTCAGAAATATATTTTTTTTTTTTAACTATTTTTGAAGTCACGTCCTTTTCGGTATTAGTCCTGGCAGTAAATTACTAGGCAATGATGCTCTAAATAAATAAATACGGTGCAGGATGCGTGTCTTTACTATCGGTGTTTACTTTACCAGAGAATAAATTAGAATTATTCTATACACCATTTTTTTTATCTAATTTTGAACTCGCGACCTTTGTATTGACAGAGACAGCAAACTAGTCCACGATGATTTCAATAAAACTACGCCTACAAATAATAGATTTCGACTGCCATTATCGTTCAGAGGCAACATACATACATACATACTTACATATAGACGAGACTCAACATACAATGTACATTAAAACATATCCGCTGGTAATAACTAGTGTAATGAGTGTTATAACAATTTCCTTTCGCTTGAAACCGGTTTTTTTTCCTCCGTCCATTCATAAGTTGTCCCGAGGTCAGTGGACCGGTGATTGTATCTAGTTTTATTTATAGCATTACAGCAGAAACCGGACTCCGATGGTTGTATTTTTACAAGCTCATTGATATCTGCCAATTGTGTTGCTTGAATTGTTAATATGAATAGTTTTTGAATAGTGAATCACTAAATGTGAACATTTTAGACTAATTCATTGATCAAAAGATTTGTTGTATGAATAATGAATCATTTAAAGTGAACATTTTAGACTTATTCATTGATATTTTCGAAATTTATCAAATAACGAATTCGATATTTGATTTCAGAACTCATTATAGTTTTAATATTTGAAATAAGAATAAAAGAATTTATTTGAATTTTTACACAATACACATTAACGAGAAAAAGGCATGCGACAATCAACATAGAAATCGTTACGCACTAAATCTTTCTGCAATCGGATAATATTCTCAGCACTATGAGTATTTTTTCTACAAAATTTAATATTTTGGTATTTGAATTATGAATTCGAAATTAAAATGAAGAACCAATTTTATAATAGATGAAACAAGAATTCAAATATCGAATTAAATAATTTACAATTACAATAGTACTTGACAATTAGTATGTTATAAATAAATGAATGAATTTGAAACAGTTCAAAATTTGAATTATGAATTGTGGAACGGTATTGAAAAATTGAATTTGGAACGCTTCCCCATTGTGCACGCCAGTTAAATTAGGCAAGGCAAGACAGACGATAGAGCTAAAGACGAAGTACTTCACAAATAAAGATTCTGAATTTAGAATTTCATAAGTGAAATTGAATTTGGAACGCTTTAAAATTTGAATTACGAATTGAGAAACATTATGAAAAAAATTGAATTTGGAACGTTTCCTCATTGTGCATGCAAGTTAAAGTAGGCAAGGCAAGACAGACGATAGAGCTAAAGACGAAGTACTTCACAAATAAAGATTCTGAATTTAGAATTTCATAAGTGAAATTGAATTTGGAACGCTTTAAAATTTGAATTACGAATTGAGAAACATTATGAAAAAAATTGAATTTGGAACGTTTCCTCATTGTGCATCCAAGTTAAAGTAGACAAAGCAAGACAGACGATAGAGCTAAAGACGAAGTATTTCACAAATAAAGATTCTGAATTTAGAATTTCATAAGTGAAATTGAATTTGGAACGCTTTAAAATTTGAATTACGAATTGAGAAACATTATGAAAAAAATTGAATTTGGAACGTTTCCCCATTGTGCATGTCAGTTAAATTAGGCAAGGCAAGACAGACATTAGAGCTGAAGGCAAAGTACAGAGGCAACTGCCAAAAACGGCAGAATGATAATCCACAATTAGAATGTTATCAGTAAAATTGAATTTAGAACACTTTAAAACTTGAAAATTTGAATTACGAATTGTGGAACATTATGAAAAAAATTGAATTTGGAACGTTTCCTCATTGTGCATGCCAGTTAAATTAGGCAAGGCAAGACAGACAATAGAGCTGAAGGCAAAGTACAGAGGCAACTGCCAAAAACGGCAGAATGATAATCCACAATTAGAATGTTATCAGTAAAATTGAATTTAGAACGCTTTAAAACTTGAAAATTTGAATAACGAATTGTGGAACATTATGAAAAAAATTGAATTTGGAACGTTTCCTCATTGTGCATGCCAGTTAAATTAGGCAAGGCAAGACAGACAATAGAGCTAAAGGCGAAGTACAGGGGCAACTGCCAAAAACGGCCCGCGATAAATCAACTACCCGTGCGGTCGCGGCGCTACCGCTACCGTCAGCAGCCACGGCATGAATCCGATATGAGATATGAATTTTGTATTGGAACACAATTAACAGCGGTATGAATTAGTTTTCTAGTTATACTAGACGATACCGTGACTTTGTACTAATCGAAATAACAACAATTAAAGTTATGCAAAAATATGTGTACATATGACGGAATTGTGCTCCTTTAAAAGTTATTTATACTCCATCATTACTATTAGTAGAATAGTTATATTATACTAATAGTAGAATAAGAAGAAAGATGTTACAAATGAATGTGGATGGTTGTAAGGGCAGAGGAAGGCCGAAAAAGAGATGGATGGACTGTGTGAAAGATGATATGGTAAGAAAGGAAGTAAATAACGCGATGACTACGAACAGGGATGAATGGAAGCGAAAAACATATTACGCCGACCCCAAATAAATGGGATAAGGAAGAAGCAGATGATGATGATGAGTAGAATCATTACTATTAGTAGAATAGTTATATTCTAATAATAGTAATGATTGTTAGAAATTTTGTCTGTTTGTCTGTGCGTTTGTAAGGCTAATCTCAGTAATTACTTAACTAATTTACGTGCGATTTGTATATATCGTGGTAAGCTATTTTTAAAATGTGTCTACATGCTACAATACGTCAAGATATTCCTTTAAGCGACAAGGCCGCTATTTGTTAAGCGGATTTTCACGAACTGTTCCATTTGTACTTATTATAATAAAATCTACAACTTGCGAACTGGAAATGGCAAACACTTTTGACGTAATAATAATCTATATCTATGCAACAAAATTAATTCAATTGTATGAATTATGAATATGTAGATGTTCATTCATAATTCGTCCTACGTCAAAAGTATTAATAATAAATTAGTGTATATACTTTTCTGCTGTCGGTACATCTGAAAATCCTTATAATCTTAGTATCTTCACGCGTGGCCCGAAAGGAGCATATTAACAGGCCCATCCATGGGCAAACACAATGTTATGTGGATCGGTATTAATTTCAACATACACATATGTGGATTATGTATAAATTGGGGATTATGTGTATTATGTGTTTATGTATTATGTATTTATGTAGTCGTGCGTTTAATTATTATCATATGTACATATTATGATTAGTGTTTTAAGCGTTCAAGGGTAACTGTTTACCATCAGATGGGCCGTATGCTTGTTTTCCACCATCGTGGTATTCAAAATATCTTTATTAATATAGGTCTATTACAGACTCTTATGATATGTCAAATCTACTGGCAGTTTGGAATGATTTCGAGATGAGAAGAACTGACAAGATACTCATCTCGTATTCTTTTCAAATAAATGTTGTACATGTTTACAATAATACAGATTCATTTTAATTCAAATTTGGTAGAATACAGTCACCACCAATATATCCTATTGCAAAAGCAAATAGTGTAATCAGTTCCCACAAGCAGCACCCGTTCACGAGTATGACGGATGAGCGAGATATCATTGCACTCAACCCTATTATAGGGAGCACTTGACCTTTTATTTTAAATGTAACCATAATAAAATAATTTATGGCAATATTATTACTTATTAGTGAAATATACAAATATAAATCTAATATGAAATAGACGACCTCGATGGTCTAGTGGTTTAGTACACCGCTTTATTTCCAAAGGTCGCGGGTTTGATTCCTCGCACGGCGCAAACTTTTATATTCATGAGTATAATTATGTGTATCCCTCTGGGTATTGTCTATGTTTTTGTAAAAAAAAATAGCTAAGTATTTATATCGGTTGTCTAGTACCCATAACACAAGCTCTGCTTACCGTGGGACTAGATGGCGCTGTGTTAATTGTCCAAAGGTTATTATTATTATTAAATCTTATATATAAAATTCTCGTGTCACAGTTTTCGTTCCCATACTCCTCCGAAACGGCTTGACCGATTCTCATGAAATTTTGTGACCGTATTAAGTAGGTTTGAGAATCCGCCAACATCTATTTTTCATCCCCCTAAATGTTAGGGGTAGACCACCCCTAATTTTTCTTTTTTTATTTTAAGGCAAAACAACGTTTGCCGGGACAGCTAGTCTTAATATAAAATATAATTGTGTTTCAGACGTCCATACGCTACTCATCATTACCAAAAAATTGCTTCACATTCTCTGGTTACGGTAACCGTTTACCATAAGGTGAGCCGTATGCTTGAATGACACCGTCGTGGTATAAAAGTTGTAAAGTGACAGTCAAAATCATTTCCCGGTGTGTAGCGTATTTAACAATTAAGGATCCATAGGTGAATATGGGGCAAGTTTGGGTCTTGGCCCAAGACTCTTGGGTCAAGTGAGGACACGTAAAGTTGGGTCAAAGCTGAGTAAGTTAGGGATGAAGTGATTAATAAGTTATGGTAAGTCATACCGATGGTTGTAATCCATAATGTACTTATACATTATGACGATTATATATACTAGATGTGCACGCGGTTTTACCCGTGTTAAGTTTCAATAAAAATTATACCTTATATGCTATTCTTATGCATAAGTTATATTACTGTATATTTTCATCAAAATTCGTTCAGTAGTTTTTACGTGAAAGAGTAACAAACATCCATACTCAAAAACTTTCGCGTTTATAGTATAAAAAATATATCATTAAGATTATAAACGGTCTCGGTGGTACAGCAGTTTACTTGGTTCGATTCCTCGCACGGTACAAACATTTGTATTCATGAGTATGATTGTTTTTATCGGCCTGGGTGTTTTCTATGTATATTATGAATTTACAAAAAATATCTAAGTATTAGCCGACTTGAAAAATGATGGTTGTCGGAATTAATTAACTTTTTTAACATTAGATGGCGCTACATTAAGTATAGAATGCGAAAATATTTTGTGCTTCGATATATTCAAAACATTTTCAATAATAATGTTGACGACTTCGATGGTTGTGGGTTCCATTCCTATGAATGACACAAAGTATATATAATTGTTTCTATAGATCTTTACAAAATCTAAGTATTTTTATCAGTCGTCTGTCTATAAAACTAGCTCTGCTTAGCTTGGAACTAGATGACGCTGTGTGAATTGTCTAGGAGTATTATTATTAGTCTAATATATATATATCAAAATTCAATTATATTTTGGGAAAGTAATTTGTAAATACTACAAGAAAATATTGAATTGTAATGTTAATCACATTTTCAAAGGTCATAGAATAAATTACTTGTATCACTGTCTTCTTCAATTACGCGTTTTAAATTATTTTTAATCCATCTTTTTTTTTATTTTTATTTCATTTATTTCGTATATGTATCCATATTATGTTAGTAAACAAGTTATAAAGTATGTTAGTAAATTACAATTTTATACATTTAATTCATATATTTAAGTGTATGTCCACGTCCAGAAGCCCCAGGGCTCCGCAGCAATGCAGCGATATCCAGTCTCTCTGGAGCGGACAATCCGAAATATTGAATATGGTGTTTAGGATGCTGTTTATATTTAATCAATCATTACAAATAAAACAATTTCATTTCAATTTAATTTGCAACTTGTTAACAAATTTAATAACTTTGCCGCTTACTTATATATAACTAAAGTAATTTTAAATTAAAACAATGAACTTAAAAAATATAATGTAGTAACTGAAATATTTTAAAAGGAGTCCCTTTAGGCAACTTAAGCTACAATCAGAGTTCCCCCTTTGAATAGAAATACTGTTTTTTAATCTTACCCACATGTTGAAGCTGTCTTTAGAGTGCTCATACTTTATTTCCACAAAAAGAAAACGGCAAAAGCGAATTCGACGTAAGAAATTTCTCAACGAAATTACATTGTAATCCATTAATGAGAAGTGACAAATTACATAGTCGTAATACGTGACTTCTTTGTAATTACAGAGCCCTCTGGCGAAATAATTGAGAGGCCGTGCGGTTAGGCCATGTAATTTTGCCGAAATAAGCCATTTTCTTTAGGATATTCCGACGTTGTTGCTTTTTAAAATATCTCAAGGATTTCGTCTAATTTAAATGCATTATTTTGTACCGTTGTTGTTCAGTGGTTTACTAGCCCGATAGAGATCAGGTAGACTCTGAGTTCGAATCTATATTAAAAGAAAACAAATTGCTATTTAGTGATAAGGCTTCTCGTTGTTAACTCTTATTGTAATTATATGTTTTTTATTTGTATATTTTCTGTGACAGGAAAAATATAGAGTTCTTATTCAATATACCATCTTGATGATCTGGATAAACTGCGGTCCTTCATCGTACCTTTTTCTAGAAACATTTTGCCACACTCAACCACATTTTAGAATCACCTTCTAGTAATAGTATTTCCGAACCGATACGATATTAAAACCTTCAAGAAAAGAGCTTATTCCTTCTTAATAGGCCGGCAACGCACTTGCTAGTCCGTTCGTGTTATGGGTGCTAATGGGCGAAGGTAATCATTTACCATTAGGTGAGCTGCAAGCGTGTTTGTCCCCTATGCTATAAAAGAAAATTAATTTCTTATTCCTGACTGACTGAACGGTGATTGAGGTACTCACAAACTGCTTCTCTCTCCGTCCCGTTAGATTCAAATGTATATTTAGGTAAAGTCGGGTACCTATGTCTCAAGTCAATAGTTGACAATCAAAATCGAATCTAACTACTCCGTCTGTGATAACCTACATTTGTACCATAGATCCTAAAGACTTGGACCTTAGAGGTAGGGGCATACCCAACTCTACCCCACCTCTATCCCCCATTTTTTAAATAATGAAATATAAGCTCTAACAGTATACGCTAACGGCGCCCCAGTGGAAGATGACAGGGAAAACCTGGCATAGGTTTGAACTTCTATCGGTGACCTCTGACTAAAGTCTTATCCGTCAGGTAGGAGATTCTGTATTCTAGTGAGAACCGCGTGGAGGTCAACTTAACATGGTACTAGCAATTATATAATGTGGGCTAATAGAGTAATTAGTCCACATTACTAACAAACCCCTTCTACCTTTATCCCCCATTGCGGCCGGGGCGCTCGCCTTGAAGGAGGTTGCGGCCGGGGCGCTCGCCTTGAAGGAGGTTGCGGACGGGGCGCTCGCCTTGAAGGAGGTTGCGGCCGGGGCGCTCGCCTTGAAGGAGGTTGCGGCCGGGGCGCTCGCCTTGAAGGAGGTTGCGGCCGGGGCGCTCGCCTTGAAGGAGGTTGCGGCCGGGGCGCTTGCCTTGAAGGAGGTTGCGCCCCACTAAAATGAGTGACTGAGTAGAACGAAGTAGGTCGCCCTAAAAACGAAATAGGGCCTACCCTTCATCTACAGGGCGGGCCAACGCCTTTTGAGGATTTTTCACCACAATAACATAGAGGCGATCGAAATTACGGCGACCTGAAAACCTGGCGTAGGTTTGAATTTCTATCGGTGCCCTCTGACTAAAGTTATCAGGTAGGAGTTGGCCTTATAGCCGCTCCATAAGTCTTTCCTTTGGTTTGGAGTGCATCAGTGATCTTTACAGCTTGTAACGGTCAGCTGCAGCCAACAGATAGTTCGAAAAACATTATGTGTATGTTTTTCTACTGAATATTGCATATTACTGTATATTCGGTCTATATGTATACATCATAAAGCGTCTGGTGGTATGGTTGTTGAAATGAAATACTTAGCTCAGCCAAATTTTTTTAATTCTGCATACTACATGCACAGAACAATAGAGATAAAATCACAGATTAAAATGTCTCTCTTATCTATACTTATTATAAAATATATAATAACAATTCTCCATAATTGTTGACACATTATTATTGTTATGTATTTAAAAAAAATGTATTAATGTACTTCTATCAGTTTTCTAGTATCATAATTCAAATTTGTTTTGTTAGCGATTGCACATAGACAATACAAACAATAATACTCATAAATACAAGTGTTTGTATCCTACAATAATCGAACTCGCGACCATCGATAGTCAGGCAGTGTGCTAAATCGCTACACAACTGAGAACGTCTAATCTAAATGTCTTTTTTACCATTATTGCAATGTAGTTCATAGTTGTCATGTGATTTACCGAAGTAAACTTTTTACATAGTAATCCGGGTGAATACTTTAGTCACACTTATTTCAGTCGCTATTTTTTTTATGGATTGTTTTGGACTATTGTGAAGTGCTTTAAACCTGTAGCACTGCGACCTACATAGATCTATTGTTAGGGACAAGAACTGAAGGATATTCTTAGGAGCCTATGTGTTATTCTGGTATAAAGCTATATCACTGTAAAGTTTCGATAAAATCCCTTCAGTAGTTTCTGGGTGAACGAGTAACAAACATCTATAATTACAAACTGTCACATTTATGATATCATATTAATAAGATTTCTTAATAATTATCATCTACTTCTTCCTTATCCTCTTTATTTGGTGTCGGAGTAATATTTTTTTCTCTTCCATTCATCGCTCCTAAGCGATGGTTTTTATCTCCTCAGGATTGAGTGTAAACTTTGCAAAGGAGATATTTCGTTCATGCATGAGTGGACAATCACATAGGATGTGTAGTAGCTTCTCTTAAGCTTGGCAAAATCTGTAGATTATCCAGCATAAGCCTAAGTTTGCTTATTCAGTCGTTAAGTCACTGCATTATAAGCTGTGCTTCGTTTGTAGGATGAGATCAGGGAGTGAATTTAGTGAAGTTACATTAACACATGTTAGACCTCCGGAAGTCATCACATGGTAAAAGGCGATCGTTACCATTTACCATCAAGTGGCCGACAGTTTAAAAAAACACTATTTATTCACTATCAAAATTTTCATCACCATTATCCTAAACTCTAATTTAGCATCTTGAGACAGAGTTTTCACCGCTGGAGTGATTGATTTGAAGAACACTCTCTATTCATCTTCTTTGTGTATCAGATTGGCTAGGAAGGTCACCATATTGCTGTCATTCAAGCTTTCATCGAGCATTGTTTGATCTTCTTTGGCTAAATTTAATACGTCATATTTAGGTCTTTTGCTGGTGATGGGTATATCTTATTTGCTCTCATCAATGTCTATAAACACTTCACTCATCCAGTTATCATCTTCTTCATTCTCGTTGCCAGTGGTGTAATCTCTCTGTTCGTCACACTTTATAACAGCATCTAGGAACGTCATAACAACTGCATAGATATTTCAATTACAAAAAAGTGCTATTTATTCACTATCACTATATGTAGACGGTTCCCTTTTAACAAGTCCCTGCTTCTTTTTTAAACCTTTCAGAATTTTCATGACCATTATCCTAAACTCTAATTTAGCATCTTGAGACAGAGTTTTAACTGCTGGAGTGATTGATTTGAAGAACGCTCTATCTTCATCTTCTTCTTTGTGTATCAGATTGGCTAGGAGGGTCACCATATTGCTATCGTTCAAGCTTTCATCCAGCACTGTTTGATCTTCTTTGGCCAAATTTAACACGTCATATTTGGGTCTTTTGCTGGGTATTTCCTCTTTACCCTCATCAACGCCTATAAACACTTCACTCATCCAGTTATCATCTTCTTCATTCTCGTTGCCAGTGGTGCAATCTCTCTGTTCGTCTCTCTTTATAACAGCATCTAGATGCTCTAGACGTTCCTAGGAACGTCACAACAACTCCGTATACATTTCAATTACAAAATAATTTATTCACTATCACTATATGTAGAAGGTTCCCTTTTAACAAGTCCCTGCTTCTTTTTTAAACCTTTCAGAATTTTCATGACCATTATCCTAAACTCTAATTTAGCATCTTGAGACAGAGTTTTAACTGCTGGAGTGATTGATTTGAAGAACGCTCTATCTTCATCTTCTTCTTTGTGTATCAGATTGGCTAGGAAGGTAACCATATTGCTATCGTTCAAGCTTTCATCCAGCACTGTTTGATCTTCTTTGGCTAAATTTAACACGTCATATTTAGGTCTTTTGCTGGGTATTTCCTCTTTACCCTCATCAACGTCTATAAACACTTCACTCATCCAGTTATCACCTTCTTCGCTCTCGTTTCCAGTGGTGCATTCTCTCTGCTCGTCACTCTTTATAACAGCATCTAGGAATGTCATGTCATCTGTGTAGATATAAGGTCGAGAGTTCCGTGATCTCTTCGATTTTACGTATGAATCTCGAACGTTGTACCATTTTTTTGTTATATAAACACCTGAGATATAAAGACATATTAGTAAACATTCAAAGTTGACTTTGTACAAAGTCAGCGGTTTCATCTATGTATTTCAGGTTTCAGAATATATATAGGACTTTTGTTTGAAGAGATAAGGCTAATATTTAGAACTAATGGTACGTGAAAATATAAAATAAAATTTCTAACACGGAAGTGGCCAAGTTACTGCTTATAACATTAGCTACCTGCGAGTGAAAGTCCCGTCAAAATCGATCCAGCCGTTTTAGAAGTTAGCAAGAACAAACACACACAGGCAATAGTTTTTAAAGTTTTATGCAAGAATCGTGTATATTTTCCTATGCATATAGAGAAATGCTATTAATTTTAAGCTGTAAATTACAAACAGACACTTTTATTTTAGTTATTTGTAACTATAAATTACGGCGAATAAATTCATGACACCTTAGTTCTCAGAACCAATGACCGTAGCAACGTATTTAACAACTGAACTACCGAGTTCGTCTAATTAAAATCTTACCTATTTGGTGTCGCATTGTAGCACTCAATGAGTTATACGCAGGTTCGATTTCCCGGTATATATCTTTCCAAGCTTTACTCTTGACGAATTTGTTCCGGTAGCTCTCGTGTCTTCGATCCCATAGACAACCATGGCGTTTCACCATGGCTATCAGGTCGCGGGTTTGAACAGCTTTTTTGAAGTTTGCTCCGTCACTGAAACAATTAAAATTGGGGAGGAAAATGGATTACGAATCTGTATAACGAATAAATAAAAATAGAGAATGGATGATGATATTTAAAAAAAAAAAATAATAGAAAGAGATGGAGAAATACAAGCAGGAAGAACGGCCTCCACACTTTGAACACTCCAAAGTAAGCAATGTAACATCAAACAGAACCCGATGTGTAGTATAGTTTAGTGGTCATGCACACTTAGTGAATTAATAAAAAAAAAATATATTATTTTTGACGGCCTCGGTGGTCTAGCGGTTTAGCACATCGCCTTACTTCCGATGGTCGCGGTTCGATTCCTCGCCCGGTGCAAACGTTTGTATTCATGAGTATGACTGTTCGTATCAGTCTGGGTGTTTTCTATGTATATTATGTTTGCATTTACAAAAAAAATCTATGTATTTACATCAGTTGTCTAGTACTCATAACACAAGCACTGCTTACCGTGGGACTAGATGGCGCTGTGTTAATTGTCCAGGGTTTTTAATTTATTTTATTTATATCATATTCTTAGCTAGATAGTGATTATTATTATTATAAACATTGTAAGATAAATACAAGAATCAGATATTAAACTTATAAAATTTTCGAAAAATATTCCGACGTTGTTGAGATTAAAATATAGAATTTCAAGTATTTCAATTTAGCTAAATTACCACTAGTATAATAACTGTAAATTAATTAATTTATGAATTAAATAAAGTAAATAATTTTAAAACTATGATTGTTTGTATCAACCTGGGGTTTTTTCTATGTACCTACCTATATTATGTAGGTATATATTCACAAAAAGAAATATATTTAAGTATTTATAATAATTTAGTACACATAATACAAGTTTTGTTTAGCTTGTGACTAAATGGCGCTGGGACATCTCAAATTAATAACCAAACTAGAAGCACTGAATCACTGGCAAGAAATGCCAGGATTAACATATTCAAAAGCCCTAATATAGGGCTACTCGAACAAATACTCCAATAGACTACTGCTATTGAGTAAAAACAACATATGCATGATGATTAAGGCCCTCACAGGACACTGCAAATTAAACAAGCATATGGCTAAACTAGGCCTATGCACGACAAGTATCTGCAGATTCTGCCAAACTGAAGAGGAAACGCCGCTTCACATCCTATGTGGTTGTAGCCCACTCATGCATAAACGAAATATCTCCTTTGGAAAGTTTACACTCTTTCCTGAGGAGATAAAAACCATCGCTGCTAAGAATATCCTTCAATTCTTGTCCCTGACGTGTCTAGGTAGCGAACTTTGAAAAGGGCGAGCACAATAGTTTTATATAGGTCGCAGTGCTACAGGTACTACAAACATCTGACAATAGCCCAAAAACCCAATAAAAAAAAAATGGCGCTGTCATTATGATTACTATTTTAATTATATAAAAAAACTAATGAACAAAGTGTCAATCCTCCTTTCCAACTTATTATTTAGTATACATCGAATAGTACATAAGCTCGAAATTAACCGAAACGAAAATAATGATTTTCAATTTCCGACTAAACTTCCGGTAACGGAAACACTGTTAACAAACTAAATTAATTTTAGAGACTAGTAGATTCATCCCTTGATGTTTCCATTTATCTAAAAAAAGCAGCAAAGTCGAGGACAGTAGCTAGTAATGGTAATATAAAATTACACTAACCTTTGATCGTTTCTATCGCTGTGCTCGTCAGACAATTCCGCCATGTTTAAAATTCAAAATGGCGCCAAAACATGTAGTCAACAACAGGTAATGTCAAAATTTAAAAATAGAATCAATCGATTGAATGGGGACTTCTTTAAAATGATGTAGGTACGTAGATTTAAGACAGGTCTAAAAATTTCAAATTTAGAACAATTATCTAATCGATCGATTAATGTGATATTTAGTGATTAATTACTACCAGAAATGTATAACTAACATACATTTTAATTAGTATAAACATTATTAAACTAAATTATAAGTGATTCTGTTAAAAAAATGCAACAATAAATAATTAAACACGACGTACGGTCCCAGCGTCGGTTCGGATTCAACTGTCCGGGCGTTCCCCACCGGTATCCGGCGGCCTCCGGCGCCATGCAGCAACGCCGCACATCGGCCGGCGCGGCGGCCGTGAATACCGGAGACCGGAACGGCAACAGCGCGTTATTACACTACATCTCTCTTATTCTTTATTTAAATTTAAAAATCGTCACCATAATTTTTAAATTTAAATAAAGAATAAGAGAGAGAAAAGAATAAGATAAAATTTATATTGTTTGTTAATGAAATATTTTGAGCAATACTTAATAACGAAAATACCATACTACTTTATTTATTTATTTATATGTTTATTTGATATTATGTATATCTGTCTCTTTATACCCTGTATCTCTTTTGTTTGACTGTATTTATATCTATTAACTCCTTGTCATTTGTGTACTATCTCTATTTTAGCTAAATGTGTATTTATGTATATATTACATCAAATTATTATATTTTTTTTATAACACAGGGGACAAACGAGCATGCAGGTCACCTGATGGTAAGTGATTACCGCCGCCCATGAGCACCCGCAACACCAGGGGAATTGCAAGTACGTTGTCGGCCTTTTAAAAAGGAATAAGCTCTTTTCTTGAAGGTTTCAATATCGTATCGGTTCGGAAATACCATTGCTGGAAGGTGATTCCACAATGTGGTTGTGCGTAAATATTTATAATATATTTAGTATATAATAATATATTAGTATACCATATCATATCATAAATCGTGTACAACACAGCAATACACCACCCAAGGTCTTGTGCTGAAAAACAGCGTTGCAGCGCTCCAGCCGCTGCAGCATTATGCTGAGCACGGAGCTGTTCAGTAGATGCTTCGACAGACATACACATGCACGCACACGTAATTTGTACACTTTTTTTTGTAATTGTCGCACTATTTGTTTTTTTTTTGTTTGTTTTATTTGTGTTTTAGTTTTTTCTTCTACTAAATAAATATCCTTTCATTTCATTTGAAATATAAATTAAAACAAATTTTAGATTGAATGAAAGTTAAATTGAATGTTAGTATTTTTGTCTATTGATCTATTGCGTTTGTGGCTCTCTTATATACTGAATAATCGTATTCGATACAATTTGCTTTAACATAGTGTAATATAGGTACTTTCATCATCATCATCATCATCGCAGCCCGGAAGACGTCCACTGCTGGACATAGGCCTCCCCCAAAGATCTCCACGACGATCGGTCCTGCGCTGTAATAGGTACGATAGGTACTTTACTGTAATATTATAGTAAGTCTGTGGCGTAACTTAACTTAAAGAGTAATCGTCTATCGTGGTATGGCCATGTAATGCGTAGGAATGAAGACCATATCCTAAGGAAGGTGTAACGCCTTAAGGAAGGTGTAACACCTTCCTTTCTTTCTTCTTTCCAATATTTACAAGACCATGATCCGGCCTGCTATTTTGTATGGATCAGAGTGCTGGCCCATAAAGGCGACGGATGAGAGACGACTGCATGCAACTGAAATGCGAATGTTGAGATGGATGTGTGGTGTGACAAGAATGGATAAGATAAAGAATTAATACATTAGAGGAAGTATGAAAGTGGCGCCGGTGTCAGAGAGGTTGAACAGTAATCGTCTATCGTGGTATGGACATGTAATGCGTAGGAATGAAGATCATATCCTAAGGACGGTGTTACATATGAATGTGGATGGCTATAAGAGTAGAGGAAGACCGAAAAAGAGATGGATGGACTGTGTGAAAGATGATATGGTGAGAAAGGGAGTAAATAACGAGATGACTGCGAACAGAGATGAATGGAAGAGAAAAACATATTACGACGACCACAAATAAATGGGATAAGGAAGAAGCAGATAATGATGTGGCGTAATTTAAAAATTGCTTTTGTTTTTTTTAAATCAACCATAAATATTAGTTACTTGGTATTGTTATTTTTATTTCCATTATAAAGATTAAGTATGGAGATGGGAATGAATCTTATTTTCAGTCTTCTGTAGTATTTATTTGTTTGAATGATGTCAATCATAAATAGGTTATAAAAAAATAATATGTATATATAAAAAGGATAGTATTGGCGACATATAGTAATAATAATAATAATCATAATCTCAGAACAATTCACACAGCGTCATCTAGAGCCAAGTTAAGCTAGCTAAAGCTTGTGTTATGGGTACTAGATAACTGATACAAATACGTAGATAATTTTTTTTTCATAAATACAAATTATACATAGAAAATACCCAGACCGATACAAACAATCATACTCATGAATACAAATGTTCGTGCGATGCGAGGATTCGAACCCGCGACCATCGGACGTAAAGTGGTGTGTTAGACCGCTAGACCACCGTGGTCGTCAAAGTAGTTTTAAAATATATAGCTTTTGCCCGCGGCTTCGCTCGCGTTAATTTATCCCCTTAGGAGTGGAATTTATAAAAATCCTTTCTTAGGGGATGCCTATGTCATAGTAGCTTTATGCATGCAAAGTCACAGCCCGATCGGTTTAAAAGTGACAAAGTTTCATATAAACTTTCATCCCCTATTTTATCCCTATTGTATCGTGATAAATTCATCGTGAATTTATCACGATGCCCTAATTGACTTAACCTCATGCTCATCCTATCATCCTAGACTGGTGCCCCGGGGGGAAGGGGATTGTTAGTAATGGGAACTGGTAACTCCTATTGATAGCAATGTACCATGTTAGGTCGACCTCCACGTGGTTCTCCCTGGAAACCATCGTGATGAATTCTTGGTGAATTTGTCACGATGGGCTAACTGACCTGACTTCATGTTCATCTTATCATCCTCCACTGGTGCCCCGTCAGCGTAAACCGTTAACATAGGCGGGTGCATCATTCGATTTTCATAAAAAACCAACCCCATTGAGGGGAAGGAGTTTGTTAGTAATGTGGACTAACCCCATTGCCAGCAATGTACCATGTCAGGTTGACCTCCACGCGGTTCCCTGGAAACCACAGTGATAAATTCCTGGTGAATTTACCACGATGAGCTAACCGACCTGACCTCATGCTCATCTTATCATCCTTCACTAGCGCCCTGCCAGCGTATACCGTTAGCACAGACTGGTGCATCATTCCTTTCATAAAAAATACATTTTAAGTCTACCTCGGTGATTTACAAGTTTAAAATATCCAACAATACTATTATTTCAAATGTACAAAAATGAAAAAAACTCATTTAACAGAAACGTCAGCACCATACTACATGCGTAGTATACATATAGAAATTGTAATACAAAACCACAGACAAAACGTTAGCGATGGCGGGAAAATCGCGCGCGCTGCTCGCTCGCCACAGATACAAAATTTGATTGTCACTTTTTTAAATCACAAGCAAAGTGAACACAACCATTCAGCCGAAAAGAAAGAGGGGAGCGGTTATTATTAAATTGAGATACACATACCAAGATATATTGTAGTGATAATATAAGTGAATTGAACACATCATACGTCGCGAAATTCTGTCGCATCTGAAGCGGCAATGGCAACCATTAATATAATGTATCCATTTGTTAGAGTAGGCCTCGGAATTTTGTTAAATCAAATCTGAGGATGAAGTGGAAATAATGGAAAATCTTATAGGACTATTATTACTGTCTATTCCCAATGCTGGGGTTGGGAATACTTCAGTTAGATGTAATTGTGAATGTGTGTCTGTATGTATGATATCGTTTTATGAATATACTAGTGAATATATATTAATGAAGTTTTATATAAAGATATATTGGGTAGTAATATATGAGCTAAGTTGTATCTTAAAAATATAATGTGTAAGGGGCTGAGGGATGTAAGTGCTAATGAAGTCGCAGATCAATTTTAAGATAAAGTCGGTCATTTTTAAGATACAGTCCATTTTTAAGATAATTTAAGTCGCAGTGTAATATCTTTAATGGAAACGTACGTCTGTTTGTATGTTACCGTTTTGATACCTTTATACGTTAAACGGATCTTAAAGATGTAGAGGCTACGTTTAGTCTCAGAAAAGGGAAACGAAGTCGCGTTTAACAGCTAGTACGACAACATAACAATACAAGGTATACGAATATAAAATGTGATAAATAATTAACCCAGAATTAACACAGCGCCATCTAGTCCTATGGTAAGTAGAGCTTGTGTTATGGGTACTAGACAACTGATATAAATACTTAAATTTATATTTTTTTTAAATACATACATAATATACATAGAAAACACCCAGACAGATACAAACAATCATATTCATGAATACAAATGTTTGTATCGTGCGAGGAATCGAACCCGCGACTATCGGAAGTAAAGCGGTGTGCCAGACCGCTAGACCACCGAGGCCGTCACGTATATATTTATTTGTCTAATTTTACTGTTATTTTATAAATCCATGTTGTTAGTCATTACATAGTAAAAAGCAGAGTTGCTGTCGCTGTCTGTCTGTCCCTATGTACACTTAAATCTTTAAAACTACACAACGGATTTCGACGCGGATTTTTTAATAGATAGAGTGATTCTAGAGGAAGGTTTATATATATAATACATGTACACCCAGTCGAAGCCGGGGCGATTAGCTAGTTGACAATAAAATTAATTTCTTTCTTTCTTTTCTAAAACATAATCTATCAACATACTATATGTACATATATAGTACCTATATATCAACCACAACCAATGTTATTAATTTCCCTACAAATTGCATCTAGTTGAAAATACAATGGAAAGCCAAAGGAATCAATTCACAATGTTTTATTTTCTATTGTTAAGTGAACATAGTACAAGAGACGACCTCAAAAAAATATTATTGCTACTTATATAACATTTGTATATATAAAATAAATAACTATAGAATAGCATGGAAATAATAAGCGTAATCTTAACGAAAAACAGTTAATTTTAAAACTCTTTCTTATGCTACTATTATGTTTCTTAGCATGCATACAAACAATCCTAAATTTTCACCCTTCTATCACCAAGCCCTATTTATTGATAGCAATTTTAATTTATATGGTAAAACAACGTTTGCGGACTCATCTAATATTATATAAATATTTTCGCTGCATTTAAGTAAGTTTTTATTTGGGTACTAAATTAGTTCCTTGTAGTACACCAAAGCAAAGATCGAAGCGATAACGACTTTTTTGAAAGGCCAATTTACACTATTTCTCTCTTTCAGTACCTATTAATCCACTAGGACGTATGCCTCTTGACCCGTCAAAATCGGTGCAGCCTTTTCAGAGATTAGCCGGAACAAACAGGCAGACAGACAGACAAAAATTGTAAAAAATGTTATTTTGGTGTATGTACCGTATTTATATTCATACGCATGTAGTAAAAAATGGTTATTTCAATACAAATACAAACGGACACTTCTATTTTATTTATATGTATAAATATACAGATTAAAGCGCTGTCCCTAAATAATGAGATAAAGGCAAGGCAATGATCATGCTACATCTGTTAATGCTACCAGTTATAATAATAATAATAATATCTCAGTACAATTCACACAGCGCCATCTAGTCCCAAGTTAAACTATCTAAAGCTTGTGTCATGGGCACTAGATAACTGATACAAGTACATAGATAATTTTATACATAGAAAACACCCAGACCGATACAAACAATCATACTCATGATTACAAATGTTTGTATCGTGCGAGGAATCGAACCCACGATCATCGGATATTAAAGCGGTGTGCTAAACCACTAGACCACCGAGGCTCTCATATAACTACATAGTTATACTAGCTGTCCCGGCAAACGTTGTTTTGCCATATAAATTAATAACGCTATAAAAAATAGGGGTTGATGATAGAAGGGTGAAAATTTAGGATTGTATGTATTTTTGTATATTGTATCATAAAAAATAAAAAAAAAAATTAGGGGTGGACTACCCCTGACATTTAGGGGGATGAAAAATAGATGTTGGCCGATTCTCAGACCTACTCAATACGCTCACAAAATTTCATGAGAATCGGTCAAGCCGTTTCGGAGGAGTATGGGAACGAAAACTGTGACACGAGAATTTTGTATATAAGATAACTGCTTTATCAGCTCCTAATTGCTAATTCTATCTAAATCTTCTCTATCCTATTTATACCAAGTGTTTGCTCCCATCAAATCAATCCATATTCAGCACTGATTGCAGCAAAAACAGATACAACTTTGGAGTGTTCAAGACTAGTCTCGCCAATACCAGTATGGGTTAGAACTAGCTTAAACTGGATTGAACCGGTTTATTCCAGATCGTCTGTTTAATACTAATAGTTGCAAAAAACTGCGTCGAGCTCTCTAACTATAACTAAACACCCGTAACGCATGGAAATAAACGTCATTTGACTATAAAAGCTATCAGGGAAGTTTTAAATGGAGCACTTGAATTGTGTCATTCGATTTAGAACCTTATTGGTATTGTAATAAGAGTTGCGGATTGAGAATATAACAATCACAAGCTTTGATTGATTTATGGAAGCATTATTAAGAACTTTTGTTTCATTGCTACGATATCAGAGTTGTATTGCATATTTCTTTGCAAGTAAAGTAATTTTGCTATGGTTGACTTATGAAATTCAGTGTTTCTCAAACTATATAGGTTGAGAAACACTGAAATATTCAAATGAATATGCGACTCCTTTGTAAGTTAGATGATTGAGATGTCACACCTTCATAAACGGTATTTTTTATCTATAAAAATAAATAAAATTGACGTCTGTCTGTAATTTCAAATTATCTTCTTTTCAATAAGTGCATATCAAAGTATATACAGTACTTACAGCAAAAAAAAATTAGTTTCTTCTGTCTGATTATTTGTTCTTGCAAATTGCGATTTTCAAAATTTCCTTTGTCTATCTCTTTGTTCTCGTTAATCCCTGAAATGGCTGGACCGATTTTGATGGAACCTTCACTCACAAATAGCTAATTTAATAAGGAGTAACTTAGGCTACTTTAAATATAGAAATATGATTGATTTATTAAAAGAATAAGTTATCTTTCATAAGGACGAAATTGTGGGTAACAGATTGTGACATATAAAAAAAAATTCCGTTCCATCAAACGTTGAATGTGAACCCAGTACCTACTCTCCAGCACTGAGCTTGTCAAATAACTTAGCGCTGAAAACAATTAAACTTTAAATTCAACTTTCTATTCGTCTTTATTGAATTTAGTTAGTTCGCAATTGCACGAATGCTTGCGAATAGCAATCGCTTAAAGGATTTGAATTCGATTCTCCGTTTAGACACAAAGACATTTTATAGCTAGCTGCAACATCGTCTGCTTGTTTGACATAATAGCTTTTTTATAACACGCTGGTGGTAAACAAGCATACGTTCCGTCTGATGGTGAACTGGCCTGACCTCATGCTCATCTTATCATCCTCCACTGGTAGAAACCGTTAGCGCAGTTTCACTATTCCATTAACATCCATTAAAAAAAGTCCTATTACATACAAGGCAAAGGTAAAATCATGAATTTAACAAGATAGTTTAATCACATTAAGGCTAGTAGTCCTGGCAAACGTCGAGTTGCCATATAAATTAATATCACTATAAAAAATAGGGGTCGATGGTAGAAGAGTGAAAAATTAGGAGTAAATGTATTAATTTTTTAGTAATAGAATAGAAAATCATTTATTCAAATAAGCACTTTTGAATAGTCAAAATTTTTTTTAAATCTACCGCTTAGTCGGAAAGCTGTCTCATCACAAGAAGAATAAGCAAGAAACTTGTGTGTTCCTCTTTTAAACAATGCTTGTAAGTTCACATTTTACAAGTCGAAACGTGTGAATACAAACTACCAACCAGCACTAATTTATTTAGGCTCAAATATAAAAACACAATAAGATTAAATCAGTCGTAGTGATAAGAGCAGACCAGTCCCTACAAGCAGCACTCGTTCACGAGTATGACGGATGAGCCGGCCATCACTGCGCTCGACCATATTTTAGGGAGCCCAATGACCCGGCCCACCACGCCGCCACATGTCTGGACATTTTAGTGAGCATGACTACTCATTCCACTCGACCACGTCACAGCTACAAAATATAGTAATAAGTATAGTATAAGTAAGGAGCCAACAGAATATCAGCGCTGCAGAGTTATCTGTAGCATTACTAATGCTGAGTTGGCTGCCTTTTCACTTTTGCGGCACATAAGGTCACCTACATTTCTTTTATTAATTAATTTTATTTAATTAATAAAAGAAATGTAATTTTTTCTGTATCTCATGTATGTTATGTGTCTGTAACTGTTGAATAAAGAATTTGTCTATCTATCTAAATCAAAATCATAAAAAAATACGTAAAGAAAACAAAATTCAGTGTGCCACCCTTATCGCTTAGGGGTAAGAAAAATTGACAATCGATGGTTTGTTTCTGAAATTGCCACTTTTGATTGAAATTAATTGAAATGTATTTATTTGCATCAAATACGGTATTACATAGTATAAAATAAAGTCGTTGTCGCTGTCTGTCCGTCCCTATGTATGCTTAAATCTTTAAAACGACGCAACGGATTTTGAAGAGATTTTTTAATAGATAGCATACAATCATCATCATCATCTTCGCAGCCCGGAAGACGTACATGCGCATACAATCAAGAATAATAAATAAAAATATAAATAAAAATTAAATATTGTTTGATTTGCTTTGAAATCGGTTATTCATCATTCATCCGAATTGGGATTCTCGATATAAAAGATAGAAAAATCAATCAATGTTAAAATAGTTTAGCGATACATATCTGAATATCAATATTACCATTCTGTATAGATTATCTAAGAAAACCTATTACATAATGAAAAATTTATTTGATTTGCTTTGAAATAGGCTATCTGATTTTCGATAATCATTCATCCGGATAATTGGGATTCTACTGTACTTAAACTATACGACATATAAAAGATAGAAAAATCAATCAATGTTAAAATAGTTTAGCGATACATATCTGTGGCTACAATTAAAACCGTTTTTTACTACATAAAAAACGGTTATATCAATATTACAAACAGACACTCCAATTTTATATATATGTATAGATTATCTAAGAAAACCTATTACATAATGAAAAATTATTAAAATTTAAATATTGTTTGATTTGCTTTGAAATAGGCTATCTGGATTTTAGATTATTCATCATTCTTCCGGATAATTGGGATTCTACTGTACTTAAACGATACGACATATAAAAGATAGAAAAAACAATCAATGTTAAAATAGTGTAGCGATACATATCTGTGGCTACAATTAAAACCAGACATTTCGATAATTGCATGCATGCATTCTCACTTTCCCGGTGGCGAGCGGAGCGGAGCTGGGAACACTTTTAAATGACCGGTTCATTGTTTTCACGTTTTCGCAGGAACAAGGCGTGTGATCCAGTTAATAATAAGATATTAGAGCTATTAACCAGTTGTTAATAATAATAATAATAATAATCTCAGGACAATTCACACAGCGCCATCTAGTCCCAAGTTAAGCTAGCTAAAGCTTGTGTTATGGGTACTAGATAACTGATACAGATACATAAATCATTTTTTTTTTCGTAAATACATACATATTATATATAGAAAACACCCAGACCGATACAAACAATTATACTCATGAATACAAATGTTTGTGCCGTGCGAGGAATCGAACCCGCGACCATCGGACGTAAAGCGTTGTGCTAGACCGCTAGACCACCGAGGTCGTCGTAACTCAAGACAATTCACATAACTATATCTTCTTATCTTATCCAAGCTAAGAAGATTATGGTTACTAGACAACTGATATAATACCTAGATATTTTTTTTAAATACATATAAAATATACACATATACATAATGTATTGTTATATTTTTCTATGTTTTACTTTTAATGTTAGTGCAATAAAGGATTACAAATTAAATTAAATAAATAATGTACATAGAAAACAGCTAGAACAATACAACCAATCAAGGAATCCAACCCTCCACCATTGTAAGAAAGGCGCTGTCTAAACCGCTATATGATCGAGGCCGACAATATACTGTCTGATCTGCTTCTAAAATAGTATCTTAGACAAGTGTAAGAGAACATAACCTACAGTAGGATATCGGCGCAAGGTTGATGACCTCTGTGTACTACACCGCCTTATTTCCAATGTTCGCGAGTTCGATTCCCCACATGACACAAATATTTGTATACAAGAGCATAAGTTTTTGTATTGGTTTATATTATTTTATATTATTATGTATGTATTTATAAAGAAATGTATTTAAGACTTTTTATCAGTTGTTTAGTACTCATAATAAAAGCTGTGCTTGGAACTTACAAAAGTGGTGATATAAGGTATGGAAGAGCGGAGCCTCCTGGCACAGGCATCTTTATGCTTAAAAGGAGTCTTCAACAACTGTAGAATGTAATTGTAAAATGGTGTTATCTAAATAAAGAATTTTGAATTTTTGAATTTTGAACTAGATGGCGCTGTATGAATTGTCCATGGCTATTAGTACTATTATAGCCCGTGTTACTACCCGTATATTCGGTTCACGGCTAATCATTTCATATAGCATTGCTTGCACTGGTCAGTTAACCTAATGAGCCCTATTGTACAAACGGACTTTTGTTTTGATATGGGAACCACGTTATAATGGCCAATTGAGAAAATAAAAAAAATAATTCGTTTCATCTGAAACAATAACACGCTTTGTCTAGTCAAGCGAGGTGATTTTTGCTGTTTTTTTTTATTCCATAGCATTGGTTTGTTACACTAGACATGTACTGGGGTTTTACCTGCAATCTAATTTTAAAGAAGTCCGGCTCGAAGGACCAATTGTGATGTTCAAAATTCGACGATAATATTATATTTATCGTCACGTTATACGACTGTGTTTAAATTTATTAACAATAATAATGACAATCCTATCTTTGCCTATTACAAAAGAACTATATAATGCCATCTAGAGGTAGCTAAACGCTTGGCCCTTGACTCACCGTAACGGATCACAAAGTCTGCCAGCTGTATTCTTACTGCTTTATCACTTTTCAAACAAATCATATTTCCCATTCTCCAAGACCACCATATCTTGAAAGCCTAGTCTTGACTTTTCGGCGACTAAACTGCTTCTTCTTTGTCCTGGTTTCTTACCGGCTTTTTTTTTATTGAGGGTTTTGGGCTATTGTCAGATTCTTAGGCATGTAGCACTACACATTATGATCTGCATAGATCTACTATCATGCTCGCCCTTTTTGAAATTTCCCTACCTAAGAATATCTTCAATTCTTGTCCCTGACGGGTCAGGTATTCTTAGGAGCGATGGTTTTTATCTCCTCAGGATAGAGTATAAACTTTTCAAAGGAGATATTTCGTTTAGGCATGAGTGGGCTACAACAACATAGGATGTGTAGTAGCGTTTCCTCTTCAGCTTCCCAAAATCTGGAGATCTTATTGAGTTCTTCCCATTGCATTTCGCTGGTAAGCATCGTCATTTGACAGGCTCCTTTGATAGAGATATTCAGTGGATTACGTATACAGTTGTAAATATAATTTACTTCGTTCCGATTGCAGTTGCACATTACATACAAACTGTTACTTAGCAACAATACTTATTTTAAATGTGATGGATTATACTTTTTCTACTTCAATCAATGTGCCTAATATCCTTCCGTCGGTGGGAAAAGGTATTGTTAGTAGTGTGAACTGTTGTTCTTATTGCTAACAATGTACCATGTACCAATGTACAGTGACCTCAACGCAGTTCCACCTAGACCATCGTGATAAGTTCTTGGTGAATTTGTCACGGTTTTAGGGCCGGGACTAGACCTAGGACACTGCCCTACCTAGGCCCCTCAGGAGTCAAGATCAGTCAAGCCCAGGAACCCTTACCAGAAAATCTCGATCAAGCAAAACTTTTCAAAATTTCTCCCATTTTCAAAATAAATAACACAGTTTGCAATCCGACTTTAAACATGGCAACTCAGTTGATAGAAATTCGAATTTTATATCAACTTTCGAATTTCTTTCGGGTTCCTGGGCTTGAGGCCCCCTGATCTTGAGGGCTCCTGAACTTGAGGGCCTTTGAGCTTGAGGGCCCTGGGACACTGCCCTACCTAGCCCCTAGGTCTAGTCCCGCCGATCCTACTCTGTAAAACGCTACCGTTTCACAAAATTCCTGAAGTGTTTATTTTTATTTAAATTTCAGCTATCGTATTACATAGTTTGTACAAACAGACGGAAAACTTCAAAGTAATAGCGCTAACTCAGTGCAAAAGTTGTGCCGTCAACAAAAAAAAGTCGGCGGTAACAAGGTGAATGCAAAACAAACAAAGTTAGCAGTCGCATGAAGTGACGGTGAAGTTTAAGTTGAACCGTGTACGGGACCTAGACGGCGATATCAAGCTGCTACAGTAACCACGAATTCATGTCAGAAACAGGACATTCCCGATTCATAAAAAAATTGCAGTGTCTGTTTGTAATTACAAATTAACAGCATATTATAGACAGTCATATTATATATGACATTAGAGAAAGAAATTCTAGAATTCAAAAAAACAATTCTAGAATTTTTGTCTCTATGTTTGGTCTTAGTGCTGAGTACACGGTACTTCATCAGAAAAAGAATTTAAAGAATTTTGTCTGCCTGTTTGTTTTTGATTTCAAATCTCTAAAATGGCTAGACCGATTTTGATGGGACTTTCACTCGCAGATAGGCGTGTATTATCTCTAACTGACTTGACCACATAGTCATCTTATCATCCTCCACTGGTGTCCCGCCAGTGTAAACAGTTAGCGCCATTCCATTATCATCTATTAAAAAAATTATCTGGCGACTGAAAATTCAATACATATTATTTATTTATTCTATTAGGAAAAAACCTACATTTTCATAGATCATTGTCACCCTATTTGTTTCTGCTACATTGTTGATACAAGTTAGGCATTTCAAAAACCGTCTGTAAACTGCCATTGTAGTTATCATTGTGAACTTTATGCAACATATTATTTAAGGCTATTTTAGTTCAACTTAACATCAAAATTGACCTCTCCTTTCATAGAGACAGTGCCAAGTACTCTCTGAAGGTACTCAATAGTCGATGGAGTTTTCATTAAGGTTGTTATAACAAAAGTAGTTTTGAAGTATTAATTGGCAGATGGAATTATTTACTTTATTTAATTCATAAATTAATTAATTTACAGTTATTATACTAGTGGTAATTTAGCTAAATTGAAATACTTGAAATTCTATATTTTAATCTCAACAATGTCGGAATATTTTGCGAAAATTTTATAAGTTTAATATCTGATTCTTGTATTTATCTTACAATGTTTATAATAATAATAATCACTATCTAGCTAAGAATATGATATAAATAAAATAAATTAAAAACCCTGGACAATTAACACAGCGCCATCTAGTCCCACGGTAAGCAGTGCTTGTGTTATGGGTACTAGACAACTGATGTAAATACATAGATGTTTTTGTTAATGCCTACAGAATATACGTAGAAAATACCCAGACCGACACAAAGAATCATACTTGAATACAAATGTTTGTGACGTGCGAGGAATCGAACCCGCGACCATCGGACGTAAAGCGGTGTGCTAGACCGCTAGACCACCGAGGTCGTCGTGTAATAGTGATGATATGTAACTTGATGAAGACAAACAAATAGGATCATGTCGCAGGCTGTTATTCTCCAGCAGGCTATAATTAGGGATTCAGGAACTCAAGGAAATTCCCGATTGACAAGGATTGATGATTTCAAAATGGCCGACGGCGATAATTACTGCCGTGAACTGCACGAAACTAGTTAAATCCGGATTTTGAAAGGTGAAACGTTTCGTAGTTAGAACTCACTAGCATTACCTAAACTAGTTATCACACGTAGCTTCTTCTGTTTATTTAAATCTTTCTTGAAAGCCTAAAAACAGTTCGCACACTGCTTTACTTTCGATATCAAATTTACAGCTTCACCGGGCGAAGCTGTAAAGGGCATCTGCGGCCAACAGCATTGGAGTAGTCCGAAAAGAATCAGGCTATAAATTTCGTAAGAGGCGAAAGAAGATGGTACTCCAAACCTGCGGAAAGACTTATGGAGCGGCTGAAGGCCAACTCCCACCAGACGGATACGACTTTAGTCTGAGGGCACCGCAGGGGTTTCGAACCTCGGCTCGGGCCGTCGTAATTTCCATCTTCGTTTGAATTTTTTTTTTTATTAATAATGGGATTGCACTTGGTCTTACCTCATCTGATGGTAAATGATGGCAAGACCTAGGATGTAGGATGTAAATTCAATGGAAGATCAATCGTAGAGAATTTAGAGCCTACGTGTTATTCTGTTGTACAAGCTATATTACTGTAAAATTTCATCAAAATATAAATAATAATATTCCTGGACAATTAACACAGCGCTATCTAGTCCCACGGTAGGCAAAGCTTGAGTTATGGGTACTAGACAACTGATATAAATACATGGATATATTTTTTGTAAATAAATAAATATTATACATAGATAACACCTAGACCAATACAATCATATTCATGAATACAAATGTTGGTATCGTGCGAGGAATCGAATCCGCGACCATCAGATGGTAAAGCGGTATGCTATACCTCTAGACACGGGGCTGTGGGTGTAATAGATAAATAAATTATTTAAAGATAAAGGTCAGGTGTAGCCTATTAGTTGTGGTGACTTGAAGTGACCTTTTTACTGTTACCTTCCATTCCTTACCTGTCACCCGTTCTTGCCCTTTTTAAATAATCCATAAAAAACGAGTTGTAATATATCTTAGTAGTAGTAGTAGTTGTAATTTTCGAATTTTTTTTTTCTTTATAACACAGGGGACAAACGAGCATGCGACTCACCTGATGGTAAGTGATTACCGCCGCCCATGAGCACCCGCAACACCAGGGGAATTGCAAGTACGTTGTCGGCCTTTTAAAAAGGAATAAGCTCTTTTCTTGAAGGTTTCAATATCGTATCGGTTCGGAAATACCATTGCTGGAAGGTGATTTCACAATGTGGTTGTGCGAGGCAAAAAGTTCTAATTATTTATTTTTTTATTAGCGACTTGTACATAATGTAAGTGGATAATTTATAAAACTCATAAAAGAAAAATATATATAATAACTAGCTGTGCCCGCGGTTTCACTCGCATGCATATTGTAACCTATATGTTATTCTGATGTATAAGTTATAATTAGAGTTTCATCAAAATCCATTCAGTAGTTTTTGCGTGAAAGAGTAACAAACATCCACACTCACAAACTTTCGCATTTATAATATTAATAAGATAATATACTGCCGTTAGAGAGGATGAGTTCGCTTTTTAGCGATAAGGCCGCCAATTGTTACAGCTTGATCTGTATCTCTATGTGCTTAAAGTAACATAGTTTTATATATGACAAGCTACCCGCCCCGGCTTTGCACTGGTGTACATGTATTGTACATATAAACCTTCCTTTTCAATCACTCTATCTACGGCAAAAAACTGAATTACAATCCATTGCGTAGTTTAAAAGACATAAGCGAACAGACGAAGCGATTTTTTTTTAAACTATGTAAGTATTATCTTATATATAAAATTCTCGTGTCACAGTTTTCGATCCCATACTCCTCCGTAACGGCTTGACCGATTCTCATGAAATTTTGTGAGTAGGTCTGAGAATCGGCCAACATTTATTTTTCATCCCTCTAAATGTTAGAGTTAGTCCATCCCTAATTTTTTATTTTTTATTTTAAGGCAAAACAACGTTTGCCGGGACAGCTAGTATATTATATAATCTGTATTTTTCTTGAGCAAAAAATGAAAAGTTTTCATTCATTCATTCATTCAAACTTATTCTAGCAGGTTTACTTTGAGAATAGCTCAGTGTCACCTATTCAGCCGCCAAGCAGCTCGTTCTTTAAGCTCTGCTTATGTTTATATATATATAAATGTTATATATTTTATACATATTTAAACTACATAGAATATATACCTATACATATATATGTATATATATATATATATAATATCGGTTAATTTTGTATCTCGTTGACTGGAGTCTGTTTTAAGTTAATGTTTCTGTAATTAAATATTTCTGATTCCTGCGACACAAGCCTGTGCCTGAGCTTAGTGCAGGTATTGCTGTTAAATGTTTTATTTATAATCATTGATGTAAAGCAGATGTCATGGATATGAAATTTCGGATACGGATAGGTTTCTGATATAGGAATGGTTATTATATCCGGATACGGATATGGTTGCGGATATGAAATTATATCGGATTATCCGTTACTTTCGAATAATTTCGGTTACGTGTCTCAATTAGGCTCCGTCCCTAGCCGATATTAACCGAAACTTTTATTTCGGATTCGGTTACGGTTACGGTTAAGAAGCTCCCTGGCATCTCTGATGTAAAGTGTACAAATAAATAAATAAATATTACACAATACTTTGCCAAAAAAAACAAAAACAACCGCACTGTCAAAATATATATTTTTGTATATATTTTTATTTTACGTTTATATATAATATATATATAAATGTTATTTATTTTGTACAAATTTATGTTATTTATATTAACCCAAAACAATGGCAATACTGTCAGAATATATATTTTTATATATATATATATACAACAACTTCATCCACAGACTAATGTAAAAACATTTATCTTTTATCTATATAAAACGTAAGAAAAATACGCCGCAAATTTCCAGGGGCGGACACGAAACAAAAATGAAGAATTAAAGTACAACTTAAAAGGTTAAAATTCTTTGCAGGGCAAGAAACAGGGAAGAATAAAGTAAGCCGCAACCGGGACTGGTAAAAATTCGATACCTGAACACAACTTTGGAGTTCGCGAATACTGAAACTTTGCACAAATTCGGAACTGTAACTTCAGGAATTTCAGTACGGGGATCTACGGCTACGTTGCTAACTAGATGCGTCACTGATTTATATCATTGTAAAAAAAAAATTGTACTCCTATGTACCACCTTATTGTATCACAGTAATAATTATAATAATGCGTAAAAAACAGCAAAAGCTGAGTTATAGAGACATCTATACATATAAATAAAATTGAAGTGTTTGTAATATTGAAATAACCGTTTTTAACTGCATGCATATGAATATAAAGACGATACATGCAACAAAATAACATTCTTTACAATTGTTGTCTGTCTGTCTGACTGTTTGTTCCTTGTTGTTGGGTAATCTCTGAAATGGCTGGATCGTGTTTTATTTTTCTAAAATAAAAGTAGCCTAAGTTACTTCTTATTATATTAGTTATCTATCAATAAATAGACTTTATTTTAAAAAAATAAGGTTAATGTCCCGTCAAAATCGGTCCAGCCATTTCAGTGATAGGTAGCTAATATAATAAGGAGTAACATAGGCTACTTTTATTATAGAAAAATAAAGTTAAATTC
This sequence comes from Achroia grisella, assembly GCF_030625045.1. NCBI lineage: Eukaryota > Metazoa > Arthropoda > Insecta > Lepidoptera > Pyralidae > Achroia > Achroia grisella. Next base: position 671,814 of record NW_026712578.1, on the reverse strand, counting down.
CACGCGGACGAAGTCGCGAGTATAGCTAGTAAAATATAAAATTATGCGAGCTGCTAACAGTCCAGAAGTTAATCATTTTTACAATTTAATTAACAATATGACGACCTCGGTGGTCTAGCGGTCTAGCACACCGCTTTACATCCGATGGTCGCGGGTTCGATTCGTGGCACGACACAAACATTTGTATTCATGTGTATGATTGTTTGTATCGATCTGGGTGTTCTATATATATATTATGTATATATTTACGAAAAAAAATATCTATATATGTATTTGTATCAGTTATCTAATGCCCATAACACAAGCTTTAGCTAGCTTAACTTGGACCTAGATGGCGCTGTGTGAATTATCCTGTGATTATTATTATTACAATTTAATTTATAATAACGTTTAATTATAACACTTCTAGATCTCGTTTGTTTCTATATCAGCTGTGCTCTACATAGCGTACTAATTTAAGAAAATAAAGTTCACCCCGAACTCATTTGTACCATTTACGTCGTATTATTAAATTTAAATGGTATTTAATTATTTTTTTTTATAACACAGGGGACAAACGAGCATGCGGCTCACCTGATGGTAAGTGATTACCGCCGCCCATGAGACCAACACCAGGGGAATTGCAAGTACGTTGTCGGCCTTTTAAAAAGGAATAAGCTCTTTTCTTGAAGGTTTCAATATCGTATCGGTTCGGAAATAACATTGCTGGAAGGTAATTGTCGAGAAGACTCCATGGAATCCTACAGCCTTCAGACCATAAAGAGAGGGGATTGTTAGTAATGGGGACTAGAGACGTCTATACTAACATAAAGTAAAGTTAATAAGTGTGTGAGGTTGTAAGTAGTACCTTTATTTTCATTTCTTCCCGGAAGTCAATTACCAAGTTTTCCACTTTTTTAGGGATTATACTAATTACAGAGTTTACATATTCGGTCTTATTATTAGTAATTTACTTATATATATACTTTTTCTGATTACGAACTAATCTAAATATATATATAACTCAAAGGTGACTGACATAGTGATCTATCAACGCACAGCCCAAACCAATGGACGGATCGGGCTGAAATTTGGCATGCACGTAGATGTTATGACGTAGGCATCCGCTGAGAAAGAACTTTGATTAATTCTACCCCCAAGGGTATTAAATAGGGGTTGAAAGTTTGTATGAAACTTTGTCAATTTTAAACCGATCGGGCTGAGATTTTGTATGCATAAAGCTACTATGACGTAAGCATCCCCTAAGAAAGGATTTTGATAAATGCCACGAATTCCACTTTTGTCAGCGAAGCCGCGAGCTAAAGCTAATCATACAATAAATCGCCAAACACAAATAACATCGTACTACTTGTCCACTCATTTCGGTGCTTCAAACTTTTCAGTCGCAATTTCACTACTTCACAGACTTCAAACTTCAAATAAGTTCTTTCTTTAGATAAGTTCTTTCTTTATTCAGCCATTACAAACACATAGCATACATGAGATACATTTTATAAATAGAAATAAAGTTTACAGATTAAATAATACAGAAATATGGTATTACAAAATAAAAAAAATAAAATAAAAATGGAGGTGGCTTTATGTGTCGCAATGATGAAGAGGCAACCAACTCAGCATGAAGCTACAGATAAGTCTATTCTGTTGGCTCCTATAATTAAATACATACTTACATACATATATACGTGAATGTTTATATATTACACTTCGAGCTCTTAAAAAATTATACTATTACAAAACATTATACAATATACAAATAGATTAAAAATGAAGTGGTGTGTTATGTATACATATATTGTTAACCTATAGATACATACTACGTACATAAATAATAGTTGTTGTTAGCATATACAAGGTCGCTGGCTAAACGCGCCGTGAGTCAGACATTATTGTTCCTGACCATGCTTACCGACTTCGGTCGTTGAAAAAAAGACTCCTCAGATAAAGGACCTCCTATTTAAAGTCAGTTGTTCAGACAATAAGTGTTTTTTTAAAAGGTTTTTAAAATTCACTTTAGTTTTTATATTACGAATGGGAGGAGGTAAGTTATTCCAACACTTGGAGGCCATATATCTGAAACTGCCTCTGAAGGCAGTAGTCCGATGTGCTGGAGTCACTAGTCGATACAACGAAGCCCTGGTTTTAAAAGCATGCTGATTGCCAGACCACACAAGTTTTCTATAAAGGTAATCAGGCATTTTGGATTCAATGACATCAAACAACAAAGTCGCAAAATAAAGGTTGTAACGTGAAGACATATTTAGTAGTTTAGCATTATTGAGATAAGGAGAGACATGACTACGCGGTGGTATACGGAAGCAAAAACGGGCGCATGCATTTTGTACACGTTGGATAAGCCGCCGTGATCTAGCTAGTGTACATGAACCGAAAACAGCTAAACCGTAACTCAGCTTGGACAATATCAGAGAATCGCACAGTCGAACACGTAGATCAGTTGAAAGATAATTTCGAATTTTGTACAATATCTTTAGTCTGTAGAAGCAATTCCCCACACAATCTAGGACATGGTTTTCGAATTTAAGACCAGAGTCCATTAGTAGACCCAGATTGCGCGTTTCAGTTACTTGCAACAGAGGTGTACCTTCTACTGTTATAACTGGTGTTTGATTTTTAATTTTTTGTACCTGCAATTTAGAACCCAATATCATGAATTTCGACTTAGCCGGATTCAAAACAAGAGAATTTTTATTACACCAGTTCGATATACGGAAAAGTGTTGAGTTCAATATTCTAACCGCCATGTTTGTATCTTGAGGATTTATAGACATGTAAACTATATCCGCATATTGGTGATATAAACATCCTTCACAGTATCTAGCAATGTCAGCACTATACAGAATGAATAAGAGGGGACCCAGAATTGATCCCTGCGGGAAAATACTCTAGGTTTGGAATATAGTAGAGTGCCGTTGTTCTGTGTTACCTTTACGAGCTGATGACGATTACTGAGGTAACTATCAAACCAGAGTATTGTTTGCCCATCAAATCCATAGTATCTAAGTTTTGAAAGTAACAGATTTATATTTAAACATTCGAAAGCTCTCGAAAAATCGAGCAAAGTAAGCAAGGTACCATTTCCCTTATCCATAGCCGCCAAAACATTGTCCACAACATCCAATAATGCAGTGATCGTACCTCTTCGTTTTCTAAATCCAGATTGAAAAGGTGGTAATATGTTATTGGCTTCCAAACTAATAGGACACTTGTAGATGGACAATCCTTTCCAGGACTTTAGACAAAAAAGGTAATATGCTAATCGGTCGCAAATCTGATAAGTTTGATGGGTTGGTAACCTTAGGGATATACATACCACCGCTGTTTTCCATATTGCAGGGAATGTTGAAGACTCTATAGACTTATTAATTATGAAAGTAATAATGTCCAGTGTCCTAGGGAGTGTTAAAAGCATCATATCTTTAGATATATTATCAATGTCCAAAGCATTTGATTTTATTTGTAGCATAATTTTACCACTGTAAGTGTGTCAACAGGTTTTAAATTGAAAGTAGATGAACCACACCTATGATGCTCAAAGTAAGTCAGATCGGATATGTTCGTCAATACCTGGAGTTTTTAAAAAATGATCGTTAATTTTATCCGGATCGTTTACAGACAAGGGCAAGCTGTTCACCTTTGTATTAGGTAAAGCAGTCTTTTTTAAGTTTGACCATAAAGATATATATAATGTTATATTAAATAAGCCTTCTTTTCAAAATGTATACCGACATTAACAAGATGTTTTAATCTTTTATATTCGTCCCGCAGTACCACATTGTCATGCTTTTTAGACTTTGCATGAGCTGAATCCCGTAATTTCATCATGAGCCGTACATTGCTTGTCAGCCACGGTTTATGTTTATCCCTAAATAAGTGATTAACAACTCAATTGAAAGTTCCTCTAGCTTGTTTGGTCTTTGAGATATAAATGTGATTTCTTTATTTCGTTACACTGAGCAACGGAAATGACGAGAGGGAGCGCGGGTTACAATGAAGTTATTCCTTTAATAAGGCATTTGGGTCGTATATGGCCACGTTAAGTTTTGACACTAGAAATAACGTATTTTATAACAATGAAAAGATACAAATAAATATTAATTTGATAACGTATTTATTTAGGTAATATATCGCGGGCACGGAAAAACCTAGAAACGGATAGGTTAGGATTTGTGTTAATTTTTTTAAAAGCTGGGTAAATGGCCATACTTCCGACAGTGTATGTGAATATGGCCAGGTGATGGCTTATATTATAATAATAATAATCTCAGGACAATTCACACAGCGTCATCTAGTCCCAAGTTAAGCTAGCTAAAGCTTGTGTTATGGGTACTAGATAACTGATACAAGTACATAGATATTTTTTTTTTTCGTAAATACATACATATCATACATAGAAAACACCCAGACCGACACAAACACTCATGAATACAAATGTTTGTGCCGTGCGAGTATTATCGGACGTTATTATATATTATTATTATTATTATTATTATTATATATATATACAGACCCAGGTTAGAAATAATTTTACTCAGGAACCAGCGATTAGAAGGAAGTAAGGTGAGGGGAAATTATATGAAACCAGTTGACAGAAAGGTTGTTAAGAAACAGGTAACTTTTTAGCTTCCTAAATATATATACAAGGCTACCTTTTTAACATCAAATCAAATATTTATTTATACAATCAATTAGCAATTCCGTATACAGACAGACAAATTTATTTACAAATTTGTAGTGTTAATAAAATTGTGGAAGTGATTCTATTCGCTTCTTTCAAAGTCGGTTAAAAGTAGCATATTGTTAAGTGAGCAAACCACCGCATTACTGTGACACACGCCTCCAACAATATTCCCGAGCTTTATTCATAAAGCTCAAAGCTGTTGGAATGCTTTTGTATTAAATGATAGACATCATGTTTACACACGACAAAATATAACAACAAAATGGATTTATGCGTAGGAAATATTCACTAAATCTATAATAATAATATCTTAGGCGATTCACACAGCGCCATCTAGTCCCAAGGTAAGCAGAGCTTGAGTTTATATTGGTTTGGCCAAATCTAAATATATATAACTTAAAGGTGACTGACTGACATGGTGATCTATCAACGCACAGCCCAAACCACTGGACGGATCAGGCTGAAATTTGGCATGCAGGTAGTTGTTATGACGTAGGCATCTGCTAAGAAAGGATTTTGATTAATTCTACCCCCAAGGGGATAAAATAGGGAATGGAATTTTGTATGAAACTTTGTCAATTTTAAACCGATCGGGCTGAGATTTTGCATGCATAAAGCTACTATGACGTAGGCATCCATCTAAGAAAGGATTTTGATAAATTCCACCCCTAAGAGGATAAATAACCGCGAGTGAAGCCGCGGTCAAAAGCTACTTTAAATATAAATATATTATCAAAGAAATAACAAAAATGGCGCACAATTTCATTAAAATCATTACAATGATTTAGAATAGAGTATGTTTAATGGGACGTGATTAGTGCGTTACAACATTCTAATATTTATCACCCCACAGAGAGCCGTTACCAGTGCCTCCCCCGCGCCACCTACCTGCAATATGTCGGTAGAAGTAGTTTATGATCCCGGTGGTGTTCAGTTCGATTACCGGTGATTAAATGCGTTGAAATGTATATTTTTTATGCTTACTGTTAAAGTATGAAAAATATAGAGAGTTACTTTCGCATTTATAATATATTAGCTGTGCCCGCGATTTCATTCGCGTGAAATTTATAGTATATGCTATTCTGATGTATAAGCTGTATTACTGTAAAGTTTCATCAAAAGCAGTTCAGTTGTTTTTGCGTGAAAGAGTAACAAACATCCAGTTAGTGTGGATCTCAGAACTCAGAAACTTTCGCATATATAATATTAATTATAATTCATAAGATATATTAATTATAAATGCGAAAGTAACTCTGTCTGTCTGTCTGTCGCGCTTTCACGCTAAACTACTGAGATAGATAAACAGATTTAAATGAAATTTGGTACACAAGTAGTCTAGACCCTAATAAAGGACATTTAATGCAATAAAAAGGTTGTAATGGGTGGAAAGGAGAGATTATAGTTTGTATGGAGGTATCGTCATTTATGATGAAACTTTTTTCTTTGATTTTTTTGTCAAAGCTGCGACCATCGGAAGTAAGGCGATATTTTAAACCGCTAGACCACTGAGGACAATAAATATAAATAAATAATACATTTTAATTTTATTACAGTTTTATGAGTAACTACCTGTGTCTGTGCTAACTGGCTATGTGTGTGAAATTTCAATAAAAAACGTAGCCTATGTGTTTTTCTGATCCATAAGCTATATTGCTGTAAAGTTTCATCAAAATCCGTTCAGTAGCTTTTGCGTGAAAGAGTATAGGACTCACAAACGTTGGCGTTTATAATATTATTAAGATGCATCGATTGGATTTATTACATCCTTTATATTTAACTCAGCACAATATGAGTGAGAATGTCAGTGTTGTACTCTGCAATAGTCCACAAAAAGTCTACACAAACATTTTCAAATTCAGCAGAATGCAAACGAAATGTGCAGCGCTAAGTCGTGAACAGCTGTCTTCATTTTAGTGGACTCCGGTGACAATGCTTTCGTACAAACTGAGACAATATTGTTCTTCAATCAAATAGGATTGTTTTTTAATAACTTCGTATATGGAGACGACAATGAAAGGTTATGTTATAATGTATTTTTTTGACAAAAATGGATGTATAGACAGATAAAAAGCATATTTTTCCTAAATTCATACATTGTACAAAAACCATACTCTATGTGCTGTATTTAACTCAGCACAATATGAGTGAGAATGTCAGTATTGTACTCTGCAATAGTCCACAAAAAGTGTACACAAACATTTTCAAATTCAGCAGAATGCAAACGAAATGTGCAGCGCTAAGTCGTGAACAGCTGTCTTCATTTTAGGGGACTCCGGTGACAATGCTTTCGCAGGAAATGAGACAATATTTTTCTCAAATCAAATAGGATTTTTTTTTAATTAATTAATTAATTTTATTTATAAAATTACATGTTCTCAGTGAGTATTATAGTACAATACCAATGCACTCACCAAGGAATAAACGTATGCAATACATACATTAATAATTATCATCATGATAACAATAAGGTCATAAAAAAACGAAATAAAAAAAATAAAAAGAAATAATAATAAAATTAATAACATCGTAATCCATTTACGATGTTATTAATTTTATTAATATTTCTTTTTATTTTTTTTCACAACAATGAAAAGATAATTTAAATTGTTTTATTTTAACAAAAATGAACAATGAAGGATATATTGGTAAAAAGCATTGTTTTTCCTAAATTCATACAATGTACAAATACCATACTCTATGTACTATGATGACCTCGGTGGTCTAGCAGTTTAGCATATCGCTTTATGTCCGATGTTCGTGGGTTCGATTCCACGCATGGCACAAACATTTGTATTCATGAGTATAATTGTTTGTATCGGTCTGGTTGTTTTCTATGTATAATATGTATGTATTTACGAATAAAAATCTGTGTATCTATTATCTAATATCCATAACATAGGTTCTAGCTAGCTTAAAATGGGACTAGATGGCGCTGTGTGAATTGTCCTGAGATTAGCAACTACTATTTATTAATAGTTAATTATTTAAAAAAAATTACTTCTATCTACTTCAAGCACGGTCACCCTAGTACTCTACAAACTGCAGGAGAAGATAGAAAAATAACCTAGTTTATAAATGTGTATAAGTTGAACAAGTCCATGTACTAGGTCCTTTTGTGTCTGCTTTCAAAGGGGCAGTGAATAGTTTTCTTAACTTTGTTTTACATGATGTGAAAACATCGCGGTTATTTGTGGACTAGCTCGGATAATCTCCGGACTCGGAAGTACGTTGATAAAGAAGAAAGAAACAAAAAGAAGAATAGAATAGAATAGAAAATCATTTATTCAAATAAACTTACATTGAAGCACTTTTGAAAAGTCATTACATTTTTTTAATCTACCACTCATTCGGAAAGCTGTCACATCACAAAAAGAACGAGCAAGAAACTTGCGTGTTGCTCTTTTAAATAATTTTATTATTACTTTACATTTTTAAGTTTAAGTGTGTAAATACAAACCACCAATTAGCACTAATTCAATTAAATACTCAAATAGAAAAAATATTGAATATATAACCAAATGGTTAAACAATTAATAAGAAGCAATCAGTCATAGTGACAAGAGCAGACCAGTCCCTACAAGCAGCACTCGTTCACGAGTATGACTGATGAGTCAGCCATCACTGCGCTCGACCATATTTTAGGGAGCCAAATGACCCGGCCCACCACGCGGCCACAAGTCTGGACATTTTAGTGAGCATGACTACTCAAAACACTAGACCACGTCAAAGCTACTTACAATTGCCATCTGATAGTTATAGTATTCACATTTTACATAAGAATGCATGCGGCAATCAATACAAAAACCGCTACGCTTTCATATTTCTAAAATAATTAAATCAAGAAAGCAATGAGAAAATTAAATTATAACGTTGTATGCTAATAAACTAATTATTTACTTGATATGTTGTCATCTATGAATTCGTGTATCCTGTAATAGGCTTAAATGAGTAAGAAAACATCTTAGAACCAACTAATTGAAATCTGTAGTCTGTTTTTTAATGCCGGAGACTAAACTGACAGGTGTAAATGTCAAATTGTCAAATAATGTTATCACCTGTAGCGGGGTAGTGGTGTACCTGCGATACCGATTTGTTTAATCGGAAACTTTTGTTTTAACATATTAATTGAAGCTTTAAATGACGTTTCCATGACAGAATTTTAAAATTTACATACATATACTAGTGTTTCCATTACTGTCGTCGTAATACGGTATAAAAATACATTTTGGTCATTTCCGAACAAATAGTAATTTTTACAGTATTCAGCTACAAACCAATATTTTTTTCTTTCAAACAGCTAAATATTTTAATTAAGTGTATGTTTTATGATATATACTATAAAAAGGTAATTTATTTTATAAAAAAGGCAGTTAGTCTTTATTTTATATTCAAAAATCTGTTTTGATACAAAAACCATTCTGTATTGATATCTATACGTTATTAATTTTGTGTTAATGCGTTTTAAATAAACATGTATTATGTATATTAATTATTGAATAATCTATAAAAATGGGTAATTAATATTAATTTCCGACAGTGCCACAAGCCAATTTTAAAAAAAGGCAAAAAAAAACAACAACGATCTGGTCAAGATCGCTGAATTGAATGCTCAGCGCAGGACCGATCGTCGTGGAGATAAAGCGGCATGCTATGTCCAGCAGTGGACGTCTTCCGGGCTGCGATGATGATGATGATGATGATTGCTGATTTTACATATAAATAACGACCGCAAATTTAAAAAAGTCCCCTCAAATCGATATCGCGTCCAATTTAAACGGGGATCGAAATTACGACGGCCTGAGCCGAGGTTTCAACCCCTATTTTTTTTTTCGGAACTTATCACGTTTTATTTTTATTTATGAGTTCACCGACGTTAGGGGGCGAGTGCAGATGGCACTCCAAACCCGCGGAAGGACTTATGGACGGGTAAACTCAACGGTCACGGATACGACATTAGTCTGATCACCGCTAGGGGTTCGAACCTCGGCTCATAACGTCGTAGGACAAATCCCGTTTGAATGGGATGGGGGATCGATCAGTCGCCCGGGGGCGCCACGGACCGGAAGACGGCGCGCGCGCAGGCGCCCAATGCGCGATAATGTGTGTTTGAGGTCGTCGTCTTCGCCGCCGAGGACGGTGTCGTGTTTGTGTGTAAAAGTGTGATCGGGGTGGAACGATCGTGTGGAGATCTTTATGGGGTCGTCGGGGTCAATGAGCAGCCTCGGACGTTGTCGCGTATGTCGATGATGATGATGATGATGACTATAAGCGGATTAGGGTGGGATTGGGCAAATAACGAGCGTCGAAAAAAGTTCCTTCAAAACGATTGATGGAGGGCAGATTAAGATCGCGGTGGAGATCTGCGCTACGAACGAACCACGGCGCACAGGTGGCTCGACGCAGAAACCTATTTTGTATGATCTGTAGTCGGTTAATTAAATAGTAGGGTACGTGGGCGAATACGGGACTGGCGTATGTCATGATAGGGTTTCAACCCTTAGCGGTGCACTCAGACGCTTTTTAAGTCCTTCCCTGGTTTGGAGTGCCATCTGCGCTCGCCCCCTATCGTCCAGTGAAGCAGTATTGGTTATCTGTAGCCAAGGGTATTAGTAATCCGAAAAAAAAAAAAAAAAGTATATAATTTTATTATTTCCCTCCCAACGGACTTACAACTAAATTAATTAAAAATTCATATTAATTTTCCGAGTGTTTCTCTTATTTGCGCCGCATTAATCTGTGCTACGGTTAAACAAGTAATTAAGGTTTTTAATTAACTGGCTATACAGTCGAATACTGGGAGCAAATTTTCAAATTAATTACGTCTTCTCGTCTGGCTATGGTTGGCACTTGGCAGGGCCGGGTTTTCGGTTGGCAACGATTTTACTATTATTTAATCCGGGCGCAAGATCCCTGGGTACACACGTCGCAGTAACACGACGAGCATGTTCAAATATTTCTTTACCACAATAGATATCTTACTAATATTACAAATGCTAAAGTTTGTGAATATGGATTGCTAGATGGATGTTTGTTACTATTTCATGTAAAAACTACTGAACGGATTTTGACAAAACTTCACAGTAATATAACACATATATCAGAAAATCACATAGGCTATCAGTTTCACGCGAGTAAAACCGCGAAAAGTTTGCTCCTTATATTTTAAATAACAATATTATGTTAAAAGATTGCGACTTAATAAACTAAAAACTAAACTGCGAGTTCTAATAATATATATGTATATAATCATAAATATATGTTAAAAGATTATTCGACTTAATAAACTAAAAACTAAACTCCGATTATTAATAATATATATGTATATAGTCATAAATATAGATTAGTCTATATTTATGATTATATATATATATTATAATACAAATAATAAAATTCATGAGTATAGTGTGAAATAGCAAGTACAAGGAGCAAGAGTAAAAGGTTAATTATTCGTAGCATATATTCCGTCCAACTTATCAGGAGAGAGAATGTTTTTTTCGCAAAATTTATTATTACACACAACAACATACATATATATATCATATGACATATATTACAATGAATAAAAATCATAGTATCCTGTGAAATTCCAATCCGCGGCTACCGGAAGGTAGGCTAAGCCGAGCGTTAATTGCTCGTAGCAAAGTTTATCCGTATGTCCCGTCCAAGCTCCTAAGGAGAGAGCTATACCGTGTTAGTCTGTTTCGCAAAATTTATTGTGACACACAACAATCCCCTCTTGTTTTTTTATTTATATATCTACTTTCCTAGCCATTACATTTTTCTGAGCAGAGATTACTTAAAGCGTCTACACATGTTCCTTTAAATTGTAGCCTAGAACGTTAGGCAGATTAATAATAATAATGACTACGACTTGCCTAAAAAAAACATAATAATTCACAGCCCCAACTAGACCCTAGTTAAGCTAGCTAAAGCTTATATTATGGGCAGATAACTGATACAAATACATACATATTATACATAGAAAACACCCCGATACATACAATCATACTCATGAATATAAATGTTTGTGTCGTGCGAGGAATCGAACCCGCGATCATTGGATGTAAGGTGGTATGTACTGCTATACTATCGAGGTTGTCATAATCTCGGAAGCAATCTAGATCGCTCCACACTTTTATTGTCCTAAAATTGATGCTGCCTAAGTTATTGCTTAGATCATTAGGGAGATTAATAATAGGTAATAATGATTACGATTTGCTTAAAAATATTGTAATCTTGACTAGATTACATTTTTTAATTAAATTTAAAATTGAAAAAAATGAGATTAATATTATAATTATGATTTGCCTAAAAAATATAATCTAGGTATTAATTTAGACTCCTCCCCACCTTTGTTCCAATATTGCGACCAATTTTAGGATCGTGTGTAGACACTTTTAGACAATAAAATAATGGAGTCTCATTTATTTCATAAAGTAAGAACACCAGCTCACTGTCCCGTGGGAGATGTTGAGAGTAGTCACTGTTGTACTACTATTGGACTAAACTGACACAACCGGGAATCGAACCTGAGTTTTAATTAGTTTTTGCGACAAAATTAAGTGTTCTTAATTAGACAATAATGTTTGGAAATGTTATTTTCATAAAGACTTTCTAAGTGCTATAATTAGGTACCGCTGCCAGGTATTTCAAAGATCAATGAGCTTGCATGGTGGTGTTTCGGTGAAAGGGCGAGTGAATGAGCTATGACAGTAAATTTACGCGGTAGGAGAATATGAAAAATAGATAGAAGCCGATTCTCAGACGTACTAAATATGCATATAAAATTTCATATAAATCGGTCAAGCCGTTTCGAAGGAGTATGGTAACTAACATTGTGACACGAGAATTTTATATATAAGACTAGCTGTGTCCCAGACTTCGTCCGCGTGAAATAGTGACCTTGACTAAATAAAGAAGTAAATATTAGAAATCTAACCAAATATCGTATTTTTGGCATTTAAATTACTATTAAAAAATAGGGGTTGGTGATAGAAGAATGAAAATTTAGGTTTATATCTATTTTTAATGCCATTTCATAAGGAAATTGTCTCAAAACTTAGGGGTGAACCCGTATCACTTAGAGGTATGAAAAATAGATAGTAGCCGATTCTCAGACCTACTGAATACGTGTATAATTCTAAATCGTAAATTTCATAAAAATAAATAGTGACACGTTTTATATATAATATAACAGATATATATATAGATAGATAAATATATCATTTATTTGTGACAATCACACACAACATGAGAATAGTTATATATAATAATAATCTCAGATATATATATATATATATATATACATAGATAATTTTTTTTTTCGTAAATACATACATATATAGTTTATCATTGTACAAATGTTTGTGCCGTAATCACACATCGGTCGTAACATGTTCATAAGAATCTAGATAAATCTTATGTCATAATACGACATAAGATTTATAAAATTGTGTTATTATGTGTGATCTGTAGCAATACAAAAAGGTCGAAGATCAGCGTGGAACATTGTTCAAGGAACAAAACACTGATTTTCAGCTCCAACCCATTTGAGGGTGAAAATAATAGTTAAAATAAATATAAAATAAAAAGAGCAATATTATTGGTGACTGTCTGTGCGGTGTGTGTATAATAAAAATAATGTAAATAGTTCACAGTACAATTTGATATAATTTTAACTGAGTGGTAAGGATTAAACGAGAAAAAAAAAAATATTAATAAGAGTAGCATAGAAAAAGAAATATTAAAAATCATTACGTGAGATTGCAACCGCTAGCCAAGAAATTTCTGTGGAATGCCTAAAATTTGTTTTTTTAATAAGTATTCTTTGTGATGTTTTTTAAAACTGTGTACGGTAGTAACATTATATATATATACATATATATATGAAAGCATCATAGTAACATATAGACGATACAAAGTGATATATAGCTGCTATATTTTCCATCCAACCCCCGTATTGGTCGGGTATATATTATATAAAATATACGATTTTGCCTTTTCCTCTATATGTCATATATTAATAGGAAATATTGTGTTTATGTTTATTATTTCTGTTCTATTTGTAAAGGAAAGACCTTTTATAGTAAATAAGTAAATATATATGGAGCTGAAGCTGTTTCAGAAGCCAGGAGTACACAAATCATTACATAGTATAAAATAAAGTCGCTGTCACTGTTTGTCCTTATGTATGCTTAAATCTTCAAAACTCGGTAACGGATTTTGAAGCGGTTTTTTTAATAGACAGAGTGATTTTAGAGGAGGAGGTTTATATATATAATACATGTACACCCGTGCGAAGTTGGGGTAGCTAGTACTGTATAAAAGATTGTAATCTATACATATAAATAAAATTGAAGTGTCTGTTTGTAATATTGAAATAACCGTTTTTTACTGAAATACTGTTTGTAAAAATTTTTGTCTGTCTTTCTCTCGGTCTGTTTGTTCCGGCTAATCTCTGAAATGGCTGAACCGATTTTAACGGAACTTTTTTTGGCAGGTAACTGATGTAATAAGGAGTAACTTAGGTTACTTTTACTTTAGAAAAATAAGGTTCAAGTCCACGTGGACGAAGTCACAGGAACAACTAGTATAGTCAATATAAATGTTGCTGAAGCTGTATAAGAAGCCAGCAGCACATAAATGTGGATTAATAGATTAATAATAAACTCAGGACAATTCACACAGCGCCATCTAGACCCAAGTTAAGCTAGTTAAAGCTTGTGTTATGGGTACTAGACAACTGATACAAATACATAGATTTTTTTTCGTACTGAAAACACCCAGTCCTATACAAATAATCATACTCATGAATACAAATGTTCCGATGAATCGAATCCGCGACCATAGGAAATAGAGCCGTCTGCTAAACCGCTAGACCACCGCGGATAATAATTTCATATATTAAAGCTAGTATGAACCAATGGCGCAACTCAATAACTCAACAACAAATAACTTTCTGCTCTGCCACGGTTCATTTTGACGCGAGCCTCGCTGATTCCTCACGGTGCATTCTTACCTCCTTGTGTCTTTATTTCATTGCATTCCAATTCTATTGTGCTATGAACATTTCCTTCGCAACGTTTAGCCAACTTTGTTTCCAAGTGATGCACAGGTACCAATGTACCTGTGCAACATTTTCAAGTAATAAGTATGCCCTTACTGTATTTATGGGTACAAATAGAAGGTTTTAACGTATATTCTACACAAAGTACTTCACAGAAAACACACTTTATTCAGTAACTACATAGCTACCCACCCGGCTTCGCACGGGTGTACATGTATTATACATATAAACCATCCTCTTGAATCACTCTATCTATTACAAAATCCCTTTAAAATCTGTTGCGTAGTTTCTGGTAGTAATAGGAAATTGCGTGTTGCTGTCATGAAGAAATGATATTTGAAATAAATGAATACACAGTAACAAGTAGGAGGCATGCGATAAAAAACACTACGCACTCATTCTTAGTGCAATCAGATAATATTGTCAGCACTATTAATTTAGTTTTTTTTTTCCAAAAACATTATTATCATTTACAAACTCTTCAATTTTACAATAAGCTTTTTTACAAGGGAAGTGTTTTACACGATACTAGATTTTGCCCGCAGCTTCGCTCGCATTAATTTATCCCCTTAGGGGTGGAATTTATCAAAATCCTTTCTTAGGAGATGCCTACGTCATAGTAGCATTATGCATGCAAAGTCTCAGCCCGATCGGTTTAAAATTGACAAAGTTTCATCCCCTATTTTATCCCCTTGGAGATAGAATTAATCAAAATCCTTCCTTAGCGGATGCTTACCTCATAATACCTACCTGCATGCCAAATTTCAGCCCGATCCGTTCAGTGGTTTGGGCTGAGCGTTAATAGATCACTATGTCAGTCACCTTTGAGTTATATTTATTTAGATTTGAATTTTTTTTCAGGCAGATTTAGAACGTACTCTGGTAGTTCGTAGTAAAACCTTACGCAATTACCATAAAACGTATTACTAACTTTGTATAAAGTGGCAACAGCTACACCGACAAGAGTGTGGCTTTACGACATTTAGGTAAAACAAATAAAATTTATACATATATATAATAATAATAATAATAATAATAATAATAATCTCAGGACAATTCACACAGCGCCATCTAGACCCAAGTTAAGCTAGCTAAAGCTTGTGTTATGGGTCCTAGACAACTGATACAAATACATAGATATTTTTTTTTTCGTAAATACATACATAAACATTTATCATACATGAATACAATGTTTGTGCCGTGCGATAAAGCGGTAGACTAGACCGCTAGACCACCGAGGTCGTCGAAATTCGTATAAAATTCGAGTGTCTGTTTGTAATATTGACATAATCGTTTTTTACATGCATATGAATATAAATGCGGTCTTTTTCTTCTTTATCGGTTCCTGAAGACTGAGGGTCGTGACCACTTGGAATGTTTCTTCCAACCAAAACTTTCCAGGCATTTCTATCTTGTGCTAAGTGGACCGCTGACTGTATATTTTCGTTTGACGGCCTCTCGTGCAGGATCAGGCCAACGTGCAACCTTCTTCCGTCCACGTGGACTACCAGTATATATTTTTCCAAATTATTTGGTTTTCGATGGGCCACGTGGCCGAAAAACGTTAGCAGACGCTGGAAGCACACAGTAGAGAAACGGGTTCCAAAACCCAGTTGTTCCAAAATAGATACATTAGTACGGCACTCCGTCCATGATATTCCTAACATTTAGCGCCAGCACCACATCTCGAAAGCATCTATTTTGGATTTTACGTGCAATAAATACAGTACATAAAGCAATTTAACATTTAAAAAAAATATTGTTTGTTTGTCTGTTTGTTCCGGCTAATCTCTGAAATGGCGGGACCGATTTTGATGGGACTTTTTTGACAGGTAGCTGATGTAATAAGGTGTAATCTAGGCTACTTTTATTTTAGAAAAATAATGTTAAATTCCACTCGGACGAAGTCGCGAGTATAGCTAGTTAATAAATAAAACTGAATTCTAATTATTCAATTAAAGTCCATTATGCGATATTAAACGAATTCCTTGTGAACTAAGTTATTTTGCTACATTTCAGTTTAGGGTTTTCGAATTGATAACCCCGAGTGGGGTGAAGGGGTTGGAATCTGACACAAGGTGCGATATCAAAGCGATGCTCTGTACTCCATAGTGCAAATTATTCCATTCTGTAGTCTGTACTTACACAACCGCCACATGTACCGTGTAAAATAGTGGCCACAGATTATATAAACAACAGATGACACAATATATTTAACCCCTCTGATCAACCCCCCGTCCATTTCAAACGGAGATCGATATTACGACGGGGGTTCGAATCCCTAGCGGTGCCCTCAGATGAAAGTCGTATCGGTCAGGCGGGAGTTAGCCTTTAGTCGTTTTCTTATGCGTCCTTATGCTACGATACCATTTACCATCAGATGGGCCGTATGCTTATTTGCCAATTGATTGTATAAATGGAATCTTTATACGTTCAATTTTTAGCATACAGTCGTTAAAAATTGAACGTACAAAGATTCCATTTATATATCCAGTGGAGCCGCTATTTTTATGTTTATTGTTTTGTGTGCCTTGTAGCATCAGCACTAGTAAGAGAAACTAGTCGTGATTATTTACATATTTATATTGTAAAAGTATTTACAATAGATATATATACAAGAAAGCGATTCGGTCTCGAATGGCAGGCCTGTTATTCTTCGTATCCCATAGTAACTAAGCAATGGTGTTGCCACACTAAGTTAGTAAATTCGCCACAAATTTAATAAATGTAAATTTTGATTATGAGGCGAACATATGGTATGTAGCGTATTTTATTGTAAGATCTACACTGTAAAGAAAACAGTGTTCAAGCAAACAAATTATCTATGTATCTATAATTTCAATTCTAAAGCCTCTCAGAGACATTAAAAATTAGGCATTATATTTATTTTCATTGGCGCATCTGAACAGGATATTCTATGAAAAGGCACGCTCCCTCAAACAAAACGGAAATTCCGGCGTAGACGGAGGCTAGTTTTAGAGAAGCTCCAAGTGCTGGGGGGGCGGAGGAGGTAAGGGTGGGGGTTAACGTCAGCCGCTAAAGTTCTGAACACCAGCGGGTTTCCTGTTGGATGTTTTTAACGGTTCAAATAGGATGTTTCAACGTGTAGTCTCTCCGAGGGTATAATTCAAGATTTTGTACTTTAAAATAACTTTAAGAGTAATAAATAAAAATGTTTAACAGGGCTTAACCGATTTGAGTGTGGTTTTCACGAATGTTCAGTGGTAAACTTCGCTTAAAATTCTGTTTTATTCCAATCGGTTTATAAACAGCTGGTGGGTAGACAACTGATATAAATAGTTAAATCACAGATAACATAATCCTAAATATAGGAGGAAAGAGATTGTTAGTAATGTGGAGTAAATAATAACCCAAGCAATGTTAGAAATGTACGATGTCAGGTTGACCTCCTCTTTGTCATAAATTCTTGGTGAATTTACCCGATGGGCTAACTGACCTGACCTCATGTTCATCTTATCATCCTCCACTGGTGCCCCGCCAGCGTAAACCGTAAGCGCAGGCGGGTGCACCTTTCCATTATCCAGATGATAATGGATTGGTGCACCCGGTGTAACGGTTTAAGAAGAAAAAATACTTCAATATATATTTTTGTCAATACATACATATGTATATTGCATTTCATTTGTAAATAAATACATACATATGCATAGAAAAAACTCAGACCAATAGAAATAATCATATTCATGAACACAATTACAAGGAATAGAACCCGCGACCATAGGAAGTGAACGTGCTAAACCACTAAACCACCGGGCCGTCATTTTAAGATATATTAAAACTTACAAAGCTGGGCGTCAAATCGTCTAACTAATTTCTTGTAGCTCTGCAAACGGGGGCTCGAATCTTTGACTAAACCCTAGAACAGTAAAACAACAAGCAACAGGAAATTAATATTACCCAAGTTATAACATCAAACGGGACAATCCCTTTGATTACACACAATTTTCTGACCTCATTATGGCTGGGTCCAGACTCTATTACCTTTTTGTTGTGATGGCAGTAATGATTTAAATGTTCTGTTTTTCAGACTCTAACCATTGGATAACGAAATTCGTTATATCTTTACATAGTATAAAATTTAATCGCTTTCACACAACGTCACCTAGTTCCAAGATAAGCAGAACTTGTGTTATGATTTAGATTTATATTTATTTATTTGCCAGGTTAAACAGGTTACATTTCGCTCGTCAGTTACAAAATTATAACTCAACTAGCTTTTCCCGCGGCTTCGTTCGCGTTAATTTATCCCCTTAGGGGTGGAATTTATCAAAATCCTTTCTTAGGTGATGCCTACGTTATAGTAGCTTTATGCATGCAAAGTGTCAGCCCGATCGGTTTAAAATTGACAAAGTTTCATACAAACTTTCATCCCCTATTTTATTCCCTTGGGGGTAGAATTAATCAAAATCCTTTCTTCGCGGATGCTTACGTCATAACATCTCAAAATTCATCACATGCCAAATTTCAGCCCGATCCGTCCAGTGGTTTGGGCTGTGCGTTGATAGATCACTATGTCAGTCACCTTTGAGTTATATATATTTAGATAATGAACATTAATCATTAACATAATTTTAATTTCATTTTTACATAAATTAATTTATGTGATAAAATGGATTATTTTCAAAAAATGACTTCATAGTTGTGCTAAATTTTAAAATTGGTATATCTGCTATTTCTTTTGGCAATTTATTGTACATTATTTATTATGGGTACTAGACAACTGATATAAATACTTAGATACTTTTTTTTTGTAAATGCATACATTATGAAGAGGCAGAAGATAGTTTGAATCAATACATAGTATAAAACAAAGTCGCTGTCGCTGCCTGTCCCTATGTATGTTTAAATCTTTAAAACTACGCAGTCGATATTTTTAGGCATGATAATGGAGTGGTGCACCAGCCTGCGCTAACGGTTTACGCTGGCGGGGCACCAGTGGAGGATGATAAGATGAGCATGAGGTCAAGTCAATTAGCCGATCGTAATAAATTCACCAATAATTTATCACGATGTTTCCACGTGGATGTCAATTGCTAACAATGGGGTCAATAACCCACATTACTAACAATCAATGAATCAATGGATTGTTAGCAATAGGAATTGGTAACTCCCATTGCTAACAATGTACCATGTTAGATCGACCTCCACGTGGTTTCCCCTGGAAACCATCGTGATGAATTCTTGGTGAATTTGTCACAATGGGCTAATTGACCTGACCTCATGTTCAATTTATCATCCTCCACTGGTGCCCCGCCAGCGTAAACCGTTAGCGCAGGCGGGAGCACCATCTCATTATCATCCATAAAAAAAAACAATCCCATTCCCCCGCAACTGATTTTGAAGCGGTATTTTTTATAGATAGAGTGATTCTAGAGAAAAGTTTATATATATAATACATGTACACCCCTGCAAAGCACCCGTGAATACGGATGGTTAATTAACCGACTACAGATCATACAGAATAGGTTTGTGCGTCGAATGCCACATACGGTGCTATTTCTATTATATTACCTCCACCGCGATCTTAATCTGCCCTCCATCAAGCAGTTTATGAAGGAAGCGTCTCGATGCTACTTCGATTGTGCCCAATCCCACCCTAACCCGCTTATAGTCAGTGCGGTCGACTACGCACCGAGGAGTAATATTCGACATACGCGACAACGTCGCCCGAGGCACGTTCTCATTGACCCCGACGACCCCATAACGGCAGGTAACCACCCCACGGGCCCACCCGTTCCACCCCGACCACACTTTTACACACACACACGACACCGTCCTCGCCGGCGAAGACGTCGACCTCAAACACACAATATCGCGCATTGAACCGGGCGCCTGCGCGCGCCCGGGCGCTCCACACCGGCGCCCCCGGGCGCCCCTCCGATCGATCCCCCGTCTAATTCAAACGGGGATCGAAATTACGACGGTCTGAGCCGAGGTTCGAACCCCTAGTGGTGCCCTCAGACTAAAGTCGTATCCGTCAGGCAGGAGTTGGCCTTCAGCCGCTCCATAAGTCCTTCCGCGGGTTTGGAGTGCCATCTGCACTCGCCCCTAACGTCCGGTGAAGCTGTAAAGGCCAGCTACGGCCAACAGCATTAGAGTAGTCCGAAAAACAAAAACATATAGTATAAAATACAGTCAAAGTAGCTGACTGTCTGTCCCTATATACTTGTATGCTTAAATCTTTAAAACTACGCAACAATTTTTTTAATAGATAGAGGTAGGTTTATATATATAACACATGTACACCCGTGCAAAGCCGGGGCGACTAGCTAGTTATATATAACAAAGTTGGTCCAGTTTGCGCCGGCGTAGTTTGGGGGCAGTTTTAATGACCGTCGCTTAAAGCTTGGTATGCACACACTTGAGGCCCGCAATGCGTCCGTAACGTCCATTGACCAACTTGTATTAAATGTGTTGCTAATGTTGCAATGAAATTAACTGTAAACCGTATAAAATAATGTTGCCGTCTTTGTCTCAATACAATAGAATAGAATATAAAATTGGCAGTTTGTATTCATACAAAATCTTAAATATGTAATGTTGAATAACATTTATTTAAATTTTTACTAGTTGATAGTTTGTATTCACATATTTCAACTTATAAGACAGCTTTCCGAATGAGCGGTAGAATGAAAAGTAAAAGTTATATAACTACTAGCTGTCCCGGCAAACGTTGTTTCGCCTTAAAATAAAAAAAAAATTTAGGGGTGGACTACCCCTAACATTTAGGGGGATGAAAAATAGATGTTGGCCGATTCTCAGACCTACTCAATACGCTCACAAAATTTCATGAGAATCAGTCAAGCCGTTTCGGAAGAGTATGGGAACGAAAACTGTGACACGAGAATTTTATATATAAGATTCAAAAGTGCTGACTGTTGAATAGAATATGTAGAATATAAAATTGGCCGTTTGTATTCATACAAAATCTTAAATATGCAATGCTGAATAACATTTATATAATTTTTAGACGACCTCGATGGTCTAGCGGTCTAACGCACCGCTTTACGTCCTATGATCGCGGGTTCGATTCCCTACACGGCACAAACATTTGTATTCATGAGTGTCGTTGTTTGTATCGGTCTGGGTGTTTTCTATATATAATGTATATTTACGAAAAAATACATCTATGTATTTGTATCAGTTATCTAGTACCCATAACACATGCTTTAGCTAGCTTAACTTGGGTCTAGATGGCGCTGTGTGAATTGTCCTGAGATTATTATTAATTATTAGAAGTTTGTATTCACACGTTTCAATTTAAAAATGTAAAGTGCTACTATAGTGTAAATGAGCAAGAATCAAGTTTCTTTCTCGTTCTTGTAATGAATAGAATAGAATAGTTTGTTTTCCGAATGAGCGGTAGAATAATAAGAAAATATCCAAAAGTGCAGATATAGATATAGAATACAACAGAAATTTGGCAGTTTGTATTCATATAAAATTCTAAATAGGTAATGCTGAACAAAATTTTTTTATAAAGCAATATTTAAACATTTGCTCGTTCTTGTGATGGGTCTGCTTACATAAATAATATATTACTTTACTTAAATAATAATAATAATAATAACCCCGGATTAGATCAATGTTATTATTATTATTTGTGTGTTTCGCTTTCTCAGCCTTTTTGCTGCAGTTATTATTATAATTGTTTTTTTCTTTTCTCTTCTTTTATACATTTAAAAGAAGGTAATACTCACCTACACGGGCCTTAGTGTAAGATGCACTAGAATAAGATGATGACTTAGCTTTGAAGCCGGCTACCGCAAGGGAAACCCCAAGTAGCGCCCGTGACTTGTGACACGGGTGTAGGTTTAAAGAGCTCTTTTAGAATGCATTAACACTCGCCTTCACTACTTGCAGCTTCCCCCCAGGCCCAACTAAGATCGGGATGAACCTATTCCTAATACAATTCACTTTAGTATCCAAAACACAACCGGCACGCTCTGCACTCGTCGACTGAATGCCGCGGCTCACCCAACCAAAGAGGATTATTCAACTACCGACCTCCCTATTTATAGACCGAAGTTAGTGTAGTAGGGAGAGAAGTGGAGGTAACGGTTATCTTCTGACAAACAACGTGGTTCAGTCTATAAATACTAGATGGCGCTATTTACCAAATAGATCATATTAGATACTCAATTATATTCATAATCTTACATTAGCCAAGTGTGGGAAAGGTTGTTTTCGGGTTATGCGACAGGTATTTAGTATTGTAGCTTTTTGTAGGATTATATTATGGAAGGGTGAATATTTAATGTTTGCAGACTATTTTAAAGTGTTTTGGGTACAATACCCGTAGACGAATATTATTAGTATTATTATTAATATAATAAACAGAGCTTGTGTTATGGATACTAGACAACTGATAGAAATACCTGAATACATTGTTTTTAAAAATACGAACATAATATACATAGAAAACACCCAAACCAATTTAAATGTGCGAGGAAGCGAAACCGCTACCTTCGGAAGTAATGCAGGTTGCTAAACCGCTAGACCAACGGACATTAGTTATACATGTACATAAAAAAGGATAAACAAGAATCGAACATGTGACATCAGAAAGTAAGATGTACAGACGGTAAACCGCTAGACCACCGAGTTGTCATTAACAGTACTATGCAGGTGACAGTAATTCCAAATGTGTTCATCCCACCTGTAACTCTAGATATAAATAGAGACAGGTGACAATGTATGTATGTTTGTATGAGATGCATGCATTGTTATTGTGGTACAGTAATCACATAATTATTGGTTCTAGATAAAAACTTGTACAAAGAAATTATATTATACTAGCTGTCCCGGCAAAAGTTGTTTTGCCTGAAAATAAAAAAAAATTAGGGTTGGACTAACATTTAGGGGGATGAAAAATAGATGCTGGCCGATTCTCAGACCTACTCAATACGCTCACAAAATTTCATGAGAATCGGTCAAGCCGTTTCGGAGGAGTATGGGAACGAAAACTGTGACACGAGAATTTTATATATAAGATTGTCCCACTATGCGAGCATTACATCTGTTAAAATTATTTCTGGATAAGGTCCAAGATCTGATGTATCCACAGAAGCCTTGCGTTCCATCTATACATATAAATAAAATTGGAGTGTCTGTTTGTAATATTGAAATAACCGTTTTTTATTACATGCATATGAATATAAATACGGTACATACACCAAAATAACATTTTTTACAATTTTTGTCTATCTGTCTGTTTGTTCCGGTTAATCTTTGAAATGGCTGGCCCGTTTTTGACGGGACTTTTTTTAGCACGTTGCTGATGTAATTAGGAGTAACTTAGGCTACTTTTAATTTAGGAAAATTCTTTCATTAAAAAAAAAATAAAGTTAAATTCCACGCGGACTCACAAAAAAACACATATGATTTTGAATTTGAATAAGTCAAAGTTATGCGAGCGGAGTCGCGGATAAAAGTTAGTATAATAACAAATGCCAATTAAGTGTGATGTAGACGAAGTAGCGCGGGTCATGTCACATCATTTACCATCAGGTGAGCCGCAAGTTTTTATAAAAAAAAAATGTAGGCGATAGGAAAAAATAGTAAGTCCTCGAGTGGCGACCACGGACCGGAAGACGCAGCGTGGGAAGGCCTCCAGCAAGGTGGACCGACGATCTGGTCAAGATCGCGGGAAGGCATTGGATGCGAGCAGCGCAGGACCGATCGTCGTGGAGATCTTTGGGGGAGGCCTATGTCCAGCAGTGGACGTCTTCTGGGCTGCGATGATGATGATGAGGAAAAAATAATAGGTACAAAGTGTTGGAACAATAAAATTCAAATTCGTAACGTATTCTCACCGACAATTGCTCGGCTTTCACTCGGAATGAGTTTTTAATTGTTCCAAATTCAAACGCGAAAGCTTTTTTGTTAACCGTTTTGAATTCTTTGAATGCCGGCCGGCGGGGACCCGAGAAACTTTAACGTGCGGCTTTCTTACGCCGTTTTTCGTTTTGTGATATATGTTGAAAATATATAATGTTTTTTAAAACTGTGTACGGTAGTAACATTATATATATATACATATATATATGAAAGCATCATAGTAACATATAGACGATACAAAGTGATATATAGCTGCTATATTTTCCATCCAACCCCCATATTGGTCGGGTATATATTATATAAAATATACGATTTTGCCTTTTCCTCTATATGTCATATATTAATAGGAAATATTGTGTTTATGTTTATTAATTCTGTTCTATTTGTAAAGGAAAGACCTTTTATAGTAAATAAGTAAATATATGACGACCTCGGTGGTCTAGCGGTCTAGCACACCGCTTTACGACCGATGGTCGCGGGTTGATTCCTCGCACGGCACAAACATTTGTATTCATGAATATGATTGTTTGTATCAGTCTGGGTGTTTTCTATGTATATTATGTATGTATTTACGAAAAAAAAATTATCTATGTACTTGTATCAGTTATCTAGTGCCCATAACACAAGATTTAGATAGCTTAACTTGGGTCTAGATGGCGCTGTGTGAATTGTCCTGAGATTATTATATAATTGATATTTCTTGAAAATATAAAATATTGACGAATTAGAATGAAGTAATAAAAACTTATAATAATGTTATATATAGAACGTTAGTTACCATACTTCCTCGAAACGGCTTGACCGATTTTTATTAAATTTGTGTACATATAGGGCAGGTCAGAGAATCGGCTAACAGCCTTTTTTCATTCCATGATTAGGGTGACCACTAAATTCACCCTAAATTTTCACCAACCCCTATTTTTAATGGGAAAATAACGGGACAGTTAGTGTAATAATAATATCATCGAATAAATCACATCTAGTCCCAAACGAACCAGAGTTTGTATTATGGGTACACGTATTATAAATACATAGATATCTTTTCTTTTGTAAATAAATATATAACATACAAACAAACATACTCATTAATAAAAAAATTAAACTGAGCTAGGAATAGAACTCGCAACCATAATATACATATAATTAGCAAATAGTACTAACAGGAAAGCAAGTTGCTTTTTAAAGATCTTTTGGGAGAGTCCTTTGTTCAGCAGTAGACGTCTTCCGGACTGGTGATGATGATGAATGATGATGGTGAACTAGAACAGACCAGTTCCTATGAGCAGCACCCGATATACCCACGCATTCTACTCTATATAAATCTGTCTTTGATAAATATAATATTATTAAACCCAAGCGAAGCAGGAATGGACCTCTAGTATATATACATATATATTGTTAATCCCCACAAAGAGGGTTTGACTACTTTGATCTCTATCCCCACAATTTTAACCTAATTATCGGTTAATCACATTGATATACGAGGAAACTGTAACAGAAATTGCCTCCATCTCGGTGGTCTAACGGTTGAGCATACCGCAATACTCCAATGGTCGCCGGTTCGATTCCTCGTACAGTGCAAATGTATTCATGAGTATGATTGTTTGTATCGATCTGGATGTTTTCTTTGTATTTTTTTTTATGGATGATAATGGAATGGTAACCCCGCCTGCGCTATCGGTATACACTGGCGGGGCACCAGTGTGGGGTGATAGGTGAGAATGAAGCAGGTCAGCCCATCGTAACGAATCTAACAATAAATCAATCACTATGGTTTCCAGGGGGAACCATGAGGAGGTCGACCTGACAGGGTATATTGCTAACAATGAGGTTACTAGTCCCCATTACTAACAATCCCTTCTCCCTTTTATGTATATTATGTGTATCTCATAAAAAAATGTATCAAAATATTTATATGAGTTGACTAGTACCCATAACACAAGCTCTACTTAGCTTGGGAATAGATGGCGCTGTGTGAATTGTCCAGACAGATGATTATTATTTTATGTAAGTTCATTAAATTCCCGTATTATAAAATATTAGTCCAAATTGAACTTTTGATATAAGTTCTTTTGATATAACAAATGATATAAGTTCTTGTAATTTTTATATTATCGAGTAAGTTCATCTTCTGTCTTAGAAATTGGCCAAAGTTGTTTGTTTTATATGTATTATGTTAGTTTTATTTCATTTTAGTCCGGAAGACGTCCACTGCTAAACAAAGGTCTCCCCCAAAGATCCCCACGACGATCGGTCCTGCGCTGCTCGCATCCAACGCCTTCCAGCGATCTTGACCAGATCGTCTGTCCACCTTGCTGGAGGGTTTCCCACGCTGCGTCTTCCGGTCCGTCGTCGCCACTCGAGGACTTTACTGCCCCAAAGGCCATCTGTCCTACGAGCTATGTGCCCTGCCCATTGCCACTTCAGTTTCGCAATTCTATTCTATTCTATTCTTCGGGCTATGTCAGTCACTCTAGTTCTTCTGTGAATCTCCTCATTTCTGATTCGAGCACGCAGAAAAACTTCGAGCATAGCCCTCTCCTACCCTCTGAGTAACTCTGAGCTTATTCATGAGGTCCATAGTATTTTTTTATGAATGATAATGGCGTGGTGCCCCCGCCTGCTGCTGTACCCCACCACATAAAATATATAATAATATATCATATGTATTGGGATGAAGAAAACATTAATCGACTTTTTAATTCATTCAATAATGGTACCATGGAGAGTCGCGGGTAGAAACTAGTCGGTACATAATTATTATTAATTTCAAATTATCGACCAGACAGCGTTAGATGAATTAGATGAATATAAATATACATACATCGCTGTACGTATTCCTTTCTATGGTCTAAGTTATGAAATTATAGCGTTATAAAACGAAAAATAGCTTTTAACTTTATTTGCAGCTATTTTATTCGCTGCAGTTAGCGCAGTCGATATAATTGTTAACCCATGGCAAAGTAGCCATATAAGAGTGGTACTCGATATGCAAATAATATGTACAACATTTAATAATAATAATAATAATACACACACACTCACGCATACATACACGCGCACACACACGTACACACACTCTGCACTTACTTGGTTTCGGCCCGTAAGTGTGGAGAAAACCAGCAATAGCTGAGAAAAAATAAAGAATAATAATAATAATCATTCCAATCGTTATGTCGGTGAACGGTCTTATCCCAACCAGTCTGGAACAACATCTCAGACGGTTGGGATTCCGGGGCGGCTCACTCCCGGGACAGATGCAGAAAGCGGTGCTGTTAGATTCTGCCCGCATTATTCGCCGGTTTCTCTCCCTGGGGCCCTGAACCCCGGCCGACTGTGCTTCTACCGGGGGTATGTTGCCATCTCCTCTCCTTAAGAGGGAAGATGAGAATATTTGGAAAATAATAATAATAATAATATAAAGTTAGCCCTGGCTTTCGATATAGGTGAACCTGTGCCACGAAAGCCAAATCCCTCCAACATTCTGTAGCCATGTTTGGTAAATTTGCAGTTGTGTACATAAAGGAATGAAAAAAAAAACCTTAAATACTTTTGAATACAAATAAAAAATAAAAAAAATGTATAAAAGAGACTCTATTCTTTCTGGCATACTAGATTATACATAACTTTAATTTAACACAATGTAAAACTATATATTAATGTAATGAAATATTAATTGAGTTTATTTCAATAAGTATAAATAATCCTTATTGAAATAAACTCAATACAAGCACTTTTGAATAGTTATATTTTTTATTCTACTGCTCATTCGTAACGCAGACTCATCATAAGAAGAATGAGTAAGTAACTTGTGTGTCACAAATAAATAATTACACAGTAACAAGTAATAGGCATGCGATAATCAATATAGAAATCGCTATGCACTCATTCTTAGTGCAATCAGATAATATTGTCAGTGCTATTAATTTTAAGTTTTTTCTACAAAAACATTATTATCATGAATAAACTCTTCAATTTTATAATAAACTTTTTTTATAAAGAAAGTGTTTTAAATGACATTTAAATCTTTTTTCATTCTAACATATCCTTACAAAACACATCCATTGTGCTGTTCAAATAAAAATGTTTTATTTATTTATTTACTTATTAAAGGAAAACCAAGGCTATTATTACCCCTCAACCGCTCCCGCCTGCATACTTTTCGTACCTTAACCGCTTTTTATCCCTCAACCGCTTCCGCTTATATATTAGACCACACAACATGGGCTGTTTAATGTTATACACTTTATGTATTATACTCAAGTATCTATCTGTATATATATATATATAGTAATGACAGTTAACGAGTCTGTTATTAGACGTAGTTGAAATGGTTATAATTAACTGTAGCAGTCAACGTTTGTATGAAATTCGATATAACACTAATTATGAAGGGTATTAATTTATGTATACATGAAACTTGGGCGCGGAATACTTAATAGGGCTCAAGTTTAATATTAGTGCCCGGGTGACCGGGTGTCGCGCGGTGATTTGTTTTTCTAAATGCTGTCTGTCTATGTATTAAAAAAACCGCTTCAAAATCCGTTGCGTAGTTTTAAAAGCATATATAGGGACGGACAGACAGCGACAGCGACTTTGTTTTATACTATGTAATGAAGATATTAATACATATGAATGTGGATGGTTATAAGGACAGAGGAAACCAAAAATGAGATGGATGGACTGTGTGAAAGATGATATGGTCAAAAAGGGAGTAAATAACGAGATGCTGCGAGCTGGGATGTATGAAAGAGAAAAACACAAGTGAATAGGGTAAGGAAGAAGCAGATGATACTGTTTTTATATTAAAAATCCGTCAAATTGTTTTGAAATGTGAATAAATAATAATAATCTTGGGTAATTCATACAGCGCCATCTAGTACCAAGGTAAGGAGAGCTTGTATTATAGATATTAGATAACTGATACAAATTCATACATTTTCATGTAAATACATACATAATATACACTGAAAACAGCCAGACCGATACAAATAATCATAAACAGGAATATAATTACTTGATATGTGCGGGGAATCGAACCCGTTAACTTTAGACCACAGAGGTCGTCAACATACATTACAGATTGTATACATCGCGCAATATTTAATTCATTTCGCGCCCAACACCCTTCCGCACACACATACACATACACACCCACACACACACACACAAACACACACATACATACATACACACACACACAGACACGCACGTTATTTACATCAGAAACAAATTCTTCGTATAATAATAAATAACCCTAGAAGAGAGTGATCTCCTATCACAAGTATTTAATTGTGCTTACAAGGAGATCCCAGTCCTGGCTTAAGAAAATATATAAATATAATAACCCTGTTGAAATTAATAATAATAATAATAATGATATAAATTTATTATTATTATTTACGTAAGTTCTATATTTGTATGTGTGTGTATGTATGAGTGTGTGAGCGTGAGTGTATGTGTACTTTTTATATGATTTATTATTATTATAGCTGTTCCCGCGACTTCGTCCGCGTGGAATTTAACTTTAAAAAATATTTTTTCTAAAATATAAGTAGCCTAAGTTACTCCTTATTACATGAGCTACCTGCAAATAAAATTTGAGATTAGCCGAGATTAGCCGGAACAAACAGACAGACAGATTATTTTGGTGTATGTACCGTATTTATATTCATATGCATATAGTGAAAAACGGTTATTTCAATATTACAAACAGACTCTACAATTTTATTTATATTTATAGATTATTATTATTATTTACTTCACTTCATTAAAAATTGCCGTAATGAGTCGGCACATTACGCCCGTAGGCTGCTGCAGCACAAAAGAATCCCCAGGAAATACGCGATCCTCCATCAGGGCCAGGAATTAATTGGATCTCATCATGCCACTATTTTCATTCACGCATCTCCTTAACTCCTCTATGAAATTATAGTTTTTTAATCATTCCAGTTCATTATAAATGACCTCGGTGGTCTAACGGTTAGGCATACCGCTTTATTTCCAATGGTAGCGGGTTCGATTCTTCTCTCGGTGGAAACATATATATTCATGTGTATGATTGTTTGTATCGGTCTGGGTGTTTACTATGTATATTATATATATGTATTTAGAAATAAATATATAACAATGTTCCACGTTTAAATCGACTATTCCTGGACAATTAACATAGCGCCATCTAGTCCAACGGTAAGCAGAGCTTGTGTTATGGGTACTAGACAACTGATATAATTACTTTATTTTGTAAATACATACAAAACACCCCGACCACAAACAATTATACTCATAAATACAAATATTTGCACCGTGCGAATCGAACCCGCGACCATCGGAAGTAAAGCGAAATGCTAAACCGCTAGACCACCGAGGTCGTCAAAAAAAAAACTTTTAAATTAAAATTATTTCTATTTTGTTTTCCAAACCCTGTTAAAAGAACTGATGCAACTTCTTATCAAGTTATATTGAGTATTTAATTAAATTAGTGCTAATTGGTGGTTTGTATTCACACACTTAAACTTAAAAATGTAAAAATAATAAAATTATTTAAAAGAGCAACACGCATTTTTGCTCGTTCTTCTTGTGATGAGACAGCTTTCCGAACGAGCGGTAGATTAAAAAATGTAATGACTATTCAAAAGTGCTTCAATGTAAGTTTATTTGAATAAATGATTTTCTATTCTATTCTATTCTATTCTATTACACTCAAATACATTGTTATACGTCACATTATCAAAAAATTGAAATGCTACGTCGAGTTGACGAATATGTCATTGATAGAGTCAGGTCCAAATGAGGGATGAAGTTATCTGCGCCAGTTTGTGTAACAATAAACTAGTGTAATATAACTTGAAGAACTATGACGTCAAATATTTAAGCGGGCGATAAGCATTCCCTCATAAAGCTAAGAAACTCTTGGTTTTGTCTTGTAAAGTTACGCTATGACAGTCACCAAACTTCTAATAACACTTTGAAGTTTAAACCTAACTAACTTGGTCCCGTATACTTGGTTTTTGCACGAATCTTGAAAATTATGCGGTGAAAATATTGACCCCTATATCCGGAAGTGGCCTTCTTACTGGCAAAACTACTGAACCGATTAAATGAAATGTACACAGATAGTTTTGATCCTAAGAGAGGATCCTTTTTAATGCGAGAAAAGGACTTGAAAGAAGTTATTGTCATTGAAATGTTCAAACTTATTTTTTTAGCTGTTGATTAAATCTAAATAAATATGACATTCAAAGTTTGTTAAAATTGTACCCTTACGAGGTAAAATAGATGAATATGAAAGTTTGTATGGAAATTCGACACCTTGTTATAATACTTTCATATTTCAAGTTTCAGGTCCTGGTATGACATTCAAATTTTGTAAAAAAAATACCCCAAAAGGTATGAAATTTTGTCATATTCGTAATTTTTTTATGAAATTGTTTAGTTTCATTGTTCTGGCTTCAATAATGACGCTAACTTCCTATATATATTAATAAAAAACTTTAAACGTATTACAGTACTATCTACTCGCCCCGGCTTCGCACGGGTGTACATATATTATATACATAAACCATCCGCTTGAATTACTCTATCTATTAAAACAACCTCATCAAAATCCGTTGCGTAATCTTAAAGATTTAAGCATACATAGGGACGGACAGACAGAGACAGCGACTTTGTTTTATACTATGTAACGATATTCATTAAAGTATGTATAAATTGTACCTTTAAGAGGTAAAATAGAATAGGATATGAAAGCTTGTATGGAAGCTCGTCATATTCGTTATAAAACTTTCATGTTTCAAGTTTCATGGTTCTAGCTTAAAAAATGACTAAACTTAATAAATACTTTAAGACAACCCTAAAAGCTTATTAAAGTATTTATATACATGTGTTTTATTTATAAAATAATTACCCTAAATAATTGAAAGTGCTATCTAAAGTTACTGTTCCACGCGGACGAAATCGCGGGCACAGCTAGTGGCATGGCACTAATCTGTGCAAGTGGTGGCTATACCTACCATATCATGTAAGTACTTGGATGGTGGCAGTTACTCGCTTTAATTGGATTCCACCACCCTTTGTTTCCCGGACTGCCTTTTTATTTCAATGTTTAATTAGGATTCTTTTGGACACAGAACCGATTGAAATGCCCCCTTTTATTGGCCACTATCTTTTTATGAGGGTCTCACAGGACGGATTCTAGTTTTTATTACATTTATTAGTTTCAGTAGTGGAGGAATAAGTGAAAAATATTTTCCTTCAGCGATATCGTGTTTTTAGTGGAGTTCGCGTCAATTTCTTATCTATAATAATAATAATAATAATTATAATAAAAAGCCAGCAAAAAAAGAATAGAATAATATTTATTACTACCACACATCACAACACAATAATGACGATGCTCACAGCAGCATACAATTATTATAACATATAAATAGAAATAATAAATACAATACAAATCATTAAGAGAAAAAAAAGCGAACAAGAAAATCAAACAAAAGAAAATAATATATAGAAAGAAAGAAAGAAAAATATTTTATTCAGTGCAATGTAAAAAATACAATATAAACAACAAACGAAAAAAAAGAGCAAATAAAATGTACATATAATTAAACTTAATTTACCATAATTAAAAAATAAACATTTTTACATCCAATAATGCACTGAAATGGCTCCACTCAGCTTTAATGTATGTCCTAGTTGAACATACATATAAACACATATACGTGAAAACAATGATAACAAAGCAAAAAAATGCGTATCCACCACTGCGGAGCATCGTCACCGCGTCACTGCGTATTGATGTGTGTGTAAGGGGCCCATCTCAGCATTATGCCATGACAAAAGCCACGACGCTGATTTTCAGTGGAACCCCGAATATGTGACTCACGGACAAATGTGAAGAAAATTTAACTAATATAATACAATAGACTACATACATGTTTAAATATGTAAACAAATAGGAGATGGATGAATGAATAATTATAATATATAATGTATAATATGTGTATTGAATAGACTTATTTCCTAGTGAGTGAATAAAAAACTCAGGTAATGAACAAACTAACTATATATCAATAAGGGTATGCAGGTAAAAATGGGTGAGTATATGCGAAGCATGTCTTTTCTACTATACCGTATTATTGTCAAGTGCTGTTAAAATCACAGAGGTTGATTTAATAATATTAATTTGTACTTGCTTTTAAATGTGTTCAAAGATTAAGTAAGCTGAGAAAACAAAATATACAAATAATAATAATATAATAATCTGCCACCTGCAATGCTGTCTAGTCTTAAGCTAAGCAGAGCTTGTGTTATGTGTACTAGACAACTGACATAAACATAGTTTTTTTGTAAATATATACATATTATTCATAAAAAACTCATAGAACGATACACAAAAACATACCGAGCGAGAAATGGATCCCGCGGTCATCGGAAGTTATCACTACACCGCCGTGTACCTATACATATATATATATAGGTTAATGGTAATAATATACTTATTATTGAGTTTTACTAAAAATAATTAACTAAAGTTGTTGACGTAGGTATACTAAAAATAGGCAATCTTTAATTATAAAGAAGTTTTTTCCAACTTTATTGTCTTTTGTTTATATTTTATGTTCTTATATTTATATTATTTTGTTCAATTAAGTTATGACTCCCGAAATAGCACCTAATCCAAAATTATTTTTATAGCTTTTAAAGCAAAATAGAAATTTATATACAACCAAACAATTTTAGTAATTTTGTTTTTCAGAATTTTTTAAATACTAATATAAATATGTCGATACTAGAAACGTTTTTTTACTGATATAAGCAATATTACTGTAAAGTTTCATCAAAATCCGTTCAGTAGTTTTTGCGTGAAATAGTAACAAACATCCATACTCACAAACTTTCGCGTTTGTAATATTATTAAGATGTAATTAGAAAGAAAACAAGCTAAAGCCCATCTGATGGTTTTTTTTTAGAGGATGATAATGGAATGGTGCTCCCGCCTGCGCTAACGGTTTACGCTGGCGGGGCACCAGTGGAGGATGATAGGATGAACATGATGTCAGATCAGTTAGCCCATTGTGACAAATTCACCAGGAATTTATCACGATGGTTTCCAGGGGGAACCGCGTGGAGGTCGACCTGACGTGGTACATTGCTAGTAATGGGATCATTAGTCCACATTACTAACAATTCTGATGGTAAGTGCTAATCATTGCTATACATGGTCATCACGTTATCATGTAACACCCGTGATATCACTCAGGCGTTTCTATTCTAGAGGATTAATTTGTCATACATATGTATCCTACAATATCATCGTTATATGTCACCCTACAACCAAAACAGTTTGCAAAGCAAGCTTGGCAGCTGAAATAGGTGAGACTGAGGTACCCACTTGGAGACCACTTTTTACATAGTCTCCTTGGCAAACTAATTTATTATTTTTTTTATCATATGGGATAAACGATCTTGCAGTACACCTGATGGTATGCTGCGGATAAACGATCTTGCAGTACACCTGATGGAATTGCAAGTACATTGCCGGCCTTTTAAGAAGAATAAGCTCTTGCCTTGAAGGGTTCAATATTGTATCGGTTCGGAAATACTATTGGAAGGTGCTGGAAGGTGTTTTTTTTTATAACATAGAGGACAAACTATCTCGTGGCTCATCTGATGGTAAGTGATTACCGCCGCCCATGAGCACCCGCAACACCAGGGGAATTGCAAGTACATTGCTGGCCTTTTAAGAACGAATAAGCTTTTCATTTGAACGTTTCAATACCGTATCAGAAACACCATAGCTGGTAGGATATTATATTAAAGAAAACATTATAAAACACGACAAGAGTCAAGATGCATACATAATTAAGGTACTAGCAGCACAGTCTAAAAATATAAATGCATTTTTTCCACATAACAATTTCTAAAGTATATGAAATTAATGTGACTATTTAAAAGTGCTTATATTAAGTTTATCTCTCTCTCTCTCATTTATGTGTCGCAGAAGAAGTTGCGCGGGTTAACTAGTGTATTATGTATATAAAACAGTGCGAAGAAATTTTGGAAAAAGGTATAATTTGCTAGTAGCTTACTCACCATTCTTTTCATATTTTTTGATACCCCTTTATTCCCATTAAAGGGGTATCAAACAAACGAGCTTGCGGCTCACCTGATGGTAGATGATTACTGCCGCCCATGAGCACCCGCAACACACGCACAACAGCAAACAGGGGAATTGCAAATGCGTTGTCGGCCTTTTAAGAACGAATATGCTCTTTCCTTGAAGGTTTCAATATCGTATCAGAAACATCATAGCTGGAAGCTGATTATATTAAAGAAAACATTATAAAACACTAGCTTTTGCTCGCGGCTTCTGTCTCGTTAATTTATCCCCTTAGGGGTGGAATTTATCAAAATCCTTTCTTAGCGGATGCCTACGCCATAATAGCTTCATGCATGCAAAGTCTCAGCTCGATCGGTTTAAAATTTACAAAGTTTTATACAAACTTTCATCTCCTATTTCATCCTCTTGGGGGTAGAATTAATCAAAATCCTTTCTTAGCGGATGCCTACGTCATAACATCTGCCTGCATGCCAAATTTTAGCCGGCTCCGTCTAGTGGTTTGGGCTGTGCGTTGATAGATCATTATGTCAGTCACCTTTGAGTTATATATATTTAGATAACAAGAGTCAAGATGCATACATAATTAAGGTACTTGCAGTTAATATTTAGCTGAGCGTCGTCAGTCTAAAAATATAAATGCAAATTTTCCACATAACAATTTCTGGAGTGTATGAAATTATCTTAAAATTGTACTTAATTTGCGTGTCTACATATTTTCATAGCAGATAACTATAGGGCTACCTACACAGGTGCGTAAGTAGAAATAATTTAGTTTTTGCTTATAGCAAAAACTACACTACTAACACGCTGCTCTCCTAAAGTTTGGTACAAGGCAGAAGAGAATAGAGGATTGTGATCTTATTAACAAATATTACAAAACAGCTGATAATAAAAATTAAACTGAAAAATAATTTTGATATATTTTAATATTTTTTCTTGAAAGGTATTGGTTAGTAATGGGGATCATTGCAGTTTAACCTCGATGGTCTAACGGTTCATGGATTTACTTCATTCGTCGCGAGTTTGATTCCCCGTACGGTCCGAAGAGTTGTATTTACGAGATTGATTGTTTGTATCTGTCTGGGTGTTTTCTATGTATATATTTACGAAAAAATGTATGTATATTTTTGTATCAACTCAAGCGTTCCTCTTAGATTGGGACTAGATGGCGCTATATAAATTGTCCTGGTCCTAAATGTAAATTGTAATGTAAATTATTATTTTTTTGTATAAGATATACAAAAACATAATAATACATAATTTCTGTAATCGACACTGTTTTATTTTCTTTCTTGCTTAATACATGTTGTAAATTTACAATACAATAAATATTTATTACATATAACAATTGTTGATTTTCATAACTTACTTTGTGTCTGTCTGTAAGATTTAAGCATACATAGGGACGGACAGACAGCGACAGCAACTTTGTATTATACTATGTAATGATGATATATCTCCATCAATGAGTAGAGTATTCACTATAAATATTATACTGATTTTAAGTGCACCTAGTTTCATTTGTACCAAAAATATTGCTTGATCAAAATCCGCTTTTTTCTTATCACTTGATATTATTTACCTTTAAAACCGGTAGTAAGTTGGGATGCAGCCTCTGCAACGCGTGCCACATCTGCTCCGCTCGTGCAAACTTTAAACTGAAGCTTTTAACTGTTTTTTTTATATGTTCACTCTATTTCCCACAGCGCCATCTAGTCCAAAACTAAGCTGATTTTATACTATGCGTATTAAACTTATGGATATATGTAATTATATTTTAATATATTTTTTCATGTAATTGGAATAATAAACACGCTTTTGCTTCGCCTGATGGTAAGTGGGAACTGTCATCTACATATATACATGATCAGCACTACGACATCACGTTATCATGTGACACCCGTGATACCACTAGTATTAGACAGCTAATACTCAGATATATTAATTATATATTAATGCATACATAGTATACATAGAAAACACTCAGACCGATACAAACAAACATACTCATTAATACTCCCCCTGCGATCGATCGAAATAGAAATAGAAATAATCTTTATTCAAATAAACTTAATATAAGCACTTTTGAATAGTCAAGTTTTTTTAATCTACCGCTTTTTCGGAATGCAGATTCATCACAAGAAGAATAAACAAGAAACTTGAGTGTTGCTCTTTTAAATAAATATTGATTTACTAATATTTAATTAACAACAAGGATTAGGTATGCGACAATCAACATAGAAACCGCTACGCACTTAATCTCTGTTCAATCAGATAACAAAATTCCAAGTCCAATTCAAATGGGGATCGAAATTACGACGGCCTGAGCCGAGGTTCGAACCCCTAGTGGTGCCCTCAGACTAAAGTCGTATCCGTCAAGCAGGAGTTGGCCTTCAGCCGCTCCATAAGTCCTTCCGCGGGTTTGGAGTGCCATCTGCACTCGCCCCCTAACGTCCGGTGGAGCAGTAAAGGCCAGCTGCGGCCAACAGCATTAGAGTAGTCCGAAAAAAAAAATATTTACACCGTGCGTTAGATTCTGAACCTGCGACCATCCGAAGTAAAGCGGTGAGCTAAACCGCTAGACCACCGAGGCCGTCTGGTTTGGCCGTTTATGTAGTAAATGTGTACCAAGTTTTTAATTTGAATATCATCCTATTAGACATTACAAAACCTACATCTGTCAATACTAGTTATTACAAAAAACGTACAACCAAATCTACCGATCCACCTGTAGTGCTTGCATAGTCATTATTAATAAATTCTACAACAATACTATTAGTAGCAGTAGTATAGTAGTATGTCAATTGACCTTTAGACTTGATAATTAAACTAACACACACACTACATCGCTTTGCACCTGGCTCTCCCCACCTTGCGGGCAGGTGGGTGAACAAAAAGATGCTCTGAGGCACCCGCGTCACCTGTTACAGGGAGATGTTATTTATATGAAGGTTAGCTGTGCCCGCGACTCCTCTTGGAATAGTGACCTTGACGAAATAAAGACAAAATATCTATATGTATTTGTATGAGTTATCTAGTTTACCCATAACACAAGCTTCGGCTAGCTTAACTTGGGTCTAGATGGCGCTGTGTGAATTGTCCTGAGATTAATATTATTATTTATTTAACAATTTTACCAAACTTTCATCTCCCATTTCATTTTACCCCCCTATTTTACAAATTATACAAACTTTGAAAGTCATATTTATTTATATTTAATCAACAACCTAAAAACAATTTCAAATATCTAGCTTCAGAAATTACGATACTTTCATACAACATTTCATCTTCTCTTTCAACCCCTTACAACCCTTTTTTTCATTAAAAAGCAGCAAATGTCCTTTTTTAAGGTCTAGACTATCTGTCTACCAATTTTCATTTAAATCGGTTCAATAGTTTTGGCGTGAAAGCAAGACAGACAGACTGTTAGAAATACTTATATTTGTTTTGTAAATACATACATAATGTATATAGAAAACACCCAGACCGATACAAACAATCATACTCATGAATATAAATGTTTGTACCGTGCGAGGAATCGAACCCGCGACCATCGGAAGTAAAGCTAGGTGTTAAACCGCTACACCACCGAGGCCGTCGAATAAAACAGTTATTTTATTTACTTTTCAAGATATTTCTTTCTGTTCCTATTTTTATAAATTGTCTAAGTTCTTTGATGCATAGAATTGAAATCGATCTGTTTCAACTGTGTCTAATGTACAATGGGTCGTGGGTTCGATATCCGATTCAGGAAATGGTGCATATTGTTCTGCCATGGGGGAAAACTCACAAAGCGTTTTTTTATTGTCGCATTATTTGTCACGGTGTTTGGAAACGTCTTAAGTAATCTGAGGTTACCAGTTCGATTCCAATTTTGACCTATTTAGGGATCAGTATGAATGATATTGATTTCTTTGAATAGTAGTTATCATTCATCTGTTTAGACTATATGGTACAGTCGACCTCATAAATATGGTGAGAAGGTTGCTAAAAGGGACAAGTACAGTCCACTTTCTAAAAATAATCTGGCAGCATTAATTTTATTTTTACTAAATTGTTGACGTAATTATATTAAGTTTTTACTATATTTACTAACTACTATTACTAAGGATTACTTAATATTTTTATATTATAAAAAACTACCAATAAATTCTCACTATCTTTCTATCTAATACCGGTGCCCCGCCAGCGTATAACATGAGCGCAGGCAGGCGCACCATTCCATTAAAAATCTTCTCTTCCTCTCCTCTCGTACCCTCTCCTTCTTCTTGTATCCTCTAAAAGAAGGACTTTAAATTTTATGATTTTGAACTGACAAGAAAGTCCAGGATATTTGAAAAAAGAGCACACTCTACACTAAAGAGCACTTTGAGAATAAAATCAGGAATTCCGGAATGATTCGAGATTCCGCACACCACATTC
Organism: Achroia grisella; assembly: GCF_030625045.1. Lineage (NCBI taxonomy): Eukaryota > Metazoa > Arthropoda > Insecta > Lepidoptera > Pyralidae > Achroia > Achroia grisella. The sequence continues at coordinate 631,647 of NW_026712578.1, read as the reverse complement.
CCGTATAGTCCAATGGCTGAATGCGCGCAAAATTTTAAACTAGCCTCAACTCCACGTGTGGAGGTACTAACCTTCTATTGGAGGAGGCAAGGATAATTATAATAATGATAAATGATGATAATAGTAAATAATGATAATGAAAAATAATGATAATGATAAATGATAATAATGATAAACGGTGATAATGATAATTATTCTAATCAGAGCAATAACTTCTTTGTGATAAACTCGCCCCAATGACTTTCGGACTTTGGTGGCCTATCCATTTAGCACACCGCTTTATTTCCATAGGTCGCGGATTCGATTCCTTGCACGGCAGACATATTGTATTCATATGATTGTTTGTATCGATCTGATCGTTTTATTCTTTATTAGACTTATAAAATTTTACAATTTGGCGAGATTAATGTCATATGGCATGTTATATATATATATATATATATATATATATATATATATATATATATATATTTACAAAAAAAAGTATCTGTGTATTTATATCAGTTGTCTACTACCCATAACAAGCTCTGCTTAGCTTGGGACAAGATGGCGCTGTATGGATTGTCCTGAGTTATTATTAGTATTAGTGTTGCATCTTTGTACATTTTTTACCGCATAAATGCTGGCGAGTGTTCTGAGAAATTGTTCAAATTATCTGAACAATTCCTCAGAACATTAAAACAAATTACTTTAGGTTTTTAATTCGACTTTTGTGTTATCTATCTATACATGCTCGTTTGGGGACAAACGAGGATGCGGCTCACTGTGTGTTCTAAAAAAAAAAAGATCTAGCTAGCCTAATTTGGGTCTAGATGGCTGTGTGAATTGTCTGGAAATTATTATTTTTATTATCCCTTACTCGTGTTAAATTCAGGTGTATTCGTGAATCCTTGTTGAAAAGTCGATACGATGCACCAAAATGGCTGAGATTGAAATTTTTAGCATTCCTCGTGACGTTTGGTCTGTATAGGTATATGAATGTAACATACAGTTTTACACTGTTCTACTACAAACAATTAAAAATATATATTAAAAACTAGCTATAACCGGCGATTTCGTATACCTGGAATTTTATATTTACTTCCTATGGTTGCGGGTTCGATTCCTCGCACGGTATAAACATTTGTTCATGAGTATGATTGTTTGTATCAGCTGGGTGTTTTCTATGCATATTATGTATTTAAAAAATATGTGTCTATGAATATCTATGTGTTGTCTAGTACCCATAACACAAGCTTTCTTTACCTTTGGGAAATAATTATTCATGTACGAGATTTTCATTTAATGTTAGACATAGACACCTATATGAGTACACAATGTAGTTGAATCAGTATACTGAACTGGAAGGTAGGGAAAAGATATTAATACAATAAATTTGACGTTCATAAGCGGCTAAAATGTCCTAAATGAGTAAATCATTAATCACAAAAAAAAATATATATATATATATACATTTGTGGTTATTACATATGTACTTTTGTTTTTGTAAAATGACACTTTAAATTTATATTAATTAAAATATCATTTATATGTATGTTAGTCTGTAAGTTATTTATAATATGGGCCATTAGTAACCTGAATGAATTAAATAAATACATATGTGTGTGGGACTGTGTATAGGGCGCTGGGGTCGGTGCAGCCAACGATGGTGGTAATTAAAGATGCAATATGTAAAAGGATAGTATATTATAAAAATATATGTCATAACAAACTATATGAAAGCAAGAGCAATACAAGGAATCGTAAAAAAAAATGTATAACAAAACCATAGCAACCGATATAAAATATAAATATTTAAAAATAAGGAATAGTCGTACCAGCCAGCGGCCCAAACGTAAGGAGTCCTGTACAATATTTTTGATTTGATTTATATATAAATAATTATAATTCAATTGTAAATTAATCCTTAATCCTCAGAATCTAGAAATTGATTAACACGCCATTCTCCCGAATATGAAAATTCAACGGAAGCGACGTCACGCGACACACGTCACACCCGGCCGGATGTGCCGGCATAACGGCTTAAGCGTCGGAGAAAAAATTACGCGCGTTTTTGGCGGGAAACGAGCCACTTCCGGTTCCGGGAGTCTGAAAGAACTGAATGCTAAGTGGGCGGCGACTGAGGTGTTAAATGGATTGGATTTGTGGTTTATGGGCAATGAATACGTACATTGTACATGTTATGTCTTTGTAACGTCACAAAGAACCATACGGCCAGCCTGATGATAGAATAGAATAGAAAATTCTTTATTCTATTTTACCACTATCTGTTATTCCCGACTTCGTCCGTGTAGAATGTAAGATTTTGTTATCATAATAAATAAAAAGAAAATAACATTAACTATCTGCTAGTGAAAGTCCCGTCAATAACGGTCCAGCTATTTCACAGATTAGCAAGAAAGTGAATAAAATTTTTGTTGTACTACTGTAATGTTTGAGACAGACAAAAAAAATTATATTAATTTTCAGATGTAAGTTGATGAAAAGATGTTAATTTTAAATTACAAACAGTCTTTTATATTTATATATATATATATATATATTTATTTGTATAGTTTATATTTCTATCGGTAACAAAAAGCTATATAAACAACTAAATTACGAAAATAAACCTTATTATTATGTACACAAGTATAATTAATATAGATTTAGGAATAAAGTCGTGCTTAGTATGGACCAATCTAAAAAAAGATATATAAACAACTGAAATACGAAAATAAACCTTATCACTATGTACACAAAGATAATTATTAAAGATTTAGTAATAAACTTGCTTAGTATGAGCCAACCTATAGGGATTCAATCAGTAGTATATTACATTCAGCTCATACAAAAATATACGCTGCAAAGGCCCGGTAAATCAGCTAAGCATAAAACGTAAAGGGCAAAAGGTCTCTTAAACAAAGACTTCTCCAAATGAGTAGGCACTATCTTTGTACGTGAGCCCTTCGGAGGGCTGTGCCCAGGAACTAGCAAGGGTGGAAAGGTTTTTTGATTTTTTTTATCGATTTAAAGGCATAAAGTTCGCCATGTATACAATTTTGTGTGCAAAAGAATAAATAATAATCTCAGAACAATTCACACAGCGCCATCTAGACCCAAGTTAAGCTAGTTAAAGCTTGTGGTATGGTACTAGATAACTGATACATATACATATACATACATATTATACATAGCAAACACCCAGACCGATACAAACAACCATACTCATGAATACAAATGTTTGTGCCGTGCGAGGAATCGAACCCGCGACCATCGGTGGGTAAAGACCGTGTGCTAGACCGCTAGACCACCGAGGGCGTCATTAAATTTATATTATAGTAGCCTTTGCCCGCGACTTCGCTCGCGTTAATTTATCCCCTTAGGGGTGGAATTTATAAAAATACTTTCTTAGGGGATGCCTCCGTCATAGTAGCTTTATGCATGCAAAGTCTCAGCCCGATTGTTTTATAATTGACAAAGTTACATATAAACTTTCATCCTCTATTTTATCCCCTTGGGGGTAGAATTAATCAAAATCCTTTCTTAGCGGATGCTACGTCGTAACATCTACCTACATGACAATTTCAGCCCGATCCGTCCAGTGGTTTGAGCTGTGCGTTGATAGATCACTATGTCAGTCATCTTTGAGTTATATATATATATATATAGACTAGATCTTACTCGAGACTGCGTTTCTTAAGATAAATATGTTTTTTTTAATGCACAGTAATGGAATGCTGCACCCTCCTGCTCTAACGGTATACCAGTGGAGGATGATAAGATGAGCATGAGGTCAGGTCAGTTAGCGTCATATACAACTAAACGAGGTCGTCCCTAAAATAAAAAAAAAACATTACAAGCCAACCAATCCTAATCCAACGTTTTTCTCTAACTCTGGGATGCTGCGGTCCTTAATGAATGAAGTAATTAGAGATACGTTTTAGGCATTTTTACTTTTGTAAATAATAGGCGTGCGCCTCAGAGTGGCGCAGCGTATTTGTTTTATAAGTAAACTAACTGTGACCAGCGGGTTTGTCTGCATTTTTTCGAGATTTAAGCAACGTATAGCTGTCTTTGTAACACCTTTGAAGTAAAACAGTATGTATGCCAAGTGAGAATCAGTTCCAATGTTCGTTATCATCTGCTTCTTCCTTATCCCATTTATTTGTGGTCGTCGTAATATGTTTTTCGCTTCCATTCATCCCTGTTCGCAGTCATCGCGTTATTTACTTCCTTTCTTACCATATCATCTTTCACACAGTCCATCTATCTCTTTTTCGGCCTTCCTCTGCCCTTATAACCATCCACATTCATTTGTAACATCTTTCTTACAATATTATCCTCGTTCCTACGCATTACATGTCCATACCATGATAGACGATTACTCTTCAACCTCTCTGACACCGGTGCCACTTTCAGTTCCAATGTTATCGGTAGGTTTTAACATAGAAAATATAGTACGCAAGCCACACACCCTGGCTTCACACGGGTGTACATGTATTATATATAAACCATTATCTTAAATCACTCTATCTATTAAATAAAAAACCGCTATAAAATCCGTTGTATATATTGTATTGAAGAGACTTGATTTATCAAAAAACACTCGAAAAATACTTTAAAAATCTTCTAGCTAAAGACTGCTCTATTAATTTTTAAACCTCCGTGTGTAGTACATTAGAAACTAAGTATATATATAAAACAGATAATTTTAAAGAAAGCTTTTAATAATACAGATTACTTACTACATTATCAGTGAGTGACATGCAACTGGGTAAAGCAACGAGATCAAGCTAGTTCATTATCATCACTACATAGTATAAAACAAAGTCGCTGTCGCTGTCGCTGTCTGTCCCTATGTATGCTTAAATCTTTAAAACTACGCAACGGATATTGAAGCGGTTTTTTTAATAAGTAGAGCGATTCTAGAGGAATGTTTATATATACAGGGTGTTCGGCGGATCGTTGAACATAAGAAAATGGAAGGTAGGTGAGATCGTCTCCTATCTATTCAGGCCGTAAAAAAATCTTGTACTTAAAAAACTATTGAGATGATTTTTTATCTTAATTTTTTTAAATTTCATCCCTTTTGAACCTTAATACGCCTATAAGGTTTCCTTTGTTATAGCTAAGCCCATTTTTTTCACTTTTACAAATTTAAAGAATTGTAGTTTTGAAAAATATGTAGTTGTTGTATGTTGATGCTAAAAAAAAAGCCCGAATTTTTAAAAACAGGTGATGAAAAGATTCGATTTTAAATGTACTTTCGCTATCTGTTCGTTTAGATCTTTTAAACTACGCAACGGATTTTAATGCAGTTTTCAGCAATAGACAAAGTGATTCAAGGGTAAGGTTTATATATCTATATATATAATAAATGTACACCCGTGCAAAGCCAGGGCGAGTAGATAGTATTTTAATAAAACCCACTTTACGAGATGTTTTTGCTTGTTTCGTAGAGCACACCTCAGGAACATTTGTTCCGGTCAGTAAAGTAAATAAAATGTACCACTCCAAGAAGGCTGTTGTGGAGGAAATCTCGTATTTATGAGAGACAGAATAAACCACTTAGAACGAATTATTGGGGTGTCTCCCTGACTTGCTGCACTTACTTGTTTGTGCTGGAAGTAAGTAAGAAATATTTTACAAGTGGCTTCTCTTCCGATGATCGTCGGTTCGATGCCTGCACAATACAAAGTTAAATAGATGGGTGAATAGATAGTTTATTTAAATCCAAAACATTATAGATAAAGTCAATGGGTCTTTTATGGGAATGTAGTGGAATTATCTTTAAATAATTTTAAAACACCAATCTAAATATATAACTCAAAGGTGACTGCGTAGTGATCTATCAAAACAAAGCCCAAACCACTGGACGGATCGGGCTGAAATTTGGCATGCAAGTAGATGTTATGACGTAGGCATCCGCTAAGAAAGGAGTTTGATTAATTCTACCCCCAAGGGGATAAAATAGGGGATGAAAGTTTGTATGAAACTTTGTCAATTTTAAACCGATCGGATTGAGACTTTGCATGCATAAAGCTACTATGACGTAGGCATCCCCTAAGAATGGATTTAGATAAATTCCACCCCTAAGGGGATAAATTAACGCAAGCGAAGCCGCGGGCAAAAGCTAGTTAAATCATATTTGTTGAGCAAAGCCTATTACTCACTAAACAATCGTTGGTAACCGTTTTAGACATCTTATTTATAGCTTATGTTTTTTATAATACTATATTGTTTTACATATATAACATAAGTCAATATAGTTTTTGCGACTATACCGGTGCCTTCCTTCTTTGCTCGTCGCGTCTTGATCTCCTTTCTTCACACGATTACTTAAATGACAAATGTGAATGGCAATAGTTGTTCATGCACGAGATTTTCAGTTAATGTTAAGTATACACGCCTATATACAGAACTCGATCTATGGGAGTGCAGACCAGGCATTTGCCCAGAGCGGCAAAGAATATAGGCTATATAAGTAAGCTCTCTCGTGATCTTCGCTCATCTTCTAATCTCCTGCTTTATACTCCTTCTCATCGTTCTAACTTCTCATCCCAATCCTTCACTATTTCTATAGAAATAATCTTTATTCAAATAAACTCATTACAAGCACTTTTGAATAGTCATATTTTGATTCTACCACTTATTCGGAATGCAGATTCATCACAAGAAGAATGAGTAAGAAACTTGTGTGTTGCTCTTTTTAATATATGTTTTTTTATATAAATAATTACAGTATAACAAGTAAGAGGCATGCGATAATCAACATAGAAGTCGCTACGCACTCATTATGTAATCAGATAATATTGTCAGTGCTATGGATTTAAAGTTTTTCTATAAAAACATTATTATCGTTAACAAATTCTTCAATTTTTAATTTTCTTTAATACAAACTCTTCCTATGTTGTATAAATAATTAAAAAATAATAAAGGAATGTATAAGCATCACATCGATAACGAATTTTTCTTATAACTACTCTAGAGATAAATAGTGTAGCTTGTGATGCTAAGAAAAAAACTGGCCTATGTCCGGCAGTAGACGAGATATTGGGACGGTGTTATGCCGAATGAATCCAACATACTCTTAATTAACTTTCAAATTCAAATACCAAAATCATTTATTCATGTAATATTTTCCCTACCATCCATTTCAGTATACAAATTCAATTGAGAAGAACTGGCAAGAAACTCTATTGAATTTCTCTTTTTTAATTTGAAATTCAAATTCAAATACCAAGATCATTTATTCATGTAATATTTTCCGTAGCGTCCATTTCAGTATACAAATTCAATTGAGAAGAACTGGCAAGAAACTCTATTGAATTTCTCTTTTTTAATTTGAAATTCAAATACCAAAATCATTTATTCATGTAATATTTTCCCTACCGTCCAATTCAGTATACAAATTCAATTGAAAAGAACTAGCAAGAAACTCTATTGAATTTCTCTTTTTTAATTTGAAATTCAAATCGAAATACCAAAATCATTTATTCAGGTAATATTTTCCCTACCGTCCATTTCAGTATACAAATTCAATTGAGAAGAACTGGCAAGAAACTCTATTGAAAGAAAGAAATTCAAAAGATAATTGTTTAATTGGTACACTGAAAATAATTTTTAAAATTAAGTTTACATTTTATATTGAATTTCTCTTTTTTAATTTGAAATTCTAATTCAAATACAAAAATCATTTATTCATGTAATATTTTCTCTACCGTCCATTTCAGTATACAAATTCAATTGAGAAGAACTGGCAAGAAACTCTATTGAATTTCTCTTTTTTAATTTGAAATTCAAATCGAAATACCAAAATCATTTATTCAGGTAATATTTTCCCTACCGTCCAATTCAGTATACAAATTCAATTGAAAAGAACTAGCAAGAAACTCTATTGAATTTCTCTTTTTTAATTTGAAATTCAAATTCAAATACAAAAATCATTTATTCATGTAATATTTTCTCTACCGTCCATTTCAGTATACAAATTCAATTGAGAAGAACTGGCAAGAAACTCTATTGAATTTCTCTTTTTTATTTTGAAAAGCCAGGTTTTTTTACATCTTTTACTTGTATAGATGTCTATATCTGATATTAAATGAAATTCCCGTGCATAAATTACTATTACTAAACACGTTTGCCATACCCGTCCGATAGATCCCCCGGCCAATTCAAACGGGGATCGAAGTTACGACCCTAGCGGTGCCCTCAGGCACCGCTAGGGTTTTGAACATCAGACCTCAGATTAAAGTCGTATCCGTCACGCAGGAGTTGCCTTTCAGCCGCTCCATAAGTCCTTCCTTTGGTTTGGAGTGCCATCTACACTCGCCCGCTATCGTCCGGTGAAGCTGTAACGGTCAGCTGCGGCCAACAGCTTTAGATTAGTCAGAAAAAAAAAATCATTTGCCCTTCAATTCAAGTGCATTTGAAACTATTAACAGCTTAGCTTCTTCTGAGCTCGAAAGCACTCTGAACTGACAGTAGGTTAGACATATCATAAGAGTCTGTAATAGACCTACATGAATAAGGATATTTTTATTCGATTTAATGTAGTCGGTATTTCATGTGGCATAACTCAGTCCACACAACGACCGGTTTTGTAATAAAAAGTGATAGTACAGGTCGACACCCGCAGGTGCATCAAGCAGATGCGATGCACTTTATGTTGCTGTTCGTATCCCAGTTCAGGCATTTCCAGAAAATACCTTTTATTTTTTTATGAATAATAATACGTTGCACCCACTTGGGCTGTTATTATATACTGATGGGGCACCAGTGGGCATTTATGGCGGGTCAAATTAGCTCATAAAAGCCAATTAAACACAATAGAGTTTTTATTATTATTTGTTATTATGAACGCGTGGAGGTCGACCTGACACGGTACGTTGCTATCAATATACGTCCTAGCTTTTTATAATAATATTACACAGGTGAAGACAGTCTTGTTGATCTATCTCAAGATATATAGCTCATCTAAAAATGAAGGTATATAACATTAAGCTATGACAAACAGGAGCGGAGCGTCAATGAAAAATGTTGCAAAAACAGAGAAAATTCATTCACACACAAAGTCGCTATCGCTGTCTGTCCGTCCCTATGTATGCTTAAATCTTTAAAACTACGCAACGGATTTTGAAGCGGTCTTTTTTAATAGATAGAGTGATTCGAGAGGAAGGTTTATATATATAATACATGTACACCCGTGCGAAGCCGGAGCGAGTAAGTAGTATTTCATTAAAAATCAAATCTCGTTACAATATCGAACTTGTACTAATCTAAGTCAATAATTTATTTATTTATTTAAACTTTATTGAAATTTTTATACAATAGGCGGGCTTAATGATAATAGCGGCTAACCTTAGAGAGTGCAGAGATACTCCAAGGCGATTAGAAGCAATTTAGTAGAAGACGTTTCACGAAATGTCCGACTTTCTTAGCTGACTGCGACATATTCTTGTTTGTGTTTGTTGAGTTCGAGTCCCGGAAGACTGGCCGAGTTAAACCCGATAAAAAGATACTTACCGACTAATATGACAGATTTTAATACTTAACTAGCTGTAAACCGCAGCTATGCGTAAATTAGAATAAAAAGTTAATCTATAGTAGCGGCCGTCTGGCCGATTATTCGTTTAATTTAAATTATAAAGTTATTCAAGTTTTTTTGTTTAAGACTGTACACATTTCAATATATCTTACAAGCTTTTGTCCGCTGCTTCACTCTCGTTAATTTATCCCCTTGGAATGGCGGAATTTATCAAAATCCTTTCTTAGAGGATGCCTACGTCATAGTAGCTTTATTCATGCAAAGTCTCAGCCCGATCGGTTTAAAATTGACAAAGTTTCATACAAACTTTCACCCCCTATTTTATCCCCTTGGGGGTAGTATTAATCAAAATCGTTTCTTTCCCGTTCATCCTGTAATAAGTCTGCGTTCTGAATAAGCGGTAAAATAAAAAAATACTATTCAAAAGTGCTTATATTAAGTTTATTTGAATAAAGATTATTACCACTATACTATACCACTATACTATATATACTATATACTATTTCTGAACCACAATAGTCATCCAACCAAACATTGACATTGTCCCTGAGTCAATACAGTTCATTACCTGTTAATTATATTGGATCCGCCACCCGGATGTAATTTACATTATTATCCGGTTTAATGCAGTTACAACCGGTTAGTTTGCTCCCTGGAGCCTCCTCTTAGCTCTGTTGTTAACATCAAATTGTACTAGTCCAGTTATATTTATGTGTTTTTAACTGTCTTTTAAAACGTCTACGTAGAAGTCTTATTTTCTTTAATAAAATCAGAATATATGTGTAGTTAAGTAATAATAGTTTAAATATAAACGTTTAGTAATTATAATAACCCTGGACAATTAACACAGCGTCATCTAGTCCCAATTTAAGCAGAGTTTGTGTCATGAGTAGTAATGAGTACTAGATAACTGATATAAATACTTTTTTTGTAAATACATTCATAATATACTTAGAAAACACCTACGTCTATACAAACAAGCATACTCATGGATATCGTGGTGTATTTAATATTTGTGCGAGGAATCGAACTCACGACCGTCGGAAGTGAGGCGGTGAGTTCAACCACTAGACCACCGAGGGCGTCAATTGTATTGGAGCCTTAAAGATTTATATTGTATTCTTTTAAAAAAAACATAGAGAGAGATACAATAAAGGAAGGTTTAAATTACACTTTAAAATCTTAAAAATCTAAATATAAAATCTTAAAAAACACAGAGGTAGGCTTTGTAAAGTCATCAGATATACCTCTCTCACCTGATCATCATCCACTGGTGCACCACCAGCGTATACCGAGCAGACCGGGGCACCGTTCCATTATCAACCACTAGCACAATCCATATTATTAAAAAAATAAATATTGACCCTTTCCATCTGGTGGGTCACAGGCCTGACCTCATGATAATCCTCTTCTGGTGCCCCACCAGGGTAAACTAGGCAGATCGGGGCACCATTCCATTATCAACCGCTAAAAATCCACGTTATTATTAAAAAATAAATATTGACCCTTTCCATCTGCTGGGTCACTGCCCTGACCTCATGATCATCCTCTTCTGGTGCCCCACCAGGGTAAACTAGGCAGATCGGGGTACCATTCCATTATCAACCGTTAAAAAATCCACATTATTATTAAAAAATAAATATCGACCCTTTCCATCTGGTGGATCGTCATTTGTCATTTCACTTGCCATAGCGTTCATAAGTATACCTGAAAGTTTTTTTTTGCGGATGATAATGTAATGATGCACCCGCCTGCGCTAACGATTTACGCTGGCGGGGCACCAGTGGAGGATGATAAGATGAACATGAGGTCAAGTCAGTTAGCCCATCGTAACAAATTCACCAGGAATTTATTACGATGGTTTCCAGGGGGAACTGCGTGGAAGTCAACCTGACATGGTACATTGCTAGTAATGGGATCATCAGTCCACATTACTACCTATCACCTTCCCCCTATACCTGAAAGTTATCTATGATTATATTCAACTGCATAGAAACAAAGTTCGTCAACCACATGTGGTGGTACGATAATTTAACATCCCCTCCAGAGGAACACATTATACAATGAAAACTTTGGCCGTATCAAATCGCGGCTGAAGTACTACATAATATATTTATAATACAAAAAAAAATGGGACAATAAAAAACAGTCGAGAAACAAATAAATTTAATTAAAAAAAAATAAATAAAAAAAACCTCATGTGGTAGTAGGTAGTTCGTTCAACCAGTTGTAGGTCAATAGGTGTTATATTCGCAAAACTGCAATAGTTAATTTTTTGCAATAAGTTAGTTAATTTCGTTGATGGAATTGATGACTCTACCTGATACTATGTGTTGCTACCATGCAAGTTTATTCTGTTTAATTATTGCGCAAGTATGAGCAATTTTTGTAATTAACTAAGTTTCTTTCTTGTAGTTAAATATTAGTTTATTGATTTAAATAATGTCTTTATTTGTTTAAAAAATATGATTAATTCTCAATTTATGATTTGAATTTAAAATGCATAAAAGAAGAGTGGCAGAAAATAACAGTTAAATTTCTTACCCATTTTAATTAATATAACAAACTAGCTGTTACTGTACTTTGGATAATATACAACTGATAAACATACAAACATACTTTTTTTCTAAATATATCTATACATATAAATAAAATTGGAGTGTCTGTTTGTAATATTGAAATAACCGTTTTTTACTACATGCATATGAATATAAATACGGTACATAAAAATAAATAATATTTTTTTACAATTTTTGTCTGTCTGTCTGTCTGTTTGTTTGTTCCAGCTAATCTCTGAAATGGCTAGACCGATTTTGACGGTTTTTATTGGCAGGTAGCTGATGTAATAAGGAGTAAATTAGGCTACTTTTAATTTAGAAATATTCATATATTTTAGAAAAGTAAAGTTATATTATATTCCACGCGGACAAAGTCGCGAGTACAGCTGGTATATAATAAATATAAACTAAAGAATATTATCTATTTTATTATCTGCTTTTACTAATTCTAATTATTTTAATAAACAAGCTGATACTGTATTTTAAAATTATATTTATATAAATATAAATTTATAAATATAATTTATAAATTAACTGAAATAAAAAAAAAATTGTGGCATATATATATTTACATGTACATAATTAGTAAAGACTAATAAAAATAGATATACTAATATATACTTTTGTATTGTGCGTGGATTGAACCTGCGACCAAATCAACGTACAACTTAGATAATTGAGACGAATCTAACGATCAATTAAATATATACGTGCAGAAAACATTACCATCTTTCTTCGGCAGTCGGCTAAATGAAACGAGACAGGCGTACATTTTTCCAGCTCGTCTCTCCCATCCCCAAGGATATCCCCGGAATGGCACACACTAATTAATGACCCATTTAACTGCTGTTTCGACGGTCTTGTCCGAACTCATAAATTTATTAACTTAGTCGGTGCTGTATTTTTTCAGCATTTTATACTGGTGACAAGAAAATCTGTGTATGGTGACGGTGCGGGAATATACGGTGTATGTCACACTTGGACTATGTATAGGAATACATAGTCTTGTGACTATGTATACTCTGTGAAATACGATACACATGCCGTCTGTATTTTTCATTTATTTATAACATGACATGCTCTCAGTGAGTATTACAGTATAATACCAATGCACTCATCAAGGAATAAACGTATGCAATACATACATTAATAATATTTATAGGTCATAAAAAAAACAAAATTAAAACAAGTAAAAACAGTACTATACAAATTACAATAATATTAATAATCTAGAAATATACTATTTTAACTTACTTTACTTACTTACAATTATTTCATTATGGTTAAGTAATTGTTATTAACAAAATGGACTGTGCTGTCTGACAATAAATTATTTCGTTCATAAGCGGCTAAAATATTCTACATGAATAAATGAATTTGATTTCGGTTTTGATGAGAAGTAAGCTAATCTTACTAAAGCGAAATTTTGTGAGTATGGATCTTTACTCTTTCACACAAAAACTACTGAAGGGATTTGGATGAAACTTTACAATGATATAGCTTGTACTTCAGAATAACACATAGGCTACAAATTTTATGACAGACAGACAGGCGTACATTTTTCCAGCTCATCTCTCCCATCCCAAGGATATCGTCCGAATAGCACACACTAATTAATGACCCATTTAACTGCCGTTTCGACAGTCTTGTCCGAACTCATAAATTTATTTACTTAGTCGGTGCTGTATTTTTTCAGCATTTTATACTGGTGACAAGAAAATTTGTGTATGGTGACAGTGCAGAAATACATCCCACCTATACATAGTCCATGTCACACTTGGACTATGTATAGGAATACATAGTCCAAGTGTGACATATGACATGTCGCGTCACCACACAGTGACATATCAGACACGTGGCACCTATATTTTTAGATACATTTACTTAACCTATGTATGATTACTAACAAAATGGACTATCATAGTCCATTGTCTGAAAATGAATTATTTCGTTCATAAATAGCTATAATATCCTACATGAATTATATTTTGGTTTTGACGATTATGATTATTACATTCACCGCTAATTATATACGCGAAAGTTTGTAAGATGAATGTTTGTAACTCTTTGTCACAAAAACTACTGAAAGGATTTGAGGTTTCACTCGAGTCTGCCCGAGATTACACTCGCATGAAATTTATAGCTACCTGTTATTCTGATCTATATCATCAAAATCCTTTCAGTACTTTTGCGTGAAAGAGTAACAAAAATCCACCCATCCATTTATCCATACTCACAAACTTTCGTATTTATAATATTACTTAGACAACTAAGATAAGTTGTACTTATATATATTTTTTGCAAGAAAAATGATTAAACAACGTATGATGGTAAATATATAAAATGTTTGTGCTGACTGTACGTCACTGTGCGCGCCACAGAGCCTAACACGTAGGATCGTTATCTTAATCGATATTGTTCTTAATTGATATACGATTTCGATTTATTTTTATTTGTGCCGTGTTTAACTACTTTTTACCTATTGGCAATAACAATATTCATTTCAATTCTACTATTAATATACTATTCAAAAACAACAAAGTTTGAAATTGGATGAAGAATCGATTGGAGGGGGATGATACCCTCGTGTCTGTGGCACCCTTTATGTTTAACTAGCTACTCGCCCTGGCTTCGCACGGGTGTACATGTATTACATATATAAACCTTATTAGGCACATTAATTTTAGAAGAAAAAGTCTAATCAATCTCATTTAAAATATGTAATCATGTTGCTAAGTAACAGTTGACATGTAACGTGCAACTGATCGGAACGAAAATAAATTATATTTACTGCTCTATATGTGTAATCCACTGAATATCTCCATCAAACCTTCCTCTTGAATCACTCTATCTATTAAAAAAACGTCTTCAAAATCAGTTGTGTAGTATTAAAGATTTAAGCATACATAGGGATAGACAGCGACAGCGACTTTGTTTTATGCTATGTAATGATGATGGTGATGATTACCAGTTACCACCAGACCGTCAATTTATTTGAAATTCCAGTCAAATAAAAATAGTACTATATATAAAAATTGTTGTTAAGTCAGCAAATTGAACGAACAGAATTAACGATTTGTGATATTATTGAATGATAAATATGAATGAATAATTGTGAATGATATTATTTTATGCACGATTTTATGATATTGAATTTTATGCTGTTTATATTCAGAGAAAAAAATATATGTAGAAATAGAAATAGAAATAATCTTTATTCAAATAAACTCATTACAAGCACTTTTGAATAGTCATATTTTGATTCTACCACTCATTCGGAATGCAGATTCATCACAAGAAGAATGAGCAAGAAACTTGTGTGTTGCTCTTTTTAATAGATGTTTTTTTTTATATAAATAATTACAGTATAACAAGTAAGAGACATGCGATAATCAACATAGAAGTCGCTACGCACTCATTATTAATGTAATCAGATAATATTGTCAGTGCTATAGATTTAAAGTTTTTCTATAAAAACATTATTATCGTTAACGAATTCTTCAATTTTATAGTAAGCTTTGTATGTAATTATGTATACACTAATAAAATAATAATTATATCTTTGAATATTTAATATATAGATTTTAGTTATATTTTAATTTTGTTAATAAGTATATTTAATATTCCTATACTTATTAACAAAAATAAGTAATAATTTTACTAAAATTACTATAAATATAAAAAAAAATATATGTATGTGAGGGAAAAATAAAACATTTATTATTTCTTACTGTTACTGTATAATTGCATTCATAAACGGGAAACAAGAAAACAAATGAACATACATTTAAACATCGAGCTCAACGATCTTCTTGCCCGATCGTCTATCATTGACCACTATTTTCGAATTTGCATAGAAACCTATTTCAATGACCTCAGTAGTAACCTTTGAGTTACTTAATCGACAGCTGGACATCACATTCCTTATGTTGAGACCCCAGAAGTGATGACCCTTATACTTCTTAGAGTAATTGACAGCAGTACTACCAGATAACGAAGCAGCATACTCAACCTCTATTTTGATAGAGCCTCTAGTAGCGTGCAGTTGACTGACGACAGACTGACCCGGTTCTAACAGGACATTCATGCCTGATGATGTTCCTAGAAGAACGCTCTGCGAATGTTCTACACTTTTGCCGTACGAAGAGGTATAAGTGAAGGATAGAGCACCTCCAGTAGTTTTGTGGCCGATTTTGAAGCCGTATCTAATTTCTTGACCTATGGATAATTCGCCACCAGTCGTCCAAGCTGATGCAACGGTATTTTCGACAGTTTGCGATATACCAACATTGAAAGTTCCTGGTATCGTGCTGTTATTTTCAAAAGTCTGATGCACGACTATAGTAGGTTGGGAAGAGATGCTCATCACCCGCCCGTTCCTGGGCACTAAAGTGCGAGCCACCTCATTCCAGCTGTATGTCTGGTAGAGGTCATTCCATGGTGTAGGGCTACGTACAAATGCGTCATTGGGACGAGCTCCGAAGAAAGTGTTGACGCAGTTCTTCAAATTGTTATCTTCTATGTCGAAGGTCTTACGCTCCATGTCAGAGATGATTTCGATGTCTCTGCCAGAAGTGTATACCTTCATCTGCGAGGCATCACCTTCAGCGAAGGTCCCCTCCAGCTCGATGTCAATTTTCGCCAGTACTAGCGAGGGTAAAAGCAGAAGTAAATACCCAGCCATGTTGTATCTGAAACAGAATGTGAAACTTAAAAAAATGGCAACACAATTCCATTATTTTGTATGAAAAAATGTTTGTAATTAACAGATTTTTATTAACAAAATACTAATTTAAATCATTACAAAAAAAAATAACAAGTTACTAAATAAAAAGTTACGTCAAAATCGAGACGTTGTAGATTTAGTAACGATCATAAAAATCAAAAGTACCTTTGTGACGGTAGAAAAAAGTAGAAAATTAATAAATGACAAGTAAAAAAAAATATTGAAATTGTAATATTACATTAATAAATGCTTTAGAAAATATTAAAAAAAATATTACAAAGAGTAACGAATAAAAAAATAAAATTTTCACTGTTTTTAAATATTTAATTATATAAATATATATGTATCATGTATATATAACTGTATATCTTAAACAAAATATATATTTCATATTTTTAAATTGCCTTTACTTTATTGAAATATGTGTAACTAATTAAAATTAACACTGACTGTACACGACATAATAGATAGGAAAAATATATATAAATTTAATATAAAAAAAATAATATACTTAAATTTACTTTGTAATTTAGTAAGTACTTAGTATTACTTACATTACTTATAATTCCAACGAGATCTTGAGGAGCACTGCAGTATTATTAATTCAGTTTATGCTTATATTGATTTGTTAGGTATACAATAGTTTAGTGTTTTTTGTATATGTAGCTATTATCTCATGTAATTTGAAACTCGGTCCAAATATGATTAGCAATTAGAAATTTGATGATTTCAATAATTTATAATTAATAAATGCATCGCTGAAGCCAGCACTATTTTGGTGTTATAAAACTAACTACACGCCCCGGCTTCGCACGGATGTACATGTATTATATAACAAAGAAAGAAAGAAAATTGTTTATTTGGTACACTGAAAATAATTTTTAATTTTATATATTACATTTTTATATATATAATTACAGTTAAATAGGTCTCCGCTCAGCATATGTCGTGACGGGGTGCCACGACGCTGGTTTTCAGCGGATACCTTCATATATAATAAAATAATACACATACATACATAAATCTAAGCGGATAACACAGAGTAAACATTTACGACATACTACCATATATAAACCTTTCTCGTGAATCACTCTATCTATTAAAAAATCCGCTTCAAAATTCGTTGCGTAGTTTTAAAGACTTAAGCATACATATGGACAGACAGCGACAGCGACTTTGTTTTATACTAGGTTTGTCGCCATTGCGTTGTTTACACACCAGGTTACATTTTAGGCGGAGCGCGTTTATTCTTAAAAACTCAGTCTTGACCGATCGGATTTTTTTCGTATTGATAAATAAAGGCCCATCAAGCCCTTTCGATATATGGTCACAAAGAGTGCAATCTTATCTCTAATCGCTCCGCGCTTCGCGACCAGCTCATTAAAAATATCAAGTCAAATCGGAAGTCATTTATTCATGTAGGACACATTATAGCCGCTTATGAACTTTATGCTTTTTTGTTAATATCTTTTCTGACCGTTCAGTTCGGTATACAGATTCAATTGTTCAATTTTTTCGTTTAATCCTTACCATACATATATAGACATATAGAGGAAAAGGCAAAATCGTATATTTCAATAATATATACCCGACTAATACAGGGGTTGGATGGAAAATATAGCAGCTATATATTTATTTATTTATATAACTTCAATGCACAAAATACCAAGGTAAAAGTACATATGGAGGACTTAACGCCTTACGGCATTTTCTACCAGTCAACCACAGGTTGTGCATAGTTTGTAGGCGGTGCAAATGTAATCAATAAGAAAAATAATACCTATGTCATAAATAATATATATTTACTAAACGTAAGTACATGTAAACATACATATACAAATACATACAATATATATAAATATGAATAAAATACATACCTAAATATACCATATACATATCATATCACTTTGTATCGTCAATATGTTACTATGATGCTTTCATATATATATGTATATATATAATGTTACTACCGTACACAGTTTTAAAAAAACATCACAAAGAATATTTTATAAAAAAACAAATTTTAGGCATTCCACGGAAATTTCTTGGCTAGCGGTTGCAATCTCAAGTAATGATTTTTAATATTTTTCTATGGTACTCTTATTAATATTTTCTTTTTTTTTCGTTTAATCCTTCTCCTTACAGTTAATATTATATCAAATTATACTGTGAACTATTTACATTATTTTTATTATACACACACCGCACAGACAATCACCAATAATATTGCTCTTTTTATTTTATATTTATTTTAACTATTATTTTCACCCTCAAATGGGTTGAAGCTGAAAATCAGTGTTTTGTTCCCTGAACAATGTTCCACGCTGAGCATCGACCTTTTTGTATCGCTACAGATCACACATAATAACACAATTTTATAAATCTTATGTCGTATTATGTATTGTCTATTCTTATGAACATGTTGTGTGTGATTAGTGACAAACAAATAAACGATATATCTATCTATCTATAATTGAGAAGAACTAGCAAGAAACTCTTTTTTTTTAATGCCAGTTTATTTACAGTATGTACTAACATAGGTGTCTATTACATTGAATGAAAATCACGTGCATGAACTACTATTGCCATGCACGTTTCTCATTTGAGTAATAATGTAATATCTCAGGACAATTCACACAGCGCCATCTAGTATACACACACATGTACGCAGAGCTTGTTATGGGTGCTAGACAACTGATATAAATACACACACTGATATATTTGTGGGTATTCGTAATGTAATGACATAATTTTATATTTCACTTAGCTATTTAATAAACAATAATAATACATGTTACGGATACTAATTAAATTAATTAATTGAGTTATTAACTAATTATATCATTTACATAACTTAATTATACAACTACAACCTAAAATTAAAAAATATTTAGATATATTTTTTATAAACACATACATAATATATATAGAAATCACCCAGACACCCAGACATCGGTCTCATATATATTTGTATCGTACAAATTTTCATACTTTTGGATACAAATATTTGTACTGTGCGAGGAATCGAATCCGCGACCATTGTAAGTAAAGCGGTCTGCTAAACCGCTAAACCACAGAGGCCGTCAAAACATAACAATCTTGTAACAAATTTATATCCACAAGTACATACAAATGACATCATTCAAATTGTCTCAAGTGAATTTAATTTTCACGACGAAATGAAGACAGTGTCAGAGTTTCCCGTACATTCCACAATTCAAATAACCCAGAACCTTACAAAGTATCCTAACGCCATTTTGTTCGTATGTAATTCTCATAATGATATATGTTTAGGTTGATTTATATAGCCTTAAGGAGTCTGCAATATGTGGAATGGAACATGTGATATTACAATGATAGATAACGTAATTTTTTATACTAAGACTAGCTTTTGCTCGCGGCTTCGCTCGCGTTAATTTATCCCCTTATCAAAATCCTTTCTTAGGGGATGCCTACGGCATAGTAGCTTTAAGCATGCAAAGTCTCAGCCCGATCGGTTTAAAATTGACAAAGTTTCATATTCATCCCCAATTTTATCCCTTTGGGGGTAGAATTAATCAAAATCCTTTCTTAGCAGATGCCTACGTCATAACATCTATTTGCACGCCAAATTTCAGCCCGATCCGTCCAGTGGTTTGGGCTGTGCGTTGATAGATCACTATGTCAGTCACTTTTGAGTTATATATATTTAGATGGTCGCTATATATGGGCCTCATGAACAAGCTTAGAGTCACTCAGAGGGTACACTATATGTATGTATATCTATTTACCGAGGTACTTCTTCTTCCCAAGAGATAGAACGCGAATTCAAACGGGATCGAAATTACGACGGCCTGAGCCGATTTACAAAAGCGGTGCCCTCAGACTAAAAATAGTATCCGTCATATCAGTCGCACAAGTCCCTCCGTAAGTTTGGAGTGACATTTGAATGACATCTTGGTCTCACAGAGTGGGAAAGCTTGAAAATAATCACGTACAAAACATGATAACGTGATGTTCCTATTTTTTTATGGATGATAATGGAATGGTGCACCCACCTGCGCTAGCGGTTTGCGCTGGCGGGGCACCAGTGGAAGATGATTAGATGAATATGACATCAGTTCAGTTAGCCCATCGAGACAAGTTCACTAGGAATTTATCATGATGGTTTCCAGGAGGAACCGCGTGGAGGTCGACCTGACATGGTACATTGCTAGCAAGGGCTCATCGGCCCTCATTACTAACAATCCCCTTACCCCTACAGATCCTTAATGTGGCGACCTAGGATGGGAAGCAGAAGCGTGCAGACCAACTGCCAATTAGATGATATCAGGCAATTAACAGAACACCTGGACAAGACACGCCACAGACAGTATACTTTAGTTATTATGCAAGAGCATTATGTCCATCAGTGGACACTATATATGCTGAAAGAAAAAGAAGAAGAACCCTTACCCCTGATATAAACAGTACTATATCACCAGCATCAACTTGTTTACCATTCGAATTACACAACATTAAAACTACATCTAAAGTCAAAGGACAACATAAATAATAATAATAATAAACACCTATCACGTACATTAAAAGGTTCTCAATATACACACACATACGCTTCAAACGCGGTAACGCGCATTTATGAGAAACATACACACACACTGCAAGGTTTTGAGAGTGTGGTGTAGAAAGCGTCAAAACCCAGAAAATAGGCTGAGAAAGCAAAACATAATAATCATATCAGGATAATTCACACAGCGCCATCTAGTCCCAAGATAAGCTAGCTGAAGCTTGTGTTATGGGCACTAGATAACTGATACAAATACATAGATACATATTTTGTTTCCTAAATACAGACATATTATACATAGAAAACATCCAGACCGATACAAACAATCATACTAATGGATACAAATATTTGTGTCGTGCGAGGAATCGCACCCGCGACCATCGGACGTAAAGCGGTGTGCTAGACCGCTAGACCACCGAGGTCGTCATTACTATATTTCTACTAACCTATAAAACTCTGTTCTCTCTTATCAAATTACTAAGTAAGTGGTGGTTTAAGAGGGACAAGTGCCTTGACCAACGACCCACATAAAGCCAAAGTAGACTTATGGAAGTTAAATCATCCTGCTCCTTTGGACTTTATTCAACCAATCGAGCACCTGCCCACAGGTAGCGACCTGCAATGGCCCATTTGGAAATCGCTCAACAGACTACGAACCCAGATGGGCCGCTGCAGGTACAACCGGTAAATGTCCGCTTCAAGGGAGGCGTGTGACTGCGGAGCGCCATCCCAAATATGGCACACCAGTTTATGGCTGGCTTGTCCTTTGTGCCCAGCAGTCTGCACAAGGGGGGACCTAAGGGATGCGACGGAGTGCGCAAGGGTTGTCGCAGCGTTCTGGGGAAAATGTATTAAAATATATGTATTTGGTTGCCGTTGAAACGAAGAAGAAGAAGAACTAAGTAGGTACCTGTTTATATACCTGTTTATTTATGAATATGATTGTTTGTATCGGTCTGGGTATTTTCTATGTACAATATGTATATATTTCCAAAAAAAAATATCTATGTATTTGTATCAGTTGTCTAATACCCATAACACAAGCTTTAGCTAGCTTAACTTGGGTCTAGATGGCGCTTTGTGAATTGTCCTGAGATTATTATAGATTATATATTATATTATTTTAACGTAGACATAAAATACAGTATTCCGTTTTACAATATTTAAGTATTAAATACTATTAAGAATAGAATAGAATATAAGAATAGAAAATCATTTATTCAAATGAACTTAATTTAAGCACTTTTGAATAGTCAACAATTTTTAAATCTACCGCTCATTTGGAAAGCTGTCTCATTACAAGAAGAATAAGCAAGAAACTTGTGTGTTGCTCTTTTGAACAATCCTTGTAAGTTTACATTTTACAAGTCGAAACGTGTGAATATAATTTATATACTACAGCTTGGGGTTTTTCAAGAAGGGTATTTAGGTTTCTTAAGAGTCGGCAACGCGCACGTGATACCCCTGGTGTTTCAGGCGTTCATAGGCTACGGTAACCGTTTACCATCAGATGGGCCGTATGCTTGATTGCCACCATCATAGTATAAAAAATTTTATTAAATAAGGATAAGATTTTTATGTATATAAGGTTTCTTAGTTGTACGTTAAAATAGTTTAAACATAACATGATTGTACAATTACAGTATGCTATGACTCATCACTAACAAGTGGGTTCACCATCAGGCGGGCCACATGCTTCATTAGCAACGCCCATTGTTTAAAATTTCGTCTTTGCATCGCCAGTCATTTGTAGAGCGAACATTTGTGAACATATTTCATTGGGTTCTAATTAATTTAACGCCGACTGAACGAAAATGAACATTTTATGATACAAACGTTACATAGGTTAAGGCAGTACGGCCAGATGAATAAATTTCGTAGTCTATAAGTACATATATAATGATATTTTCAGGATCTCTTTATAAAATAAACTAAAGTTTGTTCTGTCTCTGTAAGCAAAGAAATGTTTTATTTAATTATAAAACACTACAATTATTTAACACTGAAATAATGAATCACATATATAACTCACCTGTAAACAAAGAAACGATATTTAAAGTTTATTACAATTATTATTCAGCTATTACTGTCTTTTTATAATATATTTTATATAACCTTATTCACGCACTCTTGTTTTTGCACGATACATTTTTATGTTATTTCTATTGACAGCTCCCTTTGACACTCATTGCAATTGAATTGTTGAAATATTTAAATATATTATTATAAGAGTATATTACAAAGAAAAACTACTAACTAGGACCAGGAAGGGAAGCCGAAAGGGCAATAGAAAGCAGCGACAATTTAGAATAGAATTTTGGTATTCGAAATACAAAGGTTATAAAATAGGACATAGACAAATAAGTGGTCTGTATTCCAAATATTAAGGACCTCAAGGAGGCTCGAAGGACCAAACTGGGTGTTAGCTATCTATATTATGTATGTATTTACAAAAAAAGTATATACATAGGTATGTGTTTATATCAATTGTCTAGTATCCATAACACAAGCTCTTCTTACCGTGTCCGGACTAGATGGCGCTGTATTCATTGTTCATGGTCATTTATTGAATAGAAAATCATTTATTCAAATAAACTTACATTGACGCACTTTTGAATAGTCATTACATTTTTTTTAATCTACCGCTCGTTCGGAAAGCTGTCTCATCACAAGAAGAACGAGCAAGAAACTTGCGTGTTGCTCTTTTAAATAATTTTATTATTACTTTACATTTTTAAATATAAGTGTGTGAATACAAACCACCAATTAGCACTAATTCAATTAAATACTCAAAAAGAAAAAATATTGAATACATAACCAACTGGTTAAACAATTAATAAGAGAAAATCAGTCATAGTGATTAGAGCAGACCAGTCCCTACAAGCAGCACCCGTTCACGAGTATGACGGATGAGCCAGCCATCACTGCGCTCGACCATATTTTAGGGAGCCCAATGACCCGGCCCACCACGCCGCCACAAGTCTGGACATTTTAGTGATTGTATTTCGTAATCTAATTTCGCACGTTTCGAATTGGAAATGTAAAGTTACAATGATCATTTTGTCAAAAAGAGCAACACGCGAGTTTCTTGCTCGTTCTTCTTGTGATGAGACAGCGTTCCGAATGAGCGGTAGATTAAAAGAATGATAACTGTGAGTATTCAAAAGTAATTAAGTTTATTTGAATAAATGATTAGAATAGAATAGAAAATCATTTATTCATGTACATGACTGTCATAACAGATGAGGTAGATAAAGGCATTGTCATGATATGCCTACATTTAGTAGACTAGACTAGATGAATAGATGGCGCTATGTGAATTGTCCTGAAGTATTATTAATATTATAATTTGAATTAAATTTTGTGATAATGGCCGTGCCACCTCATCGCTCACGAGCGACAACCGCGGCACAATTTATCGCATTCACTTCATGTTTTATATCGCTTTGCCGTTTATAATAATTTATCGCTGTTGTTTATATTAAACACTTGAAGCCGTATGTGAGTTACATTGAATTAAATAAGGCGGCTAGGCGGCTTGAATAATAATTGCGACGCACTGAAGTTCCACTTTATGAAATGATTATGAACCATATATATTTTTATTATACGTTTCCTATTTGAGACTCGATGGTGTAGCGGCTTAACATACCTTTGAAGGTCGCGGGTTCGATTCCTCGCGCGATAGAGACATTTGTATTAATATTTTGTTATTTAATAATAATTTGTTAAACAATTATAATCATTAATACAGAATAATAATAAAACTAACAGTTCTCGTTTAATGTCAGTAGATTAATTGTTGGTGATCGTAAATAAAATAAAAGTCGTATATAGATAGCAGGTTATTAAATGAACTGTAACTTTCCATTTTATAACTTCTACCCCAACTTTCTCATAGCAGGGGGTAGTTTCGTCAATTAAAAAAAGATGCTACGGCCGAGAGCGAAGGAGCAAACGGTTTTGGGGCAGACAGCCGGCACAGGTGCGGACAATAGGCCTCGCCCACCCTCTACACTGCCGACCATGTTAATGACCCACTATTTATATTAAACCTTTCATATTTTGCAGTAAATATGAGTGTGATTGTTTGTATCGATCTGGATGTTTTCTATGTATACTATATCTATATATATATCATCATCTGCTTCATCCTTATCCCATTTATTTGGGGTCGGCGTAATATGTTTTTCGCTTCCATTCATCCCTGTTCGCAGTCATCTCGTTATTTACTTCCTTTCTTACCATATCATCTTTCACACAGTCCATCCATCTCTTTTTTGGCCTTCCTCTGCCCTTATAACCATCCACATTCATTTGTAACATCTTTCTTAAAATATTATCCTCGTTCCTACGCATTACATGTCCATACCATGATAGACGATTACTCTTCAACCTCTCTGACACCGGTGCCACTTTCATACTTCCTCTAATGTATTCATTCTTTATCTTATCCATTCTTGTCATTCTTGTCATTTACATCGTATTTTGCAATAAACAATTTTCTATGTACAGTATGTTTGTATTTACGAAAATAAATATCTATGTATTTATATCAGTTATCTAGTACCCACACCACAAGCTTTAGCTAGCTTAACTTGGGACTAGATGACGCTGTGTGAAATGTCCTGAGATTATTATTATTATTTTATTGTCATATTTTCTAAACTTTTGCGGATTTTTTACGCATATTTTTATTTTATTGTTCACTCGCGTTAAATTTCTATATAAAATATAGCCTATGTATCATTCTGATACATGAGCTATATCACTGTAAAGTTTCATCAAAATCCGTTCAGTAGCTTTTCTTTGAAACAGTAATAAATATCCATACATACAAACTTTCGCGTTTAGAATATTATTAAGATTCTGCAACTGTGTAACCCATTTTTTTGGCCGGCAGTGTAACACGCCACCTGTTATACCGCAAAGTGTATTCGATACAAAACTTTAACTCCATACATTGCCATCTCGACCGCATATTCGCTGTTTAATCGCTTTGTAAACCATCCCTTGCGTGCTTAATTAGACATTTGGAATTACGTGTATATTAAAATGAAGTAAACCGGTAGTGTATTAATTTGTATGTTACATACACGCCATGTATCTTATTTATGGATGTTACAATGTATGTATTTCTTGTAATCTATACACATAAATAAAATTGTGAGTGATGTCTTTTGTTATATGTCTGTTTGTAATATTGAAATAACAGTTTTTTACTACATGCATATGAATATAAATACGGTACATACAGCAAAATAGCATTTTTTATAATTTTCGTCTGTCTGTCTGTTTGTTCCTGCTAATCTCTGAAGTGTCTGGACCGATTTTGACGGGACTTTTTTGGCAGGTAGCTGATGTAATAAGGAGTAACTTAGGCTACTTTTATTTTAGAAAATGAAAGTTAAATCCCACGCAGACGAAGTCGCGTGTACAGCTAGTACTTTATATTATTTTGGAAGGTTGTACGAAAACTTTTTAACCCAATACAGATATATGTATGAACGAAACTCGTTATTGTTCCTCTCACAGAAAATACAGTTACATGCACAATCATTACATAGTATAAAATAAAGTCGCTGTCGCTGATGTATGCTTAAATCTTTAAATTCAAATTCAAAAATCATTTATTCAAGTTTTTACATTATATTTTTTTCTCTACCGACCAGTTCGGTATATAGATTTGAGAAGAACAGGTAAGAAACTCAATTGAATTATTTTTTCTTTAAAATGTAATTTATATAGGTGAGTAACATTAAATGAAAATCCCGAACTACTTTTATTTTAGAAATGTGATTTAACAGATGTTTTGAATTTATTTAAGAATTCCAATATATCCTTTGGTTAAAAATCTTTAGACTTTTTCTAAACTATTAAAAGTTTGTCTTTAAATCTAGTATTAAATTATGAATATTGATGTTTTTTAAAACTACGCAACGGATTTTGATGCATTTTTTTAAATAGAAAGAGACATTCTAGAGAAAGGTTTATACATGTATACCCATTCGAAGCCGTGGCGAATAGTATCAGACAATAATTGAACGGGTTTCATATTAAGTTATTACATTTAAGTGTTCTAAATATAAATAGTAATTTTTTTTTTCTAAATATAAATAGTAATTTTTTTCTAGACTCGGTAAGCAGAGCTTGTGTTATGGGTACTTTGTCATGTACTCATAATACAAACTCTGCTTACCGTGGCTCTGTGTTAAATATCCAGAAAAAAAAACATAACCATACACAATAATAAAAAATACATAATTAAACCCACACACAAGGCTCTCCGGATACAAAAGATACGGAAAAAAACAACAACTACTTACCCGCGTCCAGAAAAAAAATTACTATTTATATTTAGAACACTTAAATGTCGATACTTGATATGAAATCGCGGCGACATTTACATCTGGCATGTTTGCTGTTCGGTCTAATAGAATTTCAAAGTCCGGAATATCTATACTGTAAGCTGAACTTTTCTACATTTGATAAGCGGTACCCATGTAGGTCTATACGTCCACCTTTGTCGCTTCAGCGTCACAAAACTGTAGCTTTTACTGGCAGCTTTCGTTACCGGGTAACTAAATGTTGGAACAATATTCCACCACCCATCAGAAATATTACATCTCAATATACATTTAAAAAACATATAAAAACACACCTATTACAGCAACAAAAACTAAGTTGTTCTGGTGACAGAGCGCAGTAATATTCTAATTGTTTTCCTTTCCATTAAGACATTTTTCACTCCTTCATGGCTATAATTATTATTTTTTTACACATTTATTATATTCCTGTTCATAGTATTCATATATATCAAATTAAATTGTGGTATCTCGGTATTTATAAAGTTCTGGTACTCTAATTGTAATTCGTACTTTCCAAGTTCTTTTATTACTTATTTATATCACATTATTTCGTTTAGTTCATTTTAGTTTATTAAAAAAAAAAATATATACAAGGTACATTATTCAACCTCGAGGACATAGCTGAAAATCAGTGTTTTGCTCTTTGAGTGATTCTCCACACTGAGCTATGTACCAATTTTGTATTGCTGTAGCACACACATGCAGGTTTACCCTTTATTGAACTGTTATATTGTAGGTACTTGTCATTTGATGTTGTAATTAAGCCTGTATGTGTGTACTAAGATACAAATAAAAACTATTATCTATCTATCAAAAATGTAATAACTTAATATGAAGCCCGTTCAATTATTTTCTGATACTAACAATATAAGCATTGTATTAGACACACCCACAGTTTCAGTATATTTGAATTCAACGCAACAGAGAAAACGTACTTAGAAATTATACGTTAGAAATACGAATATGTAACGAAAAAGGAAAACCTATTGCGAACTCAAATAATACAATAAACGCAAAAATACGTTGGGAATATATCGGAAACATATAATTATATTAATATGTTATATTACTCTGGTTATATATCTAAATAAGGAGTATATAAAAGAACATTCACAAAAAAGATTTTTATATTAGATATAATTTGATATTGAGAGTGATGGCACAGTGGTTTGCTGCCTGGATTCACATTTTAAAGGTCGCGAGTTGTGATCTTTATAGTATGAATACCATAGACACTTATAATTTTTTTTAACGACGTTTCACACATTGCTATCTAGACCTAAGTTACGCTAGCTAAAGCTCGTGTTATGGGTACTAGATGACTGATACAAATAAATAGATATTTTTTTTTATAAATATATATGTATTATACATAGAAAATATTCAGAGCGATACAAACAATCTTATGAATACAAATGTTTGTGCCGTGCAAGGAATCGAACCCGCGACCGTCGGAAGTAAGGCGGTGTGCTAAACCGCCAGACCACCGGCGTCAACATATACGACTGTTATTTGATAGTAACTCTGTCTGTCTGTCCTCTTTCTCGCCAAAACTACTGAACCAATTTAATTCAAATTTCGTACACAGATAGTCTAGACTCTGAGAAAGGACAAAAGCTACAATTTCATAATTAAAATTATAATGCCTAAAAAGGGTTTTATGGGGTTGAAAAGGGAGTTAAATTTTTGTATGGAAGTATTGTCATTTATGAAGCTAGAATGATAATACTAGTTTTTTTTTTTGCTTTTTTTGTTAAAAAATTTATTTACAAAAAAAAGTATTTATATCAGTTGTCTAGTACCCATAACATAAGCTCTGCTTACTTTGGGACTAGATGTTGTTGTGTGAAAGATATATTAATGTCATCATCATTATACAAAGTCGCTATCGCTGTCTGTCCGTCCCTATGTACGCTCAAATCTTTAAAACTACGCAACGGATTTTGAAGCTGTTTTCTTTTAAGAGATAGAGTGATTCCAGAGGAAGGTTTACATATATTATACATATACACCCGTGCAAAGCCGGGGCGAGTAACTAGTTAATAATATTTAATTGTCATATATTTTTTATTTACTTTTTTTTATATTTAAAATTTTAATTTCATTATTCATTACGTTTGTTACGTAAGGTTAATGAATATAAAATTTAATGAATAATTCCACAGCGCGTAGTTTTTAATGTAGGTACTTCACCTACTGACTTATTACATGAGACTGAGCTCAGAACCCGTGGGAGGGTCACACAGAGCGCCGTCAACTGTAACGGCTAGGGTTACTGAGATAACGCCGATTTTTTTATATACAGCGTGTTCCTTTTTATTGATCTTCAAGAGGGCGTTCCGGTATGTTTTTTTTCTTCTTCAATCAACATAATTTGCAATGAATACAATTATACTTTCATAATAAGTAACTGCATTATGTATTACTTTTATGTACATTTGTTATTTTAATTATTATTAGCTTTATCCCGCGGCTTCGCTCGCATTGAATCTGTTAAATAAATATCGGAGATCATTACAATAATAAAAATTATCCTTTGTTCATTCTAAGACCTCCAAGAACATGTACATAAAATTGCATGATGATCGGTTCAGTAGTTTTTGCGTGAAAGCTTAACAAACATTACAAATATGAAAGTAGGGTACTTTCATATTTGTAATTTATAATAATATTAGTAAGGATGTGTAGTCCGCAGGTCGTGACCGAAAGGTCGTAAGGTCAGTGTGGTAGATTGTTATAAGGACAGAGGAAGGCCGAAAAAGAGATGGATGGACTGTGTGAAAGATGATATGGCCAGAAAGTGAATAACGAGATGAATGAAAAAACCAGATTACGCCGACTGAAATGAAAGAAATAAGGACGAAGCATATGATATATATTTAATAGTTGATATTTGAGAGCATCCTGTGTATAGCCACAAGTCAAGACACCACATACCCTCTAATAACCGCACGGATTCGAACCTATGAATACATCCATTCACACACCGTGGGACAGTAATTACTGTGTCTTAACGACTTTCGTAGGCCTATTAAAATTTTGATATGTTAAACGATTTGCTCTAGTACCTTAATTGCTCAGGTTCAGATTAAACTATATTAATCAATATTAATACAAAAAAATGTAATTGTCAATGATTTTTGAGATTCTGTTTTGAGATGCCTAAGGTTTGCTACCCTGAATTACGCCCAAGACATCGGGAGTTAAAATTAAATTGACACTATAAATAAATATTTATTTGTGTCTCAATTGCTTTGTTGACTTCTCCAAAGCGTTTGACTCTGTGAAATAGGCAGTTCTGTAGAAAATCTTACTGAATTTACTTGCGTGTAACAGCTTAGAAAGCATCACCGCATTGTTGTCCATTGTTAAAAAAAATAAACCATTAAACAATTATGCATATTCGTAAAGGAACAACCAGAACATATTCCTCTAAAACAGACAACGATGAGATAATCAGTACGCGACAGCCATACAAGTAAAATAATAGTACCTACAATAAAACTGTCCATACCAAATAAATGTCTAATTTGTATGGCGATACAAATATTTAACAAGGATTACATAAGAACTATCTCTGGAATATTATTTAAAAGAAAACTACATGAATGATTAGTTTCCAAGTATTTTTACACAATTAAAGAGTTTATGGAATCCTGAAATGATAAATTATACGACGATATGGACAAGATCGCTGGAAAGCATTGGATGCGAACGGCGCAGGACCCATCGTCGTGAAGGTCTTTGTTCAGATTGGACGTCTTCCAGGCTGAGATGATGATGATAATGATGATGAATATTTGTGAAGGATTATTGAATAATGAGAATTGATATAGAAAATAGACTAGGAAAAAGTTAGGACACTTGATACAGCACGATGAATTTATTAAAAATGTTATTGAAGGAAAAATAGTAGGGTAGACCAATGAACAGATACATCAAGCAAATTAGCTAGTTAGCGCAGACGGGTGCACCATTTCATTATCATTGAATAAAACAAAAATAGCTTCATTTTGAATGGAAGCAGTGGAAATTAGATTATATACGTCTTAAAACTTAGTGGACAGAGAGACATAGGGTTGAAGTTCACCCTAATTTTATTATCTTCATAAATCTGGGTGCGTCCAAACTTTTTTCATCCTGATCTCAGAATGATAAATACTTAATGTTCCACTCAGATGTTCCGTGCAATGTACGCTCTTTATGTGGCAGTTTCCGTTATAGATAATAATATAACTTTACGACGGTAATCCCGGGTGGGGTAGGCAGTGAACGAGTTAACGAGTGCTGTTATAGGGACTGGTCTGTTGTAATCACTACGACTGATTGACACTTATTTATTTATTCGACAAGTTAGTTGTGTATTTGACTTAAAATTAATGTGTGCTGTTCGTAGTTAAATTCACACATTTTAATCTAAAAATAATTATTGTAAAGTTACAACAATTATTTGAAAGAGCAATAAAAAATGCTCGACCGCAGTGATGGCTGGCTCATCCGTCATACTCGTGAACGAGTGCTGCTTGTAGGGACTGGTCTGCTCTTATCACTACGACTGATTTAATCTTATTGTGCTTTTATATTTGAGCCTAAATAAATTAGTGCTGGTTGGTAGTTTGTATTCACACGTTTCGACTTGTAAAATGTGAACTTACAAGGATTGTTTAAAAGAGCAACACACAAGTTTCTTGCTTATTCTTCTTGTGATGAGACAGCTTTCCGAATATGCGGTAGATTTAAAAAAATGTTGACTATTCAAAATTGCTTAAATTAAGTTTATTTGAATAAATGATTTTCTATTCTATTCTATTCTAAATAATGGTAAAAGAGTAGCAATAGTGGCACACGAGCATTCTTTAATATTATATCCTGAGGAGGGGCGGAGGAAACAGAGAAGGATAATATGATAAGCATGAAGGCATATTAATTAGTCGATCATGACAAAATTACCAGGAATTGACCACATTGTTCCCTAACCTTTTAGAGGTGAGCCTGATATGGTAATACGTCAATAGCTGGCAATAGGATCTAAATAATAAATTGACCTATGACGGCCTAAGTGGTCTAGTAGTTATACACACCACATTATGTCGGATGGTCTCGGGTTCGATTCCTCAAGCGGTACAATTTGTATTCATGACTACGATAATAATACGTCTAGAAATAGAGTCCAAGTTGTCCTGAGGCTTTGGTGGTCTAGCGCTTATGTGTATAAGCGCTAGACCACCTTACTCACGGGTTCGATTCCTCGAACGGTACAATTTGTATTCATGAGATTATATGACGATTGTTTGTATCGGTTGGTTGTGAGAATATTTATAGTCCCACATGGTAATAGTAGTTCAATTAAACTAAATAATATAAATATATTAAATCAAGAAATGGACTTCCATAAAATTACATCTAATTCTGTAAAATAGCCTTCTATTTACATACATTTCCTTGTATGTACATTCAAATTAATGTACATTAAATTGCAATTCCATTGAGTGTAACATTATTGCAATGTCCACACAATAGTATGGGGTATTAATAGTCAACTCGAAGGGTCAACGCGACCCTTCATTTCTGTAACATTTCCTTAAGTATGGTATGCGGAAATCTGAGCTTAATTGACAGGTCCTCCTTTCCTTATTAGATAGGGAAGGGTTATTTGTAGAATTCTTACCGTTAATTGGAAAAACATATAGGGGAAATTCTATATAGCTGTTTGATTCAGTGCTGATTTTGTGCAAATAGTTTCCAAGATTACGATGTCAAGGTATATTGAACTCTCTCTTTGTCATTGAGAGTTTATTTTTATGTGACTGGAATGTGATATAATAATAATTCAAAATATTACAGTTTCACCTGTTATGACGATTCGTGATATATCAAATCTACTGTCAGTTCGGAATGATTTCGAGATGACAAGAACTGACGAGAAACTCAGCTCGTATTCTTTTCAAATAAATGTTGTATGTACAACATTTATTTGAAAATTTTAATGACTGTGTATTATTGTAAACATGTGTTTAGTACTATAATAATAATAATAATAAAATAATAATACACAGTCATTAAAATTAAAATTCAAAATTGGGAGAATAGAGTGACCACCAGAATATGCTATTGCAAAAACAAAAATTTAATCAGTGTTCGCAACCTGAACAGACCAGTCCTCACAAGCAGCACCTATTCACGAGTATGACGGATGAGCCAGCCATCATTGCACTCAACCATATTTGATCGACCCGGCCCACCACGCCGCCTCAAGTTTGAACTTTATGGCGAGAATTACTGTTTCAAGTTACTCCACTACGTCAATTATATTATTTACAGCATAGGCTGTACCAATTACAGTGTAATTATTTATTGCCAGAACAAAAGACACATATTGAATTCGTACACTGTATGTAAATAAAAACTATAAAGAAATGAACATCTTAAACTACATATAAAACAGAAACACTAGTATCTCACAGTGCATATTCTGGACAAAAGGGACTGACTCAGCTGATGCTGTAAGAGTAACGCTTACAGATACACTGCACGGCGCTGACTTTCAGTCAGTACCTCTCACTAAATATATATAACTCAAAGGTGACTGACATAGTGATCTATCAACGCACAGCCCAAATCACTGGACGGATCGGGCTGAAATTTGGCATGCAGGTAGATGTTATGACGTAGGCATCCGCTAAGATAGGATTTTGTTAATTTCCACCCCTATGGGGCTAAATTAACGCGAGAGAAGCCGCGGGCAAAAGCTAGTTTATAAATATAAATGAAATTGGAGTGTCTATTTGTAATATTGAAATAACCGTTTTTTACTACATGCATATGAATATAATTACGGTATATACACCAAAATAACATTTTTTATAATTTTTGTCTGTCTGTCTATCTGTTTGTTCCGGCTAATCTCTGAAATGGCTGGACTGATTTTGACAGAACTTTTTTTGGCAGGTAGCTTAATGTAATAAGGAGTAACTTAGCCTACTGTTATTGGAAAAAAATCTTTTATTTTGAAAAATAAAGTTAAATTCCACGCGGACAAAGTCGGGGGTACGGTATGGTCTAATATATAAAATTCTCGTGTCACAGGTTTCATGTTTATACTCCTCCGAAACGGCTTGACCGATTTCGATGAAATTTTATATGTAGTTTCAGCAGGTCTGAAAATAGCTTTATAACTAATTTTTATAGCCCTAAGTGTTAAAGCTTACCTCTATTTTTTCTTTAAAACCTAGTTTTGGTCTTATAATAAACATAAATATTTATCACTTTTACCAAATCGGTCCGAAATCACGAGTAGGTGTTATTCCGAAAAGACTCTTCCTAAATGTTGTTATACGCAAACGTCTTGAATAATATAGAATCGAATTCGTTGCCCTAAACAAAAGGCTATAAAAAGCGTATCCCACGGTAGTCATATGACCAGTGACCCATGCTCTGAGTCATGGTGGGTCACGGTTCAGAGAGCAGGGTAATAGTCAGCCATCAGGTGACTGTTTGAAGCGTCTTTTTACAAGAAACACGCAGTATATCTCCATTCTCTTTCTTATTCTTATACTAGCTACCACCCTGGCTTCGCATGGGTGTACCTGTTATAACACATGTATAAACCTTCCTCTTGAATCACTCTATTAAAAAAACCGCTTCAAAATCCGTCGCGTAGTTTTAAAGATTTAAGCGTATATTATATAGGGACGGACAGACAGCGACATGTTTTATATTATGTAATGAATAAGATAATATCCGAGTAAGGGGTGAAAGGTTCTACACATCTGACAATAGCCCAAATAACCCAATAAAAAAAAGGGGGTGAAAGGGGATTGTCAGTAATGTAGACTGATGATCTTATTGCTAGTAATGTACCATGTACCTACTTAAATCTTTATAACTACGCAACGGCAAAATCAGTTTTTTTAATAGATAGAGTGATTCTAGAGGAAGGTTTATATATATATAATACATGTACATCCGCGCGAAGCTGGGGCGACTAGCTAGTATTATTATAAACGCAAAAGTCTGTGAGTATGGATGAATATTTGTTACTTTTACACGCAAAAACTACTGAACAGATTTTGATTAAACTTTACAGGTTAAAATCTAGTCAATAAATAATAACCCTGCACAATTCACACAGCGCCATCTAGTCCCAAGTTAAGCAGAACTTTTGTTATGGGTACTAGATTAATATAAATATTTAAACACATTTTTCTTGCACACACGCGAGTAGAACCGCGGACATAAGTAGTATTATTATACTTTTCATCCTTTGTCAAATGTGTAAATGTATATTTATATCAGTAATGGTTGTCAATAATTTTTTTTCTTTCTTCATTTCTTTCTTTCATCCTACTTTATAGGCTGTTGAGAAATAAATGAAAAAAAATAACAATTTTGAAGTCAAAACGAGTGAATAGTAATTCCAATTTCCCTCCAATTCATTCCCATGACAGATTATTCAAATGAACCGTTAATTATTATGGTAACATTTTTCACTCAATTTACACATCCTCTGAGAAAAATCTCTCATTTGCATCTCCGAGGTTTGCAGTGTGAGTTTTTGTGAATTTATAATTAAAGAACATTTTTTCCGCTGTCACTTTTCATCTGAGCGTGAATTGATGGCTTTTTACCCGCTTACTAATGGGAGGTAATGTTTTGCAATCATAATTATGCATATATAATAGAATAGAACAGAATAGAAAATCATTTATTCTAAAAAACTTAATTTAAGTACTTTTGAATAGTCATAACAATATTTTTATCTACCGCTCATTCGGAAAGCTGTCTCATCACAAGAAGAATGAGCAAGAAACTTGCGTGTTGCCCTTTTAAATAATTATTATAATTTTACATTTCCAATTAGAAACGTGCGATTACAAACCACCAACTAGCACTAATTTATTGGTTTCAGATATTAAGTACACAATAGGATTAAAACA
The DNA here is from genome assembly GCF_030625045.1 of Achroia grisella. Taxonomy (NCBI): domain Eukaryota; kingdom Metazoa; phylum Arthropoda; class Insecta; order Lepidoptera; family Pyralidae; genus Achroia; species Achroia grisella. The sequence goes on along the minus strand of NW_026712578.1, from coordinate 594,984 downwards.
GTCGTAGTGATAAGAGCAGACCAGTCGCTACAAGCAGCACTCGTTCACGAGTATGACGTATGAGCTAGCCATCACTGCGCTCGACCATGTTTTAGGGAGCCCAATGACCCGGCCCTTAACACCGTCACATGTCTGGACATTTTAGTGAGCATGACTACTCAATCCACTCGACCAAGTCTTAGCTACTAAAATTTACCATATGGTATTAGTCTGTTTTTTAAAACCGGAGACTAAGTTGATATAAATGTCAAATTTTCAAATAATGTTACCTACTATAGTGGGGTAGTGATGTACCTGCGATACCGATTTGTTTAATCGGAAACTTTTATTTTTAATATATCATTTTTAAAGCTTCAAATGACAGAATTTTAAAATTTACATACATATACTTTTTTTCCCCCTTTTATTAGTTTCACAGTTTTTTAAAAAAAAGTTTTTTTTAAAGTTTATTTTGATTTATTTTAATTCTTAGGCTCCCACTACGATTTGATACAGAGGAAGTTTTTAATAGAAGATTTCACTGTAGGGTATATATATTATATTATACATATTTTCATAAATACACATATATTATACATAAAATATTATATTAAAGTATATAATAGATTTAATATTTAAATATAAAATTTAATCCTAAAAAGTTTTCGCATGTATGTAGTGTACACTTATACATACATATACTAGTGTTTCTATTACTGTCGTATTATTATACAGCATAAAAATACATTTTTATCGTTTCCATACAAATAATAATATTTACCGTATTAAGCTACAAACCAACATTTTTTTCTTTCAAACAGCTAAATCTAGGGGGAACCGCGAGGAGGTCGAGCTGACATAGTATATTGTTAGCAATGGAGTCATCGGCCCATATTACTTACAATCCTCATACCCCCTCCTCATTCTCATTTTTTTTATTATTTGTGTCACAAATAAGTAGATAAGTTAGGGTAAGTGACGTCATGTTTTCCAAGAAAGACAATTTATAACTAGTTTCTAATACTTAACAACCAAAACCAATTTTATCTCAATATTCAAACAAACACGACAGTCAATGACCGTGATAAAATATACCTATTTAATAACCAACCTATCCTGAACTATTATACCTGTATACTTTCATTACTAGACAGGTCATATTAAATTAGATTAATTTCAACTATCCAATGTAAGTTGAACCCTTTGTATTAGATATTGCTTAAAATTCAAGGATCAAGCTATTTTAGATTTTATATTGGGACCATGTGTGGGTGTTCTAATGAAATATGAAACGTTTAATAATATTAATTACCGATATGACTAATAATGAATGCTATTTATAAACTAATAAAGTTCATATTACTTTTTTGTATACATATTTATTATTTTGAAAATCGAATTCGATATTAACCGTTTGTAGATTAATAATTTGATGACACTTTTATTAATAATGTTACCGATATGACCAATAATGAATCTTATGCTTATTAAAATAAGATTCACATTAGTATTTCCATTATTAAATAACATATTTTAAAAATCGAATTCGTAGCATTGTCTGTGTAGTTAAATATCTAATAACGTAACAACTGTTACGTTATTAGATATCCTAATTACCCATATGACTAACAATGAATGCTATGTATAAACATATAAAGTTCATATTACTTTTTTGTAAATATTATTATTTTGAAAATCGAATTTTATACATAGTGTTTGTAGATTTAATGTCAGTTTTATTAATAATATTATCGATATGATCAATAATGAATCTTATTTTTTGACAAATAAGGTTTGTATTAGAATTTTCAATATAATTTATTATTTTTTAAATCGAATTCGAAACATTGTGTAGTAATGTACTTAGTAAGAACTGATGGTTCCTAACGATATAACTAATAATTAATCTTATTTTTAGACCATTAAGGTTCATATTACTATTTATAATATATTTTTATTTTGAAAATCGAATTCCAAACATAGTCTGTGTAGTAACGTAACGTAGTAACGTCACAAGTGTTTGTTCCATATTTAAAAATAAATGTAAGACGACCACCACTGCTGTAGTTGATTAAAACACAGTCTCGCAGTCCGATGGTCGCAAATACAAAGTATTTTTAAATATTGCACGATTACTGCAGAAGATAAATTAATAAACAGAGCGAAACAATTAATATTTTGACGACCTCGGTGGTCTAGCGGTCTAGCACACCGCTTTACGTCCGATGGTCGCGGGTTCGATTCCTTGCACGGCACAAACATTTGTATTCATTTGTATGATTGTGTGTACCAGTCTGGGTGTTTTCTATGTATAATATGTATGTATTTACGAAAAAAAAATCTATGTATTTGCATCAGTTGACTAGTACCCATAACACAAGCTTTAGCTAAACCTTTGCTTACATATCTTCTAAACTACGCAACGGATTTTAATGCAGTTTTCAGCAATAGATAGAGTCTAGATGGCGCTGTGTGACAATTCACACATTCTCATGAAGTTTTGTGAGCGTATTAAGTAGGTCTGAGAATCGGCCACTATCTATTTTTCATCCCCCTAAATGTTAGGGGTAGTCCACCCCAATTTTTTTCTTTTATTTTAAGGCAAAACAACGTTTGCCTGGACAGCTAGTTAAATGTATAAATTTGTCTGCCTGTCTGTTATATTTTCACAACTAAACGGCTGAACTGATTTTAATGACCTTGTATCTATCAAGAGAAAGGATATATGCTGTCGTTTATCTCAAAAAGTAGATGAAATTAAGGCTACTGAACTGAATTAAAACAAAATAAATAAATAATGACGACCTCGATGGTCTAGTGGTTTAGCACACCACTTGATTTTCGATGGTCGCTGATTCGATTCTTCGCACGGTACAAACATTTGTATTCATGGGTATGATTCTTTGTGTTGATCTGGGTGCTTTCTATGTATGATGTATTTACAAATTTTTTTTTGGACTATTCTAATTCTGTTGGCCGCAGCTGGCCTTTACAGCTTCACCGGACGTTAGGGGCGAGTGCAGATGGCACTCCAAACCCGCGAGAGGACTTATGGAGCGGCTGAAGGCCAACTCCCGCCTGACGGATACGACTTTACTCTGAGGGCACCACTAGGGGTTCGAACCTCGGCTCAGGCCGTCGTAACATCGGTCCCCGTTGAATCGGACGGGGGATCGATCGGAGAGGGTATACAAAAAAATGTATCTATGTATTTATATCAGTTGCCTAGTACCCATAACACAAGCTCTGCTTATCTTGGGACTAGATGGCGCTGTGTGAATTGTTCAGGGATATTATTATTATAACTATTCATTTAATAACGCAGCATAGTCGGCCAAAAACGAATTCGAAACGTCGAGAACGACTTTCGAAATCGGTTATTACGTTTCGTTTGCAAAACGTAACAGCCCTTTCACATTTCCGATGCATCTTCAGACACAAGGACAAACAAACACAAGTCGGCCAAGTAAATGTCACCATAATCACATTTACTCGCAACTATATACAATTCTAACATTCCATTCGTCCGTTCACCGCTTCGAACAAACTGCACAGGTGTTGCTATCCGGCTTTGCAAAGTAGGTTATAGGTTATGCGCAGAGAGAGCAGCGTCACAGGATACAGCTAGGTTATGCATATATCTTTTAGTTTTACGAACTTTGTATGTCATAGTTATTTATATTTTATCAACAACCTAAAAATAAGTGTGAAGCTTCTAGCTTCAAAAATAACGATACTTCCATACAACCTTCATCTTCCCTTTCAACCCAATATAAACCTTTTTCACATTAAGGAGTAGCATATGTCCTTTTTTAAAGTCTAATGTGTGTGTAGTTTATTAAAAAAATAATTATTAAAAAAAAAATATTTCAGTTAGAAGATGACGAATGTTCATGATTAGTTTAGTAGTAAAAACTTATACTACTCAGATAGACAAAACACTTCTGCATTTATAATATGAGTACGGATTATGAAGTCCTCAGTTTTGATAACGCTTCTGACAACTCCTTTTAAGGTATATTTACTGTTTCCTGCGCAGCCCAGCAAAATGTCACTTGACTTACACTCCAAACTGTCTTTGTAATCTGTACCGTACAGATACAAAACACCTGTCGACACAGAAACCAAAGAAATATCGAAAAAGCAACCTCTCCAAATCCCACTGAGTAATAAAAAAATATATTTAAAAATAAAGCATACATTTGATAATAAACTGTATTCATATACATATAAGGACGTTATTTAATATTCATAACTCAAATAAGTGTTCGAATTTGGAATACGATAGTTTTGAACAAAGATTAAGATTTAACAATCGATTTTGAACTCTAAGATCGATTGCATAACACTATGACTTAGTTTGATGATGCCACATGGTAGTGTTACGCGCCAAAAAAACGGGTATCACAAAAAAAAAGTAAAACGGGTTGCGTGTAAACAAAAAATCGGGACAACTTGCTACCTCTTTGATGTTTTGTTTCTTTAGCGCTGTAATTTATCAGTAGTTTTGTTATATAAACATTCTTTTCGGTATGTCTGATTTTTTTGTCGTTTCTATTGGTACTAATAGGTTTATGTTAGGTTATAAATACACTGACTGGAAGTTTTTTTTTTAAATTGGATGACAAATTAATTGAACTGATAACTATATGTATATTTAAATTCAAATTCAATTCCAAAATTATTTATTCCAGTAGGACATTTTCGCCGCTTTGTACGTCAAATTTTTATATTATAATTTTTTCCCTACCGTCCAGTTCAGTATACAGAATCAATTGAGAAGAACTGGCAAGAAATTCAATAGCATTTTTTTTTTTAAAACGCCAGTTTATGTATGTTTAACACTAAATGAAAATCCCGTGTATGAAGAATTATTGCCATGCACGCTCATCATTCAAGTATAATACAGGCAGTACATTGTCAACTACATATGGTCCAGGAGTAACCTGACATTGAGGGTGACGCAGCTGGAGTCGAGTCACAACCCCAGTTTTATGGCGTTTGTCGCCCGGATCCCCATCAACATGCCCTTCATCTGTTCATCACTATGCTGCCTACCAGTCATCGTGGCACATTCATAAACAAGTTAACATTATGGTTTCTAGGGAAAACAGCATGCAGGTCAAACTGATATGGTACATCAGTTTGACCTGCATGCTGTTGACCTTCATGTAATGGGGTTATTAAGCCACATCATAAATAAAATAATAATAATCTCAGGACAATTCACACAGCGCCATCTAGTCCCAAGTTAAGCTATCTAAAGCTTGTATTATGGGTACTAGATAACTGATACATATACATAGTTTTTTTTTTGTAAATACATAAAACAGCCAGACCGATACAAACAATCATACTCATAAATACAATTGTTTGTGCCGTGCGAGGAATCGAACCCGCGACCGTCGGTCGTAAAGCGGTGTGCTGGATCGGTAGACCACTGAGGTCGTCAATAAGTAGGTATTTATTTTATTTATTTATTTATTTACGTTAGACTAAGTGAACTTTACAGTTTCCCAATATGTCCACTTAGGAAGATTGTATACAAATACACACAATTACACTTACTTACTTAAACACTAATTAATATACATATACACTAAATACACAAGAAAAAAAATACCTAATCTTAATTTTACATCTACATATATACATATAAATAAAATTGGAGTGTCTATTTGTAATATTGAAATAACCGTTTTTCACTACATGCATATGAAGATAAATACGGTACTTACAACAAGAAACTACTTTTTACCATTTTCGTCTGTCTGTCTGTCGGTGTGTTTGTTCCGGCTGATCTCTGAAATGGCTGGACCGATTTTAACGGGACTTTTTTTGGAAGATAACTGATGTAATAAGGAGTAATTTAGGATACTTTTATTTTAGAAAAATAAAGTTAAATTCCACGCGGACGAAGTCACAGGAACAGCTAGTACTATATAAATAAATCTACTGCCATCCTACGAAACTCCAACAAATTACAAGAAAATATGTCTAGATCTGGAAAGCGACTAACTACACCGTTTTTTTTTTTTTATATTTAAATACATTTTTCCACAGACATATTCGTCCGTGACTTTTTTAATTTACTTTAATATTATAATATTTATTTAATTTCCATTTTTGTACAACTCCAGCCGAGATGTTACAATTTGCCTAACAGTGACACCGAGGCAGACCTTATCCGTCTGGCCCAGAACCACCGCTGGCCGGCCGGGTGAGTTGACAACATGCAGTGTCACCCATCTTTATTTGGAGGATTAGATTTATCAATATGCATATACAACTACACCGTTACGTAGACTCAATGCCAGAGAAATATATATATATAGATGACGGTTACCATTCACAATCAGTCATCGTCAGTCACAATCAGTCACCAAACCGACACATTGTTTGCAAGTTCTATAACAAAATAATATATTAAAACCAGTTTAAATCAGTTTTGTAAAGAGCATATCGTATTAAACTGGCTTGTACTTATGAAAGGTTGATCCTATGTTGGAATACCCTTAGGGTACGAGTCAATCGACGAATAGGACCCCAATAAATGTCAGAGGTCATGACGTTAGTGATTTTATACTATTTGGGCTTGTTAATTTGTGCTTACCTGTATCTTTATGGTGTAGCGGTTAATCACTACTTTTACTTGCAACTAGCGCGTTCGATTCTCGGAAAATACAAACTATTCATACTGACAGACACCGTAGTTTAGCGGTTTAGGATATCGCATTACTTTCCGATGGTCGCAGGTTCGATTCCTGGGACGGTCCAAATATGTATTCATGATTATGATTGTTTATTATGTTATGGTTTTATATGAATATTAGTATATATGTACAAAAGAAAATGCGTATGTATTTATATCAGTTGTCTAGTACACATAACACATGCTCTGCTTAGCTTGGTACTAAATGATGTATTTATTTGAAAATACATAAATTATATATATAGAAAACATGCAGAGCGATCGTACCGTGCGAGGAATCGATCTCGCGACCATCGGAAGTAAAGCGGTGTGCTAAACCGCTAAACCACTGCGGCCGTCTTTATTGTTATCATGTGACCATCATCAATAGATGGCGATCCGTTATAATTTACATGCGTGCAAAGTAGCGGGACATTCTAGTTGTAAATGATTAGAGTTATGTACTCCAGCATATAACTTTAGTAAATATTTGTGTGTAATTATATCGCGTAGTTTACATTAAATGTTTCTTTTATTTAATTCTAGCTACCCGTTTATATATACACTAGCTTTTGCCCGCGGCTTCGCTCGCGTCAATTGATCCCCTTAGGGGTGGAATTTATCAAAATCCTTTATTAGGGGATGCCTACGTCATAGTAGTATAATGCATGCAAAGTCTCAGCCCGATCGGTTTAAAATTGACAAAGTTTCATGCAAACTTTCATCCCCTATTTTATCCCTTCGGGGGTAGAATTAATCAAAATTCTTTCTTAGCGGATGCCTACGTCATAACATCTACCTGCATGCCAAATTTCAGTCCGATCCGTCCAGTGGTTTGGGCGGTGCGATGATAGATCACTATGTCAGTCACCTTTGAGTTATATATATTTATATGAACATATAATAAATAATAATAATAATAATCAATAATAATAATAATAAAGACATTTAATTAATAAAGCATTACAGTATTCTTAGATGCTATCTATCTTATATACTATACAACTTAAAAGCTAAAAGCTAAAACATACTAGTAACGCTGAATGTGACTCCCATAAACTCCATATAAACCTTTCTCTTCAATCACTCTGTCTATCGCTAAAAACTGCGTAGTTTTAAATATCTAATCCAAATTTAAGCGAACTCTGCGGAAGCGACTTCATATTATACTATGCAAAGATATTTATTCGCTTTATTTGTTTGAATATTATTTAATAATAATAATAATAATCTTAAATACATGTGCAATAGTCCGTCGCTTCCCAAATGCCACAGAATGAACCATCCAGCAAAATAAAGTAACGAGAGACGTGGCATGTCCCGTCCTCGGTACTAGTCACCAGCATAAGCTGTGAAAAGAGAATAATACTAATAAATTTTTGCAGGAATAATAATAATAACTCTAGTCACACCAGTCGTACAATGAGTACACAACTATACACACGCGCTCATATGCACGCACACACGCAGACACATATACAAACAGCACTTACTTGGTTTCGGCCCGTAAGTGTAAAAAAAACCAGCAAAAGCTGAGAGAAAATAAATAATAATAACTTACAAAAAGTAACAGTAGTACCTACCAATCGTCCTCTCAACTACAGGTGTCATACCGAAACAGATGCATCAGTCAATAAATACCCTGAACTTGCCCTCTAATATATACCGCCAACTGCAGAAGGATGTAGTTCTAAACACATGCCGCACTGTCAGAAAATTTCTACAAACAAATTAGGACAACATTTATATTATAGCACAGATAACGTAATATTACATATATAGTATATATAGTACCTAACCTAACAATAGAACATTGTTATGTACTTGGCTTAGGCCCGTACATACCACCCTTCGATGGGAACGATGCCGGTGGTCTTGGTAAATGCTTGCGTATCCCATGGCCACGGCGATTATGTCGAGGAGGAACAGTCGTCAGGTTTTTAGCAGGCAGGAGTCCGGCAGTATCCATTCGTCCCTAAGCGGATGGTTCTCCATGATGGATTTTCCTGACGTATAAAAAAAATTAAAAAAAGGCCAGTACATACCAAGATTCGAAAGTCGAGATAAAAGGAAAAAAAAAAAGAAAAAAATAATAATAAAATTCTTAACTTCATCAACAATATCTTCACCCAACACAACCTCTGTCACACTTGACTAAGGCCCGTGTAGGTGAGTATTACCTTCTTTTAAATATATAAAATAAGAAAAAAAAAAAGAAAAAATAATAATAAAATTCTTAACTTCATCAACAATATCTTCACCCAGCACAACCTCTCCCACACTTGGCTAAGGCCCGTGTAGGTGAGTATTACCTTCTTTTAAATATATAAAAGAAGAGAAAAAAAAGAAAAAAAAAAAAAGAAAATTCTTAACTTCATCAACAATATCTTCACCCAGCACAACCTCTCCCACACTTGGCTAAGGCCCGTGTAGGTGAGTATTACCTTCTTTTAAATGTATAAAAAAAGAGAAAAAAAAAAAAAAATAATAAAATTCTTAAAAACAATATCTTCATAATAAATATATAAAAGAAGAGAAAAAAAAAAGAAAAAAATAATAATAAAATTCTTAACTTCATCAACAATATCTTCACCCAACACAACCTCTGTCACACTTGACTAAGGCCCGTGTAGGTGAGTATTGCCTTCTTTTAAATGTATAAAAGAAGAGAAAAAAAAGAAAAAATAATAATAAAATTCTTAACTTCATCAACAATATCTTCACCCAACACAACCTCTGTCACACTTGACTAAGGCCCGTGTAGGTGAGTATTGCCTTCTTTTAAATGTATAAAAGAAGAGAAAAAAAAGAAAAAATAATAATAAAATTCTTAACTTCTTTTAAATATATAAAAGAAGAAAAAAAAAAAGAAAAAATAATAATAAAATTCTTAACTTCATCAACAATATCTTCACCCAACACAACCTCTGTCACACTTGACTAAGGCCCGTGTAGGTGAGTATTGCCTTCTTTTAAATATATAAAAGAAGAGAAAAAAAAGAAAAAATAATAATAAAATTCTTAACTTCATCAACAATATCTTCACCCAACACAACCTCTGTCACACTTGACTAAGGCCCGTGTAGGTGAGTATTACCTTCTTTTAAATATATAAAAGAAGAAAAAAAAAAAGAAAAAATAATAATAAAATTCTTAACTTCATCAACAATATCTTCACCCAGCACAACCTCTCCCACACTTGGCTAAGGCCCGTGTAGGTGAGTATTACCTTCTTTTAAATATATAAAAGAAGAAAAAAAAAAAGAAAAAATAATAATAAAATTCTTAACTTCATCAACAATATCTTCACCCAGCACAACCTCTCCCACACTTGGCTAAGGCCCGTGTAGGTGAGTATTACCTTCTTTTAAATGTATAAAAAAAGAGAAAAAAAAAGAAAAGTAATAATAATAATCAAACTCTTAACTTCATCAACAATATCTTCACCCAGCACAACCTCTCCCACACTTGGCTAAGGCCCGTGTAGGTGAGTATTACCTTCTTTTAAATATATAAAAGAAGAGAAAAAAAAGAAAAAAAAAAAAAGAAATTCTTAACTTCATCAACAATATCTTCACCCAGCACAACCTCTCCCACACTTGACTAACGCCCGTGTAGGTGAGTATTACCTTCTTTTAAATCCATAAAAGAAGAGAAAAAAAGAAGAAATATAATAATAATAATAAAAATATACATTGAACTACAGAAATCCACTGTATTAGATACGTGTTCAATAGTTAGGAAATTTTTAGACAGTCCTGTAAACAATATTTAAAAATACAATTGTATGAATATGTGACTCGGTGATATACGCGCGTCCTTATGATCACTATAAAATAACCGATATATTTATATTGTGAAACTGTGGAAATAATAGTAATAATTGTACGGAAATTTCTGTCGTCTTCACTTTCATCATCCTCACATAACCTTTAAACTCATCCACGCTTGGCTAAGGCCCACGTATTTGAATACATTCCCCCTGTAAAAAGGGAGATCTATAAAACATATATAATAATAATAATAATGCCTGGAGAATTAACACAGCGCCGTCTAGTCTCACAGTAAGCAGAGCTTGTTATGGGTACTAGATAACTGATATAAATATTTAGATATTTTTCTTTCTAAATACATACATACATAGAAAACAACCAGATCGATGTAAACAATTATACTCATGACATACAAGTGTTTGCACCGTGCGAGGAATCGAACCCGCGACCATTGGTAGGAAAAGCGGTGAGCTAAACCGCTAGACCGCCGTGTCCGTATATGCTGTTCCAATATATTACTCTATCATCTTTCATTACTTCGAGATTACTTAATAGATTATGTTCTAGAAAAGCTATGCGCTTTAAAGAGAATTTCGTACGTCCCTAACTACCTTATTAAGGCTTATATTTAAAAGCGTACACAAATTTTATTGTATATACAAATTTTCCCTAAATATACGTAAGTGGGTAGATTCTTATTTCGGATATTCAGAACATTCTGTCTGTGAAGATAAAATAATATAATACACAACGTAATTACCTACCTCTCTGTAAACATAACAGCTACGCATACTCATCCATCCAGCTATATAAATAAAAAAAATATGATCTGATAATGTGTAAGTATCCAAGTCCAAGAATAAAGAGTAATACTTTTTGAAATAAGAATATAATTAATTAAAATTTGAAAAAGGAATACACGGCATTCGTATTTCGAACGCGTCGTAGCGCAACCCTCATCACGCTACGAGGTTCACGCAGGCTCTACCCGGGCCGGGCGTAGTGAGCCCCCTCCACCCCTTCCCCCCGCGCAGCCTCCCCGCATCTAGCTAGCTCAAACAGCCCTCAGCGTTGGTACAGGGAGGACGTGCGTCTCGCCGCGCTCGCACACACCTGTGGCATCGCGTAGACAGAGACAGATATACGTGCGTAGTGTTCTCGTTTCGCTCGCGTCGTGCGTTCGATTTTTGTTTTTGTTTGCGAATTTTGGATCACAGTGGCAGTTGAAGTGTTGTGTCAGTGAATGGTGTGTATATAATATTTTTTTTATGAATGAAACGGTGCTCAACCGGTCGACTGCCGGATGGGTTAAATTAAAACCTGTCTCGCTAAATCTCCGATTTCCGCCAATACGGGTTTGCTGTGGGAGCTTTTATAATACAGCCTTAACCACTGATCTCTTTTTGTGGGAATATCAAATTTGAACAGGTTTTATTTATTTTATTTTTATCATAGATTATAGTTATCTGGTAATTATTTGTTTGAATCTTGATACTGATGACAAATGCGTATCTACCTATCTGACGAATTGTGGGAAATTTTCAAACGAATTTCGTTTACGAATTTCTTAGTAGTTTTTTCTCGTTATATCTCTGTGTGATGTAATTATTATCATTTCATGACACTATCAACATAATCTACTAAAACGTTATAGTATACAGTATTCAAATTTAATACGCTTTAAAAACGAATTAAAAATTTGCATATTGAAATGAAATCAAATTAAATTTACTGTAAGTATTTCAATGAAACTAATTAAAATTCGTAAATTATTACAAAAATATTAATATTCAAATTTCTGAACGAAAGTAGGACTTGAAATTGTCATAAAAAAGTCTTGTATTTGATTTAAATAAAATACTTATATTGTACATAGACTGAATTACTTATTCTAAAACCACAAAAAAATCCTGTAAATAGGACATATAGGTAATTATAAAAATTATTATAAAACTACAGACATTAAAATTTCCGTACAAAACTAGGACTTGAAATTGTTATAAAAAAGTATTGCATTTGATTTCAAAGGAAAAAAATTGTGCAAAGATTAAGTTACTTATTGTAAAACCACAAAAAAGTCCTATAGGACATGTAGGTAATTATAAAAAACAAAGTATTAAAAAATATATAATATAAGTACTATGCCGAGACTAAGTTATTACGATTCTAATTCTATATTATCTAATACCAGTTAAACAGTCTTGTAGGTACATAATTAAAAAAAAAAGAAGTTTAGTCACTCGTTTTAAAAACAGAACCAATAAAGTAATTCTACGAAAGACTTAAAAGTAGACTAGGCTGTACGGTCTAAGGATCTTTGCCTGTTCCATCATTGAAAAAGAGATGGACGAATATGGAAATAAAAAGTAATTCTACGGAGTATGTAGGTAAAAACGTAACAAAATTTTGCATTGTTTTACAATAAACATTCTCATTTGATTAAATACAGCAGAATATGATTTTGATTTGATTTAGTTTTTTAGGTTAGTTTCAAAATGGCTGCAATTACAGTAGGATTTCTTATTTTTTTGTTTTGTTTATCTTTTAAAGGTAAGGCAAAGGAAATTGTGTCTATACAGCCAGTTCAATGTTTTTTAAATAACACTAAGCGTATGTTATTTGAAGATAATGTAGCTTTTCTAGAATTGTTTTCTTTTTGTTTCTTATGTTTTAAATCTATCTATTACAAACAAGAAAATTAATCTTCCCCTTTTAAAATATTAATTTAGATGGTCGAATGATTATAATTTCAATAACAATAACCAGTAACTTTATTCATTATATACTTACTTTTACATTATTGTTCTTATAAACCAGAACTGGGATTTCCTTCTAAGTAGATATAATTAAAAACTTGTGTTAGGTGTCTTCTAGAGTTGTTATGATTAGAAGAAAAGAAAAAAAACTATGAATTCAGAGGTTTTAGTTCAATATAAACAACCAACATAAAAAACAGGTATATATAATTAAGCTCCATTTAGCATGTACATAGATAATTAAAAATAAACATATAATATATATTTTTTTAATACATATAGGCACTGAAATGCTTTCACTCAGCTTTATGGTATGTTTTATGTTAACCTGCCGTTAGTTGTCCGAGGCTGTTGGTAAATATAGTTGCTATATTGATCTTAATAATATTACAAACGCGAAAGTTTGTGAGTATGGATGTTTGTTACTCTCTCACGCAAAAACTACTGAACGGATTTTTATGAAACTACAGTAATATAGCTACATACATCAGAATAACATATAGGCTTAAAACATCAAGCTAGTAATATTATAACTGCGAACCTTTGTGAGTATGGATGTTTTTTACTTTTTCATGCAAAAACTGCTGAACTGATTTTGATGAAACTTTACAGTGATATAGCTTATACATAAGAATAACATATAGGCTATAAATATATAAGTCACGCTGGTTAAAGCTGTCATAGCTGGCTATTATATGCTTAAATCATTAAGTTGTACATTTTAATATGACGTAAATGCTCAATGAGAATCTCCTTATATGGTAGGTATTACGTTCTGAACTCGACCGAGGCATTCATAAAAGGGTCTTTTAGAGAAGTCAAGATTTTCAACCGGCGTGCACGCGTGGGTTTTCTATGGGAATTTTATTTGCGCAATTTTTTCCGCATTAGCGATTCTTTCTGCATATATTTATATGCGTATCGTTTAGATTATTTTTGCCCTATTTTTTTCGCAATGCTGTACTTGCACAGCTTCATATATTGCGGGAGAAATTGAGCGGAATTTTCCGAAAAATTCAGAATGCAAATATACTCCATTTGAGCAAGGTCTGCAAAATATAAAACAGAGAAGGCTATCATACTGAAATACAGTCTTAATATCCAAGATAATAGAGTTGATTTTACATTTTATTGCGGATCAGTATTCAAATATTGCAAATTTTAGCAACATATTTCTTGCCCATTGAATTCTTCTGAGTTATTTACTTTTTTCTTTCATTGTAGCCTGCAAATGATTAAGCGAACTTGTACTTAAAGAACAGTTGTCTTTAATCAAAAACCTTGAGTTTATTTATTTGTAAACCTAGCTCAGAAGCATCTCTCATTCTGTATATGCACGAAAACGCGTGAAAATTTGCATTTTTGAGATTATAACGTATTCGTTATTATATATATATTTGTGTGAATTATAATAATTTTGTTTATGAGAATGATGACGAATATCAAGAGCTGACTGTCATCAAACAAAGGGGGCAACTGTATAATGACGTATGTGGATTAAATTATACCTAACAGGAAAGTATATAACAGCTTATTGATAATGTTTGAATATATCATGGTGGGATATTAAAGCATACGAGTATAGGAGTTAAATATATGACTATAGTAGATACTTTGTGCGCATCGTATACGTTATTCGTTACCGACAGACGCGGCGGGAACGTTGTTTTACAATATGTATATATTCAAAATATTGATATAAACCTCAAAGCTTATTGACTTAACTGACTATGAAATCTAATAACGTATATATATGCTTGAGTGCATACTCTCCCACTTACTGCGGAAGTTGTTACACGTTAGAACAATTTTCAACCTTTTTCCAACGACTTTAAGGCTAAGAGTTACAGTTCTTCTCAAAGACTCCATTTTTCAATTTGATATCCTCCTGAATTCAGTGTGCTCTATGGCGATTTTGAAATGGGCATTCTCTGAAGGCAACTATAAAAACAAAGAACGGGAAAGGGTGCTGCTTATAGGGACTGGCCTACTCTGACTATAATATACTATGACTTTTATTTTATTTCTTGAGTAACTAGTATAGGTCCTTTGATAATAAATTCTTAAAAATATAATTATGAGCAACATTAATTTAAAATAGCAACATAGAAAAAATCTTGCTTTTTCTTCTTATGATGAATCTGCGTTCCGAATTAGTGTTAGAATCGAAAATATTACTGTTAAAATGTGTTTGTATTAAGCTTCTTTGAATAAAGATTATTTCGATTTCTAAGTTTGAAATCATTCTGTTACCACAGTAAAATGTGTCCTTTTATATATTTGTTCATGCCTTTTCTTTAGTGTGTTTTACGAATATATTCTATCTATCTAAAATAATTAAAAACAAATCAAATATATCAATACTTATCTGTATTCAAATTATTTAAAATTCGGATAATAGTAGTGTACAATTCAATATGAAACTATATTTGTAACTGGCAACCAACAGATATGTGCATTGCCATAAAAGTATAATAAAAAAAGAACAAAATGAAATTAACTCAGCTTAACGAGACATTGCATTTTTATTAAAAATAAAAACATATTAAACCAACAAACATTCTTTAAATCCTCGTTCAGGTGTTTACAAGTATCCTTACGATGATAGTTTACCTAATTAATTACCATTATTGAAAGACTCAAGGATACTGACTGAAGCACAAATATAGATGCAACTAAGTGACTCGAGTATTTTAATTACGTGATCGCTAATGCTACTAGACCACTTATCATGATTACAAAAGTTATTTGCAGATGGACACAACCTATTTTGCAAGTAACATCTGAAACTCTATTTTTTTAATTGTGTAATCTTTCAAAGCAATGTATATAGGAGGAAAGAAATTTAAGAGTCAAATAGTAAAATTTTGAGCGTAAATTAGGGTCGAAAGTGACATACAAAACACCCAATTTTAGTAATACCATTAATGACAATTTTCAGCATTGCACCCAGTTGTAGCGTATTTTAATCCATAACCATAATTTTGAGAATTTCCATTTAGAATTAACACCACTGCCCAATGATAAAGTAATGACAAATATTGAACACATAAACTTGAAATATGTAAAGGCCTTTGATGTTGCCTCATAAGGAAGGGATTTCTGAGTATTCCCACGGGAACTATGGGGATCAACCGGACAACGGACCCTGTATAAACAGTATTGTGGTGTCACTTACTAGAATTACTTAGAATATAAAAAATCTATATAAAATAGTAATAAAACACAGACTAACTAAAGTAATTTCAAAAATGGTACAGAGTAGAATTTAATGACGTATTATGTTGAGAAATAAAAGGTGTTGATAATGTGGTGAGATCAAAGGCAACAACCATAGACAAAATAAATTGATATTGTAGAAGATAAATAATAAAAGTGATGCATAATAAAAGCATAAGGCCAGGAGTAAAGGGTGATAGTGATCAGTGGAAGAATGAAAAAGGGAAACATATTGGATCGTTATAGCACAGAAAAGGTAGTGATAATGTAAGCATATATTTTATGATTATGTTCTACAAAGATTTCAAACGATGAAATTAATATTTGACTAAAATGAGATCAAAACTAATAATTACATTACTATGTAGAAAAATAAACGTAGACCCGTAACGGATAAAATGTCGAATAAATAACAAGAAACGAACCAAATCGATTTCAAAAAGAATTTCGATTAGTTTTCAAATTCGATTCCAAACGAAATCTATTCAGTTGTAGCAAAGAAATCATGAAAACATGTTCTGACAAATTGACAACCACCTTTTTGATAGTCGATTGAAAATCGCAGCAGGATTTGTAAAGAAATAGCCGCCCAAAAAACAAAAAGAAAAAAAATGAATATCCGAAGCCTGTTTTAAGTCGCTTGAAAATCAATTACAATTAGATATCGGACGCTTGAAACATTGGGACTGCTATTGAAATCTAGTTAAAACGTTAAATTACTTGAGTGCTGGCTGCAATAAGATTTTCAGCTTTTTCCTACGGATAATTAAATTTACAAGCGGTGGCCCTGCATCCGTTCACGGGTAGGCTTTATCTGGGCCTAATGACATTTTAAGGCTCTGTTAATGTACGATCGAATCGCTTCTGAATCGGATACGTATCGGGTCCAAAATTGCTTTTTGCTCGGAGTGGAATTCTGTTTCAGAAAAGGGCCGTACATCAAATTCAATTGTATTCTCTATGTATGTACTTGATGCCAATCATTTTGCTATTTTAATGGTTTATTTTGAATCAAAATTCAAATTCGAAAATCGTCCCTATCCTATCGTTCCCTACCGTCCAGTTCAGTATATATAGATCCAATTGAGAAGAACTGGCAAAAAACTCAAATGAATATTTTTTTTAAAAGCCAGTTTATTTACAATGTATATTTATATAGGTGTCTATGTCTAACATTAAATGAAAATCCCGTTCATGAACAACTATTGCCATGCACGCTCGTCATTCAAGTAATCGTTAAGTGAGTAGGCTTTGCTCAGTAAATATGATTTAACAGTAGTTTTGAATTTATTTATGAGTAATTCCAGTATATCTATCTTTCTGTGTAACAACATTAATGTGTGTCTTTCACATTAACGTTGTTCGACGAGAATTATTATTAATTTCTAAAAAAATCTTAACAGTAATCTCTAAGTAGTCTCTTGTATTATATGGCAATTATTTTGCTATTTTAATGGTTTAATTTGAATATTTCACGTTAACGTTGTTTGACAAGGAAAATTTTAAATTAAAAAAAATCTACACACCAAATTCTAAGTAATGTCTTGTGTATGTATTATATGCCAATTATTTTGCTATTTTAATGGTTTAATTTGAATCTTTCACGTTAAAGGTTATATGAAATAAAATATTATTAATTTCTAAAAAAACGTAAATACACTAATCTCTCAGTAATGTATTATATGCCAATTATTTTGCTATTTTAATGAAAACAATTAAAATAGCAAAATAATTGGCATATAATACATACACAACAGACTTTGAATATTTCATGTTAACGTTGTTTGATATGAAAATTATTAATTTCTAAAATAATCTAAACACTAATCTCTCAGTAGTCTGTTGTATATGTATTATATGGCAATTATTTTGTTATTTTAATACTTTATTTTGAATCTTTCACGATAACGTTATATGAAATGAAATATTCTAAAAAATCTAAACACTAGTGTTCTCTTATTGTGTATGTTCTATATGGCAATTAGTTTGCTATTTTAATGGTACATTTCTAACAAAAACTAAGCACTAATCTCGGGTTAGGCTAAGAACTTTTAGTTTATTTATTTCCTTTGAATATATACATATAAATAAAATTGAAGTGTCTGTTTGTAATATTGAAAAAACCGTTTTTTATTACGTGCATATGAATATAAATACGGTACATACACCAAAATAACATTTTTTACAATTTTTGTCTGTCTGTTTGTTCCGGCTAATCTCTGAAATGGACCGATTTTGACTGGACTTTTATTGGCAGCTGATGTAATAATGAGTAACTTAGGCTACTTTTTAGAAAAAAATATTTCGTTTTAGAAAAATTAAGTAGTAATTTATACAGTATTTACCTATAAATCATTAACACATAGTTCCATATTTAGAATTTATTGTTGTAACAGATTACACTGCACATTTGTGCAGTAAGTAACGAATCTTCGTTACTTTGGCAGTTCTTTTTGTCGTATTTTTCATTTTCTTATGAAGCTGTCGCTTCTTTTAATTGAATGACTGTTACAATCATTGTACAGATTGCTAATGTTTTACACTGTCATCTTTACATAGTATAAAACAAAGTTGCCGGCTCTGTCTGTTTGCTTATATACTCTTCTTATACTATATTTTATATTCTATTTATATTAA
The DNA here is from genome assembly GCF_030625045.1 of Achroia grisella. Classification (NCBI taxonomy): domain Eukaryota; kingdom Metazoa; phylum Arthropoda; class Insecta; order Lepidoptera; family Pyralidae; genus Achroia; species Achroia grisella. Next base: position 575,929 of record NW_026712578.1, on the reverse strand, counting down.
GTATATTCTTTTAAGACACGCAACGGATTTTAATGCAGTTTTCAGTAATAGATAGAGTGATTCCAGAGGAAGTTTTATATGTATATATAATACATGCGTTATAATATAGAACTAGAGAAATTCAAGCATTTTTAGTGCATCCGTGCGAAGTCGAGACAGTTCACTAGTTAACTTTATTTTTTCGGTCTACATCTCTATTACGTAGCGAATATTATTATACTCCTAATATTAATCTTTTAATAGCCTTCTGGGACCATACATACGTAATGAGACCCAGGAAATACCTTGATTACTAAGACTTTCGCATCATTTATAAATAGCCAGAAAATTAATAAATAAACTTAGTTAGTCATAAGGTAGGAATATTGCGGAAATAGCGTTATTCGAGTAATTTCCTCTGTTGCTATTGAAACGGGGAATAGCAATAATATCCGGATTTTCAAAGATTTAGTCATAAATCTCATTTTATTATTATTTATATTATTAACCGGGTCTTAAAACGAAGAGTGGTCAGTCAGCTCGTGACCACAGCTAGTGCAACCTAGTCGAAACGTCGAGAGAGGTAAATACCTTTATTTATACATCTATACATATAAATAAAATTGGAGTGTCTGTTTGTAATATTGAAATAACCATTTTTTACTACATGCATATTAATATAAATACGGTATATACACCAAAATAACATTTTTTACAATTTTTGTCTGTCTGTCTGTCTTGACTTGATTTTAATGGGACTTTTATTGGCAGGTAGCTGATGTAATAAGGAATAACTTAGGCTACTTTTATTTTAGAAAAATAAAGTTAAATTCCACGCGGACGTAGTCGCGGGTACAGCTAGTTTGCCATAAAATTAGTTCATGTTAAGACCCGGTTAATAATATAAATAATGTATAGTAAACACGAAAGTTTAAAAATAACTTATTCTGTTATAATTAACAGTCTCTGATACTGTTTAGGTTTTCTTATTTTTTAAGCGTTAATAAAGAACCCCTTTATTTATATATAACTACCTGTACCGGCAAACGTTGTTTAGCCTTAAAATAAAAAAAAAATTTAGGGGTGGACTACCCCTAATATTTAGGGGGATGAAAAATAGATGTTGGCCGATTCTTAGATTCTTCAATACGCTCACAAAATTTCATGAGAATCGGTCAAGCCATTTCGGAGGAGTATGGGAACGAAAACTGTGACACGAGAATTTTATATATAAGATTTTAATGATAAAGGAGTTTAGCACTCAATTTAAAGATATTACAAAATTACAGGACAAGAACCTCTTATCCTGTAATTTTGTAATATCTTAAATTTTTTTATTATTTAATCCATTGTGAATTTGACATCATTTTTAATACATGCATGTTACTTAATATTATCATAATTTAAAAATTCTATCATTTCCGCTTTAGAAATCTGTCTATCGATATTTATCAGTATATCGCTCAATTCACATAATCTTTTTAAATTATAGCCTTTTTTATTGTTTTTTTTTCTGTTGTATAAGTTACTAGTAACTCGCCCTGGCTTCACCCGAGTGTACATGTATTATATATATAAACCTTCCTCTTGAATCACTCTATCTAATAAAAAAACAGCTTCAAAATCCGTTGCGTAGTTTTAAAGATTTAAGCATACATAAGGATGGACAGACAGCGATAGCGACTTTGTTTTATTCTATGTAGTGATGATAATTACCAGTCTCCTCAGTAACCTAAACAGTATCAGAGACTGTTAATTATAACAGAATAAGTTATTTTTAAATTACAGGACAAGAACCTTTGTGTTTTTTTTTTTATTTAATCTATTGTAAATTTGGTTTGGATGTATAACATTACTCTTTAATAAACGTATATCAATGTTATTGTAATTTAAAAATTATATCATTTCTGCTATAGGAGTATATGTATCTATATATATTTAAACCAAGATTCTTATGGGGTAGTAATACCATTGCTGGAAGGTGATCCCACAACCACATTGTGGAATCACCTTCCAGCAATGGTATTTCCGAACCGATACGATATTGAAACCTACAAGAAAAGAGCTTATTCCTTTTTAAAAGGCCGACAACGTACTTGCAAATCCCCTGGTGTTGCGGGTGTTCATGGGCGGCGGTCTTACCATCAGGTGAGCCGCATGCTCGTTTGTCCAAAAAACTAACAGTAACTTAAAAGAAATACCAAACATATATTTAGTACTAGCTACCTCGCTCAACTTAGTCAGCATCACACTTGACTTTTAACATTACATTTTGCCCAATTGACATAATATCTTTTAAAATTAAAGCCTATGTGTTATTCTATTGTGTAAACTATATTATTGTAAAGTTTCATTAAAATCCGTTCAGTCATTTTTGCGTGAAAGTGAAATGAACGCAAAAATGACTGAACGGATTTATTCTATTATCTTCTTCTATTCTTCTATTATCTTATATCTATTCTATCTATTAGTTTCTTTAACACATTGGCCCGAATTTTATATTCCAGGACTAATTTTTGCTTGTATTTTTATTGGAGTATAGGATAGTGCTTTTTAGTTTATAATATTAGTAAGATGTTATAATTATACAAATTAATTTATACTCTATTCTCTTCGCAATAAATAGTCTATTCAATTATATCAACAAGGGCCTCAACGACCTCTAATTGTATGTTGGTTTCACTCATGTCTCCACCATCCACAAAGGATGTATATCATTCATTTAAGACTGCACTGTCACCCGTAACACTTCAAAAACAATTATATCATTATTACGACATATGAAATTTCCAACTACCCTCAACACTTAGAAATTTAATACGTCTGCTAAAATTAATTGACACGCCAAATACATTACATTAACGAGTACGCATGTACTCGACTACGGGTTGAGTTACAAGCCGCGCCGGATGTCAAACTTGTATGGCATCGAACCGGTTCGAGGTTGCCACTAGTTTGTTTTTAATGAACAAGTATTTGTAGGCAATGATCTTGCAACCTGTTCGGTTCAATAGCAAGAAAGTAGCTTCCTGCGCAGTGTTGCCAACTCAACTGTTTTACCCATTGAACTGAGGAATAAGTCCTGGGAACTGCGGAGTTTCCCTCTCTGCCACACGATGGACCCGGCACCCGAATGATGAAGTCATGGCATGCTAAGAAGGCCGTCTCTCTCTCTCTCTCTCTCTCTTTCTTACCTACTACTTAGTTCTGTGGTTTTACCAGTAAATCTGGTGGATCTACCCATATTTTGTTTTGCAAAATTTCCCTCTTTTTTTCTCGTGGTTAGTAGATTTTTTTCGAATAAATATTGAACAGAAAACTGTATTTTTTATAGATTTTCCATTATCTGCGAAATATGGAAATATAAATATCGGTTTTGAAATCGCGTTTAAAATTATAAAGCTCATTTAGCATATTTTCAAAAGTGATAGGTGCTAAATATTATAAGTCTATGGTGAATAAATATCTTCTGGGTAAGCGCACTACATCCTAGGTCTTACCATCATTTGCCATCAGATGAGGTAAGACTCTTTTAATCACTCAATTTTTCAGTTGAATATTAAACTCTGGAACAGTAATTGTCTTTCTTCATCATCGTTTTTTTTTAAAACGTTATTGTGTTCTATTTTTTTAAATATTTTGCCTAAAAGACTTGCCCAAACGTTGTTGGCAACACTGTTCCTGCGAACTAGTTAAAATTGCATTGACAGTGCTAATAGGAATGGGTTCTATTACTTATACCTTAATACCTATCTATTATACTAAGGTTATAAATAGACAAGATTTTTTTTCAATATTTAAAATATTGACGCTAAAAATCTTTTGTACTATTTGTGTTGTTGGAATGACCACCTCTTTATCAGTTATTCCCGCCGCCAATGCCCGCCGTTTGTTTAGGAAATCTATCTCATATTGTATTAATTTACTGGTAATCTTCTTCATCATCATCCTCGCCTCTTCCCGTTACTCGGGGTCGGCTTTTCTAATCCTGGGGCGCCATACATTTCGCTGGTAAGCATCATTTGACAGGCCCAACTCCTTCATGTCCCTATGGACATTTGTCAACCAGGTAGTTGGTGGCCTCCCTCGTCTTCTTTTTGTTGTAGCCATGGAAAGGCACTTTCTCACAATGTGGTTTTCAGGTTTACGCAGAATATGTCCATACCACCTAAGTAAGTATTAATTTACTGGTAATAATAATAATAAAAATAATAATCTCAGGACGATTCACACAGCGCCATCTAGTCCCAAGTTAAGCTAGCTAAAGCTTGTGTTACGGGTACTAGATAACTGATACATATACATCGTTTTTTTAATACATACATATTATACATAGACAACAACTAGACCGAGACAATCATACTCATGAATACAAATGTTTGTGCCGTGCGAGGAATCGAACCCGCGACTATCGGTCGTAAAGCGGTGTGCTAGACCGCTAGACCACCGAGGTCGTCAAAGGCTATAACAGAATAGCAGAGAGGCTGAACTCACTGCAACTGAGTTATAGACTGTTTTGTCTCCTTCATTACTTTTAAATTTTATTATTCTATAGGCAACACTTGTATTAGGTTTTGTTTGAGATAAATAAAGAGTGATTATTATTATTCTTTAGATTTAAAGGTGAGATCTGGCAGTGAAATTACAAGGTATGCTTAATAATACAAGGTTTTAATCTTTATATCCATCCGTCCTTAATACTTGCTGTCCCCGAATTTGTCACCTTCATCCACGACATCACGTATCCATCCAATCCAGCCAAGTGTTCTTATTGTGTCACCATAGACCCTATTACATATATAATATATAATACTACTATACTACTTTTAACGGCGGCTTCGCTCGCATTGAATCCATTAAATAAGTGTCGGAGATTACTGGCTGCTAGATGGTGCTGAAGTACAAAAATTTCGATATTTTATTTGTTTGTGTTTTTTTCAATTTTTTTTTTTAAATAAAAAGTATCCTATGGTCATTCTAATTATCGGTTCAGTAGTTTTTGCGTGAAAGCGTAACAAACATCCAACTAACTAAACATTTTTAATATTATAATAATAGTAAGGGTAAGAAATATAAATATATGAATGAATATTCTCACTTTTATGTATGACAAAACCAATCATCTTATTAAAACGAGCCTTTTATAGTGATGTTTAAGGGAATATTAATTTTCCCGAGGGCATATTTTTGTAAAAACGATAAGTAAGTTTTATTAAAAGTACGTCTTCAGTAGGGTCGCAAAACGTAAAATATTTTTCGTTGTACGAAAAATTGGAAAATCTCGTACTCTCGATTTAATATTACTCTTCAACCTCGTACTTGATTACATTTTGATTACTAACACCACCATCTCCAAGGGATTTTCTCTGCTTCCCATTAGTGAATTATGAATATATATTGTTATGTTGTATAAAGAAAAAAAATTGAAACTTTATACCCATTAAAGACTTCAGAAAAAAAAACTATCACTAGATTTTCTACGAAAATGGTCTGGGTGAGTACCTCTATCAGCTTGTATTATAAGATGTATTTAGCTTTAAGATTAGAAGAAGAGATAAAGCAGAGATATCACAAAATATGTGGCATAACATCTTCGTCTTCCGGAATGGCAACTCGTGAGGAGTACTAGTTGATGTAGTAATTACTTGATGATATGATTTTCGAGGTGTTCTACATGATATACAGATGCTTACCGTCCGGTAGACGGTCAGCTCCGCTAAAACTAATAATTCTGCAGTGCCAATCTCGTACAAAATTGTACGAAAAAAATTTTTTTTTTTCGGACTACTCTAATGCTGTTGGCCGTAGCTGGCCTTTACAGCTTCACCGGACGTTATGGGGCGAGTGCAGATGGCACTCCAAACCCGCGGAAGGACTTATGGAGCGGCTGAAGGCCAACTTCTGCCCGACGGATACGACTTTAGTCTGAGGGCACCACTAGGGGTTCGAACCACTCAGGCCGTCGTAATTTCGATCCCCGTTTGAATTGGACGGGGGATCGATCGGAGGGGTACGAAAATAAAGTCCCCCTCTGTCTAAATACACAGAGGTACACTTTGTACCTCGTACTGAAGCCCAAAAAATTAAATCTAAATAATTTATTCATGTAGGATATTTAACCCGCTTATGAACGTTCACTGTATTATTATGTTTTTTCTACCGTCCAATTTACTATACAGATTTAATTGAGAAGAAATTGTACTTAATTTTTTTTTAAAGCAAGATTATTCACATGTACGAAACTTCTAAAATTATAATTTTCTTTATTATTTATTGTACACACTTAGGAAATAAAAACAGTAATACAATAAATGTACAAGTACGAGCTTATCTCTATAATGAGATTTCTTCCAGCAAACCTAGAAAATGTTATAGGATAGTGTATTACTATAATAGTCATACATACATGTACGAAAAAGAGAAGATATTAAAATATTCTAATAATATTAACTAAAAGTATCAAAAGACATAAATAAATGGTACATAAATAAATTATAAGACGTAACATAAAATATGTCGTACAAGAATTAAGTATGTATAAAAACTCTCACCGTTGACAACCCTGCCGCTAGTTACCTTGGTAACATCCAGTAGGATATTTCAATTTACAAGATAGCACCGGATTTATATAAATCTAAGGCTTATGTATTTTTAATCTTGCCCGTTTGAACTGAAATTAATTTTATACTTTAATTTAATTAATATTTGCACAAAGGGAAATTTATAGCGGTGTGGGGGCGTTTCCTTTATCAATGTTACTGTTGCATGTCGAAATACAATAAAATAACGGGTATTTGCATTGAGAATATCATATTTCGATAGATTTGTGATAATTTTCGTAGCAAGGTATATACAGCATGTTATAAATATAATAGGCACATAATTAATTATTACTATGTATTTACAAAAAAATGAATTTCAGTATTTATATCAGTTGCTTACTACCCATAACACAAATTCTGCTTAGCTTAGGACTAGATGGCGCTGTTTGAGTTGACATGGGATTATTATTATCTAAATTATAACTTTATTCTGCGACTTCGTCTGCATTTTTTTATAGAAACTACTATGTTTGTACTCGTAAAACATTCTATCTTTACGATAAATATCGTTAGGTAGACCCTAATCCAGGCGTTTATTCGTGATATGGTAATAATAATAATATAATAATCTCAGGACAATTCACACAGCGCCATCTAGACCCAAGTCAAGCCAACTAAAGCTTGTGTTATGGGTACTAGATAACTGATACAAATACATAGTTTTTTTTTACGTAAATACGTACATAATATACATAGAAAACACCCAGACCAATACAAACAATCATACTCATGAATACAAATGTTTGTGCCGTGCGAGGAATGGAACCCGCGACCATCGGACGTAAAGCGGTGTGCTAGACCGCTAGACCACCGACGTCGTAATATACATACGGTCAGACACTTTTGCTTTTATAATATATTATATGTCAGAGAATTTTTCTGTTGATATATCATATCATAGGATGATATGTAGAACAGTGCTCCCGCCTTTGCTTGCGATATACGCCGGCCACCAATGGAGGATACTTCATTTATTGTTATCATTAATTGATATATGCGTCTAAAGTTACGAGCATACATAATAAAGTTACTTATGTTTATTTTGAATAACAATATTAATTCCATATACAGCGGGATGCAATAAATCAACATAACACCAGCTAATCCCTTCGAGTAATAATATTTCTTATTTCTAAGTGTGAGAGCAAATTCGGGAGCACGTGCTTTGTCTATAATTGTATTGCGTTGGTCTCAAATATTTTTAATATTCATGAAGTAAGGACTAAACGTTTTACATATGTTATATACAGGCAGTCTATATTTTCTTTTAATTGTGTTGTGTATTATTATACAGAATATTATCATTTAATTTTATATTTTCGTTTTTTATTGTTATAAAATATAGATAAAATAATTTTAATACAATATTTGACTAACTTAATACAAGAAACAAATACTTAAGTTGTATATATATCCATGTTATTTTTCCTATACGACCGCTACATTCTCAAAATATTTTTTAAGTTTAATTTTTTATAAAATATAGTTAATTTTTCTATATATTATGATTTTAATATATTACAATATTTAATTAAATTAATACGGATAATCTTACTTATAATATAAATGCGAAAGTTTGTGTGTATGGATGAATGTTTGTTACTCTTTCACGCAAAAATTATTGAACGGATTTTGATGAAACAGTTTACAGTAATATAACTTAAACATCAGAATAACACATAATCTATAATTTAAAGATATATTATCTAATATGTTTTATATATATAATGATAAGTGTGATGCAGACGAATTCGTTTTATATATCATACCGCTAGATTCTCAATATTTATTTATTAGTCAATTACTATGACTCCCACAACCTGGACCGACGATCTGGTCAAGATCGCTGGAAAACGTTGGTTTCGAGCAGCAGGATCGATCATCGTGGAGATTTTTAGGGGAGGCTTTTCTTTCAGCGTGGACGTCTTCTGGGCTGAAATGATGATGATTATATTACAAGATATCTCTTCTCTTCCGCTTGATGTGCCCAACAGGGTCCATTATTGGTCTACATTGAATTATACTTACCAACTGCTCACTGTAAAATTATGGCAAAGCTTAAATAAATGAGATTAAAAATGTAATTTAATATTACATCGCTAACTTGAAACGCTCGTTTTAAATCGAGACTCAAAAGAGACCGAGAATATTAGAGGAACAGAAATTCTCACTGCAATATTACTTTTCTGGACAGCCTGTATACAATACCAGCGTCGTCTCCCACGTAGCGGCAATGTGTTGTCCATATTTAGTTCGCAGATGTGATGCCAGTTACTATGTCGCGATATGATCAACAGAATTACTTTTATTGGATCTTTTTTTGTTTTTCATGTGGCGTAGATTAGTATTACATAATAATAAAACTTAGACGGCCTCGATGGTACAGCGGTTTAGCGACTTCCGATGGCCGCAGGTTTGATACTCAGAAATACAAATTATTGTGCCTTGCGAGGACGGCACAATAATTTGTATTTCTGAGTATACAAAAAAAAAAAATGCGCAGTCAAAATTTAAGTATAATAAAATTTGTATTTATGAGTATGATTGTTTGTGTGTACAAAAAAATTACCTATTCCTTCTTAAAAGGCCGGCAATGCACTTGCAATTCCCCTGGTGTTGCGGGTGCTCATAGGCGGCAGTAATCACTTACCATCAGGCGAACCGCATGCTCGTTTGTCTCCTATGCTAAAGAAAATGTATGGGTATCGAACCTGCGACCATTGAAAGAGCTAATGTACCTCACTACGCAGCCCAGGAAGGTGATTAACGATACCATATGAGTATAAATATTTGTATTGAACCTGCGACCACCGAATGGACTGGTACTTCACCACTAAGCCGCGAAGGTCGTTGATATGTTGAAATAACCACATTCATTGAAACATAACGTGTCCATAATCTATGGTATGGCAATAAAATTGTGGTAGAAATATTTTTATATCTTAATAAAACATATTATATGACCGTGCAATAGTATCGTGGTCTAAGTTAATTTATGACATATAAAATTGTTAGTAATATATTTACGAGTGGCATAAGATCAGAATTATATGTAATCGACGATCAAATATCATAGTAACGTTGAACCAATAGGCCGATAAAAAAGCTAGTATTTTTTTTTATACTTAAGTATACCTATTACTAGCTTTGCCCGTTTTTTTATTATATATAATGAAAAACGGGCACTGCTACAAACAGACACTCCAATTTATATATATATTCTTTATTGCACTTTTCTATCTATACAGAGTGTCTGTTTGTAATATTGAAATAACCGTTTTTTACTACATGCATATGAATATAAATACGATACATACACGAAAATAACATTTTTTACAATTTTTGTCTGACTGTCTGTCTGTTTGTTCCGGCTAATCTCACGGCACAAACATTTGTATCCATAAGTATGATTGTTTGTGTCGGTCTGGATGTTTTCTATATATAATATGTATGTATTTACGAAAAAAAATATAATGTATATAAAAAAATAAATATAAAAAAATCTATGTATTTGTATCAGTTGTCTAGTACACATAACACAAGCTTTAGCTAGCTTAACTTGGTCTAGATGGCGCTGTGTGATTTAACTTGAGATTTTTTTTCCTCTCAGCTTTTGCGGGTTATTTTTTTATTTATTTATTTATTTATTAATATATATTAGTACAAATATTATTATGTCAATTTTTATGCCTTGATTTCAATACTCAATATTCAATATTGATTGCTTTCTATAATATTACAATGAAAGATGTTCATAATTGGTTTTAGATCATTATGGACTCTGTTAGAACATAACATTATTATTATTATAACTAACTATAACATAATTTAATATTATTCATACATTTATCTATTATCTTATATATAAAATTCTCGTGTCACAGTTTTCGTTCCCATACTCCTCCGAAACGGCTTGACCGATTCTCATGAAATTTTGTGAGCGTATTGAGTAGGTCTGAGAATCGGCCAACATCTATTTTTCATCCCCCTAAATGTTAGGAGTAGTCCACCCCTAATTTTTTTTTATTTTAAGGCAAAACATCGTTTGCCGGTACAGCTAGTATTATATAGAGTTTTGCACCGCCAAATGTATTGTTACTTTTGTACTGTGTAAATTAAAGTTATATAAATATATACGTACATAATATACATAGAAAACACTCAGACCGATACAAATAATTATTCATGAATACAAATGTTTGTGCAGCAATCGAACCCGCGAACATCGAAGTGCTAAGTGCTAAACCGCTATACCACTGAGGCTGTATATTATCCGCATATAGTACAAAGAATGTATTAACTTTATATATATATATATATACATATAGAATATATATATATGAAGCCACCAGCGTGAGAATCACAACATGTGTTGGACCAATGTAGTTTTATGTTTTGTTGCAGTGCTGGCTCCATTTTGATGGTCCTTTTGTGTAAACACAATATATATTAAGCGTTTAATTGTTACTTACAGTTGATTAACTCACATGTGATGATGTTTTTTTTATTTTGTGGAATTCAAGGTTTTGTTTACTGCTTTATTTTCGAGTCGCGGTTTCGATTCCTTGCGCGGTACAAATATGTGCATTCAAGAGTATGTTTGTTTGTATTGGTCTGTGTTTACTATATATAATATTTATATATGTACAATAACATTGTAAAGCACTAGGCTATGACGCTCTCTCTATATATAAATATATAATATACTATACTAGCTACTCGCCCCGGCTTCGCCCCGGTGTACATGTATTTTACATATAAATCTTCCTCTAGAATCACTCTATCTATAAAAAAAAACCGCTTCAAAATCCGTTGCATAGTTTTATAGATTTAAGCATATATAGGGATGAAGAGACAGCGACAACGACTTAGTTTTATACTATGTAATGATTAACTTATTTTTTTAATAATATTAGTTTATACATAAACTAATATTATAATGAAAAAAAAATTGATTTTATTGTTAATTGATAGACAGTAAAAATCTTACAATTCTTCTGTGACGTGAAAAAAGTGTATTTAAAAAAAACATTTAGTATTAGTCATTAATGGAAAAGATCTACAGCAAATTATGTGCCATTAAAAAAATCTACTTCACTCAAAAACTCCAAAATTTGAAATCTACACTTTAAAGCAAAACGTTAAAGTAGATTTTTCAAAACATGTTACTTTTAAGTCAATGCAATGTATTATTAAGCGTGCCACAAGATTAAAAAAGCTTAAAGCTAAACATACGCACAGACGGTCGGAAAGACGAAATAATTGCCTCTCACAAACTACTTGACGCCTACGACACCTGGTATGGTATAAGCTATGAGAAACGACGATTTAAACGCTTATGAAAACGCTCCTAAAACAGTAACGAAGTAAAGAATATTGATTTAATTTATTTTTTTAAGTATTTATTGTTATTTATTTGTAAGGTATATTATTAATTTCAGAATTATTACAAGTTTAAGGGGACGTATTAAAATAAATACTAAATTATACTGTTTTCAGTATAATTTAGTATTTATTTAAATTATAATTGTAAATTAATTTAACATTTATTTTTAATTGTAATTTAATTTATTATATGACTATTTTATTATTTTATTGTTAAATTTGATTAGTTAGTCAATTCCACTTGACATATTTGCACTTAGTTTTGGTAAAATTGTATTATTATTTTATTTTTATATTATATTGACATCCATAAAATTGTTATATGGGGCCTGACCAAAATAGATTTACTTAAATAAATCAATTTAAGTCAAACAAAAATGTAAAATTTAACTTAATAAGAGCACGGACTTTGTGTCTGTGGTTAATAATAATAAAATCATAAAAAAAAGGGGACGTCATCTAAATACATACACAATAAACTGACATCGGAATTATGTTTTGACGAAAAGTAAATTCCATCATTGGGACTATATCACTATATTATATATATATATGACAAATAGATTTTCTGATTAAAAAAAAAAGCACATTTAAATTAATAATTTTCATATATATAAATGTACTGTATTTGGGTAAAAAGAAATAGCAGAGTTAAGCAAACGGAGCGAGCCTGGCAATTACTAAAAAAAATTAGGTTATACCATTTACGTTACGTATACGCCACAAATATAGTTATATTTAGTGGAAATAAGTTCTACAGATTATGAATAAAATTGTTAGAAACATTCAGTTAATGTAAGTATTAATGATATATTCTTTATGTGCTCCATATCTTTACTTTCTCACAGAAAAATGAAATGAAAAATATCATCTGCTTCTTCCTTATCTCATTTATTTGTTGTCGAACGTAACATGTTTTTCTCTTCCATTCATCCCCGTTCGCAGTCACCTCGTTATTTACTCCCATTCTTATAATCTTTCACACACACAGAGTCCATCCAAAAATGAAATAGAAATATCACCTCAATATTAGGCGTCGATTCAAAAACGCTTTTTTTATACCACATAGGTGGCAAGCATTTGGCCCATCTGATGGTAAATGGTTACCGTAGCCTATGGACGCCTGAAACAACTGGGGTGTATGTGCGCGTTGCCGACCCTTAAGAAACCTTAATATACCCTCTACACTTCCGCTTGCTATGCCCAACAGGGTCCACAATTAACCTACTTTGAAATGTACCTGTCTATCTATCTACTGTAAAATTATGGAATGCAAAGCTTAAATAAATAAATAAAAAAACCCTTCCTGAAAAACCCCATGTTATATAGTCTCGTCAGAAAACGCTACCAGTCCATGTCTTAAACCGCACCAAGAGTCAAACTAGGGTACGCGTGGGCCAAAAAGATAGAATGTCGTAATCGTGAATCAAGTTTTTGGAGAAATACTTTAATGAGTTACTGAGTGGGCCGATTGGTACTGGATGCGAGAAATCACTGAGTACACAAGTCGGCGGATATCCGCTGGAGCTTGGGAATCACTTATACACCCTCTTAGATATATATATTCTTTATTACAGTTCTAAACATAAATATATACAGAGTCAGCGAGAGAGAGAGTGAGAGAAATATCTCTTGACTGGACCATTACATTGATAGGTTTTTATCTCCATCTCTCTTAAATGTATCCGTTCATTTAAGAGAGAAAACAAGAAAACGAAGCTATATCGCGTTGTAATTTTGTCTTAGCGCCATCTAGTAGCGAAGAAGAGAACTAAATTATTATTATTATTATGGTTTATTGTACAATGTGACTCAAAATGTAGCCCTTTTTTTTAATCTCAGGACAATTCACACAGCGCCATCTAGACCCAAGTTAAGCTAGCTAAAGCTTGTGTTATCGGTAATAGATAACTGATACAAATACATTGATAATTTTTTTCGTAAATACATACATATTATACATAGAAAACATCCATACCGATACAAACAGTCATACTCATGAATACAAATGTTTGTGCCGTGCGAGGAATCGAACCTGCGACCATCGGACGTAAAGCGGTGTGCTAGACCGCTAGACCACCGAGGTCGTCAGCCCTTAGGTTCCTAAAGTTTCGGGTTCTAGATTCCTACATGAAATTTGTGAATTTTATGCAATTTCCAACTTTTTAATATTACTATCTTATTTGTACTCTGCTTACCCTCAAAATAGCATATGAAGACCACATCACAGATAATCATAAACGTCGATCTTCATAACAACTGCACGGTGCACAGATAATAAAATTGTGATGAAGTAGGTAAAAAATGACTAGTCGTATTTATTTAGCGGCTAAAAATTTTACGAGCCCCCAGAGACTGAGGTAGGGTGACCCGATATTGAGCGTTATGGCGGACAGTCCAAGAACACAGGTTGAACTTTATAGACTGGCTTGCTTCGTCTGTTTTTGTGTTTATGAAAGAAATGATAGTGTGAATTCATACTAATTTATTTTTGATTCTGTTGTTTAAAAAAAATATTGTTTATATCTTAATATCAGATTTCATTAAGATAAGTTATATGGGAAATGAAATGGATATATGGAAAGATTTATGGGGGCCAAATTTCAGAATGATTATTTAAGACGGTAAGGTTTCAAAGCGTACAAGGCAAAAAACACCATATTTTCATATTCACAACATAAATTTTGACAAATTTGTGAATTAATTTTAAGTATATTTTCAAAAAAAATCTGCCGAATTGGTATAATAATAATTTTCATCGAAAACGGTCACTAAAAAACGTTCGAAAGTTACTTTATGTATAATAAAACAAAATCGCTGTCGCTGTCTTTCCGTCCCTATGTATGCTTAAATCTTTAAAACTATGCAACGGATTTTGAAGCGGTTTTTTTAACAGATAGAGTGATTCAAGAGGAAGATTTATATGTATAATACATGTACACGTGCGAAGCTGGGGTGGGTAGTTAGTTATTAATAAACGTTAAAATGTTGATTAGCATTTTCTAATAAATAGCGACGTACAAAAATGTTGAACTACCAACTAAAATACCTATTCATTTACCTAAATTTTGGGAATATAACCAAAAAAATATTTATATAGTACTACTAATTTAGTTAAAAAAAAATTCAATAACGTCAGATATTGCGGGACCATGTATTAAGTTGGCATTAAAGGTTGGTTATCCTACTCGAACATATTAAGTCAGTTTTACTACTGCCCCCAAGACCTAAGATCAATTTTATCTTCCAAATTAATACGTTTTTTTACGATCTTCAAAATTGCTATAATAATCACATCTCTATTTGATTTTGCGATAAAAATTATAACGTTATTTCATGTAGTCTAAACTAATATTAATATAGAAGAAAAACTTGTTTTCTTTGTAAAGATTGCTTTCAGCAATAAGACCGCCTTATTCTAACTATAATAATAATCTGAGGACAATTCATATTCACACAGCGCCATCTAGTCCCAAGCTTGTATTATTGGAACTAGATAACTGATACAAATACATAGATTTTTTTTTCGTATATACATAGAAAACATCCAGATCGATAAACGATCATACTTATGAATACAAATGTTCATGTGAGGAATGGAACCCGCGACCATCGAAAGTCAGGTGTGGTAAACCGCTGCACCACCGAGTTCGTAAATGTCATAAAAGTTTCAGACCATTACCATTATAACAAATTATTAAACAAAACCAGTGAATTAAACTTAATAACAATTGAATAAAAACCATAAAGTTTTAACGACGGCCTATATACCTACGGTCGTAAACTGAACTGTGACTTCGCTCGCAGTTTAGACCTAAACAAACAGTTATTAATGCAATATTTTTTATGACTTCACGGTAAAACAACCCCTTGTATAAAAGAAGGGATAATCGTTCCATTTACCGATTTAAAAAAAGGGAGATGTATCGCAATCCTATTGAATTTTTTTAGTGTATAATAACTATGACTGATTTCCTCTTATTTACTTGTTTAACCAGTTGGTTGTATATTTAGTATTTTTTCTATTTGAGTATTTAATTGAATTAGTGCTAATTGGTGGTTTGTATTCACACACTTAAACTTAAAAATGTAAAGTAATAATAAAATTATTTAAAAGAGCAACACGCAAGTTTCTTGCTTGTTCTTCTTGTCATATAAAGTGGGTTCACATAGAAAAATTACTAAAGTAATAGAAATAGAAATCATTTATTCATATAAACTTACATTGAAGCACTTTTGAATAGTCATCACATTTTTTTAATCTACCGCTCATTCGGAAAGCTGCCTCTTCACAAGAAGGTTTGGTTTTTCGGACTACTCTAATGCTGTTGGCCGCAGCTGGCCTTTACAGCTTCACCGAACGATAGGGGGCGAGTGCAGATAGTACTCCAAACCCGCGGAAGGACTTATGGATCGGCTGAAGGCCAACTCCCGCCTGACGGATACGACTTTAGTCTGAGGGCACTGCTAGGGGTTCAAACCTCGGCTCTGGCCGTCGTAATATCGATCCCCGTTTGAATTGGACGGGGGATCGATCGGAGGAGCTCTACCATTATTACACGTTTTTTTCGAATATAGAAAAGAAGTAAGAAAGACATACAGCCATTATTCCACCAATATACTCCATATTGGTGGAATAATGGCTGTATATCAATATTGATAACAACTAAATGTATATTGTTATATATACAACTATATGTAGATATTGTTGTTTTAGCAGGACAGGTTTCTTGCTTATAATAATGTAAATATATTTAAAATTATTAAAGAATTTTCTTTATTAAAATAAGAATAAATCTATATTTATAATGTTAATAGTGAATTTTAATTTACATATGTGTTTGTATTGTTTGACTGTCATGATCTACTGTAATAGATTCGATTCCTGCAATATGTAATAGTTGTTATAACGATGGTGTTCACATTTTTTCTATGGGGTAGCCCATATGGTGCTACTGTATTAAATACACAATTTTACCTGAATGATCAAATTAAAATTATCAAGTTATAAGTAGATTCGATTTCTACAATACATAAACATTTGAGAGTTCACATTGTTTGTATCAACTGGAGGTATTTTCTAGATCTATATAAGTTTTATTTGAACGAAAAAAAATTATCTATGTATTTGTATTTTCTAGGTAACACAAGTTAATATAATTCTCGTGTCAGTGTAATAAAACTATTATTATTATTATTAAATACATTTTACCTGAAACTTTGTGTTAATAATAATAATAATAATAATAATCTCAGGACAATTCACACAGCGCCATCTAGACCCAATTTAAGCTAGCTAAAGCTTGTGTTATGGGTCCTAGACAACGGATACAAATACGTAGATAATTTTTTTTTTCGTAAATACACACATACATATAATATATAGAAAATACCCAGACCGATACAAACAATCATACTCATGAATACAAATGTTTGTGCCGTGTAATAAAACTCGTAAACGGATTGACCGCTTCCACCGAGGTCGTCAATTTATAGTTATATTCAGTAGGTCTGAGAATATTTTTACTGCCATACATACATTAATACATTATAAGTGATAAAGGTAGTCCATCCAAAAAATATATTTACAAAATTTTTAATTTAATTTTCATATTATGGTTGATGATGATTTGGTCAAAAATACAGGGTTGTACCCTGACTTTTCGCCCTTCTCCCATCAACCCCTATTTTGTAATACCGATATAAATTTATATGACATAACGTTTCCCGGGTCAGTTGGTACATTCGTTTAAATTTTTACTTGACATATAATTAGATTTAATTAGTGTTGGATTACAATCCAGTTCTAAAATTTAATAAATTTAATTTAATTTAATTTTAAAATTAAATTATTTAAATCTAAATTTAATAAACTACAATTAAATCTTGTACTGATTTTAATCTGTTTTGTGTGCTAATAAATAAATAAATTTTAATCAATTAATATTTATTTAATATCTTAAAGTTAAAGTGTCTGTTTTCTTTCCAGATCCTTAACCAACGTCAAAATAGAGAGCAACACTTCCATTCACGGCTAATAAGAAAATGACAAAGTGTAACGTAACTCCGCGCGTAGTGTTAGTGACAAAGTGACTAGTGCGTAGTGTCGGATTTAGTGGAATATGTGCAGGTGATTAAAAACTGGAACTTTAATAAATTATGCAGTGTTCGGTTGTAGTTAAAAATAATAGTTATTTGTGCCAAAATGAGGAACGTCATCGCTGTATTGGGCGGTAAGTCGATATTTGTATTTTTAACAGATTTTTAAAACAACATATATTTATATGACCTGTATATGTACTTATTGTCAGATATATATATATAAGTATACGTATATATTATTTATTGTAATCACTTTTGAATACTTAGTCATATAGTATGTTTTTCATTCTAACACTCATTCAGAAAGCACGAGAACTTGCGTGTTGCTCTTTTAGATAAATTTTATTCAAAATTACATGTTTATTTTGTGTGAACATAAATTGCCTACTACTTACTTGAGTAACAAAATAAATCTTAATTATATTATAAACGCGAAAGTTTGTGAGTATGGTTTTTACTCTTTCACGCAAAAATTACTGAACGGATTTTGATGAAACTTTACAGTAATATAGATCAGAATAAAATATAAGCTATAATAATTGTAATTTATTTGCTCAAAAACATAGTACAAGAGATGATAATTAAAGCATAGTATCATATGTAATATAAGTTTCATTGAAATTAAACGCGGGTAAAACCGCGGGAACAGCTAGTCAGTCATAGTTATTAGCGCAGATAACTTTCCAAAAGACACTACCTAAGCTTACACTCTGTACGTATATATTCATCTACATTATATCCCGGATAGGAAATCCTTAGTTCGCCCTACCGAGAATGAACTCCCATCCCATTGGTGAGAAAATAAATACAAATCATAGGGAAAATGTTATTAATTAAGCTAAGCTTATAAATACTAATGTTGAGATGGATGTGTGGGGTAACCAGGACTGACAGAATAAGGAATGTGTATATACGAGGAAGTTTGAAAGTTGCGCCGGTTATAGAAAAGTTGTGAGGTAACATATTGAGCTGGTATGGGCATGTTATGCGGTGGAACGAGGACCATGTCTTATGGAAAGTGTATAATATGAATGTGGATGGATGTAAAGGGAGGGGACGCCCTAAGAAAAGATGGATGGATTGTGTGAAAGATGATATGAGTAAAACAAGAGTATGTTCAGATATGACGGCCGATAGAGAGCAGTGGAAGAGACTGTGCCGACCCCAAATAATGGACATGTTATGTGGAGGAGGAATGGCAAAATGAGTGGATGGATGGAAAGGAGAGGACGACCAAAAAAAAGATAGATGGATTGTGTTTATTTTTTTCTAACTACTCTAATGCTGTTGGCCACAGCTGGCCTTTACAGCTTCTTCGGACGTTAGGGGGCGAGTGCAGATGGCACTCCAAACCAAGGAAGGACTTATGGAGCGGCTGAAGGCCAACTCTTGCTTGACGAATACGACTTTAGTCTGAGGGCACCACTAGGGTTTCGAACCTCGGCTCAGGCCATCGTAATATTGATCCCCGTCAGAATTGGACGGGGGATCGATTGGAAGGGCGGATGGATTCTGTGAAAGATGACTCGAATAAAAGAAGAGTATGCTCAGATATGACCGATAGAGAGCAGTGGAAGAAAATGAGATACTGCGCCGACCCAAATAATAGGATAAAGGCAAGGCAATGAGTTATCAGAGGATAACCCACCAATATACACTACCTAAGCTTACACTCTGTACGTATATATTCATCTACATTATATCCCGGATAGGAAATCCTTAATTCGCCCTACCGAGAATGAACTCCCATCCCATTGGTGAGAGAATAAGTGTGAATTCCCCGTACATAAATGCCATAACAAATCATGGGGAAAAAGTTATTAATTAAGCTAAGCTTATTAACGGTTCCGTATACCTCCGGCCCGTAATAAAGGTAGTAATAGTCGATACAATAAATCACACCCAGTGTACCCAAAATAAAACGCCCGAGAAACCTTCCTACAAAATTATTTTAATATTCTCAGGTACTGACAGAGATCCATGTTGAATGGAAGTGGTCGTAACCCTTACTAATATTATAAATGCGAAAGTAACTCTGTCTGTCTGTCTGTCTGTTGCGTTTTTACGCCAAAACTACAGATATAAATGCGAAAATAACTATCTTTTGTGCTTTTACGCCAAAACTACTGAACCGATTTAAATGAAATTTGGTATATAGTTAATTTTAATGCTAAAAAAAGGTTGTAAAGGGTTGAAAGGGGAGTTGAAATTTGAAAATGTTTTTTAAGCTGTTGATTAAATTTACTAAATCTGACATTCAAGTTAGTAGATATGTTTTTCCTTAAGGGGGTTTTACCTAAAGGGATGAAAGTTTGTATGGAAATTTGCATTTTTGAGTTTTTATACTATTTTATGCTATGCAAGGTCACTATTCCACGCGGACGCAATCGTGAGCATAGCTAGTATATAATATGAATAAATAAATAACCCTGGACAATTAACGCACCGCCATCTAGACCCAAGTTAAGCTAGCTAAAGCTTGTGTTATGGGTACTAGATAACTGATAATAATAATAATCTCAGGACAACATATTCACACAGCGCCATCTAGACCGATAAAAACAATTAAGAAGCTAAAGCTTGTGTTATGGGTCAATGGCAAACCATCCGAAGTAAAGCAGTGTCTTAAACCGCTAGACCACCGAGTCAACATCGTAACTATATAGTCGTGAACTCCACTTAAATTATGAATGAAATGTAAACAAGTAATTCCAATATATTGATGACAACAATCTGCTCACATGACAACGTCAGAATATCATTAACCAACTTGTTATCAATAAGTCTTCTGTAACTAACATACAGACAAGATTTCAATATAGATAGTAATTAAATTCACGCCTCGTTGGATGTATATTACAGTTTTGGTACAAAGGAAAGTTCTCCTTGATTTAATGAGTGTGTAGAACATACGTACTCTGTGGTGTAGTGGTTTAGCAGACCGCCTTATGTTCCGATGGTCGCGGATTCGATTCCTAGCACGGTACAAACCTTCATTCTTTCATTCATTATGTATGTATTTACAAAAAAAAGTATGTAAGTATTTGTTATCACTTCTCTAGTGCCCATAACATAAGATTTGCTTACCGTGGGAATAGAAGCCGCTGTTAATTGCTCGGAGTTATTTATTTTAAAAAAAATTGTATTTATACCAATTGTTTAGTATCCATAACACAGGCTCTCAGCTAAGCTTGGGACTAGATGGCACTGTGTAGATTGTCTAGAGTCCTCATTATTCTATGTATATATATACATAGAAAACACCCAAACCAATACAAACAATCCTTCTCATAATTAGAAATGTACCCTACTTAGAATCGAACCCACGACCATCTTAAGTAAAGCGGTGTGCTAAACCCGCATATACTCATGAATGAATGTCTGTACCGTGCGAGGAATTGAACCTGCGACCATAGTGATTAAAGCTAAACCGCTAGACCACTGAGGCCGTCTATAATATTTAAAATATTAATAGAAAAAATATAATGTCAAAACTTGACGTTCATAAGCGGCTAAAATGTCCTACATGAATAAATGATTTTTTGAATTTGAATTTGAATTTATTACTTTTTTTTTTCGGACTACTCTAATGCTGTTGGCCGTAGCTGTCCTTTACAGCTTCACCGGACGTTAGGAGGCGAGTGCAGATGGCACTCCAAACCCGCGGAAGGACTTATGGAGCGGCTGAAGGCCGACTCCTGCCTGACGGATACGACTTTAGTCTGAGGACACCACTAGGGGTTCGAACCTCGGCTCAGGCCGTCGTAATTTCGATCCTTGTTTGTATTGTACGGGGATCGATCGGAGGGTAATTTATTACTACACACTTTCTACATGAATAAAGATATTTTGAATCGAATTGAGTTGTTTATAATATTAGCATTGATCCTTATTTCTAGACTAGACTCTTCCAGCGTCTTTATCCACGTTTAAAGCTTATCATCCCTAAAATATAGTACGTCCTGATAACTCTAAGGTCGGATCCAATTTTAATTATGGGACTTAATTTCTGAACCCTTTTGCAAATCAAACAAATATTTCTCTTTGAGTTTGTGTAGTTAAAGGTATTCCTAATTTCATGTTCCACTGAATAGTCGGGGATTACGCGGTGGGTTGACTGAAATATATGGAATAGGCTTTGAAGGAGCATTACGTAATTAGTGCGTTGTGGCCTGCAGGGTTACTCCAATTAGTCTCTGTAGTTAGTTAGTTCGAATCTGGTAAAATAGAAAAAATTATGAACAATTTTCTGTGACTAATTTATTTGTATTACTAGCTACTCGCTTCGGTTTTGCAAGGGTGTACATGTAATATATATATAAATATATATATATATATATATATATATATATATATGTATATATATAAAGCTGTAAAGGCATTCCCAAGAAAGGATAAAATAGGGGATGAAAGTTTGTATATTCAACCCCCATCGGGATAAAATAAGGGATGATGCAGGATGTAAACGAATTAGTTTGAACCTATCAGTACCTAATGGAACGAATAAATTAAGACGAGCAAAATGATTTTTAGTTCTTTAGCCTACTTTTATTTTAGAAAAATAAAGTTAAATTCCACGCGGACGAAGTCGCGGGAACAGCTAGTAAAGAAATAAATAGGTATAGGAAAATTCTATATACCCACCCCCTTTGTAATACAATATGTAGGTTGTACGATGTATTTATTATTGCAACAAAAAGATTGGCATCCTATAATCCTTTGTTCCAAACAGAAAACAGTACCATTGCTACAGTTCATAATCTCACCGGATTTGTATTATAACATATTTTATTGTCAAAAGTGACCGTTTAAATGACTATGTCACAGTTTTGCAATTATAAAGTGACAATGATATAAAAAAACAATATAACTTTTGTTTTTTATACAATACAGTTATCATCTGATGTGTCATTGTATTTTTTATACAATTGTAATTAGTGATGGTAAGTGGTAGGTTGTACATGAACAGTACCATGTACATCATACGATGCCCGTAGTACAACATAATTATAATATCCCTGAAGAATTCACACAGCGCTATCTAGTCCGAAGGTAACCAGAGATTGCTTTATGAATATTAGACTACTGATGAAAATATTTTTTTTTTATAATAATATACATAATAATAAAAACCAGAAAAAGCTGAGAGAACAAGACAAAAGTGAAAATAATAATAATTTAAGGACTATCCACACAGCGCCATCTAGTTCCAAACTAAGCAACGGTTGTGTTATGGGTACTAGACAACTGATATAACTTAGATACATTATTTTTGTAAATCATCATCTCAGCCCGGAAGACATCCACTGATGAACATAGGCCTCCCCCAAAGATTTCCATGACGATCGGTCCTGCGCTGCTCGCATCCAACGCCTTCCAGCAATCTTGACTAGATCGTTGGTCCACCTTGCTGGAAACCTTCCAAAGCTGAGTCTTCCGAGGACTTTGCCCCAACGGCCATCTGTCATACGAGTTATATGCCTTGCCTATTGCAACTTCAGTTTCGCAATTCTTCAGACTATGTCGGTCATTCTTGTTCTTCTGCGGATCTCCTCATTCACCATGAATCTATTGTGGTTTCCAGGGGAAACCACGTAGAGGCCAACCTGACATGGTACATTCACAAATCCATATAAAATAAGCGTTCCCAATAATGACGTTAATGTTAGTTTGGCAGGGGGTTTTAGTCTTAGTGAATAAGAGGTTTAAGAGATATCCCATAATAAAATACCAATACATCTTTCTATGACAGCCGAACCGGGTATCAATCCGGTAGAACCGTTTATGAAACAAAAATAAATACAACCAGGCACTCCAATTCATTACCCGTTTATCCTTCTTGATTAAACGGCCGGCAAAACGTTACAATTAATATCAGAAAGAAAATAACGCGATCAATTAAGGCAGACGACGAAAACGGTCAAATGACAGATGGGGTGCTACTACGGGTCTGACTGGGGTCAAGTGAAAATAATGTGAGGTGATAAATATGTGAGTTCCACATGATAGAACAGAATAGGTAATCATTAATCCAAATAAATTTACATTAATGCACTTTTGGATAGTCATCACATTTTTTCCAATCTACCGCTCATTCGGAAAGCCGTCTCATCACAAGAAGAACGAGGAAGAAAATTGAGTGTTGCACTTTCAAATAATTTTATTGTTATTTTACATTTTTATGTTGAAGTGTGTAAATACAAACTATCAACTAACAATACTTAAATAGAGAAAATATTAAATATAAAACCAACTGGTTGCTTAACTAAATAAGAGTAAATCAGTCGTAGTAGAATAGAATAAAATAGCAGCATCGTTCACGAGTTAAATAAGCCATCTTTATTTAAAAAATTTTAAAAAAATGACATGATGTGTTTCGCATCTAAAACGAAGATTAGAAAATCATTTATTCAATAAACTTACATTGACATCGCTTTTGAATAGTCATTACATTTTTTAATCTACCGAAACGTTCGAGAAAGTAGATCTCATCACAAGAAGAACGAATGCAAAACACTTTATTGTTCTTTTAAATAATTTATTAAATTAATATGTACATTTTATAAATAAAAAAAACGTGTGTGAATAGAAAACAATTAGCAAACAAATAAAATTATATGTAAATACTCAATATAAATAATATGTATATAAATACTGGTTAAACTTTAATAATAACTAATTTAAAGCATCTGATTAAATCATTACCAGTCCCTAAACGATTCCTTCAAATGACAATGAGCCAGCCATCACTGCGCGACCATATTGTTTAGGCGCGGGATTTTCATTTAATGTTAGCCACAAGACATTTTAAAAATGAGCATGACTTTAAAAACACGAGACTTGCCAGTTCTAAATATTGAATCTGAATACTGAACTGGACGATAGAGAATAACATATTAATTACAAAAATTTTGACGTTTATAAGCGGCTAAAATGTCTCGATGTCGATCAATTCGAATTACAATTTGAATTCGAACGTAATTTAAATTCGAGTTGTATTCGAGTACTCACCGTTGCACTCGTAGTTGGGGAAACAGATCAGTCATTGTATTTGTTACTGTAGGATAACATTAATACAAGAATTAAGGGACGAATGGGAACGAATGGGAACGAATGATAAATAAGTCCGCTATCAACTTGGATCTCGTACGTGATCGGGAGTGATTGAGTGCCCTTGTAACATATTCGGCCTGAATGTATCTCGCTTAATGAATGTACATAATAATATTTAATCTGTGATACAATACAATTTAGTTATACAGATACTGGGTAGCAAGGCCTAGTGATTAACTACCCAGAATTACAGGTCGCAACTTCAAATCTGAAAGACACCAAATAAATTATTGTGTTATAACTTACATTTCATATTGGGTCTAGAAAAAGGTTCCTTTTTGCAATTGGAATAGAAAAAATGCTGATGGTACATCTGATCTGATCATGGGAAACGGTAATCGTCGCCTATGTATATGAACTATCATGACGTAGTGGAGTAACTGGAAACAGTCATGCTCGCTAAAATTTCAAACTTGTGCGGCTTGTTTCAAACTTCAAGCGGCATGGTGGGCTGAGACAATGTTTTTTTTACTGCTGGCTCATCCGTCATACTCGTGAACGGGTGCTGCTTATGCTGCGGGGACTGGTCTTTTCCGGACTATTTCATTTGGACAAAATTGCAATAGCATATGCTGGGGGTCGCTCTACTCTCGTCGCTCGCTCTGATTTGAATTTAAATTAATCTGTATTATTGTAAACATGTTCAAATTCATTTGAAAAGAATAAGAGCTGAGTTTTTTGCCAATTCTCCTTAGCTTGAATGCTCTCCGAACTGACGGTAAATTTTGACATGACATCATCATCATCTCAGCCTGGAAGACGTCCACTGCTGGACATAGGCCTCCCCCAAAGATCTCCACGACCACGGTCCTGCGCTGACATGACATAATAGTCTGTAATAGACCTACATTATTAAGATATTTTGATTTGATTTGATTTGATTTTATTAAGATCTATATAGGCGACGGTTACCATTTAAAACGACCGTTTACCATTTTCAGTTATAAATGCAAGTCGGTAATATAGCGATTCTTAATAAAGTCCATTTAATTTTTAAATATCACCAGCTGCCGTTCATTCTTCTTATCATACCGCACTTTTTCTTACATCGTAAACTGACAATAAAACTGCCATTTGTATATTCAAGTCTGACGTTTTATGACTACGGAACCCTGGAACTGTTTAAAGAAATGATACTGATGTTAATGAGGTATTTTATTACTCAACCACCGTGGGGACAAAGAGGGTTACGGTTTAACTACAGTCCTGCGAATAGAATTGTAGGTTTTGTTCAATGTATTTATTATATATGTGGATGGTTATAATGGCAGAGGAAGACCGAAAAAGAGATGGATGGACTGTGTGAAAGATGGTAAGAAAGGGAGTAAATAACGTGACTGCGAACAGGGATGAATGGAAGAGAAAAACATTACGCCGACCACAAATAAATGGGATAAGGAAGAAGCAGATGGTCATGATGATGTAGGAAATTTTAGAGATGAACTTCTTAACATATATTTAATCGAATTAGGTATTATTTTGGAAGTACATTTCACTAGTTAATGGGTATATATTATTTTGTTTAATTCCTCTACAAATAGCATGTGTGAGACCACAAGTATTTAGTATGGAAACTTGACTACCGGTGATCAACTAACAGGAATATTCATAATACTAATACTATATTTAAAGACAAACTTGCTGTCCCCAAGTATCGTTTAGAAACATAGGTCTTTTATGGGGATAGGTATAAAAATTTACAATAAGATACCAAAGGATATATTGGAATTACCCTTA
This sequence comes from Achroia grisella, assembly GCF_030625045.1. Taxonomy (NCBI): domain Eukaryota; kingdom Metazoa; phylum Arthropoda; class Insecta; order Lepidoptera; family Pyralidae; genus Achroia; species Achroia grisella. The sequence goes on along the minus strand of NW_026712578.1, from coordinate 549,011 downwards.
AATAAATTCAAAACATCTGTTAAATCATATTTACTGAGCAAAGCCTATTACTCATTAAACGGTTACTTGAATGATCGTGCATGGCTATAGTAGTTCATGCACGAGATTTTCATTTAATGTTAGACATAGACACCTATCTAAATATACCTATCAATTGTAAATAAACAGGCTTTTAAAAAAAAGTAATTCAATTGAGTTTCTTGCCAGTTCTTCTCAATTGGATCTATATACCGAACTGGACGGTAGGGGAAAAAAATATAATGTAAATACTTGACGTCCATAAGCGGCTAAAATGTCCTACATGAATAAATGATTTTTGAATTTGACTTTGATTAAATTCCGACCGTTATTAAATCTACACCCAGATTTAGTTTGAGACTAGATGGCGCTGTGTAATTTGTCGTGAGTTGTTATTATTGTTAGTAAGCACATCAATTCCTGGATAGCACTTAGTATTTCCGTTTATAGATGTATTAAGTAAATAGTTGCCGACTAGTTCCGATTGAAAACTTGCGATATACCCTACGGGTTCGCGAAAGCTTTTATAAAGTTTAGCTTTCATATAATCAATTTATTTTATGAAACAATTGTCCCATGAGATCTAATGTATGTCCATTTGAATTGCATTAAAAAATATTAAGTAAATCGACAACATATCAAGTAAATAACTAGTTTATTAGCATACAACGTTATAATTTAATTTCTGTTTGTGATTTAATATTGATTTTAGAAATAAAAGCTAGCGGTTTTTATTGATTGCCATGCATTCTTATGTAAAATGTGAATATATAACTATCAGATAGCAATTGGTACAATATACATGCAAAAATGTAACATTTTTAACAATTTTTGTCTATCCGGGTGCTGCTTGTAGGGACTGGTCTGCTCTAATCACTATGACTGATTTCCTCTTATTAATTGTTTAACCAGTTGGTTATATATTCAATATTATTTCTATTTGAATTTAATAGAATTAGTGCTGATTGATTCACACACTTAAACTTAAAAATGAAAGTAATAATAAATTATTTAAAAGAGCAACATACAAGTTCTTTGCTCGTTCTTCTTGTGATGAGACAGCTTTCCGAACGAGCGGTAGATTAAAAAATGTAATGACTATTCAAAAGTGCTTCAATGTAAGTTTATTTGAATAAATGATTTTCTATTCTTCTATTCTATTCTATCAATATAATCTATACATATAAATAAAATTGTCTGTTTGTAATATTGAAATAACTGTTTTCACTCCATGCATGTGAATATAAATAGGGTACAATATACCAAAATAACATTTTTAACAATTTTTGTCTATCTGTCTGTTTGTTCCGGTTAATCTCTGAAATGGCTGGACCGATTTTGACGAGCCTTTTTTTAGCAGGTAGCTAACGTAATAAGGACTAATTTAGCCTACATTTATTTTAGAAAAATAAAGTTAAATTCCACGCGTACACCGCATTATTTCTGATGGCCGCGGGTTCGATTCCTCACACGGAACAAACATAGTATTAGGGGGAATGGGATTGTTAGCAATGGGAACTGGTAACTCCCATTGCAAGCAATGTACCAGGTTAGGTCGACCTCCACGCGGTTCTCCCTGGAAACTATCGTGATGAATTCTTCGTGAATTTATCACGATGGGCTAACTGACCTGACCTCATGTTCATCTTATCATCCTCCACTGGTGCCCCGCCAGCGTAGACCGTTAGCGCAGGTGGGTGCACTAATCTATTATCATACACAAAAAAAACATAGTTTTCATGAGTATGATTGTTTGTATCGGTCTGTGATACGAGAATTTTATATATAAGACTAGATACTCGACCCGGCTTCGCACGTGTGTGTATTTGTCGGTTCTTTTTATATTTTACATTATTATGTATGAAATCAAAGACTGTTGTCTGTTGACATATGTGAATATAAAACCATTAAACAATAAACAATATAAAACAACAATAAAAAACAATTGACAAATTTTCAATTGTTTTTTATAATGTTTTTAAATGTTTATGTACAAAAAAGGTTTTAAAGAGCACGGGTGTACATATATTATATATATAAACCTTCCTCTAGAATCACTCTATCTATTAAAAAACCACTTCAAAATGCGTTGCGTAGTTTTAAAGATTTAAGCATACATAGTGACGGACAGACAGCGACAGCGACTTTGTTTTATACTATGTAATGTTTAGATAAAATAAACCTCTAGGCCATAAGGAATACATAAAACTTAAACGGCTTTAAAAATATTTCATCTATGGAATATAATGTTAGCAAGGAACTTGAGTTACCATATATTATGGTAAATAATCATCAGGATCGGTTTCAGAAGATCTTCCTCCCGTGTACACTTAGATTGTGGAATGAACTACCTGCCGAGGTTTCTCGAGACTACAGCATGGGGTTTTTCAAGGTGGGTATATTAAGGTTTCTTAAGGGTCGGCAACGCGCACGTGATACCTGGTGTTTCAGGCGTTCATAGGCTACGGTAACCGTTTACCATCAGATCGGCCGTATGCTTAATTGCCACCATCGTAGTCTAAAAAAATATATATAAATGGACTTAATGTAAATGAAAACGTTTAACTAATATTTGACTTGAAAGTGACGTGGATTTGCTTGACTTTTTTTCACAAACTCAATACATTGCGCACGTTGAAGTAATTTACTTTATAAACTCTCCCGGAGCTAAATACTCCAGTTCTCTACGCACTAAGTTATCCACCCCCGTTTCACCCCATCCCCTATTTCCCCCACTTTCAACCCACAGCTGAAAAGAAATAGGTTCTCAATAATATGATGTTTTCGTCTAATTTTGAGGTCGTGTAACTGTTTTAACGAACTGCCTTATTTGTGATGGTCGCGGGTTCAAATCTCGTTTTTATATAATTTTACGATCTCGGTAATAGTTCGTTGTGCCAAACCGCCTTACTAACGATGGTCTCATATTCGAATCTCGTCAAAATATTATATAATTTTCATAATGAAATCTGCATTACGTACTATAATTTTGTATTCTGATGTATAAGCCATAATACTGTAAAATTTCATCAAAATCCGTTCAGTAGTTTTTGCGTGAAAGAGTAACAAACATCCATCTATACTCCCAAACTTTCGTGTTTATAATATTAGGAAGATTTAGCATTTTGCAAAACAGCGCCATCTATTGGTGATATTAGTAAGATTTAGTGTTTTATTGCATTTTCCAAAACAGCGCCATCTGTTGGTGATCCGTGTAAATGTCGTTCGGTGAAAGTAATGCAGAATAAGAACGGCTTAACTGTAACCGTGAATTAATAACCTTTAAGCCAATTACAAACTGGGTGACAACGTTTGAATAATAGGATTAATTGGATAATTTGCGACAATTTTAAAGTTCATTTTACTTTGGCAAAACAGGGAAGGGTCTGCGTATTATATTTAAATAAATACTTTCATAAAAAATGCTCGTTTAATTATATACATTGTAATTTGGAATTTAAAACGAAAAATGGATATGGGCCTTTTTATATGCGAGAAGTATATTTATAACTTCTAATTTCCCTTTCATAACATTCTCCAAAACCAGTGGTGGCTGGCTCATCCGTCATACTCGTGAACGAGTGCTGCTTGTAGGGACTGGTCTGCTCTTATTGTGTTTTATATTTGACCCTAATAAATTAGTGCTGGTTGGTAGTTTGTATTCACACGTTTCGACTTGTAAAATGTGAAGTTATATGGATTATTTAAAAGAGCAACACACAAGTTTCTTGCTCGTTCTTCTTGTGATGACACAGCTTTCCGAATGAGGGGTAGATTAAAAAAATAATTTTATTATGACTATTCAAAAGTGCTTAAATTAAGTTTATTTGAATAAATGATTTTTATTCTATTCTATTCTATTCTAACCTACGAAACATGATTTTGAGCCGCAAAATGCTATGCGGCTCAAATAAGTAAAACAGTGCTACCCTCTCATATCTAAATATATATAACTCAAAGGTGACTGAAATAGTGATCTATCAACGCACAGCCCAAACCGCTGGACGGATCGGGCTGAAATTTGGCATACAGGTAGATGTTATGATGTAGGCATCCACTAAGAAAGGATTTTGATTAATTCTACCCCTAAGGGGATAAAATAGGGTATGAAAGTTTGTATGAAACTTTGTCAATTATAAACCGATCGGGCTGAGATTTTGCATGCATAAAGCTCCTATGACGTAGGCATCCCCTAAGAAAGGATTTTGATAAATTCCACTCCTAAGGGGATAAATTAACACGAACGAAGCAATGATTTTCTCTTACAAAAATAAAATAAACAAACAAGATTATGTACTCTGTAATTTCCTAGAAATAATAACAAACAACAAGAAATTACAAACCGAACATCGTAATTACAATAAATACCATTTTCTTTACGACAGCGTATCTTATATTTCCGCCATACAACACCTCCCCTTACTTACGCCTCGACCGCAACCGTTCTAAATTCAAAAGTAATAAGCGCTCCTTGAACCTGTTTGTAACTATCGACTACGACATTCCGCATCATTATAATATCGACCAACTTAAACGAATTCCAATCCAATGTCGTACGTAATATAGATTATATTTGACTGCACGTATCAATATGTTGTCTCTATGTGTGCAGTGTTATTTAAATAAGTACGCGCGTAATTGTCGAGTTCCCGGTTTATAATGACGTATTGCGTATGTGTGGGTTTAGTGATGGGATTAGGAACGGCGTATCCGTAGAACGGATATTATATTGTTAATCCTCGTGCAGGTAACGTGTAATTGGTTTGATATTAAATATTATATGTAGTTATAGTTAGTTACGTTCTTATAGTTTTAGTTATGTTGGTTTCATATTATATTGTATACCAGCTACTCGCCCCGGCTTCGTACGGGTGTACATGTATTATACATATAAACCGTCCTCTTGAATCACTCTATCTATTAAAAAAATCGCTTCAAAATCCGTTACATTCGTTACAAAATCCGAGTCTTTGTACAGCGTGGAATATATGCTTTTTTTATTAATGACAATATTTTTTTTTTAAATCACAATACCCTGAGTTACTCCTTATAACATTAGCTATCTGCAATTGATAATCGTACTTGTTACAGAGATTTGCAAGACAAACAGACAGACAAACTGAAATATTTTAAATAAAATTTTTGATATATGTACTTACTTACTATATACTTTATATATACTACTTATATATACTTTTGATATATTTACTTACATAAAAATAAATTAATTTGAAATTACAATTTCAAAATAATGTATATTACAATTTTATTTATTTTGTATAGAAATTAATGTTCTAATATTGCAAGTATTTTTACATATATTTTTACATATGTTTTTAAAATGTTTTAAAATTTATTATCGACGCTATGTAAATTTACAAAGGGTTTTGCTCCTGTAAAATAATATGTTTTATCTATACATATAAATAAAATTGGAATGTCTGTTTGTAATATTGAAATAACCATTTTTTACTACATGCATATGAATATAAATACGGTACATACACCAAAATAACATTTTTTACAATTTTGTCTGTCTGTCTGTTTGTTCCGGCTAATCTCTGAAATGGCTGGACCGATTTTGACGGGATTTTTATTAGCAGGTAACTAATGTAATAAGGAGTAATTTTGGCTACTTTTATTTTAGAAAAATAAAGAAATGTTGCAAAATTCCTCGTGAACGAATCGTGCGTGCAGCTAGTATGCGTAATAAATTTATTTATAACTCTTTATTGCACCTTAAAATAATACAAAAAAAAAACAATATTCATAGTATACAGAAAGGTATAATAAATAAATTTCGAATTAATTATTTATTACAGTATTAATATCACAAATTTTTGCCATTACTGCCCTACAACACTTTCTAGTTCTACCCAAAGGTTATCTGGTAGAGAATTCCATATGGCATTGTCCTCTTGTACACTCTTTTAAAGTGCAATAATGAATAAAAAAAAAAAGAAAGGTAGGCTAGGTACAAAAGGCGGTCTTAGCGCTAAAGCGATTTCCTTCAGACAACCTTTAATTAAAATAAATTCAGCCATTCATATAAAAGAAATAATATTATTGATCTTGACGACCTCGGTGGTCCAGCGGTCTAGTACACCGCTTTACGACCGATGGTCGCGGGTTCGATTCCTCGCACGGCACAAACATTTGTATTCATGAGTATGATTGTTTGTATCAGTCTGGGTGGTTTCTATGTATCATATGTATGTATTTAAAAAATATATCTATGTATTTGTATCAGTTGTCTAGTACCCATAACACAAGCTTTAGCTAGCTTAACTTGGGTCTAGATGGCGCTGTGTGAATTGTCCTGAGATTATTATTATTATTATTATTGATCTGAACGCAGGTGAAACTACGAAAGTATTTAATAATCACAAGAAAAAAGTAAAAGAAGATATAAAAGAAAAGTTGAATAAATTCCTAAGTCAGCTTAAGTGCGATTATTTAAGAAACGACCAAACATTTTTACAAACTTTTACATTAGTATATATATAAGAGTTTTAAATAGTACTTAAGAGTAGATATTTTTAGTCTTACACTATTTATGGCCTCCCCTGTGGTGTAGCGGTTTAGCATACCACTTTAATTTCAATGGTCGCGGGTTTGATTCCTCGTAAGATACAAATATATATTCATGAGTATAAATGTTTGTATGAGTCAGTTTTAATGTGGAGTCATAAAAAAGAAAATTAAGAATTTCTTTGGGGTGAGCCTCTTTTATCATGTAGGGATATAAAAATAATAATAACCTAATTTCTGTCCTGCAGAGTGTACTTATAAAAATTCATCGATTTTGATGAAACTTTACAGTAATATAAATTATACATAAGAATAACATAGGCTATAATTTAAAAATATTATGTAAATTGGGCGAAATGTAATGATAAATATAAAGTAAGTAATACACGAAGTTGCTCGGGACAGCTAGTTCTAAATATTTATAACATAACCCTATTTAACACGATTGCAGTCGGTAAAGCTCGAAGCTCGTAAACAACTACGTCTTATTAATTTTCACGCGCTTGTCTCCTCGCATGTGTAGTGTCTCTTCATCTACTGTCATGCAGTGTGCACCATGCTTAATGTGGTGTTTGTCATAAGCGGAAGCGGGTTCGAGGAAGGCTTTCACTTCGTTAATTTAAAGCTTAATTAACAAACTTTCTTCGTATTCTGCTAACATAAATGAAATCATCTTGAATATTCAAACTAATTATTATAATTTAAGCTCAAATGAACTCAAATGAGTATCTTTTCAGTTCATCTTACCTCGAAAGCACTTTTAGTTTTGACATATCATAAGAGATTGTAATATACCTACATGAATAATGATATTTTATTTGATTTGTGCTATATATTTAAAATATATCAGAATTAGTTTAAAGTTAGCAAACATATCGTATAGCATATGCAGAAAATATAATAATATTGAGAGAATCTTTCATTTTTAATAGTGGTTTAATGCACATGCCTCTTCCCTTGTATTTATATTAAATTGAAACTATAGTTTATATTTAATATAAATAAAATATATCTAGAATAAAGTTTTTTTTAAATTTATATTTGTCAATTTTTGCATATCTGATTGTCCAACTATAATTACAATTTTCCTCCAATAATTAGCTACAAACGGTCTCATCCAGTTATGTCAGTTTCTAAAGAAACATTTTATAGTTATCTTCATTAGTTTTATCTACCTTCTATAATCACCCTATGACCTCAGGGTTAATGAATAAAATTTCTCTAGCTATAAAATATCTATTCGAATCATAAATTCGAATATGTAGAAAAAATATTACCAAGATCTGATCTGTCGCTCCCCTTTGCTCTATCCGCTATTCTACCCGCTCCCCGCTACCTCCGACCACCAAACTCCATATCTGCGGGGAGCATTCACCTCGCAAACTGTCTCCTTGTAAGTATACCCACTTGACGCCCACTCCGCTCTTCAGCTATCGTATTAGTTGATGAGGGTCCTTTGTCTTATTTTTAGGGTCCCCTCACCTAACACGAGAACGACATGTTATACCATGGTTCTGGTTACAAGTCATAAGAATGTTACTTTACGTCTGACCTTTTGTGGAACCCGTCACGTTCTGAGATCAACAGTAATGGTTTTTCTACGAATACAAATATTTACTTATGTTTGATGTTTTCTTCATTTACATTTACTTCTGTTGGCTCATTTATTTGTCAGGTCAGGTCTCCATGTTCATGTATATTAAATTCTTATTAATCATCATCATTATTCTAAAGAGCAACACACACATTTCTTACTTAGTCTGCTTCTATGGTTAAAAAAATGTGACTATTCAAAAGTGCTTATATTAAGTTTTGTGTGAAGATTATTTCTATTTCTATATTTTAATAATGTTTCTCCAATCCTAAGGGTATCGTGAGTCACACAGCGTTACGGTCGCGTAAATAATTTAATGCAAATTTTTAAATACGTACGTAATAAACACAGTTGACGACCTCGGTGGTCCAGCGGTCTAGTACACCGCTTTACGACCGATGGTCGCGGGTTCGATTCCTCGCACGGCACAAACATTTGTATTCATGAGTATGATTGTTTGTATCGGTCTGGGTGTTTTCTATATATAATATGTATGTATTTAAAAAAAAAAAATATCTATGTATTTGTATCAGTTATCTAGTACCCATAACACAAGCTTTAGCTAGCTTAACTTGGGTCTAGATGGCGCTGTGTGAATTGTCCTGAGATTATTATTATTATTATTATTATTATTATTATTACAGTCCATTTACCATCAGATGGGCCGAATGCTTGTTTGCCACCATAGTAGTATAAAAATAAAAAAAAAGTCCAATTCGAAAAACAATACTCATAACCATCGAAATTAAGGCAGCCAACTGCCGGTAGACTACCGAGGCCGCTAAATGAGTGGATCAAGTGAGTTTTAATTCATCACGTCCTTTCGTGAGCGTATATTCGTTCTATATTACGTTTGCGTCCAAGGGTAGTAACTTTAGACTGATTCTTTTCAATGGGTTATTTTTATTTATTTTGTAAACGCTTGCAACAACAAAGACCTGACTATATTGCCCACCTTGGGCCTTGATCTGATATAGACAATGTTGTGGCGATTGCTAGTCTTTGATTATTTTTTAACATTGTACAACCGACGCTGAGAACTTTATATCATTGTTTATTTTTATTAATTTTATTTCTACTATTATTACTATTTTCAGTTAAGCTATGACTGGATTGAAATAGCCAAGTCTTATATCGTAGCCTAATGTAAAATTCATCCAAATTTAATTTTCGTGTAAAGATTATGATATTAATATGTCTATTTCCATTTGTTTCAGTGCTGGTCTGCGTCGCTGGCTTCCAGCAACAGTACTTCAGAATCGTACCTCGGAGCTTACGAGTGCAGGAAGGCAATGAAGCCGTGCTAGAATGTGCTGTGGCCAATCTAGCTGGTCAGGTACAATGGGCCAAGGACGGGTTTGCACTAGGTGAGTTGAAACATTATTTTTAAACATTATATATAGACACGTACTTGTGCCTACGGTTTCACCCTCGTGAAAATTATAACTTATGTGTTATTCTGATGTAGAAGCTATATTATTGTAAAGTGATTAAAAATTCATTTAGTAGTTTTTGCGTGAAAGAGTAACAAACATCCATACATCTAAGTATGAAGATAATGTTAATTATTTCATTACTAATACGAGTAGGTAGGTGATTGATGTTCAGTTGAGATCTATTAAATGCATGTTTAGGTAAACAATGTATTGATACAAACTGCCTGAATAGGCCAATTGCAAATCGATTGCTAGGTGACGGCTCATACCCGACCTGTCTGATGTGGTCTAATTTATAAGCGGCAGCGTGTATAGTTTCCATAAATTATTGTATTTTTTTATACTACATAGGTGCCAAACAAGTAAACGGTTACCGTAGCCTATGCACGCCTGATATTTGCAACATTTTTATTGCTACAATTTTATTGGCCGTAGCTGATGTTGTATAGCTTTCTAACTTACATATATAGGTTTTCCAACACTAATAAAATTTTAGTTCGAATCAGTCATTCCTGAGATTAGGGTGTTAAGTCCTTTCTTTACTTTTTACTTTTACAGCGACAATATTTAATTTTATAGTGAACAATATATTATTTATATTTACATTATATATAAGTTATCAGTTAACTTTTATACAGTTAAATATTTGTATATCTATACACTGCACTTTTTAATTTTAACTGAAGTTATTAGTTAACTTGTATGTATTTGAAGACTTGTACATCTAAATAGATATTTATTCATTGCGTTAAAAATAATTCAGTAAATTAATGATTACTTAAATTGATTGAATACTTAAAAAATACTAGTATTTGTTATTTAACTTTAAATATTATAAAAAAGGACAATATTTAATAACACAAAGTATGTATAATATGTATACATATATATATGTATAATGAATTATTATAATAATTATTTATTTACACACGGAATAAGTAATGCCATTTTTATTATTAAAATAAACTTAATATAAACATTTCTATACAGTCCTTTCTTTATTAAACCACTTATTCGGAATACAGATACAGCCAAAAATAAAAGAATATAAAAAATTTACATGATAAAATTTAATCGCTATAGCGTATTACTTGTACCACAAACTTTAGTGTATACAACGTACAATATAGGTGCTTTGGAAGCAGAGATCCTATGAACCGTGGCATTTATTGCTACTGCTGTGCCTTTCTGTGTTCCACTTACACAACACTAGCTGTTCCTGCGGCTTTTACTGTATAAATAGACACTTTTGTGAATGAATTCCAAGATATGGACATGTATATCTGTGTGACAGACTATAAAATTAATGTATCAAAAATTCAATATAGAGTAATAAAGCTTATACATCAGAATAACACATCTATATATATAAATTACGTGTCACGTTTGTCCGTGATAGACTCGTAAACTACTGAACCGATCGCAAATTTGATTTGCACATTTAGTGCAATTGTATATCAATTATCCAACTTGAAAGATAGGATAGCTTAGCTCTCAATAATTTATAGTCGAAATATTATTTTATTCAAGAACCTTAGCCACAGACCTTACCTTAGCAACACAAAACGCGTGGCCGGGTCTGCTAGTAAACTATAAATTTCAAATATGAGGATGAAACCGCGGGCACAGCTAGTGTATTACTAATAATAAGTGTACTAGTACCAGAGTAATGTGTATACCAACATTTATTGGCTTTTAGAACTATGCTAATGGCCGCCCCTGGCCTTTACAGCTTTACCAGACGATATGGAGTGCAGAGTTCACCACAAACCTGCAAGGACTTGTAGAGCGGCCGAAGGTTACCTCATAGGCTCATTGACGTATTCGATTTCAGTTTAAGGATGTCGCTAGGTCTTCGAATCTCGGCTAAACCCGTTTTAATTTCGATCCTTATTTGAATGGGATAGTGGACCTCTTTAACCACATCCTCAGATTTGGAGTGTCTTTTCTACTTGCCCATTTTCTTTCGGTGATAGGCATAGTTAAAAAAATAGTCCGAAGTTATCGATAGAAGCTTAAAATGTAAGGATACTAGCTTCATTGCGCAGACTCTAAATGTTAAAAAGGTATATATAAATTTAATTATTAGATGCCTAATGAAAAATCCTAAAATCGATTAGCAATTAAAATCGAATTAATTTATCACCTAAGAAATCGATTGCGTAATCGATAATAATCGAAATTCAATCAGACTTGGGCGTCTTGCACAAAATTATTTAGTCGCGGTAATCGAATGGGATGGTACCGGTTAATTGTTTTTGAATAGAAATGCCACGAAATCGATATAAATGGTAGGAATTAATCGGTTGACGGGAGATAATCCTGGTTGATTCACGCAACGTAAAACCTCGGTTACACTGTTTACTTAATTGCGAATAAATCGCATCTGGTATTTTGTTGTTGGAAGTTTATGAATATATTTGAATAATTGTTATACATTTATTTAATATGTTAATATAATTTATTTTGATTTTAAAGCAAAAGCTTTACTTCCGATCCGTGGGTTCGATTCCTCGCACGGTACAAACATTTATAGTCATGAGTATGATTGTTTGTATCGGTCTATCAAAAATCTAAGTACTTATATATGTAATTTGTTTACAAGCTCTGTGCTTGTGTTACTAGACAATTTTTTTTTTTCGGACTACTCTAATGTTGGCCGCAGCTGGCCTTTAGAGCTTCACCGGACGTTAGGGGCGAGTGCAGATGACGGATGACGATGATGATGACGGATACGACTTTAGTCTGAGGGCACCACTAGGGGTTCGAACCTCGGCTCAGGCCGTCGTAATTTCGATCCCCGTTTGAATTGGACGGGGGATCGATCGGAGGGGTTAATATTACCGTGAGACTATATGTGTTAATTGTCCAGAATTTTATTTTTTTCAAATAAGTTGACGGCCCGTTTGGTGGAAGTGTGGGAAGTTTTACCCATATACATAAAATGCGCTACCGACTTCCCGCCATTCTGTGGCCCTAGTACCAGTTATATATAGTCAATCCAGTGAACTGAGATTATGAATGTATAAGTTATTATATTAAGATGTTCTCTAAGTAATAGTGTAATTGTTACACTATCTCGTATATACAATATAGATTGATTGTAATTAGACATGTCATAAGTGTCTGTTTTTTTTTATGGATGATAATGGTATGGTGCACCCTCCTGCGCTAACGGTTTACGCTGGCGGGGCAGCAGTGAAGGATGATAAGATGAGCATGAGGTCAGGTCAGTTAGCCCATCGTGACATATTTAGCAGAAATTTATCACGATGATTTCCAGGGGGAACCGCGTGGAGGTTAACCTGACATGGTACATTGCTAGTAATGGGGTCATGAGTCCACATTACTAACAATCCCCTTCCCTCCCATAAGTGTCTGTTATAAACCTACATGAATTGGGGGGGAAAAGGGATTGTTAGTAATGTGGATTGATAACCCCATTGCTAACAATGTACCATGTCAGGTTGACCTCCACGCGGTTCCCCCTGGAAACCATCGTGACAAATTTCTGGTGAATTTGTCACGATGTGCTAACTGACCTGACCTCATGCTCATCTTATCATCCTCCACTGGTGCCCCGCCAGTGTAAACCGTTAGCGCAGGCGGGTGCACCATTCCATTATAATCCTTTTAAAAACCTACATGAATAAATATTTTTTTTAATTTAAAATTTTAGCTTTTGTTTGTAATTTCAATGCATTATCTTATCCGGAAAAAACCGAAGCTGAGTTTACGAAACTGCTTTACGACTGACTGACTGACGCAGCTGACTTTATATAAACTCTACGTGTAGTAAAATTCATATCCCACTAATATTATAAACGCAAAAGTTTGTGTGGGTGTTTGTTACTCTTTCGATACTATTTTGATGAAACTTTACTAACATATAGGCTATAAGTTAAAATAATATAATGTACATTGGGCGAAATATAACGATAAGTGTAATGCAGACGAAGTTGTACGGGTCAGCTAGTTTAATTATATATTTCTTTTACAGGCTTCTCATCTGTGATCCCCGGATATCCTCGCTACACAATGTTCGGCGACCGGCGACACGGTGTCTACAATTTGCGCATTGTGAACGCGAGTTTAGAAGATGACGCCGAGTTTCAGTGCCAAGTGGGACCAGCGCAGATGCATAAGGTCATACGCGCCAACGCCTCCCTAACTGTTATATGTAAGTACGGTTTTTTTAACTTTCGTGTTTATTATCATTACATAGTATAAAGCATTAGAGTATTTGCTTTTGCAATAGCATATGGTAGTGGTCACTCTATTCTCCCAAATTGGAATTTATAATGAATCCGTGTTATTGTAACATTTATTTGAAAAGAATACGATCTCATCTCGAAATCATACCGAACTGACGATAGATTTGACATATCATAAGAGTCTGTAATAGACTTACATGAATAAAGATATTTTGAATTTTGAATTGATTTTAGTAAAAAAAAAAAGGTTAATCCCACGCGGTCAAAGTCACAGAAAAAGAAACAAAGCATATACATGAACTGGGATAATATTTGCCTAAATCTAACATTGAACCCATTATATTCATCGTACAATATATTCCCATGGGTGCAGTCGATAAAGGTGGACTGAGAAATATATCAATATTGACTTTGTTAATTTGAATTTATGAAACCCTTGTATATTGGATGGTAGTATTGGTATTTATACACATACTAGCTCTGCCCGCGGTTTCATTCGCGTGAAATTTATAGCCTATAAATTATTTCGATGTATAAGCTATATTACTGTAAAGTTTCGTCAAAATCCGTTCACTAGTTTTTGCGTGAAAGTGTAATAAACATCCATGCTCACAAACTTTCTGATTTATAATATTATATATATAACATATAATATATGAGTATTTAATTGAATCAGTGCTAATTGGTAGTTTGTATTCACACATTTAAACTTAAAAATGTAAAGTAATAATAAAATTATTTAAAAGAACAACACGCAAGTTTCTTGCTCATTCTTCTTGTTATGAGACAGCTTTACGAATGAGCGGTAGATTAAAAAAAATGTGATGACTATTCAAAAGTGCTTCAATGTAAGTTTATTTGAATAAATGATTCTATGACTTAGTATTTCAGCTGTACCACATTCGTAATATATTAAATCATTAATAACTGTATTAATTTAAATGTAGCTATTGTTAAATGTAAAATTAGTAACTGTCGCCCGCGCCATAGTATAGGTGGTAATGGGAGTCCAACTGAACCTAATAATGTGAGTCCAGTTTTAGGAATCGTGTGACTGACACAGTCATGTCGTCATTTCCATATATTGAAACCATAAGAATATAAGGTTTTGACATAAAACTCAAATATAACACACCCAGTCATTGTCCAACAGCAATTTCGTTTTATTATTTCAATAAAGAACATGAGGGTGAATATTTTTTATAATTCTTCCATCTAGACCATGCATATAGGGTCCAAAAAATATATTGGTACCCAACAATTGCTTATTGGAAACGGAACTGGGAATTTGAATAAAAGGTCCTCGTAAAATAGTCGCTATCCTATTACACTGACGGGTTAAAGTGATGGGACGTTAGGGATATCGATGAAAGTCGCTATATCAAATTTTATCGATATCGTAACAGAGACTGCAGTATAAATATACGTCGATGAATAGTTCTTTATTTCAATACAATGCATTTTCTTTTACATAAAGGAATTATATTTTTATCTTTTTAAGATTATATAGATGTGGTAGTTTGTGTAGACCAGTGATTCCCAAAGTGGTCTATATCGACCCCCAGGGGTCTAAGACGAACTGTAAGGGGTCTACAATAGCGGTCATCTTGTTCTTTTTTTTTAATTTTTTTTTCTAACATTTATTTAGGCACTTTTATCATAGGATGGGACTGCTATCTTATTACTAATCTTATCTTCTACTGTACAATGAAAATAAAAATTTTGCTGGCGATGATACAGGATCAGATAGTATACCGTGGTACATACCAAAATCAAGCCGATTCAGTCCAATTTTTTTTTTAAATAATTCCCTTTTTGTTCTTTCTACTTTCTTTTTAACACTAAACTTTACTATAGTTGGAAATTTACAAAAACTTAATACCAGGTAAGAATGGGGGTCTAGCCAAAACCGAAAAATATGGCAAGGGGTCAACGAAACGGAAAAGTTTGGGAACTTCTGGTATTCTTCTGGTAGACTCATTCTTGAAGTGTTAGATGGAGTTGAATGAAATTTCATAGATTTGACTGTTCTTAGATCTGTATGAACGACGTTTTTGATTTGATTTGATTCACTATATACAGACATTATAAAGTTACCTAATTAGTGTTTACTGAGATTGCTATTGATAATTCTTTTTTTCTTTATAATAAGTATTTTCGGTAATAAAAATATATTAAAATATCTTCAAAATATATATAATATATAAAATATCTTAATAATTTTAATGTTGAAAATACAAGATTGTACATTTTTATTTATTTATTTTTATTCTTACTAAGTCTTCACAGGTCTTAACCTAATGTAATACTTACTTAAATATATTTTCATAATTACTTATAGCTTATACTTATAATAAATAAAGTTATCTTAGTAAGTTCATTTAGAGAACAAGAAAATCTAGTTCTGTATTATAGAATTCAATAATAACGTAATATTTTACTTTTCCCATATTTTCACGGCCCCCTCCGATAAATCCCCCTTCCAATTCGAACGGGGATCGAAAATAAGGCAGCCTGAGCCGAGGGACAAACTCCTAGGGGTCCCTTCAAATTAAACTCGTATCCTTCAGGTGAGAGTTGGAATTCAGCCGCTCCATAAGTCATTCTTCGGATTTGGAGTGTCATCTGCACTCTCCCCTTCTCGTTTGGTGAAGTTGTAAAGGTCAGCTGCAGAAAATAGCAGTAGAGTAGTCCGAAAAAAAACATTTTCATATAAGGAAGAAGAAGAAGAAAGGCAGAAGAATAAGGCATAGAGAGTTTACGTTTAAAGGATCTTTTTTATCCGTTCGGTGAAGCTGTAAAGGCCAGCTGCATTAGAGTAGTGCGAAAAGAAATTTACAGTGGAAAGTGTGTCTACTATGTACCGTCGCATTTTTTAAATTATTTTTTAGTTAGTGCTAGTAAAAAAAAATTCACTCTCCAAAAGGAACGGAATTATGCGATTTAATCTAAACTTTATGTAATTAGAGTTTCATACTGCATGAGGTCTCGAAGGTTTCACTACTGTATGATAGTTACACTGTAGCCGCACAAGTTAGCACTCTGCAGCATCCATTGCGACATGTAATTTCCTTGAGATGAGCTCATCTTAATATCAATCAAACTTTTCAATCTTAGTAAGAAGAAGTTTTTTGAAAGACAAAGATAGTTTTAAATTTACTTTAGTTCCATTACATCTCTCCATTTTCTAAAGTAATGTTATAAAATGGAAAAAAAATGTATTTATTTATTATAATAAATTAATAAAATAATATTTATTTTATTAATAAATTTGATTAGTTACTTAATACTTGACATATTCCACTAACATTAATTATAATAGTATGATTAAGTATTTATTTTAATAAATTAATTATATGACTAATTTATTATTAAATTTCATTAGTTACTCAATACTTGACATATTTGTACTTAATTTTGGTAAAGTTTTATTGCTATATTAATATATTGACATCCATAAAATTGTTCTATGGGGCCTGACCAAAATAGATTTACTTATTTATTTAAGTCAAACAGAAATGTAAAAGGTTAACATAATAAGAGCACGGACTTTGTGTCTGTGAAAAGAAAAAAAAACATTAATTATAGATACAAAGAAAAATAAAACAAAAGATTGAAGAAAGAAACACGTACAAAAGGGAGTCTTGTCGCTAACGTAATCTCTTCCAGAAAACCTTATCAAAAAGAGTATTGCTAAAAATAAAGTAAGCAGCTTACGAGTGGAAATAAGTTGACAATTAAAAAATGTATAAAAAAATATACTCTTATATAAATACGTACTAGTTGCTAATCGCGACTTCGTTTGCATTTTTTGAGATAAAGCCTGTCCTCGTGATGCAATCTATCCTCACGTCCAATATTAAGATCTGTTGAGCAGTTTAATCGTGAAAATATAACAAACAGACGGACGTCCGTATTTATAATCTTATATGTAAAATTCTCGTGTCACAGTTTTCGTTCCCATACTCCTCCGAAACGGCTTGACCGATTCTCATGAAATTTTGTGAGCGTATTGAGTAGGTCTGAGAATCGGCCAACATCTGTTTTTCATCCCCCTAAATGTTAGGGGGTAGTCCACCCCTATTTTTTTTTTTATTTTATGGCAAAACTACGTTTGGCGTGACAGCTAGTCTTATATATAAAATTCTCGTGTCACAATGTTAGCTACAATTCTCCTCTGAATCGGCTGGACTAATTTTTATGAAATTTCATATGCATATTCAGTAGGTCTGAGAATCGGCAACTATTTATTTTTTATACCCCTAAGTGATAAACGTTGTACATCCCTAATATTTATTTTTATATTTTTATAATGTGGCATTAAAAAATACGTACAATGCAAAATTTCACTATTATATCGCCCTATTTTTTAATAATGATTTTAGCGACAACCCTAACATTTATTTCTGTTTTTTTGATATTTTTATAATATGACATTAAAAATACATACAACCCTAATTTTGCAGTCTTCCTTCACTAAGATCTATTTTTTAATAGTGATTTTAATTTATATGTCAAAACAACATTTGCGGGGTCAGCTACTTACGTAATATAGATTTTAATATAATTTAGAAAGATTGCACAATATATATATAAAGAAATTCTTTATAATAATATAATTAAATATTTCAACAATGCAAATTTTGGCGCGTATATAATAATTGTAATAAACTTTAAATGTCGTTTCTTTGTTTACAGGTGAGTTATATATATATAATGACATTTTCAGGGTTTCTTTATAAAATAAACTAAAATTTGTTTCTCTGTAAACAAAGAAACGACATTTAAAGTTTATTACAATTATTATTCAACTATTATTGTCTTTTTATAATATATTTTATATAACCTTATTCACGCACACCTGTTTTTGCACGATCCATTTTATGTTATTTCTATTGACAGCTCCCTTTGACACTCCTTGCAATCAACAGCGCGGAACGCGCCAAAATTTGAATTGTTGAAATATTTAATTATATTATTATAAAGAATTTCTTTATATATATATATATATATATATATATATATTTAAAACGGTGTCCGTATAAATTTACATTCATAATCGATGACACCACATCACTACAAGTCGAAACCTATCATCCCTAACCCTTCAACTGCCGCTATAAACTGGGGCCTCACCGTCCGGAATATTCGACCCCAACCCGATTCAGCTAAGGTTAAGCTTTTCATATAAAAAGCGACTTTATACCCTTTTTTCTCACTGTCGTATTACAAGACTTTGCGCTTAGAACGTTAGGATATGCCGATTCGTAATATTTTCCACTTAAATATTCGTGGTGTGTAAAAAAAATGGAGTGTTTATATGTTGCGGTTGATAAGGTAGTCGTGTACTATCGAAACTAAATCGAGAACAACTTATGTCTGTTTGTTGCTATCTTATTAATATTACTAGCTGTACCCGCGACTTCGTCCGCGTGGAATACTTATATACTATACTTTATTTTTTTTTAAACAAAATAATGTTTCTAAAATATAAGTAGCCTAAGTTACTACTTATTACATTAGCTATCTGCCAAATAAAGTATCGTCAAAATCGGCCCTGCCATTTCAGAGATTAGCCGGAACAAACAGACAGACAGAGAACAATTTAAAAAAATGTTAATTGGTGTATGTACTGTATTTATATTCATATGCTTGTAGTAAAATACGGTTAATTTAATATAGATAAACGCGAATGTTTGTTAGTATGGATGGGTGTTTGTTTCACGCAAAAACTACTGAACCAATTTTGTTGAAACTTTACAATAATGTAACATATATATCAGAAAAACATATAGGCAATAAATTTCTGAAACCGCGGGTACAGGTAGTAGGTATATATTTTAGGAGTATTCTTTACTTAAAAGAATATTTTTCTTTAAATATTTTAACTTCTCTGGTAAACAAATAATATTAATAATCGTGGACTCACAGCGCCATCTTGTAACAAGCTATGCAGAACTTACGTTAATTGTAACTATAGTGGATTTGCTGGTCTAACGTTTTAGCACACCACCTTTCTTCCGATGGTCGCGGGTTCGATTCCTCGCACGGTATTAACAATTGTATTCATAAGTATGATTGTTTATATCGGTCTGGGAGTTATCTATGTGTGTCTAAATATATATAACTCAAAGGTCACTGACATGGTGATCTATCAACGCTCAGCCCAAACCACTGGACGGATCGGGCTGAAATTTGGCATGCAGGTAAATGTTATGACGTAGGCATCCGCTAAGAAAGGATTTTGATTAATTCTACCCTCAAGGGGATAAAATAGGGGATGATTTTGCATGCATAAAGCTACTATAACGTAGGCATCCCCTAAGAGAGCATTTTGATAAATTCCACCCCTAAGGGGATAAATTAACGCGAGCAAAGCTGAGGGCAAAAGCTAGTTATGTATATATTTACAAAATTGTACCAGTCATCTAGTACCCATAACACAAGCTCCACTTAGTTTGGGACTAGATGGCGCTGTGTGAATCAGTGAACCATTATTACATATAGGCTACGATTACGTCTTACTGTCAGGTGTACCGTCAGTTTGTTTGTCATTTAAATTATTCATAAAAAATTTGCTTCCTTGCCTATATCGTGGGTCTATTTCCCTTTAGATACGTAATGACATAGTGATGTTCCTCTAATGTTCCCATAGGACCTGCCCATCATACGAGTATATCTACCGGTACGACGTGTTGATACGAAATATTGAATATTATCTAACTGGAATTAGGATTTTACGAGCGAACCGAGAATATATTATACTAGCTAATCGCCCCGGCTTCGCACTGCTATGCATGTATTATATATATAAACCTTCCTGGAATCACTCTATCTATTTAAAAGAAACCGCTTCTAAATCCGTTGCGTAGTTTTATAGATTTAAGCATACATAGGGACAGACAGCGACAGCGACTTTGTTTTATACTCTGTAATGATTATGTATCACGCCCCATTTGATGGTAAGAAGTAATCTGACGATTACTTCTTACCATCAAATGGGCCGTCAGATTATTGTTTACCATTCAAATTGACTTACTTGTTTACCATTCCAATTATCGTAAAAAAATATTTCGTCGTACAGTCTAATGAAGGTAATCGAAACTGCCGGCACCTATCGAGATTTATATTCGGTGTTACTCCAGCTAGCTCGTGATTACGGCTAGTGCAACCTACTTGAAACGTCTCGAGAGGTAAATCCCTTATTTACCATACAATTCTTCGTGTTAAAATCCGTTTAACTACATTAATACTGTGTACAAAACGCGAAAATTTTAAAATAAGGACCATCATGTTTATGTGTTGGGTCTGTTTCATTTTAAAAGGGTAATGACATAGTGATGTTCCTCTAATGTTCCCATAGGACCTGCTCATCATATATCTACCAGTACGATGTGTTAATAGGGAATATTGAATATTATCAAACTGGAATTAGGACTTTACGAGCGAACTGAGAATATATTATATGTATCCATGCTGACGATTACTTCTTACCATCAGATAGGTCGTCAGCTTACTGTTTACCATTCGATTTTTTGCCGAATTTAGTGGGTCCAATTACCCTTTAGATGCGTAATGACATAGTGATGTTCCTCTAATGTTCCCATAGGACCTGCTCATCATATATCTACCGGTACGACGTGTTAATACGCAATATTGAATATTATCAAACTGGAATTAGGACTTTACGAGCGAACCGGGAATATATTATACTTTAGTACAACCGTGTTTTGCGGTGAAGTAATATTTCTTTGGGCGTCGTAAAAACCAATATTATAGGGCGAGATGTCCCAAGAATAATACGCTTACGACAGAAGGATGTATTTGGGGCATCCGTTGATATGTGGAGTTATTACCTTTTGGTTTTGTTATTTATTTCGCACGATACAAAACTATATCTTACTGATATTTAAACGCGAAGTCTGCGAGTATGGATGGATGGATGTTTGTTAATCTATCACGGAGAAACTACTGAATTGATTTTGATGAAACTGTACAGTGACTTTACAATAATAAAGCAAAATATCACATAGGTTATAAATTGCATGCGAGTGAATCCGCGGACACAGCTATAATTATGTTATAGTATAGAAAAAACTGAGTAAATCAAATATGATCGTATTATAGTATACTAGCTTTTGCTCGTGTCTTCGCTCGCGTTAATTTGACCCCTTTTCCTTCTCTTTACTCTTCTTTTTCCTTTCTATGGGGATGCCTACGTCATAGTAGTTTTATGTATGCAAAATCTCAGCCCGATCGGTTTAAAATTGACAAAGTTTCATACAAACTTTCATCCCCTGTTTTATCCCCTTGCGGGTAGAATTAATCAAAATCCTTTCTTAGCGGATGCCTACGTCATAACATCTACCTGCATGCCAAATTTCAGCCCGATCCGTTCAGTGGTTTGGGCTGTGCATTGATAGATCACTATGTCAGTCACGTTTGAGTTATATATATTTATATTAACATATAAGTGCGTTATAATGTTTATAACACACTAGGCGGAATTTCAGCCCGAGCCCTTAGGCGAGGCACAGTGGGAACTCGCCTAAGAAAGCCATCTCATAAATACTTTTTCTAAAACTCCGTGGATATGCTTGTATAATACCTCAAATTGTAGTCAAAGAGTTACTCTATCATTATAAATATGATTCAAATCTCTGACTATTCATACTTCATAGAATGGAGCCTCTAAAGTCAAGGAATGAAAAAAATACAAAAATAATTTTGTAACTTAAATTTGTTTGGTATAAATTTATAGTATCAAAACAATATCAAGTCATATAGTGTGATACCATTTTAGAATGCTTAGAATGTGTACTTTACTATAAAATGAAAATATATTTATTTTAGTTGAATATTATTTAACTAAAAATCCATATATCGTTATATGTATAGACTTTCACTTGGAGATTTGACAGTTGCCGAAGCTTGCCGAAGTTCTAAATTTGGTTTTATTTATTAGGAAATATAATGTAATTTGATGGCATAACATTTTTTTTTGCAGTTTCACTGCGTAAAATATTTAAATCGAGTATAATATCATGGTGAGGTTTGTCTTTTCTAAGTACGTATATTAAGATTTTCTTCTTTATTTGAGATTTTCTGTCTGAATACTTAAAAAAATACTTTTTGGACAATTATTACTATATATTTTATCTTTTGCCTTAATTTTATCAACTATTTCACACAGTATATAGTTCCCATTCCCATACAGACCTATTCTATACCGCATAATGTTAAATATTTTTTATCAAGTAATTTTGCACACGTATATGATCATTATTAAGTATAAAATAGTGTATGTATTTGCATATGAAATATTACAGTTCTTCATAAACTTTTCGTCAACGCTATTCGAAATGTGGTCGAAAGAAAGAGTTTTTAAATAAAATAGCAATTTATAGGATGGTATTTTCACTGTAAATCTAGAAAAAAGTACATGCGAACCTGAACCTCCTACTTCGACAGAAAAAAGAGGAAGACCTTCTAAAAGGTACGAAGTTCGGACAAAGAAACGAAAAAACAAGGCTTGCTTGATACTTGTGGACTTCATACTGAACTCATATGTACAGGGTTTAAGGGTTTCATCATTGATATTTTACGAGCATTGCCACCAGAAAACTAGAATGAATTGAGCAATCTTAATGAATAATCTTATTAATGAACCGGCATATATAACAGCATATTCAAAACATTAAGCTTTTAGCATTTTTATAAAATTGGATCTGAACAAGGCACAGTACGAAAATATGAGGAGTTGTTTGATAGCAAAGAATTACTTATTGTTTCCATCATACAGGTTGATTCGTGAAGCTAAAGAATCGTGCTATCCGCCAAAATTATGTACAGAAATTACTAACGTTAAAGCAGAAATCAAATGTATGTACCATTTGCAGTGCAAAACCCACAGAGATGAACAATTTAGAAAAAGTACAAAATAAACCTGTCGATGAAACTTCCTATCAATACGAGTATGGCCTTTCAACTTTGCATTCGTGGAACTTATTTTACATTTATCTTACAATTAAAATACAAATCAATAAAAATGGTCTGCCACAACAACAGAAAATAAAAATTTAAAAAAGCAAAAGAAGGCTTATGTACAAAGAAGGTTCAGAGAAGAACTTGGATTAAATATAGATAAACCGAAGCAAGTTAGTGGCAACACTAATGACGGCAATACAGCCACAAGATTTTTCCAATATTATCGTTGTGCATCAGAAATTACTAGTATATATGAGGAATTAATAAAACTGTTTTATGTTATGAAATGAAATGTGAACGTGTGACACGTCATTTTCTGTCTTGCCTCTCGGGCAACTTTCAGTAGATGAAGAGTCACGGAACAAAGACTATAAACAGTTCAGGCTTCATCATGCAAGACAATGTTCGAGGGTAGCCTCTATATATACCTCTGACCCATACATAACAAGTTTAAGAAAACCTTCCAATTAAAAATATTTAGTTCTTTTTGATGAAGAAAAGGAGGTCTTGAGTGACTTGTAAGCTATCTTTATAAGAATTTTGGTTTTTTACTCTGATACTTTTACTTATTTCTGTATAAACTTCTTAGGACATAAATGTAAGTCTACAAATTCTATATTTCTTGTATTCCTAAATTATTTATAACTATTAGAAATATTTTTTTACTCACAAAGCATACATTATTTAAAAGTATATATATTTAAGATTATCAGGAAAAAAAATCATGTACATATCTTTATTAATACAGAAGTTATAGATTTATGAGATGAAAATGAGTCAAAGTTCCCACTGTGCGAGGGCGTAATAGAGCCGAGCCTGTTTAATACGCACGTATACCGTTCGACGTTTTTCAACACACTTGATTTTAAATAAACTCAACCATAAAACTCTGATGCACGCTGTATCTTGTGTGCTTTCCCGCAGTTTTACTTTTTTAACCCTTCGAACTTTTTGACACAGATCTGTGCACCCCTGGTAAACCGTATTACGGTCTTGTCAGATCTGTGCCCGCAAAACCGTGACTTCTTTTTAACCAATTTAGTCCTTATTTAAAACAAAATAAGATTGAAACATATTTGAAAAAATACAGCTGGCGCGCATACCTCTTCACTGTCGGTCGCTGCGACAGACGACAGGCATTAGAAAGGTTAAATCAGCACTGCCTACTGGCTGAGTAATGATAAAAAAATAGCAATTAGTGCAGTTTTCCTTTAATAAATAAATAAAAATGATTTTGCGTTTGTTTTATGAGCTGCTTTATATATATAACTAGATGTGCTCGCAATTTCGTCCGCGTGGAAATTAACTGTATTTTTTCAAAATAAAAGTAGCCTAACTTACCCCTTATTATATCAGCTACCTGCCAACAAAAGTCCCGTAAAAATCGGTCCAGCCATTTCAGAGATTGGCCGTAACTAACAGACTGACAGACAAAAATCGTAATAAATATTATTTTGGTGTATGTACCGTATCTATATTCATATGCATGTAGTAAAAAACTGTTATTTCAATATTACAAACGGACACTCCAATTTTATATGTATACATTAGATGCACTTTACGAGTATTTTAAAAATAAATAAACAAACATACCCCAGTCAGATTCAGACGTACCATCTGATCTTAATACTAGACGAAGCTGTAACAATGACGGTTAACAACATGCTGCAAGATATCGCCGTCTCGCTCGCACACACGGAAAATCGACGCGCAATCTCGTCCCGAGCATAAAATTTGCAAACGTAGCGCGAAAAGTTATATTTTTTGCCTAAACCCTTCTAAAATATTGATAGTACGGCCGCCTCGGGTATCTTGGGCGATAAAAAAATATATATAGCAGTCACGGGTTAAATTCTTTACAAAAAGTTATTGATAACGTGGTAGGGTCAAGTAGCTTATAATAAAAACTGAAAAGGGATACGCGTCGACAGGGTTAATTTTTACATGATTTTCTTTTTAGCTACACATATATGTGTGTGCAATTATGTATATATCTATATATATGTGTGAATGTTTTGTGTTTTGATTTTAACACTGTCATTGCTGATGCGTTTTTGATGATTGAATTCGGATATCTAATTAGAAATTGTCTACCGTCATACTCGGTAACGAATGCTATTTATAAAGAGTTTGGATGGTATCTTAAGTAGTCGCATTTTTTCTTCTTTTTTTGTTCTTCTATGATTTTGACATTTTTGTAGTGTACTGTATTTAATATAATAATAATAATAATAAAACTCTTTATTGTGTATAAAAGAAACAAATAATTACAAAAAGGAAATAAAAAAAGAAGGATATGCAAAGAAAAGGCGGCCTTATCGCTTAAAGCAATATCTTACAGGCAACTGTATTTGTCTGTAATATTCTAATTTTTCATTATATATAACACTAGCTGACAACGAAAACGTTGTTTTGCCATATAAATGAAAATCGCTACTAAACAATAGGGGTTGGTGAAAGAAGGGTGAAAATTTAGGTTTGTATGTATTTATAATGCCATATTATAAAAAATATAATATTAAAAAAAATGTTAGGGGTGGACAACCCTTATCAGTTACGAGTATGAAAAATAGATAGTAGCCGATTTTTAGACCTACTGAATATACATATAAAATTTCATAAAAACCAGTCAAGCCGCAGGAGTATGGTAACTAACATTGTGACACGAGAAATTTATATATAAGATAATATATAATAACAAAATTAATAACCATATAATCTGTAACTTCATCTCCCAAATAATTGATACAAAATCGATTTTAATCTCACATAATAAAGTAGAATTAAAAAATAATCAATGACAGGTCTTTACATTTTCTGTGCGATCTGAATAATTTGACAGTGGTTGTGGTTACTGTGGTCTAACGATGCATATCTAAAGTCCATCTCGTTTCCTTTTAAAATTCCAGACTTGTTTGATCGTCGGGTCTGGAATTCTCACAAATAGTACCAAGTTTTTATATGAGCTCTTATTCGGTACGGTGGATGGCAAAGATTTTATATGACTTTTAAAGTAGTTCGCAGTTATTAGACCGTGTTCACACTGAGCGGAGCGCGCCGATTCAAATTGGACCAGCCAGCGGAATGAGTGGAGATGACGCTATTTAACTTTGCGAAAATGTTTTGTGAATAATTTTTATCTTTTGTTTCAGTTGTTGAATACATATAGTTTCAAATAATAAGTTACATATATAATTGGTTTAGTAAATTAGCTGACGGCACATGAGATGGTAAATGGTAAGATCCACCAATATACATGAACAGTACCATAAACATCACGATATCATGTGACCGTGGACACATGTGTTAACAATAGTCATTTCGGGTGACTAAAATGGTATTGTAGCTCAGTCATGCATAAACGAAACATCTCCATTGGAAAGTACACATTGTCCTAAGGAGATAAAAATCATCGCTCCTAAGAATATCATGAATTCTTGTCCTTCACGGATCTAGGCATGAACTCAAAGAATCCGAGCACGATAGATCTATGCAGATCGCAGTGCTATAGGTCTAAACACAGAGTACCCCAAAACCCTTAGTAAAAAATGTCATGCCTCTTAATCATATAATTTCACTATACTGAATACCTCAATCTCACTTATTTCAGCTACTAAGCAGCTTGCTTTGTAATCTGTCTTTCAGTTAAAGGGTGTATATAGAACAGTGTAATTATTAACGGTGATATAACATCTTAGTCCTCTTTAATGGCAACCCATGAGTGGTTCTACAGGCATCACATGACAAAAAGATGTGTATTGTTGTTCATATATATAAACGACGGTTATTACTTACCACCGGGTGATCTATCAGTTTGTTTGCACTGCACTTACATAACACCTTTTTTGTAAATTCTAGCCATTATATCACAAATGAAATTGGCAGTTTTAGAGATCCTTTATTGCACTTAAGTACATTAAAAATAACGTTAACAAAGTAGGACTTATCTCTAAAAGAAATCTCTTCCAGTCAACCCACTACAGCGTGGCATAGGAAGTATTGAGTGGGTCAAATAATAATTTAATAAAAATGTTATCAAGTAGTTCAAACAAAAAGTAATCTTAGGTATATGAATATAGATTGCGTTTTGCTATTCTTTCAATAAGAATGTGCCCTTATAGTTCGTCTGCGCTGGCTTTATTATCGTCATAAACAATGCTGAGAACTGCGTTACAGTTTTTATTTGCAACATATGTGTTTGTATTTTGTTTTATTGTGGTATAACTTGAATTCATTGCGAATTTTTGCAAATTTCATTAATTGACTCAACTTCTAGGTTAATATGGTTTTATATACTTATTAATCTAAATATAACTAACTCCAAGGTGACTGACATAGTGATCTATCAACGCACAGCCCAAATCATTAGACCGATCGGGCTGAAATTTGGCATCCAGGTAGATGTTCCACTAAGAAAGGATTTTGATAAATTCCGCCCCTATGGAAATAAATTAACACGAGCGAAGCCGCGGGAAAAAGCTAGTTTTAAACTCATACACATTAAAGAGTTTTATTTTTTAATTAACAAATATAATATACACTGCCGAGGCACCAGTGAAGATGATAAGTGGAGCATGAAGTCAGGTTAGTGAGTCCAGGGTGGCGGATCAGTATGATTGAGTACTATCGGTCTAGATGTCTTCTATGTACAAAGGTATTTACAAAAAAAATATCTATATATTTATATCAGCTATCTTGTAGTATACATAACACAAGCTCTTCTTAGCTTGGGACTAGATGGCGCTGTGTGAACAATTCACACTGATTTTTATAGATTCAGATAAAACGATTTCAACATACGAATAAAAAAATACGAGTAATTCAACGTTGCGTTTGCATAATTTCTTTCATTCAAATCTGCCGCTTCCCTAAAAGATAAGGCGGGACTTTCTGATAACAATATGTAAATTATATGTCCAGTAGAAACAGATACAGAAATAGAAATAATCATGGTTGAAATAAATATAATTTTGAGTACTTTTGAATGTGGTAATTTTCTTTAATAATAATAAAGAAAAATGAGGAAGAAACTCAGTTAATACTGTTTTTAGAAGTGGTAAATTATAGATAGATAGATAGAATATACTTTATTTGCAACGTACAGTAAAGAAGAAGCACAAACAATATAACAAAGGACACATGTATCGTTATAATAAGGCGGCCTTATTGTTGAAAGCAGTCTTTTCAAGGCAACCTTAGGGAAACGGATTGAAACATCGAACAGGTAGGTAAAATGACCTGAACAGAACAGAAAACTAAAAGGTAACAAATATATAATGATGATAAAGGAAAATAATAATAAATATTATATGAATTAAAATTTATGTACATAATAATATATCAGTATATCCCTATTACTACCTTTATATATATAGTGGTAGAACCACTTGTTGTATTTTAAAGGTTGTCTGTAAGAGATTGCTTCTTGCGATAAGACCGCCTTTTGTACTTCTATATCTCTTTTCTGTATAATTCTTATGTATTAATTCTATTGGTGCAATAAAGAGTTTACAAATAAATAAATTTTACAAACCAAAATTATCATGTATATAGAAACTACAATGACACTTAAATAATTTGACTATTATGTATGTGGACGAAACAAGAGTTCTAGGATACAAAGGCATTCGATTCTCCCTGCCAACACCGTAAGGGACATTGAGTGAAGATATAAAACATACCTATTACAGTACTTAAATATTAAATTCCAACGAGACTTAAAATACAAACTGAACGACTACGCAATCTAAAACTTAAAATAGTACACAAACGCGTATTAGAATTTAATAATAAATAGCTGACTTCTATTAGAAAAACACAAGTTTCAGCGAAATCTTGTAACGGTACAGTATCAATATTAAAACAATTGTTGAGCAAGCTACGAAAATTAATAACAGAATAATTTGGCTGTATCGACAGAAATTCATTAAAGTTGCTCAAAGCATTCCATGTTCCATTAATATTTAATATTATATGTACCGAATACAATCACTACGGTTTATTAATTTCCTCGTACAAGAATATCAAGTTTGATTTTGTCCCGTCCTAATATTCTAATGAACAAATTCATTTTTATTACATTTTATATATAGATTGTTTCTTAATTGGAAATATGTTTTTACTTTGTAGCTTCAGTAATATTATTATTACTATTTTACTAATAGTACATAGGTATTAAGAAAATGACATGCTCTTATTGGTGTGGTCATTCTGAACGATGCGACCGAAAAGCCGTAAAATTGGCAGTTATTATAATTTATTGTTGTTGTATCAATGCTTCATTTTTTTGTCATTTCATTATCTATAATGGATGGCTTTTATAGAAGTATACGCGGACAATATTGCAGGCTCAACTAGTGTGATGGATTAAACAGATAAACAAATAGTTTAGCATAAACAATGCAATAGATGTAGAATATGGATACCATCGATGTCTACATTGCCCTATTATTAATACTGAAACATAAAAATATATAATTAAATATGTAAAAGTTGAATTTTATCCAACATTTTGCAAGTAGTTGAAAAAACATCACCCGCTACATGTAAGCAAACTAGCCGGCAGCGATGCTTGTTGGGAAATTTAAAAGTTGCAAAGCTACAAATTGAATTGAACGGTCGCTCAATGATGTAACTGCTAACAACAAGGTATATTCAAAACGGATTATCTTTCAGCCTTCCATTTAGAATGTCTACAAAGAAGTACATCGGGAGTTTCACAAGGCCCGCCTCTCGGCCCCTTTCTTTAAAGTTCCAAGATGCTTTGTTAAAGTTGTGACGTTAAAAAGAAAACACGACTTTTATGTCTCAATGGAAAGAACATGGAAAGTTCTGTCGAGTTTGTTTAGGAGGAAGTTTAAAATTAACCTGTTAGGCTCAGTGGTATCTGCCTTTTCATTGCTTGTTGTAAGAAAGATAGCTTGTACTTGCTTTCGTTTTGTTGCTTTTATTTTTTGCCAAGTACAAGGAATTATAGGTACTTATCAATCGTGACACATCTTTTACTTTTATTATGTTTATTTATCTATATGATCACAGTATCATTTCAAATCTTGTGCTGCATAAATAACGTTTAATTTAATTATTAAAAAGTCAGATGATTAATTAACTAAATGAAAATAAAAAATAATAATTTAAGTATTTTACGAATTCTAGAACGAACAGTATTTTGACGTTATACTTTAATGTTCCTGTAAAGTGAAGTTACTTTATACTATGTTTTTAAACAAATAACATTTATTTTACTACTATATCAAAATAATGGTCAGAAATTTTCTGTAATGTTGCCATTTACGTACTGTTTAGTATCCCCATTTACCCTATGCATATGCAATGTCTCAAATATTTGGAAATATCATTTTAAGCTTACTAAGGAATTATTCTATCTAAAGGAAAATAGGTTTTGTTTTGGATTGTTAAGTTACCCTTCTTTATTCTATGTCATTACATATTACCTATCTGGAAATATTGTATTATATGCAGATTCAATTGAGAAGAACTAGCAAGAAATTCAATTGAATTACTTTTTATCAAAGCCAGTTTATTTACATTATGCACTTATGTATCTATGTATATTAAAGATAATGTTTTTTAGTCCACTGAAATAAGAGGAAAAGATAGCACTGTACAGGTCATTGACATGAAAATCTTTCATCCCAGTAAAAGATAGACAGCGTGAACACATCCTAAGATCAAGATTAATGCACTATGCGATATACAGCATCATATATTACTTACGTCATGCCGAAAATGTATCTTACATGAAATATTTTGGGCATAAAGATATCTATGAAAAATAGATGATAACAGTCAGTGTTTGTAATAAACGTAATAACGTTTATTACAAACACTGACTGTTATCATCGCCATTGCATTGTCTGTAAGTTTTAAACGTCGTTTCGAAAAGGTTACTTTTGCTTTCCTTATACGAGCTCTTTCTGTGACTTCGTTTGCTTTTTTGGGATAAACGGTAGCTTACGTCAGTTTTCGGAATACTTTATTTCAAATTTTATTAAGATTGGTTCAGCTCTTTAGTCTTAGCAAAGTAAGAAGTTACTACACGAACGAACTTTACATTTATATAATTTTTTTTATATATTACATTTTTTTTTGTTTTGTTTGTTATGATTCCCTTTGAAAGAATATACATTCATTGGTTATAAATAGGTACTTTAAAAACAAGATGTTAATTGGACAAACATATTTTAAATATAAAACGCCAAAATGTCTTCCCTCAGCTTTGAACATGCTAGTTTTCAATGGCATTAGCTCAATTTAAAAAAGAAACTTATCCTTTTTCTGATATTATATCAACTATAGTGTGTACTGTCTCTAATTTATCTCCAGATAAACATCTATCAAGTTTCTTATAAACCATTTCCTTGGCTATATAATTTAAAAATGAAATAGTCTCTCTAACCCCAGCTTATAATGTTCAAGACTTCGTTTTAGAATTCAAGCTCGGCTCTAGAATATTCTCTAATACTAGCAGTGCAGCATAGTCACATGCATTAACATGTCTAGGAGATTTCCCTAAAGGTCGGCCTGACACGCCAGACAATGTCTAGAATAAGGAATGGGCGAATTGCTACGATGTTTTACTTCATTTTGAATGGTAACACGATTTAAAATGGACTTTATTGCGCCGTAGATACGGTAAACTTCCGCTGGTTTAGTATTTTTCTTGAAAACTTTTGCTGGTTCTTTACCGCAATTTTTTGCTTGCATTTATTATGGCCAAAATGTAGTTGGATACGGTAAACTAACTAGTAAAATAATGCATTCTAATTACTTATTTTAACAAGAATTATTATTCATAAAGTCTCTGTAATTTTACTTGTTATTTTAAATGATTTTATCACAATTAATTCTTTCTATATGTACAAAGGTCCACATGAGAGGCTGATTGCGGAAAATAGAGTACAATTTACGTTGCAATTAATTCTTTAAACATTTTATTATATTTTCTTTGTATATTCTAAATTAATATATTTTTTATTTTCTTACAAATTCTCAAATTTAATGATGTATCAAAACATACGTATTTCAGGAAACATTACGAAATTAAGCGTGTAAGATTCCTGTATAAGAATTACTACTCTTAAAATATAAAAACATTAGCTTCGAAAGATATATTTAAAAATGAACTTTACTGCCACGTAAAAACAGCAAGTTTTTGCTTTTTCTAGAAAATTCTTTTACTGGTATAGAAGAAATCCTTTGTGTGAAATAACTGAAATGTAATAGATACGCGAATCTAAATAGAAAATTTATGTTTTATTGTATATTAGTTTGGTAGTATTAAATACAAAATGACTGAGGAAAATATATAATATTTTAAATTGGTAATTGAGGTTAATGAAATGAAACATATCTTTAATATTAGTCTGATATTTTTCTTTTTTCTATTACTGCGTCATCTACGTCTTCTTTGCTCTGCCCATAAATTTTCACAGGTAGAGATTGCTTGAGCGATAAGACAAGTCTTTTGTGACCTACTCTGTTTATTATTTGCCTATACACTTTTGGTGCAATGAAGAGCCAATCATCTAGCATATAATACAAATAAAATGAGCGGATCTTAATTAATTTTAACATAATAACATTCCTTATCTTTTAGTTGGGAGTTGAAATCCAGTAAAGACTAAAAAAATATACACAAGAATTTGTATGCTCTTTATGAAAACAAAGTAAACAAACGACAAGTTCAAAATCAGACAAAGCACCTTGAAAAAGACATTAAATATGTTGACAAAGATCTACCGCTTAAAGTGGAAATATAGTTGAATCGTTTCGAAAACATATCTCCTGGGTATTCCGTCCCGGCATATGCTCTCCGTGTCCTGAGAACTATTAATCTTACTCATTTTGATGCAGGCGTATTGTTTGCTACCGTTACGTTTGTGTGGACACGTCGGCTATATTAGGTTTCAGGGAGTCCCACAGGGGTGTGTTGGTCCCATAACACACCCCTGCTTTATTTAATTAATTCATATTATGGTCTAATTTCTTAGTTATCAATTGTTCCTCAGTATTAGGTTAATTAACTTTTCAACTAAGTATAGATGAATCATTGCTATTACTAAGTATATAATAATCATTCTAACCAATTATTTGAATATTCTCACCGAGAATATAGAGAAGAAACTTAGAGTTTATTTTTTATTTTTCACGTATACACGATGTAATGCCTAACTAATTTTGAAGTAATTTACTATACTTGCATTTTTATTAAGTTTTAACCATTAAACTTAATGGAAACTATAACTAAATGGAACTTAATGGAAATACATAGACTACTTTTTATTCTTTTCAACTAAATCTCAGTCACGCGGAAGAAATCAAGTGACATAATAAGTATAGACATAATCTTTCAACACTGTGTTTTTTATATTTTATCTGACCTGATTGGGATTCGAACTTAGAGTCTATACAAGCGAAATTGAATTGATGTGTATTTTATACGTATACCAACTTATGACAATAAAGATTATTTCGCTCAAATACAAATGAAAAGTAACAAGATGATGTTATATTTTAAAAGCAAAAGATTCAGAATAATGTACAAAGTATAAAAATAGAAGAATCCAATAATAATGAAGTAATACGTCTACAATCTGAACATTATTTAATTGTCAATTTAGAAGTGACATTTTTATCAAAAGTCGCGGTGGAGCAGTAAATATTTATTCAAACCGTGAATTAAAATGAGAAAATGTACAATTTTCAATTTACTCTAGCGAAATAAACTCTCAAGAGAAGTGGGCCAATAAAAATACAGTCAATCCACAATGTTTCTACACAATTATTTTGATTCCCTTCGTTTGGATCTAAAGTATCGTCGCCACGAGCCATTTCCTCGTCGCGATATTCTAACAATAATATAACAGACGAAACGGAAATGTTATTGGTGGAAGCATATTCAAAAATCTTGGAAATGTCTGAAGCATTGCAGAACAAATAGGACTTTAGAAAATAATGGCACCATTCGATTTTAACAAAGTATTAAAGCATTGCAACAGCTTATAGTGTACAATAATGTGATTATTTCGTAACAGTTTTTGGTATAGATTAATGTGAATCTTTAGTATTTGTATGTATATGTTTTTTTGTGTACTGTCTATCACAATAGAACATTAAGTAGTATGTTTGTTGGGTTATCTGGCTCGTATGTATCACGCACATCCTACTGTACTTATACACTGTTTATTTGCTAAGGTCCTGAGACATTTTAAATTTTAGTCTGCGACCAGATTGGCTCACTTTCATCAGTGTCATTGCTAAGCTGTTGAGATGATTTTCTATTCTTTCCTCCTATGACTTTGATTGTTTCAAAATGTCATGTTTGAGAGTGTTTACCTTCAGGTCATGATGCAGCTGTTCATTTGTGACATATCCAATGTGCATTGGTTATATGTGCATATTTAATATTTGTGTGTATATGTGTATGTATCTTACTATCGTATCTTACTAATATTATAAACTTACTTAAACGAGAAAGTTTGTGAGTACGGATGGATGTTTGTTACTCTTTCACTCAAAAACTACTGAACGGATTTTGATGAAACTTTACTGTAATATAGCTTATACATCATATATATAATTTCACGCGGTTGAAACCGCGGGCACAGCTAGTATTGTATATTTCTATTTTTGCGCCACCAGAAGGCTTCTCTTTTTTATTTATGTCTATTATTATGCTTGTACATAGTTTTGGTTATTCAAATATATAATAAAAAAATAGTAAATGTAACAGAAAATCCAGTCGTGGAGGCATCCCTTAATTTTTTTCAAACGAGTATTTTCGCGGAGTTCCTAAGTGCCTGCTCCGGGGGTGTTTTCATTTCAACATTCGCTTCTTTGGAAAAGAAATCTTTTCTCGTATATGCAGACCTTGAAAGTTTATTGCTCACCCAATCAGAGGGAAATAAATTGTTTTTCCGATCGCTCTGTATTTATTTCACAGAAGCAATATATTGGTAATAATAAGATACATCAATTTAACAAATATTAATGATGTTTACATGAATTTATAGAGGGAAGGGGATTATTAGTTACGTGTAATAACCCCATTGCTAGCTTATCAGGTTCCCCCAGGAAACTATCGTGATAAATTCCTGGTGAATTTGCCACTTAGGTGGCAAACAAGCATACGGCCCATCTGATGGTAAACTGAAACACCCCTGGGTGTCACATGCGTGTTGCCGACCCTTAAGAAACCTTAATATACCCTATAACTGACGTGACCTCATGCTCATGCTTCACTGGTGCCCCGCCAGCGTAAACCGTTAGCGCTGGCAGGTGTATCATTTCATTATTATGCAAAAAACATGTATTTACTTACTTTAGTGTAGTTTAAGTTAAATTCGCGGGATGTGTACATATACACAAACGTACTTACATGTATATATATACATGGCAACACCAACTTAATAAGAAATAGAACTACCAACAACCATCGGTTATCAGATGTTGCACTAAATCGACTCTGATAAAAGTCTTGTAATAGATATATTTTTAAATATTAATTAATAGTAATAATAAATAACCCTGGACAATTAACACAGCGCCATCTAGTCCCATTGTAAGCACAGCTTGTTATGGGTACTAGACAACTGATATAAATACTTAGATACTTTTGTTGTAAAAATTTATACATAGTATACATAAAAAACACCCAGACCTATAAAAACAATCATACTCATGAATACAAATGTTTGTGCCGTGCGAGGAATCGAACCTGCGACCATCGGAAGTAAGGCTGTATGCTTAACCTAGGCTGTCAAACATTTATATAAGGTATATCCGAAATACCTTTCCAAAAACTAAATTCAGCTGACTCCATTGCCAGTAGCGAAATTCTAACTGACTCAATCAGAAAGAAAGCTTGGCTGTTTGCCATTTCTGTGATCGAGGCTTCCCATACAAAACATCAACCAAATATGATATCTGCGATCTCTATCAGTACATTGTCGTATGCATGTAATCCTGCATTATTTAGACTACATTAAGCTTCGTCTCACATTTAGGATACAGCATCTAAGTGTATAGAAATAAACAAAATTGATGTCTGTTTGTAATTTCAAACAGCTTTTCACAAAATGTGTACGAAAGTTTTTTTTTCGGACTACTGTAATGCTGTTGGCCGCAGCTGGCCTTTACAGCTTCGCCGGACGATAGGGAGCAAGTGCAGATGGCACTCCAAAGCCGCGGAAGGACTTATGGAGCGGTTGAAGGCCGCTGAAGGATAGAGATCAAATTGAGAAGAACTGACAAGAAACTCAATTGAATTACTTTTTTTTTAAAAGCCAGTTTATCAAAAAATCTTTAGTAATGATGTATTCTAGAGAATATTAGGGATCTACATAAAACAGTGAATCGAATGTACAATAAGGAGAGTGTAACTCAGATTCTTCGATGTATTAGAAACTTCATTTCTCACAGTTCAATGAATGGGCGCCATTGTTCAAAGTTTCCCATACAAACCGTTACTTACCCCGTAACATAACTGTGAAGGTGTTTGTTGGTTATTTTAAGTGTTTCATCATTTGGTTTTGATGTATAGTGTCACAGTTATATAAAATTTGCTTTTTTATATATATATATATATATATATATATATATATATATAATAATAATAACCCTGGACAATTTACAGAGCGCCATCTAGTCCCACAGCAAGCAGAGCTTGTATTATGGAGTGCTAGACAACTGATATAAATATATAAATACAATTGTATTAGAAATGCATACATAGAAAAAAACCCAGACTGATACAAACAATCATATACATGAATACAAATGTTTGCACTGTGCGAGGAATCGAACCCGCGACCATCGCATGTAAAGCGGTGTGCTAAACTGCTAGACCATTGAGGTCGTCTGCATATTTATTATAATATCTCAGGACAATTTATACAGTGCCATCTAGTTCCAAGCTAAGCAGAGCCTATATTACCAGAGTCTCCCACAGTACTCTCACTGCACAGATACTCAGTACAAACATTAGTATTCATGAGTATAAATATATGGATCGGTCTGGGTGTTTCCTATGTATATTATGTATGTATTTACAAAAAATATTTCATTATCTCTATCACCTAAAAGTTACATATAAGCTCTGCTTAGCTTGGGACTAGATGGCACTGTATGAATTGTACTCAGAACATATTTAGTGTTGTGTCAAATACAACGTCGTCTCTGACCACCCCATCTACGATAATAACCGTGATATATAGTGAAGTAATTACGAAACTAGTAGTTTTCCTCAAAACAAAGATATATTGTTCCACGTATCTCCGCCGAAGAGCTATTGTATATGGACAAAAACGTTCAATATATTATAACATACAACTATTGTAGTTGTAGAGGAACCAGTCCACACAACTCCGTTCGCTCTCAAAGTTATTTCTAAAGCGAAATCGAATAATTTCTCATATCTGTAAACTAATAAATTCCGTACTATTGTGGCAATAACAAAAGATTACATTAAAATTGCATGCAAGCTACTTAAATTATACTATCTGGATGCAGTTGAACATAAAAGCAAAAATTTAGAACATCTCTAGGTCAGGTATGACCAACATGCGGCCTGCGGGCCGCTTGCAGCCCCTTAGTAATACGGCTGGCAACGGCAGTGAATGTAGGGTAAAATAGATAACTAACCAATCTTGTAGTAATGTACTTAGTAACTTAGTTGTACAATTAGGTTATGTTACCATTATATTTAGGTTTCAATTGACTGTAATATTTATTTATTGCCTAGTTAATATTACAAAATTTTACATTTTTTATTAAAAAAAAAATTAAAGCTAAAGGTATTCTTGAATGTAAACGTAGTAACTTATATGACATAATAATAGAAAAACAATGTCATAAAAAATGTATGGTTTAAAAATAGAAACAGCTATAAAAAAAAGGTCTGTCGCCAACAAATAGTACTAATTTATTGTCAAAGAAGATAGTCCATTTTGTGAGTGACAACTTAATGATATAACTTAACCTATGTTGGTAATGAAAAATAAAATAAAAATTTATACCTTAACCTGTCCCATCCAATGTCTTCGAATGGGACAGTATATTTTATAGAACTTTAGACATGTTTATGCGGCCAAGCATTCCTATATTTTTTTTTTTCTAATTTCCTTTAAGTTTTTTTTTTCTGTTTAAATTTAGGGACTTTAGTACAATCTTAGTACATGCCAGTCCCATTGTACCCTTCAGATTTCTCTCGTCTATATTTTGTTATAATAAAAAGGTAGTACACACTAAACCAAAACAATTTTCTGTGACGACTTTCTCACTTGTCGGCGACTTGTGTGACATGCTTGAACATGCGATACAAACGTGTGAATCAAAATTTGTGTAGGAATCTTTACATTTTCAAAATTTAATATCATTTTCATATATTTTATTTTTGTAATTGTTGCACTGTTTGTTATTTTTTTTTTGTTTGTTTAATGTGTGTTATTATTTCTTCTACTAAATAAATATCATTTCATTTCATTTCATATTGATGTTTATCATAAATAATGTTATGTACATTATAAATAGGTATAACTTTATGCGACCCGCCAAAAAATTTAAAATTTAAAATTGGCCCATTGATTGAAAAGGTTGCTCACCCCTGCTCTAGATAGCAATATCTATTGTTCTTCTGCCACGAATGGAAGGCCCAGCGTTTCTTATCTAACAAACTTTATTTTGCAATTTTGGTTCTTGGAAATCTTTTATAGTTATGACTTGATATCTGGAGGCTTAGTGGAAATGAAATCAAGTTATTTGATCCTTTTCTTTTGAGCTTATTTGATATTTTATAGGTGAATGGCGTTCTTTGATTGCCTACCCTACGAATAGGAATCTGAAAACGTCTACAATGAAATGGCTTATTAGAAAGAAAAAATATTTACGATTCACTTTTTTATTGTAATATTAGTATTGTTATTGTGTTTATTTTTTTTATCTATATTATATTACACTAGTTTCTGTTCTGTTGTCGCGACATCGCGTGGAATTTGACTTTATTTTTCTAAAATAAAAGTAGCCTAAGTTGCTTCGTATTACATCAGCTACCTACCAAAAAAAGTCCCGTCAAAATCGGTCGATCCATTTGAGAGATTAGCCTGAACAAACAAACAGACAGACAGACAAAAATTGTAAAAATGTTATTTTGGTGTATGTACCGTATTTATATTCATATACATGTAGTAAAAAACGGTTATTTCAATATTACAAACAGACACTCCAATTTTATTTATATGTATAGATTATTATCACCTAAATATCATTATCTATATTACATCTTATTAATGATATAAAAGAGGAAGTGTGAGTATGGATGAATAGATGGATTGGTGGCTGTTTGAACGAATACTTTCAAGTAAAATCTACTGAACTGGTTTTGATGAAACTTTACTGTAATATAGCTTATACATCAGAATAACACAAAGGCTATAAATTTCATTCGGGCACAGCTAGTTTATTATTGTAATAATATCCTTAGACAAATAATACTATAATATATACTATATGAAAGATATGACTAGATGTCGTTGTTTTATTTGTCTAAGGATAAATAAATCTGATAATAGAGATAGAGAGAGATAAATCTGGAACTGAAACCGCACAACACAGCTACATTCTTATAATAGTAATCTCCCTGGACAATTAACACAGCGCCATCTAGTCCCAAGCTAAGCAGAACTTGTGTTTTAGGTACTAGACAACTGATAGATTTAGTTAAATACATTTTTTTGTAAATGCATATACGAGTCTTCTATACATATATATATAAAGCACCCAGATTACAAACAACCATACTCATGAATACTCGTAAAGGAATCGAACCCAGGATAGCGCTAAACCACTAAACCACCGAGGCCGTAATGATATGATAATTCAAGAAACACAATTCTATAAATAGTAGTGTAAGCCTCATTAATAATAATCTCAATGCCATCGCCAGCTTCCAACCAAATAGAATTTCTAAAACTGTAAGGAATCGAACCCAGGATTGTGTGCGCTAAACCACTAAACCACCGAGGCCGTAATGATATGATAATTCAAGAAACACAATTCTATAAATAGTAGTGTAAGCCTCATTAATAATAATCTCAATACCATTGCCAGCTTCCAACCAAATAGAATTTCTAAAACTTGAGATAAACTTAATGTAGCCGAGTGCCACCCCAACAAATCCCTGGAGGTGGTGGACTCAAATTGGACAATCACAGCTTTCGCAAACCTGACTACCTTACTACAAATGTAAGCAAGATTATTGCTGACTCTTTTTAT
The DNA here is from genome assembly GCF_030625045.1 of Achroia grisella. Lineage (NCBI taxonomy): Eukaryota > Metazoa > Arthropoda > Insecta > Lepidoptera > Pyralidae > Achroia > Achroia grisella. Next base: position 507,939 of record NW_026712578.1, on the reverse strand, counting down.
TTAACGACCTTTAATTCCGGCAAAAATGTTCCGCAAAGATGACTTCTCTCAGCGAATCTATTTGAAATAGAAATAGAAATAATCTTTATTCAAATAAACTCATTACATGCACTTTTGAATAGTCATATTTTTATTCTACCACTCATTCGGAATGCAGATTCATCACAAGAAGAATGGGCAAAAAACTTGATTGTTGCTGTTTTACATAAAAATGGTTAAAAATGATAGTTTTAGAGATTTTCTCGAATAGCTACTGCCACATAGTAAAGTGGAAATAAATAAATAAATAAATAGGTGTGGACATAAAAGGTTATATTCACCTATTTATTTTAATGATGACTGGCTTATCCGTCATACTCGTGAACGGGTGCTGCTAATGTGGATTGGTCTGTTCGGGTTACGAACACTGATTAGACTACTCTCTTTTGAATTCATCACACATTTTATTCATCGCAAGACGAATGAGCAAGAAACTTGTGTGGTGCTCTTTTTAATAGATGTTTTTTTTTTACATAAATAATTACAGTATAACAAGTAAGAGGCACGCGATAATAGAAATAGAAATAGAAATAGAAATAGAAATAGAAATAGAAATAGAAATAATCTTTATTCAAATAAACTCATTACAAGCACTTTTGAATAGTCATATTTTGATTCTACCACTCATTCGGAATGCAGATTCATCACAAGAAGAATGAGCAAGAAACTTGTGTGTTGCTCTTTTTAATAGATGTTTTTTTTTATATAAATAATTACAGTATAACAAGTAAGAGGCATGCGATAATCAACATAGAAGTCGCTACGCACTCATTATTAATGTAATCAGATAATATTGTCAGTGCTATAGATTTAAAGTTTTTCTATAAAAACATTATTATCGTTAACGAATTCTTCAATTTTATAGTAAGCTTTTTTGCAAAGGAACTGTTTTATTTGACATTTAAATCTTTTTTCTGGCAGATTTATAACAGACTCTGGTATTTTATTGTAAAACCTTACGCAATTGCCATAAAACGAATTACTAACTTTAGCCAAACGACATTTAGGTAAAATCAGTTTGTTATTGTTACGTAAGCTTTTATTAGTGCAATCACTAACTCTTTTGAAACTGTCTATATTCCTTCTGGCATAGATGATATTTTCATAAATGTATTGAGAAGCAACGGTGAGGATATTTGATTCCTTAAAACACTCTCGCAATGACTCCCTGGAACCCATACCATAAATGGAGCGAATGGCCCTCTTTTGTAAAGTAAATATTGTATTTATATCAGCTGCTTTGCCCCATAACAAAATACCATACGACATAATGCTATGGAAATAGCTAAAATAGACAAGTTTAGCCGTTGCCACGTCTGTTAATTGTCTAATTCTTCTTACCGCGTAAGCGGCAGAACTAAGTCGACTCGCCAATTTAGTAATATGAGCACCCCATTGCAACTTGGAATCTAATGTGATACCTAGAAATACAGTATCGTCAACAAAATTAATAGATTTATTGTCCAATACGATTTTTGAATCTACCGGCCTTACATTGGGGAGAGTAAATTTGATACATTTAGTTTTATTTGCATTTAGTAGCATATTATTTGCCGTAAACCATTTTAAAACATAAGAGAGAGAACCGTTTACTTCGTCCATATCATCAATATGTCGATTGACTTTGAATACTAATGAAGTATCATCAGCAAACAGAACTATGTCAGCTATCTTTTCTACCATATAAGGAAGATCGTTTATGTAAACTAAAAATAAGAAAGGACCTAGAATAGAGCCCTGAGGAACACCCATTTTAATACTAGTTCCCTCAGACTTTACCCCATTTATTTCAACAACTTGCATTCTATTATTTAGATAGGATTTCATCATGCATAGTGCTTCATATCTAATACCGTAATATTCTAATTTGAGTAAGAGTGTTTCATGATCAACGCAATCAAATGCTTTTGAGAGGTCACAGAATACACCGATAGCATCCTGTGACCTCTCCCAACAGTCAAAAATGTGTTTCATTAAAGCTACACCAGCGTCAGTAGTTGATTTACCGGCCGTGAAACCAAATTGCCGACTGTGAAGCAGTCTATTTATTTTAAAGTGGTGAAGCATCTGATTGAGCATAATTTTTTCAAACACTTTACTTAGTACTGGTAAGATACAAATGGGCCTATAATTACCTACTTCAGTTTTATCCCCTAACTTAAAAAGTGGAGTTATTTTACTATGTTTCATTAAATTGGGAAAAACACCGTCAAAAATACATTTATTGAAGATAGTTACTAAATATGGAGCAATAACATCTATAGCGGTGTTAATAACTTTAACAGACATGCCCCAATGGTCTTCAGTATTTTTTAAATTTAATTGTTTAAATGTTTTCGTAATTGTAGCAATGTCAATAAATGTAAATTTAAATGTAACCGGACACGAAGCAACATTGTCAATAAGGAATGATTTAGCTGTACTTGGAGAAGAGTCCAAAGAGGACGTAATATCAGTTGGAATACTAGCGAAAAATTTTTCAAAAATATTGACTATTTCTTTTGTGGACGTTACTAGTTTATCATTATAATTTAACGTAAAATCATTATATGGACTTTTAACTTTGCCAGTTTCTTTATTAATAATATTCCACACTGTCCTAATCTTATCCTTGGATTCTTTAATTTTTTTATTTAGATAATTAGACTTTGCTACATTACATACCTTTTTAAAAGTTTTTGAGTATCTTTTTACATAATTTACGAATGTACTATCGAAACGGTATTTTTTTTGATCATATAAATCAAATAATATATTTCTACTTTTAAGAATTCCCTTTGTAGCCCATTCTGAAAATTTTGTTTTGTTACTAATACTGATAGTTTTTTTGTTAAAAGCCTTATTATACTCGTAAGAAACAATATTGAAGAAATCTGTATAAAGTTTGTTTGGATCATCAGATTGAGGACAAAAATCTAATTTACTACGAACTGATATTTTAAATTTATTGATCTTATAACTAGTCAAGTCTCTTTTTAATAAATTAATTTTCCTAATTTTGTTTACGTGATTTGGAAAAATTACTAATTGACCACAGTGATCAGAAGGAAGGTTGTTTAATATTATTTTATCTAAATATTCACTGTTGCTAAATATGTTATCCAAACAAGTAGCAGACGTGGCTGTGATACGAGTGGGTTCGTGGAAGACATTACTCAAGTCAAAAGATTGAAATAAACTCATTAATTTAGTTTTTGTGGTGTTATGTGATAAAATGTCAACATTGAAATCACCACACACTATAAATTTTTTGTTAATATTAAATACTCTTTTTAAAATATCCTCCATTACCTCTTCAAATAAATTATAATCACTATTTGGAGGTCTATATACACACATAACTATATAATTTTCTAGTTCCACGCAGGAAATTTCAATACAACACTCAACGGAAAGATTGCCAATATCACTACGTTCTTTTACTTTTATATTATTTTTCACCAATATCATGGAACCTCCTCTATTTACTATTTTTCTATTAAAGCAGCTGACAATATTATAATTGTTTAAGCTTAACATCATATTGCTCACTTTGAGCCAATGTTCAGTTAAACATAAAACATCTATATTATTTTTTTCTAAAAACAATTGAATAATTAATTCACAGCCGAGAAAACTTTGTATGTTCTGGTGAACAATTTTCAATTCTGATAGCTTTCCCTTTGTCTTTTTCAGCAGTTTAAATCTGCAGTCATATTTAAATTTTTGTAAATAAATGGATTCTTACTAGAATCAATATTTATGTCAATATTTTCAGAATGTTTAGTATTAACATTAGTACAAATACTACTAATTGGATTAGTGCAACCCATTATATTACTTATAATGGGGTCATTTATATTATAAGCTAGTAAACTAGCTATATTTCTTATTTGTTTTTTAGGCAGATAAAATCTATCTCCAGTCATACAAAAGTTTGTAACAAATTTGTTACTATCAAAAAATAAAAAGTCATTATGACGACAAGTCATATTATAAATTAAATTATTAATATAATATATAAACTTATTTTGTTCAATAGTCAGAGAATGACAGTAAGGAAATGCACATAAAATTATTTTACCTATGCCCAGCTCAGCAATATTAAGCAAAGAGTAATAATCAACATAGAAATCGCTACGCACTCATTATTAGTGTAATTAGATAATATTGTCAGTGCTATGGATTTAAAGTTTTTCTATAAAAACATTATTATCGTTAACGAATTCTTAAATTTTATAGTAAGCTTTTTTGCAAAGGAACTGTTTTATTTGACATTTAAATCTTTATATTCTTATTCTTTATTCTTTCTTATTACTATTGTTATAATATACTAGTTACTCGTCCCGGCTTCGCATGAATGTACATGTATTATATATATAAACCTTCCTCTTGAATCACTCCATCTATTAAAGAAACCGCTTTAAAATCCGTTGCGTAGTTTTAAAGATTTAAGCGTACATAGGGACAGACAGCGATAGCAATTTTGTTTTATACTATGTAATGACTAGTTATCCCGCGCAACTTCGTCTGCATCACACTTATTTGACATTTACCATTATATTTAGTTCAATATATAATATTTGTAAGATTTCTACTTTTCCGATACTTCAGCAGAGTTACAACCAGCCTGAGCTGAGGAGGAATACATATACACCCGGGCAAAGCCGGGGCTAGTACCTAGTAATAAATAAAACGTGGTAAAAATATTTATGTTAATTCTTTTGTTATTTTAATATCTACAACCAACTATAGTATAGCCAGATAGATAGATAGATAGATAGAGAGATAGACTGCGGAATACAATTGCACTAGTGGAGGAAAGAAATAAATCCGATATACAGTACACTGTTACCGGATTGAACTGGTTTTATCCAGTTTTTTTCTAGTCTCCCCAGGAAACTGAGTAGTCTTCCGAGTGCTGAAACTAATACAGCGTCAAACCGAGTGCAGTGGAAATCGGAATGAAATGATTTAAGAATAATTTAGCGTCTCGTTAAACCTACTCCTCGGTGAGGCAACAGCGATGGTGGATTTAAATATTTTAGACTTTAAAAGAAATACTTTCTTTATTTGGTTTATTTTAAAGGATTCCTGTAATGTATAGAAAGAATGAAAGAAAGAAAGAGAGAAAAATATTTTATTCGGTGCTTTTCAACAATGTTACAATATAAAAAACAAACAAACGGAAAAAATAGATCAAATGAAATGTATATATAATTAAACTTAATTTACCATGTAGATAATTGAAAATAATATTTTTTTATATCCATATAGGCACTATGTGAACATACAGTATACACCAAAATAGAACATAATACATCTACACATATAAATAAAATTGGAGGGTCTGTTTGTAATATTGAAATAACTGTTTTTTACTACATGCATATGAACATAAATACGTACCGTATACTTAAAAATAACATTTTTTACAATTTTTGTCTGTCCGTCTGTTTGGTCCAGCTAATCTCTGAAATGGCTGAACTGATTTTGACGGGACTTTTATTGGCAGGTAGGTAACTTAAGCTACTTTTATTTTAGAAAAATTAAGTTAAATTCCACGCGGACGAAGTCACTAGGACAGCTAGTTTTTAAAACATTAATATTTAATAAGTCGTATAGGTACATGAAATTCATGTTACAAAATTAGATCAACCAAAAAAATGGGACACGATCTAAAAGAATGCAAATCAGTTGAGATGAGTTTTTGACTGACACTTCAAATTATGTAAACCGATATATTTAAACGCATAATATTATGACCGAAGTATCTTAAAAAGCGGGCGAAGACGGCCATTTTGTTTACCTTTCAAGATGGCGGTTGTTTCGTTGTATTCTATCAACATAGGTTATTTCACGGCAGGGCTTTTAGTATCGAGTGGTTTTAAGTTCTTACTCATCCTGCATTTGAGAAGCGCATTTTTCTCCTTGCCCATCATCTATACATATCATAAAAGTTTTTTTGATCGTTGTCTGTACGTGGAAAATAATGCTGAACCCAAAATATTTATTCTTAGAATTTTTTTCTGTTTGTCTGTGCATTGGTGTACACTAATATCAGAGATGTCTTAACGGTATTGAGTTCAGTTTCCATTATTTAACTGAATTAAGCATCACTATATATTCTGTTTATATTATTACAATCGGTCTATAAAACTACAAAAATTTTACAAAGAATTCTATAAAAAGATATATCAATTGAGTTTCTTGGCAGTTCTTCTCAACTGAAGTAGTTAGCCCAACTGGACTGCAGGGATAATGATAAAAATTATGACGTGCACAAGAGGCTGAAATGTTTTTCTTCTTTCATCTTTTACCTTTTCTTTCTTATGTCTAATGTTAGACATTAGACAGAAACAAGATGCGCGCATATTTCTTTTATTGTAATCGCAAACTAAATCTAAACCCGTACAGGCACGAAAGTAATAACCACTCTCCATTATCATGCCATCTCTAATGTGTTTCCATAGCTTTCTCAATAATACAGATGCATTAGGAATGCGATATGCCTCTTGTTGCCAGAAATTGCACTACTCAATGGTTTTGTGTATTTTTTTTAATTCCACTACCATTAGAGGCGCAGTTTGGTCCATGAAATTTCCAAGCTACATTCGAACTCAATTCACAACCTGATGATGCCTCGTTGAGAGGCCAAACACGCGTCGCAATATGGGTGTAGACTCAATGATGGTCGGAATTTGATCACCATCAGAGAAGGTCGTAACGGTAGTCAAGTTTCCGCACTGAATATTTGTGGTCGCACATATGCTAATAGCAGCGGAATTAAACAAAATAATATAAATACATTAAATAATGAAATGCTAATGCTAACAGCTAATTCGATGAAGTATATAGAAATTGTACTATCTAGCAACAATAAAACATAGCACAGTTGCTTTAAAGGCGAAACAATTAAAATTTTGCATGTCAGGCAAGTAGTAGAAAATTTAATAATGTGCGTATAACTTGGCCTTTATACAATCCAACTAGACAACTGTTCACTTCAAGAAGCAATTACACCGGAGAACTGACAAGAATCTTAACAGTTAGTGTTTTAAGACTAAAATAGTGCAGCATTTTGTATTTTTTTATTCCTGCCCACAAAATCTATGGATGTTTTAGTTTTATATTTATTTGTATTATTATCCCGATTTTTTTTGGTATCGGCAAACAAGTATACGGCATAAGCATCAGATGGTAAACCGTTACCGTAGTCTTTGGACTACGTGCGCGTTGTACACCCTTAAGAATCCTTATTATACCCCGTATATATTTCATCTGAACATGAAACCCGAAAATTACGCAATTCCACCATTCATATTTGAAACCACTCATAAAATTCATAAAGCAAAAAGGTGTAACGCCGAATTCACTAATTTCGTTCCGCAATAAGGCATCGTCGGTTTCAAATGCTATAATTCATTTGGAGTGTCTGCAGTGACATCGCCATTTCCTAGACGTCTCTTTACTTCATTTGAATTAGAACGCTGCCTTTTTTCCCTCAAAAATTTAACGCGATCGTGTAAGAATTCAATTTTAGCTTCCTTTCTCAAAAATTTAAAAGCTAAGGGGTGATAAAGTGTAAGGAAGGGTGAATTTATTATCAAACGGTAGCAGGTGTTGGTCTGCGGAATCCATTACGAATAAAAGTTGTTTTATTACGTTTTGTCTTTCTGTTTTCGTATGGGAATATTAACAATTCATTGGAATGGTTGTGGAAACGGTTTGGCTAGTTGATAGAATAGAGTATGCTTTAATGCATTTTCGATTCCATGTAGTGCGTACAAAACGATTTACATTGACAGGAAACAGCGGAAATCATATTTTAACATTTTAATACATAAGTTGCACAAGTCTGTTATTATGCTTTAGATCTTTAATACTCTGTTCATATATTAGTGTTGATTTTAAGTTAAAATCTTTGGATTGTAAACTGTAGTTTTAAAACATTTATTTTTAGTAACTGGCAAACAAATTGGCCTATTTGCTGTATATTACATGAACAACACTGCGTACATCATGTTATCATGTGATAAATATTTTTCTTAAATAACTGGCAATAAAGTTGGCATATTTGCTGATTAGTGGAAACAGTATATTTTATGTTACGTTATCATGTTATACACTCATAATCCTTTAACGGAAATATATAACAGGTATCAAAGCAAGATTGCTTTCTATGCAAGCAGATGCTTGGCGACTAAATTAGAATTAGTATTTATAAATCAGTTTATTGATTCTTTATGAGCGTGTAGACAACATAGCTACTATATCTATCTATCTATACATCTGTCAAATCAAATTCAAAAATTCTATTTATTAATTTCTGACCTTTCGACCTTATTGTCTTTCTTACGTACGCCAAAATTTTTTGCACTATCCCTACCGTCCCAAATTAAAGGATTGTTTCTAAAAATGTAAATTGAGAATTCGTCTCGTCCGTTCTGTCTGAATCAGACCTCCTAAACCAGTATCGGAATTAGATTTTGAGCGACGTAATTAATAGGTCGATTGGAAATTCCTGTTATGAAGCTATGGATTACTGGAATCGTTTAGCAGTGTACTCAATTATTGGGATACATCTGATGGTTAATCAGTTCAGATAGTTAAGTTATTCAGTTTACATTGAGAAGCATATTGTTAGCAACACAATAGGCAATATCTTACTTATTAATATTATAAACACGAAAGTTTGTAAGTATAGATGGATGGATGGATGTTCGTTAATCTTACACGCAAAATCTACTGAACAGATTTTGTTGAAACTTTACAGTAATATTGCTTATATATCAGAAAACGCATATATGCGTATAATCCTTTTTGCCACGCACAACCTCATTGTGGTATCACCTTCCAGCAATGGTATTTCCGATATTGAAACCTTCAAGAAAAGAGCTTATTCCTTTTTAAAAGGCCGACAACGTACTTGCAATTCCCCTGGTGTTGCGGGTGCTCACGGCCGGCGGTAATCACTTACCATCAGGTGAGCCGCATGCTAGTTTGTCCCCTGTGTTATAAAAAAAAAATGGTCTATGCGTTTGTTATAGACGATTTATGGCGTGATGGTCCATGAAAAGTTCTTTTCGTGGCTGTATAAACCAATACGAGAGCGGCATGGGAAAAGAAAACGTATAGGCTATAATATAAAATATATTATGTAAATTTGGCGAAATATAATGATCAATGTCAAGTAAATGTGATGGTAAAGAAGTTGCGAGGGCCAGTCAGTCCTTTAATGTTGTTACCATACTACGGTATGGTAGTTAGATTTGGGTATATTGTAAAGAGATTGAAAGTAGAATAAAAGCTGTCTAAATTTGAATACTGCGCAGAATCTGCGTATCAAAGGTCAGACCGCATTACATCAACACAGAGCGAATCGATTTGAAAGAAAAGTAAGGTTGGTGTAAAATTGTGAATGTGGATAGATTATATTTTATACTACAATAGTGGGAAACAAGCATACGGCCCATCTGATGGTAAATTATTTTTATTATTTATTTATTGCAGGCAACTAGGCCCATATATGATATGGGCCCATATATATATGGATAATACCTTATAGACTAACATACATATGAAATATTTTAAAATTAATATATTGATCTTGTCTGTGTGGTCACGCCACTGACGACGACAATATATATGGTATGGTATGGTGGCATTAGCGTAGCCTTTGGACGCCTGAAATACCAGTGGTATCACGTGCGCGTTGCCAACTCTTAATAAACCTTATTATACTCTTCTTGAAAAACTCCATGATAACAGAAGAGTGACTTAGATTAACGATATCGAAGAGAAAACACCAGAAGGAGAAAGAGGTGAAAGCTGTCCATGTTTCATCCGCTGCCCCAGAGGGGTAAGAAAGCGAACAGAACTTGGAAGCGGAAGTAAATGAGACTGAACTACCCACGTAAATTAGTCCAACCTTTAAGAGTGCCATTAGTTAGTTGTACCTTTAATAGAGTTGCCGTAGAAATTCAAAGTTACTTCATGTACATATTCACCTGGCTGTTTTTATTCATACACATAAACTTTAACACACACTAAACAACGTGGATGAATAAATGACAAGTTTACGATGTGTGCTCCACTGAACGTTGGTTTGCGAAGTGTAGGTCACCTTTGTTAGCGACAAATTGGACGATAAATATTGTGTTGTAATATTGCAATAAATAAATCTTATATATAAAATTCTCGTGTCACAGTTTTCGTTTCCATACTCCTCCGAAACGGCTCGACCGATTCTCATGAAATTTTGTGATCGTATTAAGTAGGTAGAATCGTATTTTTGTAAATTTTAAAATATATATACATGTTTGCCGGGATCGGTAAATATATATACATGTGTATCGGTTTATAAATGGAATATCTTAAAAACTTTTATAATTATATAAGAATAATAATAATTTATTTCAAATTAAAATTAACAGCAGTTGTATATGATGCTTAAATTGTTACCAATAGAACTTAATCATAACAAAGTTTTTGAGGGTTAGAAAACTGTGTAACGATAAGGTATGAATCTCGCACTATATGTATACGACTTATTTATGTATATTTATTTTAATTGATTACTTTACCATAATTAATAGTATTTTTCTATTATACGTGTGTGATATGATCAAATAAGTATGTATCCTAATCAGAACATGTTTTTTTTTCAGGTAAGTAAATACAGAATACCAGTTTCGGTAAGAATCTTTTCATAATCAATAGCAGAAATACGTTTATGCTGATATTTAAATTGCATTATATATAACATAAAATTTACATTTAAACAAGATTTATTACTCTGTTGATTTCCTAATAATTTATAATATCAATAATTAATAATTAGATTTTTTGATGTAATGGAAAATATACGAGTAAATGTACATTTAATAGAAAATATTTAAAATAATTTTTATACCAATATATATAAAATTGTTATTATTAATTACGGTTTCACTAGAAAACGAAAATAGAATTGACTCATTTATTTAGGTGTAATATTCTTTAATTATCAAATTTTAGAACAAAAATATATTTATATTTTTAGGAATAAATATTAAATTATTGCCTTTTATTGATTACGTTTTATATTCACGAGAAATATTTCAAATTATTCACACATATTTTATTTAATATTATTTATTTATCAAATTACAAACAAGATTATTTTTATTTATTTATCAAACACGAAAACAGACAGACAAAAATTGTAAAACGTGTTAAATTAAATTTTGGTGTATGTATCGAATTTATATTCATATGCGTGTAGTAAAAACCGTTATTTCAATATTACAAACAGACACTCCAATTTTATTTATATGTATAGATGTATAGATTGAGAAATTACAATGATGTTACGCTTTCACTGAGACCATACCTCGCTTTGAACTAGCGAGCACCAACTATTTCACGTTTCCCAAATTTAAACAAATCGAATTTTAGTCAAACCATATTTTAGTTTACGATATGGCTTTTTGGCCGATAGTCTAAATTGGGTTTCATTTTACTAACTAATGACAGTGTTAATTGACTAGCGTTTTAGCTAATTATTACTCTATATCGGCTTTTAACGTTATTTAGAATAGGGTATCCTTGTAATATGAGATGGTTATTCAAGACGGGGGGCAGTGTTATGTGAGAGTTTCTTCAACTACCGTCACTTGATGTTTCTCAAACTACCCGCCAAAAACTAAAATACCATCCAGATATGGATGAATGGCGGTCCTCTGCAGTGCGTTTATCTAGAAACCATTTGCTACGCATTTGGCATTCAGGTAGATGTTATAACGTAGGCATCCGCTAAGAAGGGATTCTGATAAATTCCACCCCTAAGAGGATACATTAACCGCAGGTACAGGTACAGTACAATATAAATAAATAAAAGGTCGACAACGTACTTGCTATTCCCCCACCCCGACCACACTTTTACACACACACACGACACCGTCCTCGCCGGCGAAGACGACGACCTCAAACACACAATATCGCGCATTCAACCGGGCGCCTGCGCGCGCCGGGGCGCTCCACACCGGCGCCCCCGGGCGCCCCTCCGATCGATCCCCCGTCCAATTCAAACGGGGATCGAAATTACGACGGCCTGAGCCGAGGTTCGAACCCCTAGTGGTGCCCTCAGACTAAAGTCGTATCCGTCGGGCAGGAGTTGGTCTTCAGCCGCTCCATAAGTCCTTCCGCGGGTTTGGAGTGCCATCTGCACTCGCCCCATAACGTCCGGTGAAGCTGTAAAGGCCAGCTACGGCCAACAGCATTAGAGTAGTCCGAAAAAAAAAAAAATTGCAATTTCCCTGGTGTTGCGGGTGCTCATGGGCGGCGGTAATCACTTACCATCAGGTGAGCCGCAAGCTCGTTTGTCCCCTATGCTATAAAAAAACTTGTCATATGCTCTTTAATGGTATTCTAAAATATATCTCCCATACAATAAACCGTTTATCAAGCTGTATGGGCAATAAGCCATCCCAAAAAGATGTCCCCAGTAAAATTGCATGTATAGAAAATTCTCAGGTTAAACGAAGTTATTTTTTTATGGGCGGAAATAAAGAAAATGTCGGTCTGTATAATATTTTATATCTTTATTGTTCCGCGGTTCGCATTTGTGATATTACCAGTTGTGTAAAGGGAAAATTTGCTTGATTCGATGTTAAAGTAAGTTAGGGTTGAAATATAACTTACTACTTGACCCCGCTAACGTTGTTTTGCCATATAAATTAAGATCACTATTAAAAATAGAGATTGATGGTAGAAGGGCTGGCGTTATATGTATTTTTAATGATACACTATTAAAAAATAAAAAATAAAATTTGTCAAAAAAATAACAAATAATGTTGCATTTTTTAATGTTAAAAAAAGTTAGGGGTGGATAACCCTTAACACTTTGTGGTATGAAACATAGATCGTAGCCGATTCTCAGACCTACTAAGTATGCGTATAAAATTTCATGAAAATCGGTGAAGCCGTTTTAGAGGAATATAGTAATAATAATAATAATAATCTCAGGACAATTCACACAGCGCCATCTATACCCAAGTTAAGCTAGCTAGAGCTTGTGTTATGGGTACTAGATAACTGATACATATACATAGATATTTTTTTTTGTAAATACATACATATTATACATAGAAAACACCCAGACCATGACTGACATGACCAGACTCATAAATACAAATGTTTGTGCCGTGCGTTTCGGTCGTAAAGCGGAGGACCACCGAGGTCGTCATTAGTAATATATCAATAGTAACTTGCATTGTGACACAAGAATTTTATATATAAGATCTAGATGAAATAAACAAGCAAATGTCATTCAAACAAACCAACAAACTCGTATGTTTGAATGAACTAATATATCTATGCGTCAGGCAGTTGGCCTTCAGCCGCTCCATAAGTAGTTCCTTTGGCTTGGAGTGCCATCTACATTCGCCCCCTATCGTCCGGTGAAGCTGTACCTACAGCATTGGAGTATTCCAAAAAAATGAGTCGCTCCAGTTCCTTCCTAAGGTTTGGAGTGCCATCTGCACTTGCCCCCTATCGTCCGGTGAAGCTATAAAGGCGAGCATAGGAGTAGTCTGAAAAAAAAGCTTGCATTTCCCCTGGTGTTTCTGGTGCACTTATGGTTATGCTATAAAAAAACGCAGCCTACAAAACAGCTGACTGTCTGGCTGAAATAGGTAAGACAGAGTTGCCCCCACAGACTTAGAATTAAACGGCGAGCAAAACCGCCAAGCATAACTAGTAATTTATATCAACTAAATTCAGATTTCTTTCGCATTTTGTGAGAAGACTTTCAGCTCTTGGGTCGCCGTCAGGCGCACCTGTTCGTGTTGTGCTTTAAACATTTTACCTGAGCGCTAAAATATTTAATACGGCAATTTTGTTCTCAATTTTATATCGCGAGAACTATATTAAATGGAAGGACGGACGGAAGGCGATATTGGAATTTAAATTTAAATATACCCCTATATGCTATAGGTTTATATTTGTGACTTTGTCTGTGATAATCTATACAAAGAAACAAAATAGACACGTTTTATGTATAGTCCGTTTGTAATTTCAAATTAACATCTTTTCACTAAATGTATATCTATATATATATATATAGTACTTAAATTAAAAATAAATTTAAAAAAAATGTGTGTCTGTTTGTTCTTACAAATCTCTGAAACGATTAAACCGATTTCCACAGGACTTTCTCTCGTAGATAGCTAATCTTATGAGGAGTCATTTAAGCTACTTTTATTTTAGACATTTTATTTGTTTTAGCTCATAGTAGTCGTAGCTTGATGTTATATATAGCATTTGGGATTAAAATACCTTTCTAACAGTGAAAAATCACCAAAACCGGAGATTATCCCGAACAGACAAACAAACAGTTTTTACCTCTTTATAATATTAGTATGAATGTTGAATATTAACATATGTTATATATAAAATTCTCGTGTCACGATGTTAGTTACCATACTCCTCCCAAACGGCTTGATCGATTTTTATGAAATTTTATATGCATATTCAGCAGGTCTGAGAATCGGCTACTATCTTTTTTTCATATACCTAAATGGTAAGGGATACCCCTAAATATATATTTTTTTAGTTTTTCGACACAATATTTTATTTTCATTTTATTATTATTTAGTATTGAACCCTAATTTTCACCCGTCTAATATCAACCCCTATTTTTTAATAGCGATTTTAATTTATATGCCGAAACAACATTCGGGTCGGGACTTTATATAAAGTTGTCATTGTAATCTCAGATCTAACTGCCGTTATCCAATAAACGTTATGTTGCAAGAAAAAACTCCAATTAAACTCGCGCCGACACAGCTCAGCACAGTTATTAGAGGATACAAAACAATTGTGACGTAAATTGGTTGCAAATTGCGTAAAATCGAATATTACACGCATTTTAGTTTGACGTGTATGCCTTGAGAAATATCGTGATATATTCACAGCCTCGGTGGTATAGTGGTTTAGCACTTTACTTCTAATAGTCGCGGGTTCGAGTCCGGATACGGTGGACACATTCATAAGTATGATTGTTGGTATCGATTTGGGTGTCTTCTATGTATATTATGTACGTATTTACGAATGTTAAATACATTATATTTTATTAATCTAATTGGTATATATACAGTTATCAAGTACTCATAACACAAGCTCTGGTTAGTTTTGGATAGATAGCGCTGTATGAATTGTCCAGAGTAATTACTATTATTATATATTTTTTATATATCCACCTTATAGTAAGCGATAAGCGGTAACTGTCACCTAACAGCATCACGTTATCATGTGACTCGTGTGATATCACTCACAGGTACCCATTCTGGAGAACGAAGATATTATGCCTCTTAATTTGTAATTTCACTGTTCATGTATAGCCATCTACCATTTGGTATTAGGTGGCCAATAACCATGTCTGCCATTTCAATTACATAAAAAAACATATCAGTTCCAAATTCAAATTCGATGTAGATTCATAAGAAAGGCACAATAATGACCATGCCCGTTCTGAGAAGCGCCTATCGTGAAAGAAGAATTCTGTAATTTCAATATTCATGTATATAAGAGGTTACCATTTACAATTAGATGGCCAAAAGGCGTGTCTGCCATTTCAATTAGAAAAAAAAAACATATCAGTTCCAAATTCAAATTCAACGTAGATTCATAAGAAAGGCACACCTCTATCTGGCGAAGACACGTAACCCAATTTTGCGGGAAAACAAAACACGGTTTTAATTATATTTGTTCCCCGCGTGAGGCATCCTACCGCTGTGCATTACTGTATAATGTGAAACATTTGTCAGGAACGAGAGTTTAGGGTTGTCAGTCTAAAGAAAATTAGATATATATTATAATAGGTAAGAGTTTTTTTATGTATCTTATTACATGTATGTAGGTTTAATTACAAGTAGAATATATTAGAGAATATTTAGACTAATATAATAATAATAATTTCAGGACAATTCACACAGCGCTATATATACCCAAGTTAAGCTAGCTGAAGCTTGTGTTACGGGTAGTTGATAACTGATACAAATACATAGATTTTGTTTCTTAAATACATGCATATTATATATAGAAAACACCCAGACCGATACAAACAATCATAAACAAAAATGTTTGTACAGTGCGAGGAATCGAACCCGCGTCATTGGAAGTGAGGCGGTGCGGAGGCCTAAACCGCTTAAATATATCAGTTGCCTAGTAACCTTAATACGACACAAGAAATTGTCATCAAGGATTCTCGTACGGTTGACATCCCTGGGCGGGATGGGAATTGTTATCGTTAGGGTTGCCACACACACAGGTAACCGGCATAAATTCCCGCGTACACCATCTTCCGTGAACGGTGTAACTCACAATTTTACGTTTTCAATATATTTTATTATACGAAAATTTGCCGTCTCCATTTTATTGTACATAGCTTGATAACAACTGTGTTCGATTTGGGAAATGGCGATTACGTGGATGTTATCTTGTCAAGGGCGGGGCATTGTGTCGGTAGGGTTGTCGCTACACAGGTAAGGTCTCCCGTAACGAGGTTGCTTCGGAAATGACAATGCAATTCTGTTACAACTTTACACTGAATAAAGTTAAATACGATATTATCCTGTTAATAGATCCTTATTTAAAACAATACGTTAGTTAATTTCAGGGAAATAGCTAAAATACGGTCAATAATAATAAACCTCAATTCACACAGCATCATACTAGATGACTCAAGCTAAGCAGAGCTTGTGTTATGGGTAATAGACAACTAATATAAATATATAAATACATTTTTTTTGTAAATATATGCATAGTGTATACAGAAAACACCCAGACCGATACAAACAATCATACTCATGAATACATATGTTTGTACCGTGCGGGAATCGAACATGCGACCATTGGAAGTAAAGCTGTGTGATAAACAGGTAGACTATCGACGCCGTTCATTAATATTTTTAATTTTCTACCATCTAGTCATCTGCGTCGGTGACTTTTTTTAACCTATTTACGCCGCTAAGGAGCTAGTTTTTTAAGTTCTATTTCGCTTGAAGGGTGAGATGTGGCAGTTAAATTACAAGGTATAAAAGTACATTACATTATTACATCAGTGTTTTGCTTGTTAAGTGATTCTCCACTGTGCTGTAGCACACACATGCCTATATATATAGGTTTACCTATATTGTATTGCATTGTTTTAAATAATCTGTATTGTAAACTATTTGTAATAAAGCCATAATTAGAAATAAAAATTCTTATCTATCTATCTACATCTCAGTCAGTACGGTTGGTACGATAGAATAAAATATATTTATCAAAATATTAAATTTTTAACTTACACCATTATTCTGTCGTAACGTTCACTAATTTGGGAGTCCGGTTTTGCGTGGGAAACGTTAGTCATTAGCTTCATGGTTTCGTGACTGGGTCGACAACCTAGATGATGATGGTGATGTCATCTGATAGTTGTCTTTGGTGTTATGCGCCTACGTACCTCCGAAACTCGAGAGATGCTGGCCAGTGTTGCATCTGCAATTGGATATACTTTCATACTCTTTCTCATGCCTCCTTACGTTAATATATACTTTATTGCACTTATAAATACAAGTTTTGAATGTATGTTATAACTTTTGTTTTCAAAGGAGGACTAAAAGAGATCTCTTCCAGTCAACCCAAAATAGCGTGACACAGGAAGTGGTGTGTGGGTCACAGGAGTGCAAACAATAAAATTAAAAAAAGAGAAATTACTAATTATAAACAAAATACTTGCGTTTCTTGCCAGTTCTTCTCAATTAGATCCATATGCTGAACTGGACGGTAGGGAAAAAATAAAATTATAATGTAAAAAAATGTACGTTCATAAGCGGCTAGTGTGTCTCACATGAATTTGTTTCTGTGCTGTTAATTTATATATTAAATAGCAAGAAGACAGTACGTGTGATAAATCACTATACTACCATGAACCGTTAGCTAGGCGGGTGCACCATCCCATTATCATCCATAAAAAAGAATTGAATATTCCAAAAACCTCAAGAAAAAAAAAATTAAAAAAAAATCTACCGCTTACTTTGCTACTTACAGTCGACCACTCCAATTACAAAATATCTACTACAGCAGTCAACACAGGATGTGTCGTTAACAAAAAGCAAAAAGCATGCCCTTTTCATATATACCCATTTCCACAATGTAACCACTTCTATTGGCTGGTGTACCGGGAATTTCAGTTCACCGAAGCGTTACTTTTAATCTGGGATATTGCTATGCGACAATTTCAAACTTGCTACTTCCATCCCTGTCGCTCTCGCCCAAAATTGTATTACTTTGTCCCGTTCGGAAAATTCATTTTAAAAAACTTTAATGGTGTTATTAAGATCTTTCTTAAAAATTATTAGCGAATATATTGTACTCTTTTTTTAATTATTTTAAATTACTAACTGATGGACAGAGGCAAATATTGCTCATATACATACACCAACAGCATATTGACCGCGTCAACACAGGTGGTTTAGCGTTAACAAAAAGCAAAAAGCATGCCCTTTTCATATATACGACCGATGGTCGCAGGTGTACGATTTCAGTTCACCGAACAAACATTTGTATTCATGAGTATGATTGTTTATATCAGTCTGGGTGTTTTCTATGTACAATATGCATACATAAAAATATATATCTATGTATATGTATTAGTTATCTTGAAAATTATTACAATATATTGTTCTAATTAGCTTAAATTACTAGATGGCTGATGGACATTGTCCTGAGATTATTATGTTATATTATATATTATATTGACATGTGGCCCCTCTGATCGATTCCTCATGCAATTCAAACAAAATCGAAATTACAACGGCCTGAGCCGAAGTTCGAACACGCACCGGTGCCCTCAGACTGAAATCGTATCCGTCGGAAAGGAGTTGATCTTCAGCCGATCTTTTTTTTTATACTACCACTCATTCGGAACGCAGACTCTTCATAAGAAGAATGAACATGAACTTGCGTGTTGCTCTTTTAAATAAATATTGTTTAGATTTACACTTTTAAGAATTTTGTGTGAATATAAAGTCGACACGACTAAATAAATAGTTATTTGAGAAACAAAATGAATCAGTCAAAGCGGAATGCATAGAATCGAATCTCATTTGTTATTTGTAAAAAAATTGTTTAATTGCATGTAGTTGAAGGATTAAAATAAACGAATATACAAACTGCATGCTGGCAGAAATAGTACCCGTCCCGTCTACATTACGCCACAAAGGTGCATGATATTGTTGACTATATATGGACCAAGAGTAACCTGACATTGAGGGTAACGTAGCTGGAGTCGAGTTACAACGCGAGTTTTAAGGCGTTTGAGGCCCGAGTCCCCGCCAACATGCTGCCTACCTTCATTAAGGAGGACTACTGGCCAAAGGGTATGGTGTATCGTTGCTAACGTGGCAGACTGACGTCGTCAGTGCCGTGACCACACAGACAATTTCAGTGTACAAATATATCAGTTTTATTAATTAATATGTATGTTAGTCTATAAGGTATTTATAATATGGTCCTAGAAGCTTGAAATAAATAAATAAAAATAAATAGGAGAGAGAAAGAGCGACTTCTCCACAGACGACTCTATGCCAAATTCTAAATTTGAAATTTTAGTGAAAAAGAAAATAAAACAAAAAGACTTGGTGCCGAATTCGTTCTATATTCAAATAAATATTTCTTCCACACAAGTGATTCAAATCATGCATGCTACAACATATGTTTTTAGACTTTACCCGTAGATGCTTGGTTCGTAACCAAACACATTTGATGTCGGCCAGTCAAATATTTATATTGTAAAAAAATGGCGATTGCGCCGAGTTTGCGTAGCCGGTTAAGTAAACA
Organism: Achroia grisella; assembly: GCF_030625045.1. NCBI lineage: Eukaryota > Metazoa > Arthropoda > Insecta > Lepidoptera > Pyralidae > Achroia > Achroia grisella. The sequence continues at coordinate 488,055 of NW_026712578.1, read as the reverse complement.
CAGAATAAGATTATGATTGTTTATAATATGGTCCTAGAAGCTTGAAATAAATAAATAAAAATAAATAGGAGAGAGAAATAGAGACTTCTCCACAGACGACTCTATGCCAAATTCTAAATATAAAATTTTAGTGAAAAAGTAAATAGAAAAAAAATACATGGCGTCGAATTCGTTCTATATTCAAATAAATATTTTTCCACACAAGTGATTCAAATCATACATGCGACTTTAGACTTTACCCGTAGTTGCTTGGTTCGTAACGAAACACGTTTGATGTCGGCCAGTCAAATATTTATATTGTAAAAAAATGGGGATTGCGCCGAGTTTGCGTAGCCGGTTAAGTAAACACAGAATAAGATTATGAGAAGTGACATTTTCCGAGATGATTTTTATCGTATTTAATCGACTATAAAAATGATATTGGAAGTCTATTATAATTTCTGACAGACTCCTATTTAATTCTTTGCGATTAATTTACATTTGTTTATAACTAAGCAAATTAATGTGGTAATTTAGTCAGTAATATTAAGTACTAGATGTGCCCCCGGTTTCACCTGCATGAAATTACAGCCTATATGTCATTTTTATGTATAAGATATATTACTGTAAAGGTTCATTAAAATCTGTTTAGTAGTTTTTGCGTGAAAGAGTAACAAACATCCGTCCTTAATCACAAACTTTCGTGTTTATAATTATTAATAAGTTACTTTGGTAGCCGAACGAAACAGTGGAGAAATTAAAAAAAATGCGTCAAATAAAGTTAATGAATGGATTATACTTCAATGTATATTTCCATATATGTAATTATAATACTTGCCAATAAATAATCTATACATATAAATAAAATTGGAATGTCTGTTTGTAATATTGAAGTAACCGATTTTTACTACAGACATACAAATATAAATACGGTACATACATTAAAATAACATTTTTTTCAATTTTTGTCTGTGTGTCTGTCTGTCTGTTTGTTCCGGCTAATCTCTAAACTGGGTGGAACAATTTTGACGGGACTTTTATTGACAGGTAGCTGATGTAATAAGGAGTAACATAGGCTACTTTTATTTTAGAAAATGAAAGTTAAGTACCATGCGGACGAAGTCGCGGGAAACATCTAGTTTCATATAAATTTTGATCCAAAGACATCACTTCAAAATATGTATGAGATTTTAAAAAAATATTGTTACTTTTCCATTTTCTCACTTGGAGGCAGGTTTTTGAATACTAACATTGACTTTTGGATTGCTGTGTGTTATGTATATATTGAGGGCCTCAGTGGTCTAGCGGATTAGGACACCGCCTTCCGATGGTCGCGGGTTCGATTCCTCGCACGGCACAAATTTGTATTCATGAGTATGATTGTTTGTATCGGTCTAGGTGTTTTCTACGTATAATATGTATGTTTTAGGGAAAAAAATCTATGTATTTGTATCAGTTGTCTAGTACCCATAACACAAACTTTAGCTAGCTAAACTTGGGACTAGATGGCGCTGTGTGAACGGTCCCGAAATTATTATTATAACAAATGTATGTGTTAAAAATCTGAAATAATAATAATAATAATAATCTCAGGACAATTCACACAGCACCATCTAGACCCAAGATAAGCTAGCTAAAGCTTGTGTTATGGGTACTAGATAACTGACACATATACATAGTTTTTTTTTTTGTAAATAAATACATATTATACATAGAAAACACCCAGACCGATACAAACAATCATACTCATGAATACAAATGTTTGTGCCGTGCGAGGAATCGAACCCGCGACCATCGGTCGTAAAGCGGTGTGCTAGACCGCTAGACCACCGAGGTCGTCAAACCTAACAAATTCGTGCAGAGATACCAAAAAAAGGATGCAACAGATGGGAATGAAAATGCACTCATGCGAACGGATGTACATTTGTCTGTATAAAGTGAGTTTTTAATCCCATCGTGTAATTTGCAAACGTACCGTTTGACATGTGACAATATATAAATATTTTTTATTTTATAATTTATATATATAACTAGCTACTCAACCCGGCTTCGCACGGGTGTACATGTATTATATATACATATAAACTTTCCTCTTGAATCACTGTATCTATTAAAAAAACCGCTTCAAAATCCGTTGCGTAGCTTTAAAAATTTAAGCATACATAGGGACGGACAGACTGCGGCAGAGACTTTGTTATATACTATGTAATGATTTATATATATAACGAGCTACCCACCCCGGCTTCGCTCGGGTGTACATATATTATGTATATAAACCTTCCTCTTGAATCACTCTATCGATAAAAAATCGAAATCCGTTGCGTAGTTTTAAAAATTTAAGCATACATGGGGACGAACAGACAGCGACAGCGACTTTGTTTTATACTATGTAATGATTTATATATATAAACCTTCCTCTTGAATCACTCTATCTATTAAAAAAAACTGCATCGAAATCCGTTGCGTAGTTTTAAAAATTTAAGCATATATAGGTACAGACAGCGACTTTGTTTTATACTATATAATGATGTATTATTCTGATTTATAAGCTATATTACTGTAAAATTTCATCAAAATCAGTTCGGGACTTTTTGCATGAAGATCTAAAAACATCCATCTATCTTTCCTTCCATACTCAAAAACTTCCGCGGTTACAATATTAATAAGAAAAACCGATATCTACTCATCTACCGTTAACCGATAACGCTACAAATCGATCGGAACCCGGTTCAATTTCTAGTTTACAGTCGTGTCCAATGTAACGATTGGTAATTAAATTTTCGGTTATAGTTAAATGTTGAACTCGTGCTAATGTCTTTGGAAATGGTAACAGCGAAAGTTTCGTTATCGATTATGCGATATATGCGAGTTGAAATCATTTCTCACGCTGTTTTATCTCTGTCTGCTCATATGAAACCAAACGAAACTTCTTAATATTATAAACGCGAAAGTTTGTGTATATACATGGGATATTTGTTACTCTTTCACACAAAAACTACTGAACTGGTTTTGATGAAACTTTACATTAATATAGCTTATACATTAGAATAACATTTGCTCATATGAAACCACACGAGTCTAATATTATAAACGCTAAAGTTTGTGAGTATAGATAGATGTTTATTACTTTTTCACGCAAAAACTACTGAACTGGTTTTGATGAAACTTTACATTAATATAGCTTATACATTAGAATAACATTTGCTCATATGAAACCACACGAGTCTAATATTATAAACGCTAAAGTTTGTGAGTATAGATGGATGTTTGTTACTCCTTCACACAAAAACTACTGAACTGGTTTTGATGAAACTTTACGTTAATATATCATATACATCAGAATAACATATACGCTGTAATTTAAAAAGATATTATGTAAATTGGGCGAAATATAACAATAAAGGCAGATGAAGTTGCACTGGTCAACTAGTATCATATAGTTTGCGTGTGTACCTCAATCTCATTTATTTTAGCCGCCTAGCAGAATGCTTTGTAAGATGGAAGGGATAAAGTGCAGACAAAGTCATGTACAACAGCTAGTTCAATATAGATATCTGTCTAAAATATAGTAGTTTATACTTAATAAATATTTATACACTTTATATAAACAGATTTCTGTAAGGATCATATAATAATAAAATAATACATTTTATTTGCCAATAAAACTCTTCTACATGTTCCATAACATGGGGTACTGTACCCATAAATGTTCAAAAATAAATAAATATTTGCAGGAAGATAAAACAATTAAATTAAATATATTTGAATTACTTGGTTAGTATGACCCGTAACACCGAACAAAACCGAAGAAATTGGGGAATACAAAATGTATGAAAAAAAATGACAGGACAATTCATATAGAGCCATTTAAGGTAAGCAGAGTTTATTTTATGGGTATTAAAAAACTGATAGTAGCTAGATAGAATAATATACATAGAAAACTGAATGTTTCTATGTATCATATTAATCAATCAAAACAATCATACTCATGAATACGAATGTTTGTATCGTGACAGGAATCGAATCTACGACCATCAAAAGTAACGCGATGTTTTAAACAGCTAGAAGTCCCTGACCTTCAAAATGGTTAATAATAGAGCCGTCAAAACCAATAAAAACAATGTACATTAAAACTATAAAACATTGTTTTTTCTGTAAACATAACATGCAAATTACAACCCTCAACTAAAACCCTAAAGTATAATCTCATTCACCCCTGACACCCCTAGTTTAGTGTTAGCAACTGAATAGTTGTTTTAACCAATTCCGCCGCTTAAAGTTGGTAGCCACTTTCCGCTATCCCACGTGACTAATTTGTCTGGGACAATTTGTGTGATATGTCTGTTTCCACGGTGTTCCGGTAATTTATACACGAATAAATCTCGGATAACATATTAGTAATATCGGATAACCTTTTCTCGTTCTCTTAAAATTTGATATATAGTCTATAATGTAGTAAGTAGGTAAATTAGAATTAGAAATTAATACTAAATGATATGATTTTTTTCTTATAATACTATACATGGTTCCACTCTCCAAGTTGTATATAAATTCAAAATCGTATTCAAATTAAAAAATCATTAATTCATTTAGGACATTTTAGCCGCTTATGAACGTCAAATTTTTTACATTATAATATTATTTTTTTTCTCTACCGTCCAGTTCGGTATATAGATCCAATTGAGAAGAACTGACAAGAAACTCAATTGATTTACTTTTTTTTTAAAGCCAGTTTATTATTTTTTTCAATTTACAATATATATTTATATAGGTGTCTATATCTAACATTAAATGAAAATTCAGTGCATGAACAACTATTGCCATGCACTCTCGTCATTCAAGTAATCGTTTATGAGTTTAGTGAGGCTTTGCTCAATAAATATGATTTAACAGATGTTTTGAATTTATTTAATTTGAAAATTTTTATACCTATTCCCATAAAAGACCTATTAACTTTTTCTAAATGATACATTAAACACATACGTAGGTACGTACGTAATATATACGTACATACAACCCTAAATTTTCACACGTCTTCCATCAACCCCTATTTTTAATAGCGATTTTAATTTACATGGCAAAAAACAACGTAACAACGTTAGCCAGTAAGTTATATAATTTACTAGCTACCCACCCCGGTTTCGCACGAGTGTGCATGTATTATATATATAAACCTTCCTGTTGAATCACTCTATCTATTAAAAACCACTTCAAAATTTAAAGATTTAAGCATACATAGGGACGGACAGACAGCGACAGCGACTTTGTTTTATAGTATGTAATAATACCGTGTAATGGAAACAAACTGTTACACGTATGCACCGACTAATAGTTACATTGAGTTAAAAGCAGCCGACTATCGTTGTAACTAACGATTATAATCAGTTATTTTTGAGTTCGTTGAATACTTAAAGAGCATATCGCACGATGTTAAATTGTAATTAACAATTTAACACCGTGCAATCTTGAATCATGCTTTTATGCATTTTAGCACTCGAGTAATTAATGACTTTTAACCGATATTTAAAAGATTTTATTTTTATTGCATTTCTTTGGTGAAATATATGAAATGGCGCTACTGAGATGGTGGAAGATATATTGTCGAATTCGGTGGTCTTGCGGTTTAGCGCACTGGTTTACAGATGGTTGCGGATTCGATTCCTCACATGGAATGAACATTTGTATTCATGAGTATAATTGTATGCGTCAGTCTGAGTTTTCTATGTATATTATGTGCGTACATTTTTACATAGATTTTGTGAATCTGTACATCATTTATGTAAGGATATATATACAAATATATGTATATATATATGTTTGGAAGGAATGGCTTGAGACCGCCTTTTGTCATTTAAACTTCTCTTTTAAATATAATTCTTATATAACATACAGTAAAGTAATAATAAATAAATAAATAAACCTAAGTATATAAATGCGACTTGCTGTGGCTATATAAATTGAGATGTAAGCTATCCTATCTTTCAAGTTGGATCAAATTGCACACAATATGCAAATCACTATTGCAAATTGCAATCAGTTCAGTAGTTTAGGAGTCCATCGCGGACAAACAACGTGACACGTAATTTTTATATATAAATAATAATATAATAAAAATAATAATTATAATCTCAGGACAATTCACACAGTGCCATCTAGTCCCAAGTTATATATACAAGATAACTGATACAGATACATAGATAATTTTTTTTTTCGTAAATACATACATATTATATATAGAAAATACCCAGACCGATACAAACAATTATACTCATGAATACAAATGTTTGTGCCGTGCGAGGAATCGAACCCGCGACCATCGGACGTAAAGCGGTGTGCTAGACCGCTAAACCACCGAGGTCGTCAAAATATATACATTTGATATAACTATATCAAGTACTTGCTAAATAGTATTAAGATCCGCATTGCGGACGTATTACGGACGCTGGCGTGTTTTTGTAAGATCACTTGTTCAAAGTGACTGCAGCTGAAAGTTTTGTACCTACGTAATTAGCTAATTATGTAACTACCTTTATGGTATACTAGCTGTGTCTCCGGTTTCACCCGCGTGAAATGTTAGTGATTACACTAATAAAAGCTTACGCAATGTCAACAAACTAGTCTTACCTAAGTGCCGTTTGATGAAAGTCAGTAATTCGTTTTATGGAAATTGCGTAAGGTTTTACAACAAACTCGCAGAGTCTGTAGTCAATTTGCCAGAAAAAAATTCAAATGTGTCTTTGTAAAAAAGCTTATTATAAAATTGAAGAATTTATAAATGATGTTAATGTTTTTGTACATAATATCTAACTTAAAATTCATATCGCTGACAATCTCATTGAACAGAGATTAAGTGGGTAGCGGTTTCTATGTTGATTGTCGCATGAATAATCCTTGTTAATTAAATATAAGTAAATTAATATTTATTTAAAAGAGCAACACACAAGTTTCTTGCTTATTCTTCTTGTGATGAATCTGCATTCCGAATAAGCAGTAGAATAAAAACACTTGACTATTCAAAAGTGCTTATATTAAGTTTATTTGAATAAAGATTATTTCTATTTCTATGAAATTTATAGCTTATATGTTATTCTGATGATATATTAGTGTAAAGTTTCATCAAAATTCGTGCAGTAGTTTTTGCGTGAAACAGTAACAAACATCCAAACAATTCCCTTCCCCCCATGTTTATAGTTATGTATGTTTAAATAAGCAAATTCGGTAGCCCTGGAGTTTTCATTTAATTATTAATTGAATAGAGTATAATAACATTTATTGCATCACACATGATAACGATGCTGACAGTAGCACATAAATTGTTATCATTACACAGTATAAAACAAAGTCGCTGTCGCTGTCTGTCCGTCCCTAAGTACGCTTAATTTTTTTAATAGATACAGTGATTCAAGAGGAAGGTTTATATATATAATAAATATACACCCGGGCGATGCCCAGGCGAGTAGCTAGTATAAAATAAAACGTTGCAGTCATTTAGAGATGAAATCTTTGTATTGAAAAAAATTGCAAAAAACCATATTTTTATTAAAACATTCAACACATTGAAATAATTGAAATAAATACAAAAAAACAAAGACACTCAAAATTTACCGCCTCTTTTTGAAGCCGGTTAAACACTAGAACACGTAATGTTGTATTATATGTGCACGTAAATTAATTATCAACCTCCCCTTAAATGTGAGACGCACACTTATCCTTAATATAACAATCCGGTTAAAACCGCCTCTAAGCAGTATTACCCGGTCATTTCAGAGACGTACCGGATTTAAATTTAGAACATTCAATTACTCAGCCTTTGTGGCTTGTTGCGAAGTAATTACTCATAGTACGCACATCAATTATTTTCATGTACTTATTACTACAAAGGAGTTTGTATTAAGCGGAATATCCAACAAATGAGGAAATTCGTCGGAGGTCCAAAGTGGACGTAGCTCTCAAAGTATGTAATGTCCAATTTATACTGAACCCGAGTGGGCAGGGAAGTGAGCAGCGCGAGAGTGTAAACACGAGTGGAAACACTTCCCATGCCATTGGCGCTGCCACTCGCGCTGCTCGGCGCTCCTTCGATATACTACCGAGGCCGTCAAAAAAAATAATTTTTTTGGAGTGACCCTTATCACTTAGGTATATAAAAATCGTTATAAACTTATCCTCAGACCTACTGAATATACATATAAAATTTCATCAAAACCAGTCAAGCCGTTTCGGAGGAGTATAAACACGAAACTTGCGACACTGGAATTTTCTATATTAGATATATAACATAAACGTAACTTTATATCAAGCTTTGTGTGCACAAACTTTCATGCTCTATTTCACCCCCTTTTATATTATTTCTAGAAATAAAAGATAGCCTATATCCACCCTCTTGTTGTATTCTATCTTTATTACAAATTTCATTAAAATCTGTTTAGATGTTTAGTTGTGAAAACGTATCAAACAGGGCTGTAGGATTTTCAAGTTTTACTTTTTAGTTACCTACTAACTAATATTATGAAAGTTTGTGAATATGGATGTATGTTTGTTAGACTTTCACGCAAAAACTACTGGATTTTTATGAAACTTTACAATATAATAGCTTATACATCAGAATAACACATAGGCTATAAATTTCACACGGGTGAATCCTGGGACACAGTTAGTATTATAATTTTACATATTTAACTGTACTGCTACAGAGTTACACTAAGCGGTTACAAATTCTGTGGAGTCAAGGCAGGAATGCCTTGACTCCACAGAATCTATAATAGATTATTATTATCATTATATATATTTTTTATTTTTTTTCTCTTATTGTTATTATAATAATTATTATTAATTTATGTAGTGTAACCACATCCTATGTGGTTGTAGCCCACTCATGCATAAACATAATATCTCCTATGGAAAGTTGACACTCTATCCTGAGGAGATAAAAACCATCGCTCCTAAGAATATCCTTCTATTCTTGTCCCTGACGGGTCTAGGTAGCGAACTCTGAAAAAGGGCGAGCACAATAGATCTATGTAGGTCGCAGTGCTACAGGTCCAAGCACCTGACAATAGCCCAAACTTCCCCAATAAAAAAAAAGTATTTATTGCGTTGGTTTTTTTTAGTAAGTGCATTGGTATGACACTGTAATACTCATGGAGAGCATGTAATTTTATAAATAAATAAATCTATACTCATATTATAAAGCTGAATAGTTTGTTTGTTTGAACGCGCTAATCTCATGAACTACTGGTTCGAATTGAAAAATTATTTTTGTGTCGGATAGTCCATTTGCCGAGGAAAGCTTTAAGATATATAACATCACGCTACGACAAATAGGAGCGGAGCTGTAATGAAAAATATTGCAAAAGGTGGGGAAATGAAATGCAGATAAAGAAAATAATGTTAGTAGGTATGGATTAGTATGTATATAAACAAAAATGTGATAACTTTTTTAAGTCGTAATTTTGTTAAATGTCACATATTCAAATATATTTAATAGGCCAAGCTAGACAGACAGACAAAAGACAGGACCCTTGACACGATCAGATAAACCGGCTTTGTTCCCTTTCTCTAAACCTTTTGTTTCACGTATTTAGAGTTGAACTCAGCGTCCTTTCGGCTTTCGGAGTAATCTCGTGATGATTATTAAAATGGCGTTATCAGACCTATTTGCAAATGGCTGACTGCCTCTTTCCTTACATATTTCTACTCATATACTGTTGAAATAATTTGGTAATCTTAGTAATATTATAAAGTTGAAATTTGCGCCGGTTATAGAAAAGTTGTGAGGTAACATATTGAGCTGGTATGGGCATGTTATGCGGTGGAACGAGGACCATGTCTTATGGATGTATAATAGGAATGTGGATGGATGTAAAGGAGGGGACGCCCTAAGAAACGATGGATGGATTGTGTGAAAGATGATATGAATAAAAGAAGAGTATGTTTAGATATGACGACCGATAGAGAGCAGTGGAAGAGAATGACATACTGCGCCGACCACATATAATGGGATAAAGGCAAGGCAATAATAGAGTAATATTATAAACACGAAAGTTTAGTATGTAATTTTTAACCTTTCGTGTTTATTATACATTATTTATATTATTAATAGGGTCGTAACACGTATAATGTTACAGAAAATAAAGGTATTTACCTCTCTTGACGTTTCGACTAGGTTGCACTAGCCGTGGTTACGAGGGAGTACGAGTATGTTGATGTTTTTTTTCCTCTGGACAATTCACACAGCGCCATCTAGACCCAAGTTAAGTTAGCTAAAGCTTGTGTTATAAATACTAGATAACTGATAATATACATAGATATATATTTTCGTAAATATATACATATATTAGAAAACACCCAGACAGATAAAAACAATAATACTCATGAATACAAACGTTTGTACCGTGCGGGGAATCGAATTTGCTACCATTGGAACCGCTACACCACCGAAGCTATCAAATCCTAGATTTTCTACTCTGTTGGCGGTTTAATTTTTTCTATATTATATATCTTTTTTTATATCAAAGTACAGTCAGCTAGGAAAAACAAGGGTCCATATACGGTGACGTAGCTGTATTTTCTTTTTGTAAATACATACATAATATACATAGAAAACACTCAGACCGATACAAACGTTTGTACCGTGCGGGGAATCGAATTTGCTACCATCGGAACCGCTACACCACCGAGGCTCAAATCGTAGATTTTCCACTCTGTTAAAGTTTAATTTTCTATAGATTATATATATATTTTTTTTATATCAAAGTACAGTCAGCTAGGAAAAACAAGGGTCCATATACGGTGACGTAGCTGTATTTTCTTTTTGTAAATACATACATAATATACATAGAAAACACTCAGACCGATACAAACGTTTGTACCGTGCGGGGAATCGAATTTGCTACCATCGGAACCGCTGCACCACCGAGGCTCAAATCGTAGATTTTCCACTCTGTTAAAGTTTAATTTTCTATATTATATATATATTTTTATATCAAAGTACAATCAGCTAGGAAAAACAAGCGTCCATTTACGGTGACGCGGCTATATATTTTTTTTGTCACGTTACATCCGCCGGCTTATCTCGGGAGATAAGGGGTGACGGCGCTTTTTTCCGTTTTCGCAAAATTTCGTATCCTATACTCACTTATTTTGTTTTATGGATGGATCGTGTTTAATCCGGATCGAACTGGTTTTGTTTAATGTAATATATATTTATCTATATATATATATAAAAAAATTAAGTGTTAATAACTGTTTATAATTTCAAATTGATAGCTTTTTACTGAATGCCTATAAAAGTATATACGGTACATAGTTTACTTACATCAAATCATTAATTTTTTAATGTTTCGTCTGTATCATTGTTCTTGCTAACCTCTGAAATAGCTGGGCCGATTTTGATGGGACTTTCATTCGCAGATAGCTATTATTACAAGCATTGACTAAGGCTACTTTTATTTTAGAAATTTAAATTCGATCTACCCAAAATTTTCTCCCTTATTCTATCAACCCCTATTTTTAACTATTAGTACTTTAATTTACATGGAAAAACATCAGCTAATAATATTTATAGTTTATACAGAGATAGTCTATGTCTACGTCATAGTAGCTTTATGCATGCAAAGTCTCAGCCCGATCGGTTTAAATTGACAAAGTTTCATACAAACTTTCATCCCCTATTTTATCCCCTTGGGGTAGAATCAATCAAAATCCTTTCTTAACGGGCGCCTACGTCATAACATCTACCTGCATGCCAAATTTCAGACCGATCCGTCCAGTGGTTTGGGCTGGGCGTTGATAGATCACTACGTCACCTTTGAGTTATATATATTTAGATACATGAACACCCGTGCGAAGCCGGGGCGAGTAGCTAGTAACATATAATACTTTAGTACACTTTCGATTTTTTTATCAACTTTTCTTTGTTTATTTCATAGACTTCTCTATTAGTTGCGATAATTTTATACATACCGTATATATAAAAGATACATATTTTTTATAGCATTGAGGACAACTGAGTTTGATAGATAGATAGTTATGAAATAAATAATTGGAGAGGTTTTAATACCTATTTTTGATGGAGTTTCCAACACTAGTTGGAAACACTTAATATTTCTTCATAATATGAACGCGTCATAATCTCTCACCTTTGAGTTATATATATTTAGATACATGAACACCCGTGCGAAGCCGGGGCGAGTAATAGTTATGAAATAAATAATTGGGAAGGTTTTATTTTTTTTTGTTGGAGTTTCCAACACTAGTTGGAAGCACTTAATATTTCTTCATAATATGAACACGTCATAATCTCCCAACGGATGTGTTATGTTATGACGATAAATTCGTTGCTATGATAGCACCTTCGAGCAGTTAATTAACTTGTACTTTCTGTTGTAATTAAGAACATTGTTGGCATATCTTGCGAACATGACAGCCCTTCAGTCTGCTGGCGGCGTGATGTATTAGTGAGATCATTTTTAATAATTTGGGAACGTAAGCACATATTTTGTTTATTTACTAGCTGTTCCGCGTGGATATATAACTTTATTTTTCTAAAATAAAAGTAGCTTAAGTTACTTCTTATTACATCAGCTGTTTGTCAAAAAATTTAAGAGACTAGCCGGAACAAACAAACAGACAGAGAGACAAATATTGTAAAAAATGTTATTTCAGAATAAAATAAAATTAGAGTGTCTGTTTGAAATATTGAAATAACCGTTTTTTAATACATGCATATGAATACCAAAATAATTATTTAATAATTAGTTCTCATCTCGAAATCATTCCGAACTGACGGTAGATTTGACATATCATAAGAGTCTATAATAGACATACATGAATAAAAATATTTTGAATTTGAATCTGAATAGAAAAAAAAATAACTGACGCCATCTTGCCATGTATATGTTGTTCTATTAAATTCTAAATTGAGATCACTCCTATTATTCTCAATCGACGTTCGATAAACCGTCAGTCCTTTTTTTATTTTGGTATATTTTGAGATAAATATTATATTTTCCTTAAACCTTTGTACGTTTTCTTCAAACGCCCATGCGTTTTAAGAAATCGCTACGATTGATAAATTCCTTATTTTGCCAATATCTCTGAGCATTTCTTTTATTTTATTTGTATAACTGGCTACCTTTCTTTATATTTGTGTATCCTAGATCTTATTTAATATAATTTTTTTTGTGTTTAAATTATATGTATCTGTATGTAGTAAAAAATCCCGCATCTTAGTTTTTTTTTTTATGAGTAATGGGGGCTGCCTGAAAACCAGCGCTGTATAGGTGCACCTCACTAAGGTTGTGCTTATATCAGCAACAGCTGAGGCAGCTCCTATTGCCAACTTCCATGTTATTATTTATTTCTTGTTTTGTGTCTTATTGTAAATTGTATTATTTGTGTTATGTTGGCAATAAATCAATTATCTATCTATCTTTCATACCGCTTGCCATCGACAGGGAATTTATCGCCATATGCTAAACGTGATCTCGGACAGTGCGGTTTCAGAGGATCTTCTTCCCGCGTACACTTAGATTGTGGAATGAACTACTTGCCGACGTTTTCAGATCTGGTGTTCCCGGTGGCCACGGTAACCGTTTACCATCAGACGGGTCGTATGCTTGTGTGCCATGTAATACAGTGATTTCCAAAGTGGTCTATATCGATCCCCAGGGGTCTATGACAAACTGCAAGGGGTCTACGAAAGCGGTCATCTTGTTGTTTTTACTTTTTGTTTTTAACACTAAACTTTACTACAGTTAGAAATTTACAAAAAATCGATACCAGCTAAGAATGTGGGGTCTACCCAAAACCGAAAAGTATGGCTAAGGGTTTACGACACAAAAAATTTGGGAACCTCTGATCCAACATATAAAATTCTCGTATCACAGGTTTCGTGAACTCCTCCGAAACGGCGGGACCGGTTTTGATGAAATTTTATATGTATATTCAGTAGGTCTGAGAATAAGTTTATAACAAATTTTTATACTCCTAAGTGTTAGGAGTGGCTCACCCCAAAAATTTTTTTTTTAATTTTTCGACAATTTTTTTTTTTATTATGTCACATTAAAAAATACAAAAAAATATATTTCTACCGCTATCTATTGCAATGCACTCTCGTCATTCAAGTAATCGTTTAGTGAGTAATAGACTTTGCTCATGCTATAGAAAAGAAAAACGATGTAAGAATACAGGCAAAAGAACTTTAAACAATTGCTATCTCCATTCACGAAACATATCGAGTAATTGGTTTTATTGAACGCAAGAATTGGGGATTGGATTAAAACTTTCACATTGGTATCCAATTTCGTACTGAAAGAAACGGGATACTTCTTTGTACTTAAAAAGCATTTATTAGGCTTCTATAAATGGACTTATAGATTATATTCAATATATATATGTAGAGATATGTCAACTCGAGTTAGAAGAATTCAACTAGTAAATGAATGAATCAAGTGAAAGAGCGAGAGCATGATTCTGTCATCGAACTGACAATAACATGAAATTTTCCGATCATATCATATCATACAATTTTCATCATCATCATCGTCATCATCGCAGCCCGGAAGACGTCCACTGCTGGACATAGACCTCCCCCAAAGATCTCCACGACGATCGGTCCTGCGCTGCTCGCATCCAATGCCTTCCAGCGATCTTGACCAGATCGTCGGTCCACTTTGCTGGAGGCCTTCCCACGCTGCGTCTTCCGGTCCGTGGTCGTCACTCGAGGACTTTACTTTACATACAATTTTCACTCGTCACAAATATTTCAATATTGATTTGAGGTTGTTATCATTTTTTTTCGCACATTCGTCCGATTATGTTATCAATAAAATGATTATGCGTTCCATAAGTCCTTCCGCAGCTTGTAAAGTGCCATTTCTACTCGCCACCTAAAAGTTCGGTGAAGCTTTCAAGGCTAGCTGCGCCTAAAAACATTAGAATTATTCGAAAAAATAAAAATAAAACTTTTTAATCCAGGTAACTCGAGCCAACTTGATTTAACTCTAGTTATATATATATATATGTTAAAACAGTAGTAGCAAACTGCTCCCCTCCGATCGATCCCCCGTCCAATTCAAACGGGGATCGAAATTACGACGACCTGAGCCGAGGTTCGGACCGCTAGTGGTGCCCTCAGACTAAAGTCGTATCCGTCAGGCAGGAGTTGGCCTTCAGCCGCTCCATAAGTCCTTCCGCGGGTTTGGAGTGCTGCACTCGCCCCCTAACGTCCGGTGAAGCTGTAAAGGCCAGCTGCGGCCAACAGCATTAGAGTAGTCCGAAAAAAAAAACTGCTGTGAGCAGTATAAAGCTCAACGCAGCAGGCGCGACTGTGTCCTCAACCACCATTGGTCGACGTCAAACGTTGCGTCGATGTCGACCAGTGAGAAGCACCGCTCATCACGTGACACATATAATCACCAATAAAAAGGGTGATACTCCAACCCTATGTAATTTTTTATTATTTAGTCAAATTAAAAATTGTCATGACTATTCAAAAGTGCTTAAATTAAGTTTATTTGAATAAATTATTATCTATTCTATTCTAAATAGTTGTTCATGCACGTGATTTTCTGTCCGGTGATGGATAACACCTATAACAATGTGAATGTATCTGTAAGAATAGAATAGAATAGAAAATCATTTATTCAAATAAACTTACATTGAAGCACTTTTGAATAGTCATAACATTTTTTTTTTTTAATCTACCGCTCATTCGGAATGCTGTCTCATCACAAGAAGAACAAGCTAGAAACTTGTGTGTTGCTCTTTTAAATTAATTAATTTATTTTATTAATTAGTAAGAGTTATTAAAGATCTTTGTATAATGTAATGTATGTTTAATTAGAGACTAGATCTCTGATAATTCCACTCTGAACGCCGGTACCTATGTATATAAACACAGATGAAATGAAGATAGCAGATAGCTTGTCCGGTAATAAAATATAATTAGTCAAATTTCTATATTATCTTGTCTTATTTTTTATTTTATTTATTTAAATAACTTTAATGCACGTCATACATAGGTAAAAAGTACATATGGCGGACTTAACACCTAATGGCATTTTCTACCAGTCAACCATGAGTTGTGCAGAGATAAGTTGTTGGCGGTGCAAACAATAATATATTATTTTATAGAATATACATGAATAAATATATATATATACACATGTAACTACATAAATATTCCTACAAATATACACAAAAATACATATACATATACAAAAATATACCATACACACATAAATATATGACCAATAATCTGACAATGAAATAGTGATTACAGCCGACAGTGTAAGCATATTACAATAGATACAATTATTCTTATTCGTATCTGTCAATTGTTCTATCAGTCCTAGTGATGTTTTATAAGCGGCCAGCTAGCATTCCTGTCAAATACCAGCATTGTGGCACGCCGTCACGACATATGCTGAGCGGAGACCTATTTGGTACTATAAAATTAATATAAACCTATATAATGTAACTTAAAATTTAAATTTTTTAAATTTATACCATATATAACATTATATATTGGATCTATATACCGAACTGGACGGTAGGGAAAAAAAATTAATGTAAAAACTTGACATTCATAAGCGGCTAAAATTTCCTACATGAATAAATGATTTTTGAATTTTAATTTGAATTTGAATATAGGTTTTTTTAATATAATAATAATTTAATTTTTAGAATTGCTATGTACTAAATAAACAATTTTCTTTCTTAAAGAGGCCGCAACAACAGTTAAATGTTAATCTGTTTGTCCTTGGTATCTCTTATATCTCATCGCTTACTTCATATATATGTATACATAAACTATTTCATATATAAATAATGTAAATATGTATGTGTGTCATCTATATATATAAATATATAATAAACACCTAATGAAACACAACTATCCCTACGAAAAGTTTTGCTGTATCAAATCGCAGTTGAAGTCAATATGTTAATAAGAAAGAAAGTCAGATAAACACATAAAATAAAAAAAAATAGACCATTTTAGCACAGTACTGGTTTCCCTCGAAATGGCTTGTATATATTCTGTTTGTATATAGTTAAAAGTTATATATTCCATAAACAATATATCTTTCTTTTCTATCCTTTTGGCGCTTTGTAACAGCTCTTTTACACTCGAATCCATCAGGATATAGCACTTTCTATTGTACAGTGTAAATTACCCGCTTATGAAATCCTTTTATTCAATTTTGCTGAAAGAAACCCCTTTATAAGCTTTAAGCTCGTCTTTTGTATCATATACTTTAGTTGTGTGTGCTTCTTTGAGGCGTAAGACAAAAATAAATGTAGGTACATTAGGTACGGAATATTGCAGGATCATATCTATGTATATAAATAAACTAAATTTAAGTGTATATTTGTCATTTCAAATTAACAGGTTTTCACTTTGTGGTTGTATATGGTTCTACGTATGTATGTGTATGTGTGTGTATGTATGTGTGCATACATATATATATATATGTTAAAGGCACCAATGTCAAAATGTGTAAATGTATGTTCATATATATATATAAAACATAGACGGAAATTACGTCATTTAAGAAAATGACTGTCTATAACAAAGTATAAAATTGGAGTGTCTGTTTGTCATATCAAATTAACGTTGGTAAATGTATGTATATGAAAGTATATTACATCTTTAAAAAAATGTCTGCCTGTCTGTTTGTTCTTGGTAATCTCTGAAACGGCTTGTTATTTTTATTTTTAAGACATGTCTAATTAATATTAGTGCACCGCCAACAATCTTTCTCTACAACACTCATGGTTGCCTGGTAGACAACGCCGCAAGATGTTACGTCCGACATATTTACACTTCACTTTTGTGCATTGAAGTTAAATAAATGTCTAATATATAAAGTTCTCGTGTCACAGTGTTTTTAATAATAAAGTTAAATAAACGTCATAATCTGCTTCTTCCTCTTTTTTCTCTTCCATTCATCTCTGTTCGCAGTCAACTCGTTATTTACTCTCTTTCTTACCATATCATCTTTCACACATTCCATCGATCCGTAAAATTTATATTAGTGCACTACCAATAATCTTTCTCTGCACAATTCATGGTTGCCTGGTAGATAACGCCGCAAGGTGTTACGTCCGAAATATGTACACATTATTTTTAAATATTACAGTTAAATAAACATCATCATCTGCTTCTCCCTTATCCTTATTTGTGGTCGGCGAAATATGTTTTCTCTTCCATTCATCTCTATTCGCAGTCGTCTCGTTATTTACTCCCTTTCTTACCATATCATCTTTCATACATTCTGGGCAGTTAGATGCTACTTTTGCTCGTATTTCAAATACAACTGCTATATGTCTTAGCAATGATTCGCTTTGAGCTAATAAAAAATATACAAAAGTAATGACTGATCGGTAGGATGATTTCAAATGCACTGAAGTGGGGTGCAATAGGCACGCTGCGCTGGATGTATTATGTGAAACCAATACGAAGCATGTACACATTCTATCCATCCCTTTTTCAGCCTTCCTCTGCCCTTATAACCGCATCCACGTAACACTTTGAAGTTAAATAAAGAATAAATTATTTGAATACTGAATTTTCAATTCTATTCTACATACAAACAAAACACAAGTTGCTATTGTTTGCACCTGCGATGCCTTAGTTGTAATCCCCTTCAATATTCGCCGGTGGCTTCCTCTGATGGGGGAAATTTGTCTAAACAATCCGATATCAAATTGATAGCGTTTCCGTGCATATAAGTTGCGAATGGGACATTCAGATCTAGCGTTTGGCCAACAAGTCCATATATTACAGTTTAGGAGGTGGATTTTGTGGTTTTTCGTGAATTTTTTACATGAATGAATTTATTTTGCAAATTTGGGAGTAATTTATTCATGTTTTGAAATAGACTTCAGAATTTTTTCAAGTTGTCGTCCATGGACATCATGATCTTAAGACACTATTTCTAGCGTTCTCATGGACGATTTCCATCGGAGTATTTTGTTGATTACATTCCTGTGGATGCAATTTTTAGTTGTAATCATCACAATTTTTTTTCCTGGCCTGGGATATAGAAGCTTTGAGTAAAGGAAAGGCAGGTATTGGAATACAAAATACAAATGTTTGCTGCACTATTGTATTAGGCTAAGACCTGTAAAAATAGATGTAAGTGTGTAAAAATAAATAAATAAATAAATAAATATATATATATATATATATATATATGTGATGAGACAGCTTTCCGAACGAGCGGTAGATTAAAAAAAATGTAATGACTATTCAAAAGTGCTTCAATGTAAGTTTATTTGAATAAATGATTTTCTATTATATTCTATTCTATTCTATTCTATTCTATATATAAATAAATAAAATAAAATTTACATAAATAAGTAAAATATACCTTATAAATACGTAAATAATTGCTATGCATATTCAATTATCGGCCACTTCGTCCGTAACATAATTTATTTTGGGTTTTATTAGTTGATGAAGTGTCTTAATGGGAGTGTATCCACGCTAAGAAATATGATGTAGATCTTCAGTATCTCTATTCGAAGTCCTTGCATCTTCATTCACCTAATAATCAATTTATGCAAATAATGTTATATAACTTGATGGATTTACATTACTGTTAGGTGTATATACACTCTATATATATATATATATATACGGCCACCTCACCGATTACGATTTTATAATAGTAGTTGTTGTCAAAATACTGATTGACATTATTGTAAATATATTATAAATAATAATAATAATAATAATAATAACAGCGCCATCTTGGACAATTCACACAGTTATAGTATATATAGTTAAGTTATTTAAGTTAAGCTAGCTAAAGCTTGTGTTATGGGTACTAGATAACTGATACAAATACATAGATATATTTTTTTTTCGTAAATACATACATATTATACATAGAAAATACCCAGACCGATACAAACAATCATACTCGTGAATACAAATGTTTGTGCCGTGCGAGGAATCGAACCCGCGACCATTGGACATAAAGCGGTGTGCTGGACCGCTATACCACCAAGGTCGTCAATTATAAAAGGAGACAATAGAATTATTCTGCTGCAAACATATATATTATTTGTTAGTAAACATATCATCTCACCATCTCATCACATAAGGACCCCACCACAACAATTACTTTGTTTCATTCCGTTACAATTAGCATGAGACCCACAACTATTCGGTGTGGAAACTTGACTACCGTTACGACCTTCTCTAATGGTGATCAAATTCCGACCGTTATTGAGTCTACACCCATATTGCGATACGTGTTTCGCCTCTAGACTAGGCATCATCAGGCGTTGAATAGAGTTCAGATATAGCCATCAATTAGTGAAATAGACTTCCGCAAAATAACACCTAATTTCGGTTAAATATAACTAATCACTATTTTTATTATAAGTATAAAAGTATAAATTACATATAAATTATTAAAAAAAATATATAATTTCAGTCGGCTATTTGCTTTTAACAACGATATTTGTACAATTTTTTTTAATAAAACGTGATTTAGTATAGACATATTGTTTTATGTTCCTGAGTTGTGCAATAAACTATAATTAATACATTATAAAACTAACCAAATATAATAATGTTTGTAATATAAATTTTCACTATTCTCCGAGCATTTAGTTCTCCAACCAGTCCGGCCGTGTGTCACAAACTTTAACACCTAAACCAAACAGACATCAAAACAAACATTTTATTCTTAATACTTCGGATCGACAAAGGAATAGCGATTTATCAATCATACTTCGTTATGTTTGAGGAAACTTTGTTACCATGTTTTCGGGTGAAATGGATATATTTTATATTTTACAACCGACTTCAAAAAGGAGCAATATCTGTGGTAAAATGGTAATTAATCTACACGGGTATTATCCTAAATATAATCTTATATATAAAATATAGAAATTCTCGTGTCACAATGTTAGATACCGTGCTGCTCCGAAACAGCTTGACTGATTTTTATGAAATTTTATATGCATATTCAGTAGGTCTGAGAATCGGCTACTGTCTATTTTTCATACCCCTAAGATGAAGGTTGTCTACCCTAATATAATTTATAATGTGATGTTAATAAATAATAATAATAATAATCTCAGGACAATTCACACAACGCCATCTAGCCCCAAGTTAAGCTAGCTGAAGCTTGTGTTATGGGTACTAGACAACTGATACAAATACATAGATATTTTTTTCTTCGTAAAAACATACATATTATACATAGAAAATACCCAGACCGATACAAACAATCATACTCATGAACACAAATGTTTGTGCCGTGCGAGGAATCGAAGCCGCGACCATCGGAAGTAAGGCGGTGTGCTAAACTGCTAGACCACCGAGGCCGTCAAAAAAGTTAAAATCTACATGTCATCTACGTAGTCTAGTACTACGAACATGACATGCCTATATGTAATAGATACACATACATATAGCACAGTATCTGATATTGTAATACACACTTTGTATCGGTCGGTTGGTGTTACACAGTAATCAAACTCACTATCCATCAATTAGAGAGAGACAGCTACACGTTCATTAGCTCCATCTCAAAATAGCCTAATACATTTTGAAGTGGCCATATCATATGCATAATTAAAAATGTAACAATCAATATAATAACTGATAATATAATAAGTAATAACTACAGGGAATTCATTCCCACACGCTAGAACCTAAGTGATCTCAGACAGTGCGGTTTCAGAGAAACTTCCTTCTGCGTATACTTACATTGTGGAATGCCGAGGGTTTCTCACGAGACTACAGCATAGGGTTTTTCAAGAATGGAATATTATGGTTTCTTAAGGATCGGCAATGTGCATGTGACACCCCTGGTGTTTCAGGCGTCCATAGGCTACGGTAACTATTTACCATCAGATGGGCCGTATGCTTATTTAACACCATAGTATTATAAAAATACTAAAATTATTAAATATTAACTAACTACCGAAATAAACTTTTTGTGCTTTATGTATGCAATTGCTTTTCGGACTAAAGTAGTCCGAAAAGCAATTGCAATTTTTTTTTTGGACTACTCTAAAAGGTTGGCCGTAGCTGCCCTTTACAGCTTCACAGCAGCAGGAGTTGGCCTTCAGTCGCTCTATAAGTCCTTCCGCGGGTTTGCAGTGCCATCTGCACTCGCCCCTTATCGTCTGGTGAATTTGTAAAGGTCAGCTGCGTACATCAGCTGTAGAGTAGTCCGAAAAAAAAACACTTTCATATAAGGCATAGAAAGTTTACGTTTAAAGGATCTTTTTTATAACAAAGGGGACAAACGAGCATGCGGCTCACCTGATGGTAAGTGATTACCGCCCCCATAAGCACCCGCAACACCAGGGGAAATGCAAGTACGTTGTCGGCCTTTTAAAAAGGAATAAGCTCTTTTCTTGAAGGTTTCAATATCGTATCGGTTCGGAAATACCATTGCTGAAAGGTGATTCCACAATGTGGTTGTGCGTGGCAAAAGTAAACTACAACAAATTGTCGACTTATCTGATTTTAAGTGGCAACCGTCGCCTATGTACGTAGTAAATGAACGAATCAATAAACTGTATCAAATTATTAACAAAACTAATACATCACTCGTGCCGTCACGCTGTATACCCCACTCATTATCACCACAACAGACGCTACTACTGCGACGTGACAGTCACCGTGACAGCCTGTGATTTATAAGCGTGACAGCGTGACAGCGTGACGATGTAATGCTATACTTGTCTCACAACTAATATTATAAATGAGAAAGTTTGCGTTTGTTTTTATCGAATTGGGTACGAAACAAGGCTTTGAAAGCCTTTGATATAATAATAATAATATTTACTTTATTGCACTTGTTACATTAATAAATAAAGATAATTATACAAGAATGTGAGTAAGGGCAGGCTTATCTCTGTAAGAGATCTCTGCCAACCTAATGCTGTGACGATAGAGGTGGTAGTTAGCGGGCAACGATAGTGCTTGAGTTTTAGTAATAACAATATTGTAATGTTTGCTTAAACATACATACACTTACTAAAATATATCACTACATAGTATAAAAGTCGCTGTCGCTGTCTGTCCGTCCCTATGTATGCTTAATTCTTTAAAACTACGCAACGGATTTTGAAGCGGTTTTTTTAATAGATAGAATGATTCAAGAGGATGGGTTATATATATATAATACATGTACAACCGTGCGAAGCCAGGGCGAGTAGCTAGTAATATAATAAATTAAATTAAAAATGACACAAACATAAACAATATATTCTTAATAAGTATATTTTAGACATTACATCTCTGTACTTCTTCTACCGATATCACGGAGAGTGTTCTGAGGAAATGTTTGCATACATATACATATATACATACATACATACACACTTAGAACAATTACAATAATAATTTATCTTATTTCTAAATATGGTTGACAACATGTTTCACAGCACCGTACCACCCGCCAGAAACGTGTAATTTTTTTGACCATCCAGATTATCTGACAGACGAATGCCACGTACACAATTACAATTTTAAAATTAATATTAAGGAACAGAAAAATACCAGTTACTAAAATACGCACAACAAGAAAAAAAAAACACAACACAGAGGGATTTTCTCCGCTACATCAAGCCACCATCCACCGCCGTTCTTAATTTAATTTAATTAGACAATTTTTGACTATTAATAAGATGTTCTCTAAGACATTTACTAAAACTATATTTTGTGGTTTTAGAGTTACCATCCTGAAGCGTTATGATATTGAAACCTTCAAGAAATCACGAGATTATCTGGATTTGTCCTTCACGTTTTTTCAGAATTTCTTTGCCACTTACCACATTGTTGAGTTACCCTCCGAAGCGTTAAGATATTGAAACCTTCAAGAAAAGAGCTTATTCCTTCTTAAAAGTCAAATTGACTTGCGAGTCCCCTGGTGTTGCGGGTACTCATGGGCGGCGGTAATCACTTACCATCAGGTGAGACGCAAGCTCGTTTGCCCCTATGCCATAAAATAAAGTAGACTGTTAGTCCACCTGATGGTAATTGATAACCATCGCTTATAACAGCCTTGCGGATATCACGTAATCATCTAACGTCCGTGGTATAAATGACCCTGGACAGTGAACACAGCGGCATCTAGTCCCACGGTAAGCTGAGCTTGTATTATGAGAACTAGACAATTGATATCACTTGTATTTTTTTTGTAAATACATACATTATATATATAGAAAAATACCCAGACTACCACCACCAAAAAATCATACTCATGATTACAAATGTTTGTACCGTGCGAGGATTGGAACCCGCGACCATCGGGCGTAAAGCGCTAGACCATGAAGGCCCTCAATCCTCGTATCACTCATTTTTTTTTTCTCTTTATTTTGGCAACAAACAGTCGTTATAAAAACATATAAATATACAAATAAAAGTAATTTTTACGATAGACATTGAGTGCCGAAAATTTTTTACTTAATTTTATTTTTAGTGAGCCTAGTGGACTAAAATAAAAACAAAACAATACAAATACAAAGAAAATGAATAAGAAAAAAGAAATAAGAGTATTACAATACAAACATTATAATAATTATAATAACAAAAATAAAAATAAAAGGGGTTACTTTAGTATTTCGAAAAGTTTCTTTCTGTATGTAACTAAGGTGCAACGAAACGGATCTAATTCAACAAACTTTGTGTTATACATATTGACGGAACGGGGTATATAGCAATTACTGGTATAGTTATTTTTAAACCATGTATTGCCTTTAAAGAGGACTGCCATGCTGCAATCCTCACCTCCGATCGGTCCCGTCCAATTCAACGGGGATCGATGTTACGACGGCCTGAGCCGAGGTTCGAACCCCTAGTGGTGCCTTCAGACTAAAGTCGTATCCGTCAGGCAGGAGTTGGCCTTCAGCCGCTCCATAAGTCCTTCCGCGGGTTTGGAGTGCCATCTGCACTCGCCCCATATCGTCCGGTGAAGCTGTAAAGGCCAGCTGCGGCCAACAGCATTAGAGTAGCCCGAAAAAAAAAGATGCATGTGCTGTAAATTCACTTTGTATCTCAACAGCTTCATACATATGTCAAATCATGAAATATGCTAATACGTACCTTAATCTAAAGTTTATAGAATGCAATTTAATATATATATTTTAACCGCTTTATACATATGTCAAGTAATGAAATTTGCTAATATGTACCTTAATTTAAACTTTAATAAAATCCAATTTAATAAAGAGATAGGATATTTCATGGCTGAAACGATAAATTTTACACCAAACTTCAGTGGAAGTTGTTGAAATACAGAAACGCGATATTCAGAGAATCCCAGATATGCTAATGGTTGGCAATAATATTTCATGAGAGATAAAATCTGTACAGTTCATGAAGAAATATCTTAAGTGTTTAGAATATTCTTGCTGTGTTTATACACATGGCATTGCCGAGTCACAAACATCTTTTTGTTTGTAATTCTTTATCTTATATATAAAATTCTCGTGTCACAGTTTTCGTTCCCATACTCCTCCGAAACGGCTTGACCGATTCTCATTTTGTGAGCGTATTGAGTAGGTCTGAGAATCGGCCATACACCCATTCCTTTAAATAAAAACTGTATCTCTTCAAAAAAGGTCTGTCCCATACACCCATTCCTTGTCATCTCTTCAAAAAACTGTACCTTCTTGTCAGAGCTCATGTATGCCTAAAAATGCCAAGAAAAATCTTTGATATTGAGGTCATATACCCTTAGCTGTCCAAAAAACTGTATCCCTACCTATTTATAATTATATTAATATAGTTATATAATATATTATAATTATATATTACTAGATGACCTACGCAACTTCGTCTGCATTACACTTATTTGACATTTAACATTATATTTCGCCCAATTTACATATATCTTTTTAAATTGTAGCCTATTTGTTATTCTGAGTTATAAGCTATAATTACTGTAACGTATCGTTAAAATCTATTCAGTAGATTTTGCGTGAAAGAGTAACAAACATTTATACATACTCACAAACTTTCGCGTTTATGATATTAGTAAGATGAAACTAGCAAATTTATAGTAATTGACTCAATGGTGTCACAGTATAGTTATGTCCACCTTCATATCTCTATAGGTAACCGTTTCTGTTACAAACACCGTGAGCTCTGAGCTATTTATCATACCCGGTAATATAAAAAAATAGATGGCAGTTCCCATACAATGAAGTACTGTAACATTGTTCCGTTTAATGAACTCTTTTTAACAGCCGCCTGAAAATATCATAGTCGAAATAAACAAAAAGTTAATTAGAGATAACCATCAGCCTGTATATAAATTTTAATATTTGAGACTCGGCTATTGTTGTTGCGTTTGCGACCCTACGTCCCTAGTAATAAGGGCTACCGGGGCGTGCTACACGTGAAATTACAACTTCGGGACCATCTACGTAATTGCACCTTTGTTCGCGAATGTGGATTGTCTGGAAGTGTCATTTGAAGAGTTCTGAAGAGACGTGTAGGAAATGTTCTCAATGAATTTGCCTGGAAAATGGCCGGTTTTCAAAAACGGCAGTGTTCTTTTTTTAAACTAGCAATTTCCCGCGATTTTGTAAACTTTTTTTAGCTAAAACGAACTAAGGAACCTAGCATAGACCACTTTGTGCTAGTTTTCTTGATACAGTCTACATTCACGGCACGTTTCATTGATTTCCTTCAGCCGTTTAGTTTTGAAAAAGTAAGTAACAGATAGGGAGACAAGCAGAGAGACAATTTTGCAACTATAGTTTTGTAGGATTTTTTTTATAAATACAAAATTAACTCAATGATTTTCCATTAGGTTGCTAGGTGCATTAGAACGGGACATACTAAAAATGTCAGTTCTTAACTTCGTTCTTTCTCCTTCTATATTAAGTAAGAATTGTTTGTAATGAATTTGCCTCGGAAATGGCCAGTGTTCATAATAAGTTCTTCATTAATTTAATGTATTTAAAATAAGAACATAGTCGTTTTTGTGTATTTCAAATGGTTTTAATTAGAATAGAAATATTCTTTCTTCAATTCGGTTCGCGGCATGAGGAATGCTATTTTAACGTAGTGATTACTTGCTCAGTGGTTCTTTTTTCAAACGCATGTCTTCGACAAATAAGTATTGTCACCGAACCATAAGAATGTTTACTGCCTTAGTGCCGCCACTGCTTCATCTGTTAATTAAAAAAAAAACAATTAATCGCTTTATTACATTGAAAATACAAAACAATCAGTATTCGAATCGAAATTTAAAAAAGGAATCATTCAATATTTTAATAAAATTCGATGTTTGAATTCGTATTCAGACTATGCGAAGAGGAAGTTAAAATAATATAATTTCATTTCGCCTCCATTTTGTTTTTTATTGTTAATTACTTCAAATATATTTTCAGAGGTTGTAATAAAGATTAAAATCGTTTTAACTAAAAATTAAATAGTCAAACCAGTATATTTTAAACTCTATTGCTGATTCACTAATTTTAATTAAATTACTTACTCCAGCAAGTTGGACCGACGATCTGGTCAAGATAGCTGGAAGGCATTGGATGCGAGCAGCGCAAGACCGATTGTCGTGGAGATCTTTGGGGGAGGCCTATGTCCAGCAGTGGACGTCTTCCGGGCTGCGATGATGATGATGATGATGATGACTTACTTATTTATAAGTACAGATTAACTGCAAATATTTATGATTTCAAACTTTACGCTTAATAGCTATGTTTTCCAGCCTAGCATTATAAAGATTGAGTGTAATTGAGTTTGTATTATTTAGACAATTGGATTTTCAAGAGTTTAAATTTAACTATTGATAACTAGTAGTCCGCTGGATCTATTAATCAAGAAGATGTGACTGTACATGTCTCATACAATCCATACATATAAATAAAATTGGAGTGTCTGTCTGTAATACTGAAATAACCGTTTTTTACTACATGCATATGGTATATACATTTTTTTCAAAATAACATTTTTTATAATTTGTGTACAACTTTATGAGATACCAATGCAGTCAACTTCGTATAAAGTCTACTTCAGTCAAAGTGAATTTTATTAATCAAAATTTTCTTCGAATCTCTTCCAGTAAATTTTTATATCTATTTGGATTATATTATATCTAAACACTGAATAAACTCTTCATATAATGCTTCTGTACTTCATGTAGCTTTGGTATGTAGGTTAATGATTATAAATATCATTAGTACAATTATAGAAAAGGAGAGGGGATTTTTAGTAATGGAGACTTGTGAACATAAGGCCCTGTTCTAAATGACGGCCTAAGCCGAGGTCAGGATTCCTAGAGGTGCCCTCAGACTAAACTCGTATCTGTCAGACGCGAGTTGTCCTTCAGCCGCCCCATTCTTCTTCTGCGTTCTTCTGCGCATTTGGAGTGCCATCTGCACTCGCACTCTATCGTCCGGTGTACCTGTACTACTGAACTGAACTGCATTTATTTAACAGAGCAACAAATCTTTTATCCTTTTATCATTTATAATACATTTTTATTTTTATCTTTTATTATTTATTCAAAAGAATGACACACAATTTTTACCCGTGATCATGCTGGATGAAACACTACCGAAATATCTGTAACTCAGCAAATAAATATAAAAAGTGGTAAGATCCCGTGATTTTTACTAATTATAACGATACACAAGTTTCTCGCTCATCCGCTCCTTGTGAGTTTGCATTCCGAACTGGTAGAATAAAAATATGACTATTCAACAGTGTTTATATTAAGTTTACTTGAAAAGATTTCTCAAATTCAAATTCAAATTAAAAAATCATTTATTCATTTTATCCGCTTATGAACGTCATATTTTTACATTCTTAATTTTTTCCCTACCATCCAGTTCGATATATAGATCCAATTGGGAAGAACTGGCAAGAAACTCAATTGAATAACTTTTTTTTAAAGCCAGTTTATTTACAATGTATATTTATATAGGTGTCTATGTCTAACATTAAATGAAAATCAGCCACACTCGTCATTCAAGTAATCGTTTAGTAACTAATAGGCTTTGCTCAGTATATATGATTTAACAGATGTTTTGAATTTATTTAAGGGTAATTCCAACATATCCTTTAGTTAATTTTAAACTTCGTGTTTAATATACATTATTTAAATTATTAACCGTGTCTTAACACGAATAATTTTATGGCAAATAAAGGTATTTACCTCTCTCGACGTTTCGACTAGGTTGCACTAGCCGTGGTCACGAGCTGACTGAAGTAACAGCGATGTCAATGTAGATAGGTGACAGCAGTTTTTTCTTCATCTACCGTCACTAGATTGTTTAACGAAAGTTCGCGACACACAGCACTCACGGTATCCGTACACTTATTGACTATTGATGCTACTGAACTTTTCTTGAATTTATTTATGACTGCATCCCACGCAGATAATAATTTTAAGCCATCCTCTCTGTTGAAATTGGGATAATTTCAATCGGCTCCCTGACCATTCGTGGGTAATAGTGGCGAGACGTCGAGAGAGGTAAATACCTTTATTTGCCATAAAATTATTCGTGTTAAGACCCGGTTAATAATTTAAATAATGTATATCCTTTGGTATCTTATTGTAAATTTTTATACCTTCTATTAACTTTTTCTAAACGATACTCATACTTGTTCTATTTCTAACATTGTATATTTTCTTTTCAGGTAAGTAATCAGAAATTCAACGTGAGAGAACTGTTCGTGACCGATTTAATTTACCGAGTACGTACATCGATACATTAATTAATTAACGAAAACCTAATTGGAGGCAGTGATTGCCTGTTTAATAAAAACGGGAGAGCTCTAAAATATTCTAACCGTAATAATATCAGAAATGAGAAAGTATATCTGTATTTTACCTTTTATGACTAAATAGCAATCCGCCTGGCTTGGCGGTGGGTATATTGCAATAGTAAATAGTTACTGTTAGTTAGTTTTTAAATTGTATTATATTATATGTAGTCATAATAATGAAATTAGTATAAGATATAATAATTATTAATACATAATAGAAGCAAGTATAGACAAACACCACAGCGGCCATAGTCCAATATAAATACATAACAACTTGTCTAGTTAGATTAGATGTCTATGAACAATTCTAACCAGTTCGGGAATGTATCCGATAATAGAATCGTGTAGATGTGCTGATTTATCTTTTCAATAAATTTAACAACGTACGTAGGTATAGGCCTACCTATATAAATTTTAATTAAAAATATAGGCTATATGTTATTCTGATATAAAGCTATACCTTTTTTAATATAATCAATTGTCTAAAATTATTTGCTAAAGTGTTTTTATAAACATGATATTAATTCTTATTAAAATAAATGTGTTAATTTTGAACAAAATTTTCGTTTACATCATTTAATTCCAAGGAACACTTTCGAAGATATCTTAGTTTTAATAAAAGAGATAACAAATCTTAATATTCATAATATTATAAACGTTTGTGAGTATAGATAGATATTTGTTTCTCTTTCAAGCTAAAACTACTGAACGGATTTTGATGAAACTTTTCAGTTATATAGCATATACATTAGAATAACACATATGCTATAAATTTCATAAGAAATAGGAGATGAACGATTGTATGGACGTATCGTCATTTTTAGAAGCCTGAAACTTATTTTTTACGTGATTAAATATAAATAAATATGATATTCAAAGTGTGTAAAAACTTTACCCTTAAATAAAATAGGGGATGAAAATTTGTTTGAAAATTCGTCATTTTTATAGCTGGAACGATGACACTTTTTCTTTAACTTTTTTGGGTTAGATATATTTGGTAAAGGTAAAGATTCCACGCGGACAATGTCGTGGGCACAGGTAGTTCAATATAAACTTAGCTGTATTGTTATTGTTATATACTACCTCCATCTTGTTAGAGTCTACCAATTAATATAATGCCACACTTGGCTTATTAATTTTGCTGTACATATATACATATATACATATATTATGTTCAACCCTCGTAAATGGGATTACGAAATTTTCTCTAGTATTATCAAAGTACATAATTATATACTGGCATTTGTTTTAATCCATAGACTGTCTCGGTGGTCTAGCGGTTTAACGCACTGCTTTACATCCGATTTTCACGGGTTCCATTCCTAGTTCAATGCACACATTTATCAAAAAATAATGACTCAAAAGAGTCAAAAGTATGACTGTTTGACTGAGTGTTTTCTATGTATATTATTTTTGTATTTAACAACTTTAGGATTTCTATTCATGAGTATGATTGTTTGTGTCAGTCTGGGTATTTTCTATGTATATTATGTATGTATTTATGTATATATAACAGTTGTCTAGTACCCATAACACACTCTGCTTAGCTTGGGAGTAGATGGCGCTGTTAATTGTCCAGAGTTATTATTACTATTAGTATTTACCATTTTACATCCGTTGTTTGATTCACCATTCATTTTTTATTTATTTATTCATGAACAATGTATTGATGTATTGTATTTGAATGTTGATATGATGGGTGATAAAATTAATAAGTTTACATATTGTCATAAGAATGTCATTAACAAAAAAAAACATCACAAATCGTCAATTGAGTACAGGCACTTCTCTATTAGTAGTGACTTCAATTTTTTTTAAAGCACCTCGAGTTATTCGATAATTTGGGATCACTCGGTAACTTATTATAAAGTATCACCGCTTGCTTTTTTGGGCAGTGTGTTATTACTTTTAGTGTAGGATATATTACCTTCTGTACATTCATTCTTCTTGTTAAATAAATAAATTGTTAAATTCACCTTCTGTAATATCAAGTTTCTTGCACGTTCTTTTTGTGACGAGTCTTCTTTTTTGTCTTCTTTTCCTAATGATTTGTAGAATAAATGATATGACTATTTAATAGTGCGTTAGGTTCGTTTGAATAAAGATCATTTCTATTTTATTATCTATCTGTTGTTACAAGTTTTACAAGTACTAGTATTTCACCCTGAGTGTATCCTAAATCACACAGAGTCTTTTGTATGATAATGGAAAGGTGCCTGCGCTAATGGTTTACGCTGGCGGGGCACCAGTGGAGGATGATAAGATGAGCACGAGGTCAGGTCAGTTAGCCCATCGTGATAAATACACCAGGAGTTTCCAAGGGAACCATGTGGGTCAACCTGACATTGTACATTGGTAGCAATGTGGTTATTAATCCAATACTAAAAATCTTCTTTCGTCATATAGAGTCATCTAGAAAACTAAGCAGAGTACGGAGTTTCAGTAAACAGTCTACGCACATAGCATTTATAACAAAATAATAATAATCTCAGGACAATTCACACAGCGTCATCTAGACCCAAGTTAAGCTAGCTGAAGCTTGTGTTATGAGTACTAGATAAATGACAAATACATAGATATATTTTTTTCGTAAATACGAACATATTATATATAGAAAACACCCAGACCTACACAAACAATGATGAATACTTTTTGCCTTGCACAACCACATTGTGGAATCACCTTCCAGCAATGGTATTTCTGAACCTATACGATATTGAATCCTTCAAGAAAAGAGCTTATTCCTTTTTAAAAGGCCGACAACTTGCAATTCCCCTGGTGTTGCGGGTGCTCATGGGCGGCGGTAATCACTTACCATCAGGTGAGCCGCATGATCGTTTGTCCCCTGTGTTATAAAAAAAAAAGAATACAAATGTTTGTGCCGTGCGACGAATCGAACCCGCGACCATCGGTTGTAAAGCGTTGTGCTAGATTGCAAGACCACCGAGGCCGTTATTACTGTCGACGTCGAAAGTTATAAATGCTAGTATATAGATTTTCATTACATTACAATTATTATAGCCGTAAATTATAACTATTTCTATATCTACTTGAAATGGTTGTTATCACATCTTACTGGGGCCCAAATATTTAGACATAACTCGCAAACAATGTTATCAACCGCGGCATATTTCTGTACAGACATTTATAAGGGTTGGTCTTGTTTTCATTCCCTTACGAAGATATATGACCCTGCTATCTGCCTTGTTTATCATGTACTAGTGTTGCGTCCCGGGATTGTCTCCGATTCCCGAATACGCCAATTTCTCAGTCACTTATCTTAAGTGCGGATGGGTTATCCGAAACGTTCGGTAAAGAAAAGGAATTACGAATAAAGGAATGTTAAAGGGCGTAATGGCGTAGCGGTTGACAATGCCGACTTTGTATCAAGAGTTGTGAATTCAAGTCAAATTCAAATTCAAAATATCTTTATGAATAAAG
The DNA here is from genome assembly GCF_030625045.1 of Achroia grisella. NCBI lineage: Eukaryota > Metazoa > Arthropoda > Insecta > Lepidoptera > Pyralidae > Achroia > Achroia grisella. Next base: position 454,856 of record NW_026712578.1, on the reverse strand, counting down.
GTAGATCTATTACAGACTTATGATATGTCAAATCTATCGTCAGTTCGAAGTGATTTCAAAATGAGAAGAAATGACAAGAAACTCAGCTCGTATTCTTATCAAATAAATGTTGTACATGTTTACAATAATACAGATTCATGTTTAAATTCAAATTTGGGAGACTAGAGTGACCACTAGCATGTGCTATTACAAAAAGCAAATAGTCTAATCAGTGTTCGTAACCCGAATAGACCAGTCCCCATAAGCAGCACCCGTTCACGAGTATGACGGATGAACCAGCCATCATTGCACTCAAGCATATTAGAGAGCACACTGAGCAGACCACGACGTTACAAACTTTATAACGAGCATGACTCTTTCAAGTTACTACGTCATTTCAGAAACGTCAGAATCCTTTCTTTCTTTTATTAATATAAATATAGTTTATTTAACATTATAAATATAGCAAAATAGGTTTTAACATAATAATGTAAATAAAGGTCGAGAGAGGTCAAAATATCTACCTCGACGTTTCGTCTAGGTTGCAATAGCCGTAGTCACGAGCTGACTTAGAAGTAAATACCTTTATTTACCATAAAATTATTCATGTTAAAATTATAATAATAATATAAGCTATTTTATTACCACTTATAAATGTAATTTTTTTTTATCGTTACCTCTATATACCATTTCAGTTAGCAATAAACTTTTCATTTTGAGGAAGAGAATGACAACGGTGCCGACCCCAAATAATGGGATAAAGCAAGGCAATGAATAAACTTTTCATTTTATATAACTAACTCTCCAGTGATGGGAACATCAGTGACAAACCAAAATAAAACTGTAAGACCGCTTGCCACCAAGAGCGCTCCCTGATACAATATTGTTCTAATATTTCCACTAAAATATGGTCATGTCAAGAGTCCTGTTCACCAGGACATCGACAGTTGACAATATCTCTGACTACCCCATTTCATATAAAGTTCTTGAAGGTACATCATCCATACTAATATTCTAAATGCGAAAGTAACTGTGTCTGTCTGTCTCGATTTAATGAAATTTGGTACACAGATAGTTTAGACCCTGAGAAAGGACATAGGCTACTTTTTAATGCGAAAAAATGGTTATAAGTGGCTGAAATTGGGGATGAAAGATTGTATGGAAGAATCGTCATTTTTGAAGCTAGAAGCTTGAAACAGATTTTTAGGCTGTTGATTAAATATAAAGAAAAATGAGTTTTTAAAGAAGAGTTAAATGTTTATATGGAAATATTGTCATTTTTAAAGCTAGAAGCTTGAAGTTTAATTTTGATCCTTTTTTTTTAACATATATTAAGAAATAGATTTATAAGAGGTTGAAAAGGTTATGATAGATTGTATGGAAGTGTCGTCATTTCTGAAGCTAAAACGATAAAACTTTTTCATTTGGCGTTTATTGGGTTAGGTCATGAAATATTTTGGTCAAGGTCACTATTTTACGCGGACGAAGTCGCGGGTACAGCTAGTATTATTATAAAGAAATGCAGACGATATTTGCTCAAGTAACAATGTCCATGAATTCTGTGAAGTTTGCAGTGTATTTGATTAGAAAAGTTGATAGCGAGTTTTTCGGAAAACTTTCGTGCTAAATATTCTTGTGGTTTACAAACAATTTGAAATGTTATACACATAGATTTAACGTTGAAATTACAAATTTAATGATATCTGTAATAGTATTGAACTGTTTTAAATTATTTATTTGCTACTCAGGAACGGCTTAACAGATTTGGATGCGGTGCACTGTTGTGAACTTCACTTAAAAAGTTGTTTGTTTTATTCCAAACATTTTACATTAAAATTAGTTAATTTCTAACAATTTGGTTTCAATTTGTATTAAAATAGCAGTATTAATGTACGATCTAGCTGTTCGTCTTTGGAACGAACTTTTTTTTATTAATTTGTACATAATTGTATATGTACCTAATTGTATTTTCGATGAGAGGAACAATAAAGAGTTTCATTCATTCATTCATTCATCAATTCCTGGTGTATTTTTTATTAATCGCAAATGATGATACAATTTAAGTTAAAAATTTTCCCATATTACAAATTTTGTTATTTAGTCAAATTTTCTCCTTTTCTACATTAATGGCAATAAGTCACTATTTATGATAGATACAGTTATGAATTGTAGCATTGTAAAATCTACTTGAAAAACACATTATCTTAAAATTATTGGTCACCCATGTATTCATACATATTTTTTATACCGAAGAGGTTTGAACTTTTCTTAAAAAAATATTTTCTTTGCATATTTTTAAATAATAAATTTATATGGGTATTAAATAAAAAAAAATGCAATAGCTAGTTATTCTATTCACTTTCTATCGATTAGCACAATTAGTTTATAATAATAAAACAACGAAAAACCTATAGAATTCATTCATTTCTGGTCATAGTGATCAGGACAGTAAAATAAGATAGAAAAAAATTATCTTTTCTTTAAAATGAAGATAACAAAAGTACTACTTATGATACTGATGTATTTTGTTTCGTATTATAGGATGTTTTAAGGTTATCTATTCATTACCGGACACCCTGTATTTTATTTTATATATCTTTTCTTTCTTGAAATTAAGATAATATTTTAAGGAAGGTGTTACATATGAGTATGGATGATAATAAGAGCAGAGGAAGGCCGAAAAAGAGATGGATAGACTGTGTGAAAGATGATATGGTAAATAACGGGATGACTGCGAACAGAGATGAATGGAAAAGAAAAACATATTACGACAACCACAAATAAATGGGATAAGGAAGAAGCAGATGACGATATCTTTTCTTTCTTCTATTTGTAGTGTTTTCATTCCCGATAAATATCGGTTTAACGTAACCTAGCCGCGACACCAGTGCCACCTTCATACCTGAATATCGATGTTGTCCCGGCCTTTTTTAATTTCGGACGTGAGGACTCAATCATAGTATGGAATACCAATATTTCATTCTAAACATTGAGTTAGGCGTATTAGTCAAACGTCTATAAGCGTGACCTTTTTATCCACCCCACGGGGTGACCACCCTCTCAGATATTCACCCAACATCCCACAAGTTATTTGGGCAGGTATTTCGACTTTAATATTGGTCGATCGTTTAGAATTTCAAGTTGTTATCTAATGTATTTGAAATATAAAATGACTGCGATTTATTATTGAATTTCAATTATTCAGAATTGTGCTAGCAGACGTGGTATGTAGTAATTATACACATACAAACACACGGATACCATCATGACTGTTCTCCGAGATGTAGTAGCTAGAAACATTCTTGCTATCCCAATAATTTGTTCTATATGTAATAACAATAATCCTGGATAATCCATAGCGCCATTTAATCCCAAGCTAAGCAAAGCTTGTGTTTTTTTTATGTACAATAATGGTATGATGCACCCACCTATGCTAACGGTTTACTGGCCAGGTACCAGTGGAGGATGATAAGGTATGTAATCATGAGGTCAGGTCAGCACATTCTGATAAATTTATCAGGAATTTATAATGATAGCTTCCAGGGGTAACCGCGTGGATATCAACCCTGTATATTGCAAGTAAGGGGATTGTTAGCAATGGCCTTTCCCCCTCAGAACTGGTGTTATGGGTACTAGACAACTGATAAAAATAGTTAGGTACATTTTTTTGTAAATACATACATTACATACATGCATAAGCCAAACAAAATACAAATATTTGCATCGTACAAGGAATCGCACCCACGACCATCGGAAGTGAATCAGCGTGCTAAACCACTAGACCAACGGGGCCGTTTAATTATTAATATCTATTTCAAGCTAAATAGCTATGTAATTAATGCGCCCTGAAGATCAAGAGGAACTTATAAATAGTTTTAGGCAAAATTAACCCTAATTTTGCTAAATGAGCTGAATCGGCCCGTAAAATTTGAGATAGTATAAAACTTTCAAATAGTGAATTAATATAATTAAAACATAAATATAACTTCGCGACTTACACCTCGTTACCTTGATGGTGTAGTCAAGACATTGTCAACTATCAGTGTTGTTGTGAATGCAACATTATTTCTTTGAATAAAATATTTTTCTTTCTTTCTTTCTTTCTTTCTTTCTTTCTTTCTTTCTTTCTTTCTTGATGATAATGGAATGGTACACCCGCCTGCGCTAACGGTTTAAGCAGCACTAGTGAAGGAATAGGATGAACATGAGGCCAGAATGGGTAGCTACCCATAAACCCTAACTACCCATTGTGACAAAGTCAATAAGAATTTGTCATGATGGTTTCCTTGAGGAATCGCGTGGTGGTCAGCCTGACATGTTACATTGCTCGCAATAGGTTCAAGAGTCCACATTACTAACAATATTTCCCTGAATGCAACATTTGACGTCTCCCGTATTAATTTATGGTTTGTTAATTGATAGACAAAGTTTGAAAATATAATATCTTATTTCCCACATCTTTGTAAAAATGATAACAAAGTATTATATGAAAAAAAGGTTGTATGGGGTTGAAGGAAGAGATGAAATATTGCACGGTATCATCATTTCTAGTTTGAAGCTTGAAACGTATTTTTTAGACAGTTGATGAAATATATGAATTATTAATTATTGAATGTCACTATAAACGTATATATATTAAACTAGCTTTGCCCGCGGCTGCGCTCGCGTTAATTTGTCCCCTTAGGGGTGGAATTTATTAAAATCCTTTCTTAGAGGATGCCTACGTCATAGTAGATTTATGCATGCAAAGTCTCAGCCCGATCGGTTTAAAATTGACAAAGTTTCATACAAATTCATCCCCTATTTTATCCCCTTGGGGGTAGAATTAATCAAAGTCCTTTCTTAGCGGATGCCTACGTCATAACATCTACCTGCATGCCAAATTTCAGCCCGATCCGTCCAGTGGTTTGGGCTGTGCGTTAATAGATCACTATGTCAGTCACGTTTGAGTTATATATATTCAGATATGACATTCAAAACCCTTAAATAGATAAAATAAAATACAAGATGACAGTTCATATGAAAAATCGACATTTTTGAAGCTAGAAAATTGAAACTTTATTCTTTGGCTTTTTGGATTAGATTATTAAATATTTTATTATATTCAAAGTCACTATTCCACGTCGAAGTAGCTATTAGACTATATTTAAAAGTTCCTGTTACAGCCAGAATACAAATAAATACTAAACATATCGCATAAACATCCACATAGCATCACTTACTTGACGAGGGTGAAACCGACTGAACACTTATAATCGTTGGGAACACACCAAAATCCTTTATTGATATATCAGTATTGTAAACTTTATTAATGCTCGTTTAAATCGCACAAGCAAATTCAACCACTGAACCGTTGGAGCGAACTTCTATACGGCAAACGGTCCAAATTAACTTCACTTTACTTGGAAGACGATTGAAGATGGCGATATATTCTCGAACTTTCCGCGGGAATTTATCTCGTCTCACAAACTTGAATTAGGTGTTACATAGACGGTTGTTAAATTGAACTTGTGCCTAACAGAGGCTGACAATAAGTATGTTAGTGTACCCATTAATAGAGATAATGAAAGTAGCGACTCTAACAATTCTCGTTTTAAAAGGGTCGTGACCCACTGTTTCTTTTGCCCGCACAATAGCAGCTGCAAATTCAATTTCGATGAGAAAAGACTTCGCTCGCGTTAATTTATCCCCTTAGGGGTGGAATTTATCAAAATCCTTTCTTAGGGGATGCCTACGTCATAGTAGCTTTATGTATGCAAAGTTTCAGCCCGATCGGTTTGAAATTGACAAAGTTTTATACAAATTTTCATCCTCTATTTTATCCGTTATAACATCTACCTGCATGCCAAATTTCAGCCCGATCCATCCAGTGGTTTGGGTCATCCGTTGCATAGTTCTAAGGATACATGGGGACAGACAGCGACAGCGACTTTATTTTATACTATGTAACTAGCTACTCGCCCCGGCTTCGCAGGGGTGTACATGTATTATATATATAAACCTTCCTATTCAATCACTCTATCTATTACAAAAACCGCTTCAAAATCCGTTGCGTAGTTTTAATGATTTAAGCATACATAGGGACGGACAGCGACAGCGACTTTGTTTTATACTATGTAATGATGATGACAATATACAATATAAAATTCTCTTGTACCCTTAACCGACTTTCTTGAGATTTAAATTTGTCTCTAGGTAGGTCTGAGAATAGGTTATTATCTATTTTTATACCCCTATATCATAAGGTCCATATCAATAATTATTTTTGAATACTTTGGATCTAAATTAATTTGTAGCATTAAAATTTTGTATGTATTTTTACCTAAATATCCACCATTCTACCTAACACTCATTTTTAATAGTAATTAATAATAATAAAAATAACCCTGGACAATTAACACAGCGCCATCTAGTCCCACAGTAAGCAGCTTATGTTATGGCTACTAGACAACTGATATAAATACTTCGATATATATTTTTTTGTAAATACACACATATGTAGAAAATACCTAGACCATTACAAACAATCATACTCATTAATGTTTGGACCGTGCGAGGAATCGAACCCGCGACCATCGGTAGTAAAGCGGTGTGCTAAACCTCAAAACCATAGAGGTCGGCTAGTATAATCTGAATCTTATTTATACAGTATTGGATATCTATTTATATCGGCAAATGAAATAGCGCAGTAATATTGTGTCTGGCCACGCATATGTTAAAGTGAACTGCGGCCAAACGTCGGCCGCGCGCAGGGAGGTAGAACGGGGATGAAACGGGGACGAAATGGGGGTGAAATCAGTACGTTTTCTTTACCACACTCCCCCTCTAATATATTCAGTGTTCGGTACCTATAAATCAACTGGTTGGCGCTACAGTACTATGATAATGGGTTTGCACAGAGCGGGTCCTGATTTTATTAGCATTATAGGTTTTTTCGTTCACTCACACTGCAATTATTCAATAGGGAATTGGTTTTGGGGTAGTTAACGTCGGCTTTTGTTGAAAAAAAATGTACGGGGGGCGCGGAGGGGTGTTATTTAGTGTACCGTTATGTAATATCAGCTAGGATCTTAACTGTATCTGGCTTTTGTTGGATCAAGGACGTTTCTATTCCTTAGTTAAATGTCACATTCTGTTTTTTTTATTCACGACTAGCTGTTCCCGCGACTTCGTCCGCGTGGAATTTAACTTTATTTTTCTAAAATAAAAGTAGCCTAAGTTACTTCCTTTTACATCAGCTACCTGCCAAAAAAAGTCCCGTCAAAATCGGTCCAGCCATTTCAGAGATTAGCCGGAACAAACAGACCGACAGACAGACAGACAAAAATTGAAAAAAATGTATGTACCGTATTTATATTCATATGCATGTTGTAAAAAACGGTTATTTCAATATTACAAACAGACACTCCAATTTTATTTATATGTATAGATTAACGAAATCAATGATTATTATAACATCGCGCTATAAATAGAAGCGGAGCTGTAAACAGGGATAATGTGACAGACTAATAAAATGTTGTATATACAAAAAAAAATTTTCGTGTCACAATGTTAGTTACCATACTCTATCATATAAAATTTCATAAAAATCTATCAAGCCGTAATTATCAATATTCAGTAGGTCTGACAATCGGCTACTATCTATTTTTCATACCCCTAAGTGATAAGGGTTGTCCACCCCTAAAATTATTTTTTTATTTTAAAATAATATTTTTTTCAATTTTTGTCTGTCTGTCTATCTGTTTGTTCCGGCTAATCTCTGAAATGGCGGGACCTATTTGAGGGGACTTTTTTTGGCAGGTAGCTGATGTAACATGGAGTAACTTAGGCTACTTTTATTTTAGAAAAATAAAGTTAAATTCCATGAGGACGAAGTCGCAGTTGTAGCTAGTTTACCATAAAAGTGGAACATATCTAGTTAGTCTAGATAGAACTTATCCCATTCTCAATTAGTTTAAATAACTTAGCGATATATCATGTTAAGTATTGCGTTGACATACAATATTTTTGAACCTACGACCATTTACTTCTAATTCGCAGTAATCAACCACAAGGACACAACCTACTACGAAATTTAAACTTGCCTAAATGTTAAATTGAACAGATATGGCTTTGTTATAATAAAAAACCCTTGGAGATATAAAGCGGGAAAAGTTGAAAGTTACTCCATTACCCTGCGATCTATATCGAGTAAGTTTAAGTTAGAATTTTGTATCTGATTAGATAACGTGAAGGGAATATGTTATGTTCACGTAGATGCGATATTTACTGAACCATATGGGATTTATAACATAACTGGCATTTGCCCGCGGCTTCGCTCGCGTTAAGAAGTATAATTATTAATTAGGTATAGTTTTTGCGGCTTCACTTTTGTTTAGCGTGTGTAAGAAATTAGGGCCTACAAAACTTGTTTGTACACAATATCCTTAACTAATTTATTGTCAACATTTAGAACTAAAAATTATTTTGTTCGTCTTAATTTATTCGTTACATTAGGTACTGATAGGTTCGAACTGATACATTTACATCCGCCATCATCCCTTATAATAAAACAGGGGATGAAAGTTTGTCAATTTTAAACCGATCGGGCTGAAAATTTGCATGCATAAAGCTACTATGACGTAGACATCCCCTAAGAAAGGATTTTGATAAACTCCACCCCTAAGTTGTTATGTCGTGGTTGAAGTAGGTTCCGATACCCCGTCCAATACAAACGGGTATCGTATTTACGATGGTCTGAGCTGAGGTTCGAACCCCTAGCCCTCAGACTAAAGTTGTATGTGTCAAGCGGCAGTTGGCCTTCAGCCGCTCCATAAGTCCTTCCGCAGGTTTGGAGTGCCATCTACACTCGCCCCTTATCACCCGGTGAAGCTGTATACGGCCAGCATTAGAGTAGTCCGAAAAAAAAGAATAGGCCCTGGCGATGCCCTCAAACTAAAGTCGTATCCGTCAGGCGAGAATTAGCCTCTCAGCCGCTCCATAAGTCCTTCCGCAGGTTTGAAGTGCCATCTACACTCTGCTGCATATGGCCAGCAATAGAGTAGTCCGAAAAAAAGGTACGCAAAGGTCGAAGTAGATCAGTTAAAATCTCCTCCGGTACCTACATTTATCTAACTAAATTGAATTAATTAAAAAAACAGCACTCATAATAACATTTCTCGTGAAATAGGTAAATCTGAAAACCTTTTCATAAGATTAATGAGTTTCAGGAATGTTAAAATAACAAAGAAACCGCATATCTCACTAATTGGTTGGTACAATTAGTATAAAACCATATAGCGTTGCTTTTAGGCAGTTATATATCTTATATCTTCTATATACATATTTAAATATGAATTGCTGTTCGTTAGTCTGGCTAAAACTCGTGAACGGCTGAACCAATTTGGCTAATTTTTGTCTTGAAATATTCGAGGAAGGTTTAAACAGTGTTAAAATATGAAGAAATTGCATATAAAATTGAAGAAATTGAAGAAATGAAGAAATTGCATATAGTAAAAACAACAATTATATGTTCCCATACAAACTGCTGATACCTGTCAAACAGGGTGCATTCAGAAATTTATTGCGTAACTAAACTTCAAAAATCCTTACACATATTTAATTTTGAAGCGGAGCGGGAGTTCGTGAGGTCAGTTAGTGAAATATATTTGTAGTATTATACGACTGCCTCGGTAGTGTAGCAGGTAAAGTGTGCTAACTTTACCTCGGATGGTCGCGGGTTCCACGCGCGGTACAAACATTGTTTGGCCGATACAAACTTGCTATGTGCAGTAATGATTGTAACCTCGGTATAAACTACTTTACCTCCGATGGTCGCTAGTTCGATTCCTTGCACAGTATAAACATTTGTATTCATGAATATCATTGTTTACATCCATCTGGGTGTTTCTATGTATAGAAAGAATAGAAAATAATCTATTCAAATAAACTTATATTGAAGCACTTTTGAACAGTCATCACATTTTTTTTTATCTACCGCTCATTCGGAAATCTGTCTCATCACAAGAAGAACGAACAAGAAACTTGCGTATTGCTCTTTTAAATAATTTTAGTCTTACTTTACATTTTTAAGTTTAAGTGTGTGAATATATATATATTTACAAAACTGATATATCTATATCAGTTGTCTAGTATTCATAACATAAGATATGCTTAGTTTGGCACTAGATGGCGCTGTGTAAAATGTCCTAGGATATTATTATTATTAATATTATAACCCTCATTTTTAGTCGTCGGTTAAAAAGGCGTGAGATATTATTAGATTGTTCTGGAATTCAACCCGACTGGCGAGTGCAGGTGTACTAAACTGTTAACCACTGAAGTTATATATTATCATACATATATAATAGGGATATATATCAGCCCGGACGTAGTTAATCCCACATCATAATGCTAATTGTTATCATGGCAGTGGACAATATTGTAACCTCAACACAGACGGCTCAATAACGGTCAGTTAAGCTTAACTGAATGAGTCGAGAGACAGTGAATAGTTACTGACACATGTGGTAACTGTATATGTTAGAGATAACGTACTTATTATTAAATTTATTGAAGTTATACGTGAAATAGAAATGAAAATATATAAATAAGAAAATGTTATATTTAACAAAAGCACCATCACTACAATATCTGGTGTATATCGTTCATAAAATAGAAAAAGAGTTGAAAATCTTTATCATTCATCATCATCATCATCATCGCAGCCCGGAAGACGTCCACTGCTGGACAAATCTTTATCATTACATAGTATAAAACAAAGTCGCTGTCGCTGTATGTCCGTCGCTATGTATGCTCAATTTTTTAAACTACGCACCGAATTTTTATAGATAGAGTGATTCAAGAGGAAGGTTTACATATATAATACATGTACATCTGTGCGAAGCCGGGGCGAGTAGCTGGTATGTTCAAAATCTACCCTGTACCATCGTAAGCACAGATTATTATATTAGAGTCCGTTAGTTTTCTGTTCCCGCGTCTTTCCTTCCCCTCCCATACCTAGTACTGAACTGACCGTACAGCGGCCTGGACGCGCGCGCGCATTGTGTTGTGAATTAAAATAAATTAGAACTGTGTTAAACCTACTGTGAAACTGGAAAGCTAGCGAAGATACCTTCGAGACCCTGAAGCCCAAGAAATCCGCAGAACCATACAGGTACGAGACAGACGCTTCCACATATTTTTCCCTATATATATATTGTATATGATGAGTCATAACGCCTTCAGTAGCGGTCAGGTCTCCACACTGAATATTTGCTTAATCTTACACATGCTTATGGTAGCGAAATAAAATAAAATAATATATATAGAAATATATACACAGATTGTCTAGTTAAACTCATAACCTCCGCGACCTCAGTGGTTTAGCATAAAGATTTACTGATAGTGGCGAGTTCGATTCCGCGCGCGGTACAAACAGTTTTATTCAGGAGTATGATAAAACAAAAACATTCAGACTAATACAAATATGTGTAGGTCGGGATTTTTTCTATGTACATTATACAAGCTGTGCCCGCGGTTTAACTCGCGTTAAATTTCAATATATAAATTATAATAAAAAATACTGAAGCTTAGGCTATATTGCTGTATAATAGTTTCTTCAAAATGCGTTCAATAGTTTTTTCGTAAAAGAGTAACAAACATCCATATTTACAAACTTTCGCATTTATAATATTAATAATGAGAGGTCTTTAAAAAAATACTATGCACTTATCAGTTGTCTAGTAACCACAACACAAGCTCTGCTTCGCTTAGGACTAGATGGCGTTTCAAATTTCAAATTCAAATTCAAAATATCTTTATTCATGTAGGTCTATTACAGACTCTTATGATATGTCAAATCTACCGTCAGTTCGGAATGATATCGAGATCAGAAGAACTGACAAGAAACTCAGCTCGTAATTTTTTTCAAATAATAGTGGAACATGTTTATGATAAATACAGTTATTAAAATTCAAATTTGGGAGAATAGAGTGACCACCAGCATATGCGTTATGTGAATTGCCCAAGATACCATTTGGATAACCCTCTTTTTTATAAATTGGTCGTCGGCGCTTAAAAAGCCGCATCCAATATTTTAAACATTAAAGTCGAGGAACATCATGCTTTTATCAGGGGATCTCATCTTCCCTGGCCTCGGGGCGATCTTTATAAATCATATTTTTGAGACCCATTGGTCTGATCTCTCTTATGTTACTTTTGGGGAGCCAACTTCTGCTTTTGATTACATCTTCATTACACGGAAATTATAATTAGAATTTCTTTGTGTTCAAGGGATTTGATTAAGTTTACGAATCGTATATATATATTATATATGGATCGTGGTAGATTATGACTTTGAATTAAAGAAGAAATCTGTGGTATTTTATTCACCTGCCTGAGAAAGGTTTGAATATCCCCAGAAACCAGCAGAAGACTGTGTAATGACAGAAATAGGAAGGAGAAAGAGGGACTCACCGACCGGGCTAATTTGATTGTAAATTGAAGACCTTGGGTGCACCCTTCGTCCTTGACTCCGACTCCACACACCACCAGCAGTTTATTTCACACTTATAATGCATTGGACACGTGAATTCACACAGATTTTCTTGTTAAATCTCAATTAGAATATGAGTAATGTCAACTCAGGTATTAACGGCAGCCATAATAAATTGCACATTTCTTTTTTTCCGGGGTTCACACGCTCACGCAGTTAGCACCGGTTGGCGGGAATATTTGAATTTGGAATTAATTGAACGAACGAAATATCTTCTTATTGATCGTTGATTAATACAATGATATGGGGATTGGAAAAGGATGTCAGAACAGATCGTGTCTTTGTTGACAATTGAATTATAATATATTTTGTTGCAGATTGTTAGGTAGTGTTGTTCAACAAACTTGAAATATATTTTAAAAAAATTAAAGAAACTTAGCGAGCATTATAGCTCGCTAAGTTTCTTTCCACTTCAATTGAAGTAGCTAATAATCATTACATAGTTTAAAAAAGTCGTTGTCGCAGTCTGTCCGTCCCTATGTATGCTTAAATCTTTAAAACTACGCAACGGATTTTTAAGCGATTTTTTTATAGATGGGATGTAACTATCATTCCATTACGACAATCATACCAGTTGGAAAATTATTCATTACATTGCATTTTCATTATAAACGTGAAAGTTTGTAAGTATGGTTAGATAGATCTCGAAAACTACTAAATAGATTTTAATGAAACTTTATAATAATATAGCTTATACATCAGCATAACACATAGGCTATCAATTTCCTGTAAGTGAAACCGCGGGCACATCTAGTTATAAATAAATTCAACAATTATTATATCATACTTGTTAAGATAAAGTTTAGTTAAAAATTTTACGCCTCAAGGAGAGGTTTGTACAAAACTGCGCTGGCATTTCAAAGATGGCGCGATTCGACTGAAGTTCTGGAAGCGTCAAGTTTTTTAATTACTCCCGCAGTTTTTCCTCGATCTCTATCTTAACTCTAAACTCTGCAGACACTACTGCGAGATTACTCCTCAGTAGATCCCTACAAATCCGCCAATCGAAACTCGTCAAAAGGATAACTCGCGCCAATCGACGTACCACAATTTAAGATTCACACAGCGCCATCTAGGCCCAAGTTAAGCTAGCTAAAGCTTTAGCGTACTAGATAACAATAATAATTATGTAAATATTAATATATGTAATTATTAGGTTTATAAATAAAATTTGCATGCCCACTGAAAAAAAGCATATTTAGGCTTTATTGTTATGTGCATATCTGTCTGTAATGCGAATAAATGACTTACTTACTTACTAACTGATACACATACATTTTTTTTCGTATATACATAGTTATTATACATAGAAAACACCCAGAGCGATACAAACAATCATACTCATGAATATAAATGTTTGTGGCGTGCGAGGAATTGAACCCGCCACTACTAGATAATACAAATACATAATTTTTTGTGTAAATGCATACATATTATACATAGAAAACACCCAGAGCGATACAAACAACATCTCGCCGCAAAGCCAATGGGTCGAGTCAGTCACATATACGTTGATTACCAATGATTCTGGCTGCTAGGTTCTGAATGCGGTCAAATGGAAGTAGCTGGTATTGTGGTGCTCCCGCCCAAAGATGAGAACAGTATTCCATATGCGGCCGGATCTGCGCCTTGTATAATTGCAAGCGATGGGCCGCTTATGAATATAAATGTTTGTGCCGTGCGAGGAATCGAACCCGACCATCCGAAGGCTGTGCTAAACCACTATACAACCAAAGTCTATGCAAGCTACATTTCAAAATAATATCACAAAAATAGATTGGTTTACATCGACGACGTACCGTATCGACGTACTGCAATGTAAGTTCTGACTTGATATTTATCCAGATTAGGGAAGCAACCTCCGCTTATTAATTTCGTTAGCCTCCTTCTGTTATGCTTAGAACGACAAAACATTGCTTGGCGGTATCAGATTGGAATAACCTTACAAGATTGAGAAGTTTTCTCTTTGTGAAGTTTTGCCTTTCATCAGATATTGGGCTTGAGTGAACGATCGATTGGATGTTTCAGATAACAGCTTTTATTCTTATCCTTCTCAAACATTGTAATATTATTTGAATATTAATAAGCGTAAAATGATAACGCTGTATATTAATTCCTGATCGGTAGGTTATGTTTGTTTATATTAACGAGAAAGTAGTTGTTGAAAATCAAAGCGGAAAAAATGTATGTTTTATTTTCAATACATCTCAAAAAGTTATTGATTTTATAAATTGTTTCATGTATTGACGGCCTCGGTGGTCTAGTGGTTTAGCGCACCGCCTTACTTCCGATGGTCGCGGGTTCGATTCCTCGCACGGCACAGACATTTGTATTCATGAGTATGATTGTTTGTATCGGTCTGGGTGTGTTCTATATATTTATTTATTTCAAACTAAATTTAACAAGCAATTCATATGTTTACGCCCAATCTATACATATAAATAAAATTGGAGTGTCTATTTGTAATATAGAAATAACAGTTTTTTACTACATGCATATGAATATAAATACTTACATACACCAAAATGACATTTATTACAATTTTTGTCTGTCTGTCTGTTTGTTCCGGCTAATCTCTAAAATGGCTGGGCCGATTTCGACGGGACTTTTTTTGGCAGGTAGCTGATGTAGTTAGGAGTAACTTAGGCTACTTTTATTTTAGAAAAATAAAGTTAAAATCCACGCGGACGAAGTCTTTAAGATATTTAACAAATCACGATACGGTTAGCAACATTCTGTGAGCGTTGCTCTGTGCAGCTGTCTATTAACTTGTGTGCTCTGTGACTGTAAAAACCTATAAACATGTAACTTAATTACTTTTAGTATATATAATAAAATTTTACATATTCATTTCATTGTTAATTATTAATTCTGGTCCACATACATAGTACAGATACCACAAAACAGTACGTAATTGTTCAATTCAACCACAGACTAATTAAACAATATGTTATATTACTCTGTACACCGCCTACATCACAATTATGCCTCTATGTGAGGTAAATTAATTATCTACACGGACAGTTTTACTTTGCTTTATATATATTATAATTTAGTTTCGTACCTGGTAACTAATTTCACATTTTCTATCTTTCAAGTTGTATTCATTTATATTAAACCTAGCTACACGCCCCGGCTTCACACGGGTGTACATGTATTATATATATAAACCATCCTCTTGAATCACTCTATCAATTAAAAAAACAGCTTCAAAATCAGTTGCGTAGTTTTAAAGATTTAAGTATATATAGTGACGGACAGACATCGACAGCGTATTTATTTTATACTAGGGACGGACAGACAGCGACAGCGAATTTATTTTATACACTATGTAATGATTAAGTTAGATAAAAACTATTTGAAGGGCTCGGTGGTCTTAGTGGTTTAGCACACCGCTTACTTTCGGTGGTAGTGGGTTCGATTCCTCGCCCTGTACAAAGATTTTTAGTTTGTTGTATGGGAGGTCTCTGTGTATTCTCGTGATGAACGGGCGATGCTTGTAAAGATCTGCTCTGATGACTCTGACTGGTCTATTTCTTTAATAAAAAAAAACTATTAATTTAATTTGATTATACTTTTGTTAGTAGGTGATATTTTGTAGTTTGTATCCACACATAATCTAAATCTTGAACAACATCAACAGGCTTCTTCTACATTAATTTTTGGTTGCATTTGCTTTCCAAATGAGTGGTAGAAGATAAAAAAAACCATTCAAAAGTCCTATTAAGTTTATTTGAATAAATATTTACTTTGGTTTTCCAATCTATTATACATAAACATATGGTTACGAATGAATAAAATTTTAACCCCTTGCTCTATATATTTCTGGCAATATTACATAATTATATTTGTTTGTACACAAGTTTCGGCCCCATTCTCGCTGAAATTGCCAAAGGGGCCACAATATCTTATTGCAATGAACTGATTTATTTGTGCCAATATAATACTAAAACTGCCGCATATTTGCGGAGATGCCGTAAAAAAAACAAACTCTCTTCTCTAACAGGGCATGTCACTTTCCTTGGGAATATTTCTCATGAAATAATATACCAAATTTCTCTTTTGTGACCCATCTCATTGCATAAGCGAAGCGATAAGCGGAAGCGATTATACGAATCTAAATAACTAGGAAAATGACAATATTTAGTTTACACTCTTGAATAATCAACAACATATTAATTCTATAAATCAATAAAGGAAAAAGTAAATGAGCTAAATTTCAAAATAACAGTTTTAAAAATTGATAAAATTGCAAAACATATTGAAATTAACTCCACAATAGAGTGCTTTTCAGCTTGATGTTGGAATCATGAACCGTGATATGTCATATGTATTTTACACTTTATATACTAAAAAAGACCTATAGTTTAACTGTATAAGGCTTAATATTCAATAATATCTGTCAAGATATTTTTGATCTTACTATTTATCGCTACTTTGTCTGCACTTTTGGAAAGAAAGTATAGTATAACTTAGCCAAGAACTTTATAGAAGTTTATAAGCTCCAGTCAGACAACTCTTAAATTGTGATCGTATATAATCGCCAATCGCTCCGCTTATGAATGAAACCGCTATTTAATCGCTACCCCGTTCCGAAAACATAATAATACGTCATATTTATCTACGCGGTTGGGCCAAATTCGCGTGCTTACTGCCCCTTTATACGTTTTTATTTCTACCATCGTTGTGGGTAGATTGTGTTCACTTTGTGTTTTAGGGTAAGTGCACTGACGCGCGGAAGCGATTTTGGGGTTATGGTAATGGCAAGATATTTGTTTCAATTTTATCTCGACGTATTAGAGTACCGTTTTGTGCTGTTTTCGTACCTGTTTCTGCCACGGGATTATGTACATTCTGTTAGGGATTCCCGTGCAATTTTTCGTAATGGAGCGTGAAATGGTGACTTTTGTTTATTTATTCTTTATTATACAATATTTATATTACTTTGATACTATGCGAGGAGTAAGATCATGTCACCTTTTGTTTTTATACCCAGAATATAATATTAATAGCCTAGATCAATTCACACAGCGCCATCTAGTACAAAACTAAGCGGAAATTGTACAGTTCCTGGGGAATCTACTGATACTGCAAACAAGGAAGTTTGTGAGTGTGGATGGATGGATGTTTGTTACTCTTTCACGCAAAAACTACTGACTGGATGGTATATAAGCTGTACTTCCACCGTGACTTCGGCCGCGTTGAAATTAACTTTGTTTTAATTATAATAAATATTTTTTTTAAACTATAAGTAGCCTAAGTTACTCCTTATAATATTAACTATGTACAGGTCAAAGTCTCATCAAAATCGGTTCAGCCATTTTATATATTAGCAAGAGCAGACAGACAGACAACTTTTTTTAAATTAATTTGAATTTAATTACAGTATATTTGTACTTTGCCAAACCAATATAACATGAACCCATAAAAATAAAAGTCCATATGTGTTTTTATATACATTTAATGAAAAATTGTTAACTTGAAATTACAAACAGACGCGTCAATTTTATTTATTTGTATATACGTAAGTTTTAACTTGATTCTATGACGTTATACTTCAGAATTTCATTAGGTTTGACTTTAGATGCATAGGATGTAGCCAATCGCAAATTTTAACCACAATCTCCTACATAACTGGAAACTAACTCATTGGTTCAACTCGAAGGGTAAAGAGATTATACGAAGTTGATTGCGGCTGTGAAGGGGTGGCCGGCTCTAACTTTATTTAACCCTGTTATCGTATGTACACTATACTTACTGATACCCGCTACTTTGCCTGCATTTATTGACTGATTCTTCATTATTCGGACAACTCTGCATTTATTCTTCACCAGCTGGAGCCGCGACTTCGTTCGCATGGAATTTAACTTTATTTTTTAATAAAAGTAACCTAAGTTACTCCTTATTACATCAGCTATCTGTCAAAAAAAGTCTCGTCAAAACCATTCAGCCAGCCATTTCAGAGATTAACCGGAACAAACAGACAGACAGACAGACAAAAGTGGTAAAAAATGTAAAAAAAGGGGTTATTTCGATATAGTTCACAGAAGTAAGGCGTACTTCCGATGGTCGCGGGTTCGATTTCTCGCACTGCACAAACATTCATGAGTATGATTGTTTATATGTGTATGTGTTCTAAGTGTGTGTGTGCATATGTATATATATATATGTAAAATGTACCTTTGTCAAATGTGTAAATGTAATAATGGTTGTCAATAAGTATTTTTCTTCTTCTTTTTCTTCCTCTATATCGGTCTGGGTGTTAAAAAAATGTGCTTAGGTATTTATATCGGTTGTCTAGTACCCATAACACAAGTGTTAACTAGTTAAACTTGGGACTAGATGGCGCTGTGTAAATTGTCCTAAGGTTATTATATACACAGCTCACAAAGCAAATATATAAGCCTTTATATATATAATTGTAGATGTCTACCTAACACAAGTGTTAAAACCTAGTTAAACTTGGGACTAGATGGCGCTGTGTGAATTGTCCTAAGGTTATTATATACACAGCTCACAAAGCAAATATATAAGGCTTTATATATATAATTGTAGATGTCTACCTAACAATCCGCTAGTGTGTAACGACCCTAAATCAAGAGCAGTACAAACAGAATCAAATTACACGCGAGGCCTTCAGCAGATCTACATTTCAGGGTCATTTCCCTTTTCACTGCTTTTTTCAGCTTTCAATTTACAATAAATCTTCATTCCCCATTTATATACTGAGCTTTAGTATCGTCAGAGCCAGTTGTCTATGTGCTTGTAGTTTTTACTGTTACCAGCGCTGAGGCAGGATTCATTAGTGGCGGAAACAATTAATACAAATCAGAATGACAGGGCAGAAAGGAAATGACGTCCAAACGTCTGGAATTTATGAAAGAAGAAAAGAAAATGCTCGAAAGTGACGCGCCGTCTTCTTATTTATAACGTTTTGAATAATGTTATTCGTTTTTACATGAGAATTATATTTTTCTTGTTCCGATCTATAAAGTGATGTCGATGGTCTGGTGGTTTATTTTCGGAGGTCACCGGTTCGATTCCTCACTGTGCAAAGTTTTGTATTCATGAACATTATTGTTTGTATTGGTTATTTCTATATATCTACGTACCGACGTGGTGGTAGGTGGACCGACGATCTGGTCAAGATCGCTGGAAGGCATTGGATGCGAGCAGCGCAGGACCGATCGTCGTGGAGATCTTTAGGGGAGGCCTATGTCCAGCAGTGGACGTCTTCCTAGCTGCGATGATGATGATGATGATATTGATATTCCTCGCACTGTGCAAACGTGTTTGTATTGATCTGGGTACTTTTTACGTACATATATTATGTACTAGCTGTGCCCGGGGTTTCACCGTGGAATTTATAGCCTATATATTATTCTGATGTATAAGCTATATTACTGAAAAGTATCATCAAAATCCGTTCAGTGGTTTTTGTGTGAAAGAGTAACAAACATCCATCCAACGATCTATCCATCCATACTCACAAACGCATTTATAATATTGATAAGATTGATAAAAGAAACATTTAGGTATTTAAATTTAGTTGTCTAGTTCCTATTACACAAGCTCTGCTTACTTTAATCCTAGATGGCGCTGTGTAGACTGTCATGAGTTATTATTGATACTACTCTTAGTGAACAGCAAAGAAGGACATAAACACCAATATACATATACCTCGAGGACGCTACATAATTTGTATCTATACAAAATTCTTCCTCAAATTTGTATTCGTTGCATAACAGAACAAAATCCTATGTATATTATGAATTTAAAAAATAATTTAAGTATTTAAATCAGTTATCTAGTACCAATTTACGACGACCTCGGTGGTCTAGCGGTCTAGCACACCGCTTTACGTCCAATGGTCGCGGGTGCGATTCCTCGCACGGCACAAACATTTGTATTCATGAGTATGATTGTTTGTATCGGTCTGGGTGTTTTCTATGTATAATATGTATGTATTTACAAAAAAAAACTATGTATATGTATCAGTTATCTAGTACCCATAACACAAGCTTTAGCTAGCTTAACTTGGGTCTAGATGGCGCTGTGTGAATTGTCCTGAGATTATTATTATTAAGATTATTATAATAATTAACCTGGATGCTGTGTGGATTGTTCAGTGATTTGTTATTATTACTCTTGTGAGCAGAAAGGAAAGAAATAAATACACCAATATATACCTCTATCGAGGACGCTACATAATTTGTATCTATACAAAATTCTTCCCCAAATTTGTATTCGTTGTGTAACAGGACACAAAATTGCCAATTAATATTATTACCAAATTGGATTGGTCGTGACCAATTCAGTGAGGAATAAAATTTATTCACCCAATAAATTACTAAGATAACACTGTGTTTGTTTAATTTGGTAGCCAATAAATTTTGCCGGCTAAAGTTAATGGAACGTGTGCGAACTTGAAGATGCCCCGCCATATTGAAATTCTACATTTTTAATTTTAATTGCATTAAGAATGACTCATCCCTCCCTCTTACATGTTACTGTGCATTTATTTATATAATTAAAAAAACATCTATTCAAAAGAACAACATACAAATTTCTTGCTCATTCTTCTTGTGATGACAGATTCATTTTTAAATTCAATTTTGGAAGAATGTATATTGCAATACTGTCAAAAGAGAGTAGTCTAATCAGTGTTCGTAACCCGAACGGACCAGTCCCCATAAGCAGAACCCGTTCACGAGTATGACGGATGAGCCAGTCATCATTAAAATAAATAGGTGAATATAGAAAACCACACGAATGTGTGGTACTATATTCACCTTTGATTTACTTATGTCTTATTTATTTATTTATTTATTTCCATTTTACTACTGGCAGTAGCTATTCACAGAAAATCTCTAAAAATGTCATTCTTAAAGATTTTTATGTAAAACAGCAACATTCAAGTTTTTTGCCCATTCTTCTTGTGATGAATCTGCATTCCTAATGAGTGGTAGAATCAAAATATGACTAATCAAAAGTGCTTGTATTGAGTTTATATGAATAAAGGTTATTTCTATTTCTATTTACAAATGACTATTATTAGATTTATTTGTACGCATTAAAATTGTATAAGCCATTTCTGAGATTGGTACTTACGTATTGTCTATGAGTTTGTATAAATAATAAAATTATCAATAACAAAATATACTAGTTAAGTTTCTTGCCAGTTCTTTCTAATTTAATCTATATACTGAACTGGACGGTAGGGACAAAATTATAATAACAAAATTTTAGTTCATAAGTGGCTAAAATGTCTTACATGAATAAATAATGTTTTATTTATTTCATTTGTACAATTAGGTTATGTAAATACTAGTAATAAATTTAAATATAATATAACAATGTGTAAATAGGTACATACATATATCTTCAAAGCAATATGTATGAGTAATTTAGGTTTCTACTTTTAAATTTTGATGTACACTATTTTTCCAACATTCACAAAGGATTCCTAGTTTTTCATTTGTATAATGCATGTACAATTGTACAACCGTGCGAAGCCGGACGGGTATCTAGTAAATAATTATTATTTACTCTAATCTCAGGACTATTCAATCTAACATGGTATATTGCTGGTAATGGAGTCATGAGTCCACGTTACTAACAATACCCTTACCCCCTAGTGGTTTTTTTTTATGGATGATAATGGAATGGTGCACCCGCCTGTACTAACGGTTTACGCTGGCGGGGCACCAGTGGATAATGATAAGATGAACATGAGGTCAGGTCAGTTAGCCCATCGTGGCACATTCTCTAGGAATTTATCACGATAGTTTCCAGGGGGAACCGCGTGGAGGTCAACCGGTCATGGTATAATGCTAGTAATGGGGTCATGACTCCACGTTACTAACTATCGCCTTCTTCCTAATGATTATAGCATGGTACAGTCACTAGGAGCGGAGCTGCAATGATGAATCTTGCAAAATCGAGGACTCTGTAATAAAGTGGCGTGGGACATACAATAATAATCTCAGGACAATTCACACAGCGCCATCTAGACCCAAGTTAAGCTAGCTAAAGCTTGTGTTATGGGTACTAGATAACTGATACAAATACATAGATATACTTTCGTAAATATAAACATATCGTATATAGGAAACACCCAGACCGATAAAAACAATCATACTCATGAATACAAATGTTTGTGCCGTGCGAGGAATCGAACCCGCGACCGTCGGAAGTAAGGCGTGTGCTAGAGTCAAGTGAAGAAATAAAATGAAAAAATTATACCAAACACAAAGAAAAATCACTTAATTCCAACCAGAAATATATAGCACATTCTTAACCGTTTTCATCACTGTCCCACGGGATGGAGTCCTTCAATTCGGTCGGATCACAATTTTGAGGGTAGCAGATTGAATTCCCCGGAGGGTACTGTGTTACAATGATGGATATTGGGTTGTGCAGTAAATTTTCATTGTCGAATCCTGAGGAAGTTTACCTTTTGGACCTAACGCGCAACAAATAAAAAAACCACTCAATTCTGTTATAGCGAACTTCTTGATAGGTTTTTTTTATTATTTCTGAATTTTATAATCACATCTTCTTTTGCACATTCTTCCTATAACTTTCTATTATATTTCCCTGTCATAGAAATAGAAATAATCTTTATTCAAATAAACTTATTACAAGCACTTTTGAATAGTCATATATTGATTCTACCACTCATTCGGAATGCAGATTCATCACAAGAAGAATGAGCAAGAAACTTGTGTGTTGCTGTTTTAAATAGATATTTTTTTATGTAAATAATTATAGAATAACAAGTAAGAGGCATGCGATAATGAACATAGAAACCGCTACGCACTAGTGTAATCAGATAATATTGTCAGCGCTATGGATTTTAAGTTTTTCTATAAAAACATTATTATCATTAATGAACTCAATTTTATAGTAACAAAGAAAGGGTTCTATTTAACACTAGCTACTCGCCCCTACTTCGCACGGGTGTACATGTATTATATATATAAACCTTCCTCTTGAATCACGCTATCTATCAAATAAAACCGCTTCAAAATCCGTTGCGTAGTTTTAAAGATTTAAGCATACATAGGGACAGACAGCGACAGCGATTTTTTTATACTATGTAATGATTTATATCTTACTTCAGGCAGATTTAAAATTTCTTTTTAGTCGCATTTTCTTTTATCTCCGTATTTTCCTCAATACTACCTCTCACTCATCATGTACATCAGGCAAATTTTCATAGGGACAGACAGCGACAGCGACTTTCTTTCTTTTCTTTTACTATGTAATGGTATAGAATGTTTGTCGACATGTTTGCGAATCTAGTTACATTAAAAAAAGGAGTATGTGTATATAAATGGGCAAAATAAATAATAATACACATATAATGTTTAGCTTTCTGTCTGTTGACGAGCCGTATGTTTGTATAACTGTTTACTTTTGTCCCAGGGACGGCTCGGGTTGATTTTCAAGGTAACTGTATATCAGCGGTATCCATACCTGTTCTTAGGTAAGGGATTTCTCTTTAACACTTACCTTTGGGAATTAAATGATACCTACATTTTTGTTTTGGGGTATTAAATGTTTTTTTTATTGGGTGATACTAGAATGGTGCACCCGTTTGTATTAACTGTGCAATGCGTTTTATGTTTGTTGTTATTTAATAATAATAATAATCTCAGGACAATTCGCACAGCGCCATCTAGTCCCAAGTTAAGCTAACTAAAGCTTGTGTTACGGGTACTAGATAACTGATACATGTACATAGATTTTTCGTAAATATATACATACTATACACAGAAAACATCCAGACCGATACAAACAATCATACTCATGAATTCAAATGTTTGCCGTGCGAGGAATCGAACCCGCGACCATCGGATGTAAAGCGGTGTGCTAGACCGCTAGGCCACCGAGGTCGTATGTTTATATTTAACTAGCTTTTTCCGCGGCTTCGCTCGTGTTAATTTATCCCCTTAGGGGTGGAATTTATCAAAATCCTTTCTTAGGGGATGCCTACGTCATAGTAGCTTTATGCATGCAAAGTCTCAGCTCGATCGGTTTTAAAATTGACAAAGTTTCATACAAACTTTCATCCCCTATTTTATCCCCTTGGGGATAGAATGAATCAAAATCCTTTTTAGCGGACGCCTACGTCATAACATCTACCTGTCCGTCCAGTGGTTTGGTCTGTGCGTTGATAGATCACTATGTCAGTCACCTTTGAGTTATATATATATAGACAAAAAACGAAACTGAATTAGACGTTAGAGGGGGCATCGATCGTAGGGTATATAACTCAATTGGATTGATCCAATACTGAACTGGACGGTAGGAAAAAATATATAATATAAAAAAAATTATGTTCGTAAGCGGTTAAAATGTCCTACATGAATATGAATTTGAGTTTGAACTCCCGGAGGAAGGGGATTGTTAGTAATGTGGGCTCCATTGCTAGCAATGTCAGGTAGACCTCCACGCGGTTCCCCCTCGACCACTAAGACCATAAAAAAATCACACACTAAAAGTGTATTTAACACACAATCTATGTCAGAAACAGAATAGAAATCATCTCAAACTTCTAATTGTGAATTCAAAGTCGAATATAATGAAATCAACAGCCCCATAACTACCCCGATTTACCCCTATTCACTGCTTAATTGATTCTGGCATTTCCTAAAAACAAATAGCGCACTTGACAAAGGAAAATCATCTGTATATCTACGTTTATAAAGTCGCCTAACACGCAACGGTAATGCTGGGTCATCATGCGCCCTATTGTTTGATTGTGGTCTAATCGACAAGTGTAAGCGATTACAAATAGCGTGGTTAGAATGCGTTGTTGCTCGCTCGTCACGTGACCTGCTTTAGTCCGTGTTGCTTGCTGTATAGTCACGTGACCACTTTTGGTAGTATTAGGTTTATTTTTGATATAGAATGATTTACAGATCAATTGTTTTTATTGCCAATTTATTTGAAATAGGTTTAAACAAATTGTGGTAGACTTTGTTAAAAGTGATCTGCGTGGGTACCTAAATCTTGCTTATTTTAGCCGCCAAGCCGCTTTGATTGTAAATTGTGTTTTAGTTGTAGTATAAGATTATGCAGTGAAATTATAGGTTAAGAGGCAAGATTTCCAAGTCGATACGATATTGAAATTTTCAAGAAAACAGCTTATTTCTTTCTAAAAGGACTACTAGCTTATGTGCGGCGCTAATCACTTACCATAAGGTGAGCCTCAAGCTCATTTGTGTCTTATTCTATAAAAAAAGAATAGGCGGCGGTTATTACTTACCATAAGGTGAGCCGCATGCTTGTCTCCTATTCTAAAAAAATGTCATAGTTCTCTGAAATAGTCAGCTTTAGGACCCGTCAGCTTGTTTACCATTCAAGTATATATCTTAATAATATTATAAACACGAAAGTTTCTGAGTATGTATGGATGTATGTTACTTTTTCACGCAAAAACTGCTCAAAGGATTTTAATGAAACTTGACAGTAATATAGCTTATACATCAGAATAACACATAGACTATAATTTAAAATATGTTAAGTAGGACAAATATAATGATCAAGTAAGTGCGATGCAGACGAAGTTGCGTGGGTCAGTAGTTATATATATATAGTTATATTTGCATTTAATAGCTTTCGCCTAATAAAGTAAGAAACGAAGAAGTACTACATAGGGTAAAAGAAAAAAGGCAGATATTGAAAACAATAGAAAATAGACGAGGAAAAATGTTAGGACACTTGATACGGCACGATGATTTCATGAAAATTATTATTGAGGGGAAAATAGAAGGAAAGAGGGGGAGGGGAAGACCAATGAATAGCTACATCAAACAAATTGAGGACAAAATGGGAGTCGTGTCGTATCAAGAATTAAAGAGCATGATGGAAGATCGCGGAAAGTGGCAAGAGCTCCACCGACAAGAGCGTAGCTCTTAAATTAAGAATGAATGAATGAAGCTTCCGCCGTCGCTCATAACTTGGGCCGCGTTACAAGATCCTATTCAATGATGCGACATTTGGCACGCTTCCGCTAATTGCAGTGTGTGACCGGTTTTCTCCTATTTTTAATTGCTTAATGCCGTTTTTAATTGCGAGGGTTGCCGGTTCGAATTTTATTGTAATCGAATTTTAATTTTAAAACAATGGTTTTATGCTCTTTACATTTTATGGCGGGGTGTTATGAAATGTCATAAATTCTCTCGTAAACTATGCTTTGATGGAAGCGGGCGGATATCCGGGTCATAAATTATTGATGAAGTGTTTAAACAATGTTCTTTTTGTTTTGTCATTAAATTCATAAAATGTTATGTTTTATATATTTAATAATTTATGTTAATAATAAATATATTGTACTATATATACAATCGTAAAAATGTGACAAAAGAAATATACCTAAATTAAATGATGAGGGTTCAAAGATTCAAAGGACGACGTTATTTTTTTATATTTTTGATCTATTAACATCAATTTACTATAATTTACTTCAATTTACTATTACTGAAACTAGATATTTTCGGAAAAGATATAAATAAAAATCATACGCCTTTAATCCTGGATGGGGTAGTCAGTCGTTACCAATAATCGACGTCACGGTAAAACGAAACACCTGACTTGCCTATTGTCTTCGCTTGGATTCATTTTCTATTTTGTTATAGGTGTTACATTACCAGAAAGTCAGTTAGAAATATAAATTGACAGTTTTTTTTCTGTGTTGGTCATGTTTTAACTCACGACCTGCAATGGTTTACGACCATGTCAAGAAATAAAAAAAATGATAAATATATATAGAAAAATAATTATAAAGCGAAGTTAAAATGATAAGGGTGCAATAAATCAGATAGGATCGTCCAATTATAAAACGTTGGTGGTGCTGCGGACAAGATCCAGCGTGTATATAAATTACCAACGGACATCCGCATGGTCCAAGTGACGACGTTTAGCGGTAATTAATCAATTTGATTATTTTTTTATTTTTACACCACTAAAAAATCAGATATTCAGAATTAGATTAAATCTAAAATCTTAAATTATTAACCGGATTTTAATAGGAATAATTTTGTGGCAAATAAAGATATTTATAATCTAGTCGAAACGTCGAGATAGGTAAACATACCTTTGTTTGCCATAAAATTCTTCGTTTTAAAACCCGGTTATTAATATAAATAATGTATATTACATTAAATTTAATCAAATAAAAAATACATATATAATAATTAATAATAAATACCTAAAGATTACTTAATTTAAGATACGCTTGATATACCATAGCAATTTTTTGCAAGGGCCACGTTTTCTATAACAACATATATGTAACTACCTACCCACCCCGGCTTCGCACGTATATACATGTATTATACATATAAACCTTCCTCTTGAATCACTCTACCTATTAAAAAAACCGCTTCAAAATCAGTTGTGTAGTTTTAAAGATTTAAGCGTACATAGGGACGGACAGACAGCGGCAGCGATTTTATTTTATACTATGTAATGAAGTGCCCAAAATTTTTTACAAATAAAATTTATTATTATAAAACAATTCATACCTTTTGATCATCCTTTCTGTCTCTGTGGAATATTTTTTTTTATCACTACCTACTGTTGGGTTTTGTAATAATGACTTGATTTTAAAAACTCCCGCCCACCTGTACTCGAACAAACGTTGGTTCAAGAGTTTACGCATGCGGCCGCATGCGCACTGAGCGCCACTGTCGCTTGAACATCAAGATCTAGAACTCGGCTGCGAGTGCTTTGTCTCAATTATTAATTCAAATAGAAAATTAAAGTGAACGAAACTAAGGACTTCACTGTGTAAACTATTTAATAACATCAGACAGTGTTAGTGTGTGTATAAATACGAGTCTCGGGAGATGCACCAGGTGGTGAAATAATTCGGTGAATCGCCATCATGATAAAGTCATTTTTAATATTTAATAACTGAGCATATCGAACACCTACCGAGAAAAAAATTACATACTTATTGAAATATTAAATGAAACAGCACAGTTCAGTGCACAATCATGTAGTATTTTTTTATTTTATCAAGAGAGAAAACTTATATGTAAATTTTATTCTTAGTAAGTGGGTACTTCTTTACCTTTATATCAGTGTGAGTCTGAGCGTCTTCCACTAGTTTAGTATTAATCAGATTTGTAGTTGGAAATTGCCAACCTTTTTCACGATTACATTGCGCAGTCTGGTCTACATATTTATATTTTTTTCCTTATCACAATCTACTGGATTAACAATCGCAATCGACCTGTTGGCCACCCCTGATATAATAATAATAATCTCAGGACAATTCACACAGCGCCATCTAGATCCAAGTTAATCTAACTAAAGCTTATGTTATGGGCACTAGATAACTGATACTTTTTTTTAAAATACCCAGACCGATAAACAATCATAATCAGGAAAATAAATATTTGTGCCGTACGAGGAATCGAACCCGCGTCGATTGGAAGTAAGGCGGTGTGCTAAACCACTAGACCACCGGGGTCGTCTATATGGCATTGAATAAACGCCATCCTCAAGTTTCGATGTCATTTTTATTATAACCCTACAAATGCAGTGGCTTATAAATCAGACCATTCATAAATGCAGTCACAATGCGTTCGTTACGGCCAGTTTTGGAGTAACGCCAGCGGAATATACGGACATAACGGCGGCCGAATACGGAAAGCTATCGGACCATAACTTATTTCTATAAAGCTTGGTTTTCGAGGAAATTGATTTTGCTAAACTAACAAAAGCTATAATATCTAATTTAGTAGTGAGTACTTATATTAGAAAATAGATATAGACACATATGGCGAAGTGAAAGGATGTAAATAAGTAAATGTATATAATAATCTTAAGACAATTCACACAGCGCCATCTAGTCCCAAGTTAAGCTAGCTAAAGCTTATGTTATGGGTACTAGATAACTAATAAATTTTTTTTATATTAATACATTCATATTATACATAGAAACACCCAGACTGATACAGACAATCATACTCATAAATATAAAATGTTTGTGCTGTACGAGGAATCGAACCCATGACCATCGGAATTAAGGCGGTGTGCTAAACCGACCACGAAGGCCGACTCGAATATAGTTATGAAGATTGTATCTTCGTCATATACACTGTATATGTGTGATAGCTAATTATATTAGTAAAGTCATACTAATATTATAAATATATTTGTCTGTTTGTTACTATTTCATAAACGGCTGAATGGATGATAATGAAATTCAACGTGACGATAGCTCAAAGTTTGAAAACCAGCTTGTTCAAATTCAAATTCAAAATATCTTTATTCATGTAGGTCTATTACAGACTCTTATGACATGTCAAATCTACCGTCAGTTCGGAATGATTCCGATATGAGAAGAACTGAGAAGAAGTGCTACAAGTGCAGGTATCTGACAATAGCCCAAACAACCCAATAAAAAAAAACCCAAACACAACAATCCCCACAAGAAGCACCCGTTCACAAGTATGACGGATACAAAATAAACGCAAATATTAATAGAATTCATTATCTTACATTGTTATACTAAACAATAATCAAATCTAATAATCTGTCAAGCTGTCACATAGCAATGTGGGGCCTCAATGTACTTGTGTCAAGTAACTCGACAAACTCCTGCCTTTGTCTAACACACGCGTCTACCTTTTATCCACTCAACATTGTTATATCTAATCCAATTTCGTCTAACCACCACAAATTGCTGTGCAACTTTTCGATGGTCTGTATTACGAGTGGCTTTTATTTTATAAGTATTTCTAACCGCAACTTTGGTATTGCTAGCTATAGTTTTTAATGGAGAATGTATAATTTACTTTGTTTGATTTATTTATATGTTTAATGTTTATTATTATGATATTTGTGGTTTTCTGGTTATTGTATACCTTGATATATACGTATATTTCGTAGTATTTGAAAGTACCTTGGTTAATAATTATCAGTTAATAAACATTTCCTCTAGGAAAGAGTCCATGTACAACTTAATTTAGTTGTTTTTTTATATGTATATTCTCCACATGTATAGGTAATGTTATGGTTGTATATATTCTACAAATTTATTCTCATCTATATTTATGAGTTAATAAAAAACCTTACTGTATTAAATAGGCCGAAGGTTAAAGATCGTAATTTATATACATATGTTATATACATACATATGTTTTAACCGTATAATATATATAGTTTGATTAGTAACACCATTTACAATACACAAATAGCAGGAGTACAATGCAGTATAATCCATACAAAAAATAAAATCATATTAATCCTTGACAACTTCGAACAGACAGCATTCAAAAATAATATAATAATAATATATAATATAATATCTCAGGACAATTCACACGATGCCATATAGTCCTAAGTTAAGCAAAGCTTGTGTTATGGGTACTAGACAACTGATATAAATACATGGATACATTTTTTTTTTTGGAAATAAATACATATTATACATAGAAAACACCCAGACCGATACAAAAAATCATACTCATGAATACAAATGTTTATACCGTGCGAGGATTCGAACCCACGACCATCGGATAGTAAAGCGGTGTGCTAAACCATTAACACCACCGCTGTCTCATGATGGTGCTGGAGGCATGGACCACAGCTGTAGAAGGAAAAATAGCTCCAAGGATCATAAGTGTTGATGCCATGAGAGTTGGTGTCGACACGGCCGCAGTCCCGGACAGACTGAAGTGTTCCAAAGCCTCAGAACATCATCAATTAATAGTGTGCACACATATTAAAAATAATATTTTCGTGGAGAAGGTGAAAAGTAGAAAAAAAAGACAGACAGAAAAGTAGAATAAATAAAAGATTCTAAAAATAAACGAAAAAGGGCATCGACTTAATGGTCTATGGAAAGTGAGCGTAATAAAAAAAACACCATTTACAAGAAGGACTGTACAGAATGTCATGTTATAGAATAGAATAGAATAGAAAATCATTTATTCAAATAAACTTACATTGAGCACTTTTGAATAGTCATCACATTTTTTTTAATCTACCGCTCATTCGGAAAGCTGTCTCATCACCAGAAGAACGAGCAAGAAACTTGTGCGTTGCTCTTTTAAATAATTTTATTCTTACTTTACAATTTATGTTTTTATTATTTAGTATTAATATGCCTTTTTTATTTCTCTAGTCCATTCTTGCGCCATCTACCACTTTCTGTCTTCTCTCCTCTACCCAAAGGTTGTCTGGAAGAGATTGTTTAAGCGATAAGACCGCCTTTTGTACCTTATTACTTATTACTTGTTTGTTCTTTGTTTAATTGTTTGTCTTTCTGGTGCAATAAAGTGTTAATAAATATTTATTATTTATTAACACTTTATTGCACCAGAAAGACATCTCATATTAATACAGGTAAATAAGTTATCTCTTATACTCTATTGGTTTTCGCCTTGAATAGAAGTATAACTACTATAATATCGGAAAATAGCACGGAAATAAAGATATCTTCAAAAGTATAAAGAATAAGTGACTACAAAAATTTCTATGGCATGTTTCATATTTCACCGCCGCGCCGGCGTGATTTTCGTAACAATTTTTGCTTTGTGTATTAACATTATGGTATGTAGTATTCCTGTAAATATTTCATTTCTGGTCCCATAGTGCGGTGCCCTGAAACATTTCCATTTCCACATACAAATGTTTATCTCATAAAATAGTGACGCAACGATATCAACTTTATTAAAAATACCACAGATTTCCTATTCTGTTATGTTAGAATTTGTTTTTTATGTATTTCTTTCTATTATAATGTTACCGCAGTTGTGGAATAGGATCGTCGGGGTTTTTGGGGATGAAATTGGATTCTCTTTGCGTTTCAATATAAAATGGAGGATGTTTGTGTTATGCGCTTTATTATTTTATCTACTTATCATATTACTTGCATTTAGAGTTTATAATACTATAAGAATAATAATAATCTCAGGACAATTCACACAGCGCCATCTAGACCCAAGTTAAGCTAGCTAAAGCTTGTGTTATGAGTACTAACGTAACTGATAACTGATACATAGATATTTTTGTTTTTGTAAATACATTCATATTATACATAGAAAACACCCAGACCGTACAAACAATACTCATGAATACAATGTTTGTGCCGTGCGAGGAATCGAACCCGCGACCATCGGTCGTAAAGCGGTGTGCTAGACCGCTAGACCACCGAGGTCGTTGTAGTTTAGCATGTATATTTTTTTTATTGAATGATGCCTAAATGATCAATTAAAAAAACCGCTTCAAAATCCGTTGCGTAATTTTAAAGATTTAAGCATACATAGGGACAGACAGCGACAGCGACTTTATTTTACACTATGTAATGATTCTCTAACTTTCAGCGTGTATCATTCGAATTACATAAATATATAAGAAAACAGAAAGTTGTGTATATTTTTTTATAATATTACATTACGCAGGTATCCTGCAAAATAAGATTTTAAGTAAAAAAAAATATATATTTGCACTTAACTTACAAAGTAATTTAGAACATGCCTAAGCTTTTTAACTCCACTGTGAAACAGAAAAAAAAAGTAAAAAGGGGTTTCCTAAAGTCGATGAAAATGTGCTGTGTTAGTAATACAATTACGAGTGGTGCTTGATAGTTAGATAGCGTTCATGTTTATAAGCGGAAGCGGGTACATTAATAAAATTTTACATTTGACAAACTTTTTCGGTATTTTTTTTAGTCGATGATAATGGAGTGATGCACTCACCTGCACTTAAGGTTTACGCTGGCAGAGCACCAGTGGAGGATGATAAGATGAGCATGAGTTCAGGTCAGTTAGCCCATCGTGACAAATTCAACGGGAATTTATCAGGATGGTTTCTAGGGGCAACCGTGTGGAGGTCAACCTGACATGGTACATTGTTAGCAATATCATCAATACACATTACCTATCCCGCGATTATTAAAATTTCTGTATAAGCTTCTAATAATATATTCAAATTAATAATAAATTCAAAGGTCCTAGTAGCGTGCCTTGGGAGAGACCTATGTCCAGCAGTGGACTGCAGTGGGCTAAACATGACGATGGTAAATTAGTAACTAGTTATACTATTGGCGAAGATTATTAATTATCATAGATTAATTTAATATGACAAGTAACTGTAAAAAAACCGATAATCTTCCTAAAATATAAATAAATAAATGGTGATGATGATTCAAAGGTTGACTGAAAGAACTCCCACATTTGTGAAACGTCCGCCATTTTACAATTTATTTCCTAAAATCGTTGTTTCCAGTAATTTTGAATGTTTTTACTACACAATGAAATATTACATACAGACAAATATATTTTTTAAATTTATATATTTATCTTGATATACACCAATCAGATTTTTATTTCTGAAATTCATGTTTACTCTATTATTGCTATAATTTCAAATATAAAATGGTTTATTTCCATGAATATATAAAAATGTATGTTTATTTTAAAATTACACGTGTTTTCAATCAATATTTATACGATATTTTCAGTAAAAATGAATTTGTTTTTAATAAGTCATCAATATAAGGAGGATTTTATTCGATCGTACTTCTATAATATTTTTGCTGTCAGAGACAAGAAGTGCTCAGTTATAGAAGTAAGTGATTTCTGCCCTGAAAATTTTTTTCGGATACGGATGTTAATAATGTTGAAAGTTTCTATGATTCTTTTGATTTAACAAAAGAATATATAAGAATAACCCAGGACAATCTTTTTTACACTACAATGGTGGTAAACAAGCCTACCCTACATATCTCCTCGTCTCGAACTCAGCAGAGTTTATATTATGGATATTAAACAGCAGATATATGGGGTCAGCAGCCTCGAGGGAAACCAGTGTTGTGTTAAACTGGTCTATATTAGCACTCAATCAGATGAGATTTTAAATCTAACCCAAGTCTTGATCATGTATTAAACAACAGATACAAGTACTTACATTTTTTTTAAATAACCATTTATTCGTTTACCAACCAACACACATAATGGAATCACCTTCCAGCAATGGTATTTCCGAACCGATACGATATTGATACGACAACGTACTTGCAATTCCCTTGGTGTTGCGGGTGCTCATAGGCGGCGGTAATCACTTACCATCAGGTGAGCCGCATGCTTGTTTGTCTCCTGTGTTATAAAAAAAAAAATCGTGTAGGATATTTTAGCCGTTTACGAACTTTAAAATTTTTGTGTTAACATTTTTTTCCTACCATCAGTTTTATATACATAAAAAAATGTACAAACCAATACAAATATATAATATACAAAGAAAACCTACAAACAATTATACCATGCGAGGAATCGAACCCACGACCATCAGAGGTAAAGGGGTGTTTTAAACTGTTAGACAACCGAGGCCATCAAAATGTTAAAATAACTTCTAAATCAGTGTCACAGGTCATAGAGTTAAACAAGCGGTTTAACTCTATGACCTGTGACACTGATATAGATATGATAGTGAAAGATATTTTTTAAGTACTATGTGTCTAGGTATTGGTAAATATTGTTTGAAATATAATTATTCTAAACCGCTAACAAAATCGCCTTTTCGACGTCAATAAAACCCCATCCTGCTGCCGAAGTGGTGAAAGCCACTTCTGACCGTGAGAAAAGGTAATTATTGACTTTTTCAACTCCACCACCCCTTCATCCCCTTCAACCCCCGCGGGGCTGTCGAACGAAGATAAGACAACCGCCTAATTAAAACGTGGTTCGGCACTTCTTAGTAAGTTTTTATTTGTTACCCGCCGGGAAGAACGTGAGGGTAGTTTGAAAGGGTTTTATTGGGGATTTTGGTAATTGGCCGAAGGTAGTGTGTGCTCACGATGCATAACAATAAGCAACAATTGACCTCTCCCATAGATAAACAATACCAGAGAATTGTATAAATGTATATTTAAATAGATATTGCTACTATTCGGATAGACTACCTCAGTGGTATAGCGGTTTAGCACACCGCTTTACTTCCGATGGTCACAGATTCGATTCCTCGCACAGTAAACATTTGAATTCATGTGTATGATTGTTTGTATCGTTCTGGGTGTTTTCTATGTATATTAAGTATGTATGTATTTATAAGAAAAAAAAATGTAAGTATATGTATCAGTGATCTAGTACCCATAATTATATATTTTTTTATATTATAATTAATCGGGTCTTAACACGAACTAATTTTATGGCAACTAAAGGTAGATGAAGAAACTGCTGTCACATATCTACATTGACATCGCTGTTACTCCAGTCAGCTCGTGACCACGACTAGTGCAACCTAGTCGAAACGTCGAGAGAGGTAAATACCTTTATTTGCCATAAAATTATTCGTGTTAAGACCCGGTTAATAATTTAAATATGTTTATATTAAACACGAAAGTCTAAAAATAGACAAAACACATTTTAGTTTAGGACTAGATGACACAGTATTATATGTTATGAGATATTATTATTATTATAAGAAACTACTATGTATATATATATATATATATCCGACCAGAACCCACGATCAACTTATCTAAAGCT
This sequence comes from Achroia grisella, assembly GCF_030625045.1. NCBI lineage: Eukaryota > Metazoa > Arthropoda > Insecta > Lepidoptera > Pyralidae > Achroia > Achroia grisella. The sequence goes on along the minus strand of NW_026712578.1, from coordinate 418,829 downwards.
AGCTAAACTGCTAGACCACCGAGGCCGTAAATTTTCTTTCTCTAAAGTCGGTTAAACATCACTATTTTGTGTGCGATGTGCCATTTGAGTTGTATAGTCACAACTGCCACTCTGTACCAAGCGTAAAAGTTGCAATCAACCGACACAATAGGGGACCTCAACAAACAGACCCACGCCGGCGACTGGGTGTTACACTTTGTAAAGTAAAATGTATAGTCAGTGTCCACGAGAATGAACACGTCGCGTTCCAAAGCGGTGTAAGTCTGAATATGTATTTTATAAAAATAATATTTTTTTTTATTATTAACTGGCTACCCACCCCTTAACCCATACCAATACCTAATCATGAATACAAATGCTTATACACCGCGAAGAATCGAACCCGCAATCATCAAAGGTAAGGCGATATGCTAAACCGCTCAACCACTGATTGCCATGTTATTTTTTACACAAGTAACGAAGTGATATTAATAAAACAATTTTTATTATTATACGAAAAAATGGATTACTACTTTCCGGTGCTAAATTTTAATTTAAAAAAAAATGCATATAAAAATATATAACCATAAGTTCGTTAACGAAAACGTTTTAATTAAACAAAACCCATCAAGACCATAATAAAATATGAAAACTCAGCAAAAGCAAGTACAAAAACATATTATATGCATATAAGAGATTTACTTTTAAATTCCTCTGCTTTTAAAGTTCACAAAGTAAAAAATAGTTATATAAAAAAAGCTCTGTAATAAAGCTAAAACGCTCTATTTAGCCTCAACACAAAAGGGGTTCACTTTTTTTAACACACCAAGCTTGCAAATATAAAAACTCGGGTAGCGAAAAAAAGCAAGCAAAACCTACTACTACAATATTTGCTTTGGGTGAAATCTCTTCGTACATTATTTGATTTAGGCTTTAAAAACTTCTATTCAAAATCAAGCTTTTAAAAAAGCTTTTTTTTTGTTAATATGTTAACTCAATTTTCTATGTGGAAATGTAGTGAATTTTATTTCTCCAATCGGAATATGAAAGCTGAATTTGAAGTTAAGTTTTTAAGTAAGAATTTATAATATGTTACATATATAAGAGATAAATTTGTAAGTTTGTATGATATAATATGAGACTACTGAACCGATTTTGAAAATTCTTTTAGTGCTAGATAGCTCATTTATCTAGGAACACTATGGGCTATATAAGACGCTACAACCAATAGAAGCGGAGCTGCAGTGAAAAATATTACAAAAACAGGAAAAATGTAACTAGACGAAGTTTCGTCCGTCAGCTAGTCTATAAACAAATGATTTTTTTTTAAATAAACACTGAATAGTTATATTTTTTTTTTTATGTTATCATTATCATTACATAGTATAAAATAAAGTCGCTGTCGCTGTCTGTCCCTATGTATGCTTAAATCTTTAAAGCTACGCAACGGATTTTGAAGTTGTTTTTTTAATAGATAGATTCAAAAGGAAGGTTTATATGTATAATACATGTACACCCGAGCGAAGCAGGGGTCAGTAGCTAGTTTATTTAATAAATATAAGTACATTTATTTTTACACATTGACTCGCCAAACTGCAGAACAGTTTGTTGGCAAGATGTAGCTCAGTTTTCTTAATACTTACCTACCTATATACATCTATACACATACTATAAATACACGTCTTTATAGAAATTAAGGAATAATATATCCTAAATATTCAAGGCTTAAAGAGTATGATGGAAGATCGTAGAAAGTGGCAAGAGCTCCACCGACAAGAGTTGTTCTATGTTCATTCTAATACTTTCGAGAACAAATGTGTACAAAATTTCATGATGTACAAAATTTCGATTCAGTAGTTTTCGCGTGAATGCGTACTTTCACATTAATAACATTATTAAGGATTTTTTATTTTATTGTATACTATAAAGTATGTATTTAATAAGAGTTGTTCTTAAGTTTATGAATAAAATTATCGGTTAAAAAAAAAAGAAAAATGGCAATATTCAAAATGTACATTTTTTAAAAGACAAGATTTTTTTTTCTAACGAATTTAATTTAAGCACTTTTGAATAGTCATAATAATTGTTTTTTATCTACCGCTCGTTCGGAAAGCTGTCTCATCACTAGAAAAACGAGCAAGAAACTTGTGTGTTGCTCTTTTAAATAAATAATCCTTGTAAGTTTACATTTACAAGTCGAAACGTGTGAATACAAACTACCAACCAGTACTAATTTATGTAGGTCAAATATAAATGTACAATAAGACCAAAATCAGTCGTAGTGATAAGAGCAGACCAGTCCCTACAAGCGGCACTCGTTCACGAGTATGACGGATGAGCCAGCCATCACTGCACTCGACCATATTTTAGGATACCATACATTACAAGACAATAATTTTTGACAGCCTCGGTGGTCTAGTGGTTTTGCACGCCGCTTTACTATCCGATGGTCGTGGTTTCGATTCCTCGCTCGGTACAAACATTTGTATTCATGAGTATGATTGTTTGTATCGGTCGAGGTATTTTCTATGTATAATATGTATTTATTTACAACAAAAAAAGGTATCCATGTATTTATATCAGTTGTCTAGTACCCATAACAGCTCTGCTTAGCTTGGGACTAGATGGCGCTGTGTGAATTGTCCTGAGATATTGTTATTATTTCTTAAACATCAAAAAAAATTATTGTTTGTATTATTTTAACTTTTTAAAATATTTAAATTATGTTTTCTTAAATAATTTAAATATTTTTTTAAAAGTATTTAGATAATGATTAACACGGCGTGGTTAATTTACTCGACTTATATAAAAGGAGGCAATTCTAGTTTCTAATTTTCAAAACATGACATTTTTCTATTTAATTGAAGAATATATATGAGCTTACCAAATATGGCAATCGGATAACAAAATCTAGAGAATGTCACTGGATTTAGACTATAGCACTAGACTTAAAATATCTGGGCAATCTAAAACTTGGCAGTAATAATGTTTTGCAGCTGTAATGTGGGGTGGCCTGTATCAATACAGATCTTATCTCATCTCGCTTCCGGTGCCTTTTATGAAACCGGTGCTTGTACAATTCTTGGCAAGTTTTTATTGTCGTTGATCCTGTTTCAATGGATTCATTTCTGTTTATTTATTGTGGTACAGCTATAGATGTAATAATTATGCGCAATATATATTTTTTTTAAAACACAGCACCCACAATATAAGGGGAATTGCAAGTACGTTGTCGGCCTTTTAAAAAGGAATAAGCTCTTTTCTTGAAGGTTTCAATATCGTATCGGTTCGGAAATACCATTGCTGGAAGGTGATTCCACAATGTGGTTGTGCGAGGCAAAAAGTTTCTAGAAAACCGTACTGTGGAAGACCGCCATTCATCCAGATGATCAGGATGGATTTCAGTTTCTGGCGGGTGGTACGGTGGTGAAACTCAGCAGCTGGTATTAATCCGAACAATTCCTCAGAACACTCCCCGTAATATATGCGGTAGAAAATGCACAGAGATGCAATATCTCGCCGCAAAGCCAATGGGTCGAGTCTGTCACATAGACGTTGATTATAATAATAATATCCCTCGTCCCTATAATATATCCCTTATCGTCAAGTCCAAATAGCGCTGTTTGAATACCTACGATTATCATTATACTGGGGAAAGGAACTGTTAGTAATGTGGACATGACCCTATGAGTCAGGTTGACCTCCACGCGGTTCCCCCTGGAAACCATCGTGATAAATTCCTGGTGAATTTGTCACGATGGGCTAACTGACCTGACCTCATGCTCATCCTATCATCCTCCACTGGTGCCCCGCTAGCGTAAACCGTTAGCGCAGTTTGACGCTCCATTCCATTATCATCCATAAAAAAAAAACTCGCCCCGGCTTCACAAGGATGTACATGTATTATATATATAAAACTTCCTCTTGAATCACTCTAACTATTAAAAAAAAACCGCTTCAAAATCCGTTGCGTAGTTCTAAAGATTTAAGCATACATAGGGACGGACAGACAGCGACAGCGACTTTGTTTTATACTATGTAATGATTATTATTGTAATTGTGAGTGTTATGTTTCTTATCATCTGCCTAAAAAATACAATTTTAATTCATGCAATCGTTTGATTAAAAATATCTTTAGAAAGGCTATTTTTATGTCAAAAAAAGCAGGCGAAGTCGCGTGATGCAACTACATTTACAGTAGACAATTATTCGCATTGATACGAAACTAAATAATTAAATGAGATAGAAATTAGCAAGGATCTATTTAATGTGGACAGTAGAGCGGGCAACAGATAAAACAGTGTTTCATTAAGGAGAAAATACGTTATCCATTACTATTTCCGAAGTCCCATCATGTTTAGTGGTTGCTTCCTCTGTACATTAATCTTTGTGGCGTTTGGCTTGTAAAAAGAAACAACTTCCCATTGTCATATATTAAATAGATTTTTTCGTAATCGACCTCTGTGGTTTAGCGGTTTAGCACACCGCTTTACGCCCAATGGTCGCGGGTTCGATTCTCGCACGGCACAAACATTTGTATTCATGAGTATGATTGTTTTTATCGGTCTGGGTGTTTTCTATGTACAATATGTATGTATTTCATCATCATCATCATCATCGCAGCCCGGAAGACGTCCACTGCTGGACATAGGCCTCCCCCAAAGATCTCCACGACGATCGGTCCTGCGCTGCTCGCATCCAATGCCTTCCCGCGATCTTGACCAGATCGTCGGTCCACCTTGCTGGAGGCCTTCCCACGCTGCGTCTTCCGGTCCGTGTATGTATTTACGAAAAAAAATATATGTATTTGTATCAGTTATCTAGTACCCATAACACAAGCTTTAGCTAGCTTAACTTGGGTCTAGATGGCGCTGTGTGAATTGTCCTGAGATTATTATTATATGTCCCACGCCACTTTATTACAGAGTCCCCAATTTTGCAAGATTCATCATTGCAGCTCCGCTCCTAGTGACTGTACCATGCTATAATCATTAGGAAGAAGGCGATAGTTAGTAACGTGGAGTCATGACCCCATTACCAGCAATATACCATGTTAGATTTACCTCCACGCGGTTCCCCCTGGAAACCTTCGTGATAAATTCCTGGAGAATGTGCCACGATGGGCTAACTGACCTGACCTCACGTTCATCTTATCATCCTCCACTGGTACCCCGCCAGCGTAAACCGTTAGTACAGGCGGGTGCACCATTCTATTATCATCTATAAAAAAAACCACTAGGGGGTAAGGGGATTGTTAGTAACGTGGACTTATGACCCCATTACTAGCATTATACCATGACCGGTTGACCTCCACGCGGTTACCCCTGGAAACTATCGTGATAAATTCCTGGTGAATTTGTCACGATGGGCTAACTGACCTGACCTCATGTTCATCTTATCATCATCCACTGGTACCCCGCCAGCGTAAACCGTTAGTACAGGCGGGTGCACCATTCTATTATCATCTATAAAAAAAACCTAGTGGTTTTTCGTGATAAATTTTAACCTTCGTGATAAATTCCTGGTTAATTTTCCACAATGGACTAACTGACCTGACCTCATGCTCATCTTATCATCCTCCACACACGGGTGCACCATTCCATTATCATCGAAAAAAAAAAGAAAATCCACCAAATTTCATTCTAAACCCGAAATATTCTTGAAAATTTCATAAAAATTAGTGTATTCCATATATTATTAAGTTATATGTCGCATTTAAGAATTTCAACATCGTACTTTGGTGCCAAAAACTCTAGATATGCATCAAGCGAAATAACACAGATACTTGGCATGCTATCCGAGCGTATTGTTATTGTTTTTTATTCTGTTTTGTTTTACAATCTCGTCGGGCTTTGTTAAATTCGTTATTGATTTTTTGGGATTTTCTACGTACACCACTTTGCTACGTGTGGATACTTTTTATGTTATTTCTTACTAGACTTCCTAAAAAAGAGTGTATTTATATTGAAATCTACTTAAAAAGAGGAAATTCTTAATGACTGTTGTGTATAGAAACTACGAGATCTGGATAACAACTGCTTTGTTAATAGCTAGCTTTTGCCCGCGGCTTCGCTCACGTTAATTTAGCCCCTTAGGCGTGGAATTCATCAAAATCCTTTCTTAGGAGATGCCTACGTCATACGCTTTATGCATGCAAAGTCTCAGCCCGATCGGTTTAAAATAGACAAAGTTTCATACAAACTTTCATCCCCTATTTTATCCCCTTGGGGGTAGAATTAATCAAAATCCTTTCTTAGCGGATGCCTAGGTCATAACATCTACCTGCATGCCAAATTTCAGCACGATCCGTCCAGTGGTTTGGGCTGTGCGTTGATAGATCACTATGTCAGTCACCTTTGAGTTATATATACATATATAGACTAGATGTGCCCGCGACTTCGTCCGCGTAATTTGTCGATACTTTCATCTCCCTTTTCAACACCTTACAACACTTGTTTTGTATTAAAAAGTAGCCTATGTTCTTTCTCAGGTTCTAGACTATCTGTGTACCAAATTTCATTTAAATCGGTTCTATAGTTTTGGCGTGAAAGCGAGATAGACAGACAGACAGAGTTACTTTCGCATTTATTAGATATGTACTTAAATAAAAAGTAAGAACTGAAACATAAACACCCTCTACAATGACTGCTTATTTACATATGTAAAATACATATGTATTTTATATAATATATGTATTTTTTATATACAACTGTATATAAGACTACGAGTTGGTGCAATTTGGAAATTATTATATGGTTTCTATTAATTTGTGTAATAGAAGAAAATATCAAAATTTCTTTTTACGACATATTGTTATTTCACGTATACAATATTTTAATAAGAATTTCATAGAAGAAAAACATATCAAAATTCTTTGACTGATATACGTGAAAAAACCAAAGAACTAAACAGATGAAGCCAGCTACTTCAGTATATATGACGACCTCGGTGGTCTAGCGGTATAGCACACCGCTTTACGTCCGATGGTCGTGGGTTCGATTCCTCGCACGGCACAAACATTTGTATTCATGAGTATGATTGTTTGTATCGGTCTGGGTATTTTCTATGTATATTATGTATGTATTTACGAAAAACATATCTATGTATTTGTATCAGTTATCTAGTACACATAACACAAGCTTTAGCCAGCTTAACTTGGGACTAGATGGCGCTGTGTGAATTGTCCTGAGATTATTATTATTATATGGCACATAAAAACAAAAAGTTACTGCTAAAATTAATTGTAATTTTTACTACAATTCACACAAGCAAAGCCACGAGTCACAGTTAGTAAAATCATAAAATTGTTGACAAGGAAGTCGAGACATTAATTTTGCAGGGATGAAGCAGAAGATATCTCAAAATAACAAATATTTCATCCCCTCAGGCATCTACAGCCACCCTCACTACCTCAGCCGTGGCCTCGTAGGGGAAATTATTTTTTTATTGCATTAATAAAAACATGGAATATGCAGTATTATCGTGTCGAAAGAAATTGATAAAAACCAACCTAGTTTAGTTTTTTTTTGTTGTAGATGTTTTTTTATTGATGACTAGATACTCGCCCCGGCTTCGCGCGGGCGTACATCTAAATATATATAACTTAAAGGTGACTGACATAGTGATCTATCAACGCACAGCCCAAACCACTGGACGGATCGGGCTGAAATTTGGCATGCAGGTAGATGTTATGACGTATGCATCTCCTAAGAAAGGATTTTGAATAATTCTACCCCCAAGGGGATAAAATAGGGGATGAAAGTTTGTAAGAAACTTTGTCAATTTCAAACCGATCGGGCTGAGACATTGCATGCATAAAGCTACTATGACGTAGGCATCCCCTAAGAAAGAATTCTGATGAATTCCACCCCTAAGAGGATAAATTATCGCGAGCGAAGCCGCGGGCAAAACCTATTATATATATAAAACTTCTTCTTGAATCGCTCTATCAATTTAAAAAACGCCTCAAAATCCGTTGCGGCCTTGATCTGGTCTGTCCATCTCATTGGTGATCTACCTGGCCTAGGCCTGTTGCCTTCCACTTTTCCCTGCACTACGAGACGCTCTATGGAGTCATTACCACCTCGAGATACGTGGCCGAAGAAGGTCAGAATGCGTGATTGCACTGTGGTTGATAGGCGCTCTCTGATGCAGAGTTCTATTTCTATATATATGGAATTATTTGTACGAAACTTTGTCCACGATATTCCTAGCATCCGTCTCCAGCACCACATCTCTAACGCATCAACTTTCTTCTCCGTTTCACGAAGAGTCCATGTCTCCGACGCATATAGGAAAATGGGGAATATTAGGCAATAAACGAGTCTAGTTTTCATTGTCTTGGTAATGTTCCTATTACGCCAGATCTTTTTCATTTTATCCATAGCAGACCTAGTGATCAAATGATATACATCCTCTAAAATACACCCAGGCGGATTCGAACTATCATACTCAACTTTCGAGGAATCGAACCCGTGACCATTGGATGTAAGCCGGTGTGCTAAACCACTATACCACTATACCACAAAACATATCAAACGAAGCAGAAATAAAGTAACAGAAGAATTTATCACTGTTTTCTATTTCCCACCTCTTAAACTTACAGAACACTCGTGTAGAATAATTAATTCCCTTTGTACAGAATTAGAGTTCTTGCCGGTGTATCTATGTTTATCTCGACGCCCAACTAATTATGGGCCAGCCGTAGAAACAGTTGAGAAAAAGTTTTGTTACAAGTTGTTTAGCGAGTTTTTTTTCTATATTTGTGCGATGTAATCCTTTAGATAGCTCTATTAGAATTTGTTTATTCTTGATTATTTTACAATGTAATTTTGTTTTTGTATTGAATTAATATTTGATGGTGGAAACTAGGGTGACCGTTCAATAAAGATCATATTGTCTGTAAGAGGTCGTTTTAAGCAATAAGGCCGCCCTTTCTTAAGCCATTTATGTAGTCTTATTTTTGTATTTAATTTTTTCAATGCGCCATAGCAGATTATATTATTATTATATCATACTAGCTGACGCACGCAACTTCGTCTGCGTTTAATTTCCTCATCTTTTGCAATAATTTTCATTGCAGCTCCGGTTTGATCGTAGTGTAATGTTATATAGCTTAACTAGCTACTCGCCCCTGGCTTTGCACGGATACATGTGTATTATATATATAAACCATCCTCTTGAATTAACTTAACTGTATCTACTAAAAAAAATCGCTTCAAAATCCGTTGCGTAGTTTTAAAGATTTAAGCATACATAGAGACGGACAGACAGCGACAGCGACTTTGTTTTATACTGTGTAATGAAGCCTTCCTCGACAAATGGATTATACAACATAAAAATATTTTTTCAATTAGAACCAGTAGTTACTGAGATTATCGCGTTAAAACAAGCAAACGAACACTTTAGCTTTATAATATTAGTATAGATATTGGTAATAAGAACGGCTTATCGATTATTATTATTACCATCTATAAGTATTGTATTCTGCGAATAAATGATTTGATTTGATTTGATTCGATCTATATTTCTTCTTTAATAATAATAATAATTCTAACGTCTTCTTATTCCGTAACCCCTCTTACACTTGGCTAAGATCCGTGGTGATGAACCCTGACTCTTTTTGCCACGCACAACCACATTGTGGAATCACCTTCCAGCAATGGTATTTCCGAACCGATACGATATTGAAACCTTCAAGAAAACAGCTTATTCCTTTTTAAAAGGCCGACAACGTACTTGCAATTCCCCTGGTGTTGCGGCTGCTCATGGGCGGCGGTAATCACTTACCATCAGGTGAGCCGAATGCTCGTTTGTCCCCTGTGTTAGAAAAAAAATCTTTTAGATCAAGTAAAAGAAGAGAAAAAAGAGTAATAATAATAATAACTTATTGCGCATAGAGAGCAGAAAAATTCGTTTCAAAGTGTTGTGAAACCAGGTAGAAATACTTATATGTACAGATGTTTTCACTAGCAATAGGACCACTGGTTCCCATTCTTTACTGTCCCATCTCCCCAGTCCCCATCCCCAGTCCCCTCTCCCCACTCCCCTCTCCCCAGTCCCCAACGTTAACTTAAATGGTACTAAGTACTAAAATTAACTTAATAGGTTGTTTAAATAATAAAAATGTTGTTAATTAAGGCAGACCAGAGTCCATGGGGTAAACGAAACTTTAATTGTAACCCTTTTAGGTAATTTGTTAAGTACATTTTTATTCTTTGCTATAAACGAACACATAAAAAGAAGTTATAACTTTGGTACACTTTGTAGAAAGTCTTTAAATTACATATGAGACATCTATTTCAGTCGCAAGAGCTTGCTGTGCTGTTTCGGTTTAAGGGTGAAAGAAGGCAGTGAAATTACAAGAGACCTTCCATTAATCACTTGAGGCTCGAAAGGGGTAGGAATTGGCAAAAATCACAAATAACAAGGGAGGAGGGATTGCAATAAGATATTACGTGTTTTTTTTCATAAAACGAGCGATTTGTAAACCGAAAGTCGACGTGTAGTCTGAATTGCTTTTCTAGAATCCAATTAGATTATACCTGTATTGAAATATAATATTCTAATAATAAAACTCACTTTAGGTGTTAAAAATACACGTAATTTGGGGAGGTAACGTAGGGGAAGGGCCATCCCTATTTTTGAGGATATTTTTGTGTCTAACTAAGAATGTTCATATTAAATTTAGCCTGAAAACAAATTAAGATTTTATAATTCTTGACACACTAATGTGTTAAATAAAATCTGTTAAAATAAAATACAGGGGAGTGAGAAAAATATTTCTTTCCGAAGTCGGGTAATGGTTAACCATTGCGGTCTCAAATCACATTAGTTTGCCGTGGCTCCGTTAACCACAAAAAGATAGAACAAAGATAGAGCAGCCCCTAAGTTGACAGCCACTGGCCGCAACAAAGCAGTTCTCACCTTTGTGCGTCGCCAGGGGAGCGTAACCGTTGGTCGCTAGACAACAATATCCTGTTACATTATCAACAATTTATAAACTTACAGCGATTTTAAAATAGTTACTTCAAACATATGAACCTAGTAAAATTTCATAATATATATAAAAATAGAATTATATTAAAAAACACCTATTCTTAAACTGTATCTTTAAGAATATATTGAAATTTCAATATATTCTTTTCACATTAAATTAAAACAGTTTTGTTCATATCGGTCATATACAGTCTTACGATTACATTTTTCAATATACGTAAATTTAGAATCGTCTTTTGAGGCAAAAAGAACACCAAAACAATACAAATATTCTTTTGCAATGACTTTGACAGCCTCGGTGGTCAAGCAGTTTAGTACATAACTTTACATTCGATGGTCGTTGGTTCAATTCCTCGCTCGGTGCTACCATTTATTATTATGTATTCATGAGTATGTTTATTTGTATCAGGTATTTAGGTGTTTTCTATGTATATTATGTATGTATTTTCAAAAAAATCTATATAAATATTTACATCAGTAGTCTAGTAGATACTGATAACACAAGCTCTGCTTACCGTGGCGCTGTGTTAATTGTCCAGTGTTATTTATTTGATAATGTATCTTGATTTTAATTTTAAACGCTACCTGACATGACTTGTACCGCATGTGTTATAGAAACTCATTTTGTCTCAGGTAAATTTGTACGCCGTGTTACCCTCAGAGTAGCCAGAAGATCTTGGTCGCTCTAATTACCTTGTATTTTGATATGACTTGTCATCTACTAGATTTATATTTTAATTAAAAGGGGTAGTAACAAGGGTAATTATGCTGCGAATAGCGTAACAAGGTAAATATAATAATAAATAATAATAATAACCCTACAATATGTACATAACACCATCTAATTCCAAGCTAAGCAGAGCTCGTGTTATGGGTAATAGACAACTGATATAAATAACTAATATACATTTTTTTTATAAATACATACATAATATTTAAATTCAAAACTCATATCTGTTGTAACTGGCTAATCAGATATGTATTTTATATTCTAAATTTGTATTTGAATTTATAGTTCTTTTATATTACATTCTTGTTTTTGATACTTCAATTCCTTCTTTCTATTCTGTTATGTCAGTAGTCTATATTAATATATATTTTTCTCCGTTTACCTAGTCTTTTTTCTTATTACATGAATAAACTACAACAATATCTTTATTCATGTAGGTCTCTTACAGATTCTTATATAAATAAAAAACATCCAGAAACATACAAACAATCATACTGTTGAATAAAAATGTACGCAACTTGTTAGGAATCGAACCAGCGATCGGAAGCAGTGTCTTACAGCACTAATCCACTGGGCCTTAAAAATCCTTTCTATTCGGTTTAATTATAGATACTTAAGCGAAATCGCATGCAGAAATTAGTCATCTATTATAAATCATTATCAATTCTCTATCCAATATTATAAAATGTAAGCAGATTTAGAATCTTTTAAAAGTTGTACAAAGAAGTTTTGTTAACAACACAAAAAATGTTATGATTAATGAATAAACTGTGACTTGTACATATTTCAGCTGGTTTTAAGTTCTAAAAGCTCGATACTCCATTAAACAAGTTAAGTCGTAACTCTATTCTCCCAAATTTGAATTTAAAAATGAATCTGTATTATTGTAAACATGTATAACATTCATTTGAAAAGAATACGAGCTGAGTTCCTTGTCAGTTCTTCTCATCTCGAAATCATTGCGAACTGACGGTAGATTTGACATATCATAAGTCTGTAATATACCTACATGAATAAAGATATTTTGAATTCGACCCACTTTGTGGTACTAAAAGACAAACCGATTTAAATTAAATTTTAGTACAATAACATTTCATTTAAATCGATATTGTACTTATGACGTGAAAGCGCGATAGACAGACAGTCTTACTTTCGCATTTATGATATTAGTAAGATGAAGGATAGTGAATAATGAAAGTTCACGTATATAGGTGATGGTCACCATTTACCATCAGGTATGACGTCGGATTCCTTGCAATTTATTACAAAAAAAAATGCGTATTATCTACATTTTTCGCGCCCATTCATTCGAGTGACATTTCGAATTGAAGGCGTAATTGCTGACTAAATCATTATTCAGCCACATTAATTTATTAATATAATCCGACATTTTTCCATTCGTAATATTTAATTTACGATCCCGGCAATTCCGTTGACTGGCTTTTAATTCCTTGAAAAATGGTTAAACGGTGTTTGAATAATAAAATACTTTAGTTTAATTCCATTGGAATTAATATTCGTGGAGTTTCATTATAGGAATTTCATTTATTTTAGTAATCATCATTATATAGTATAAAACGAAGTCGCTATCGCTGTCTGTTCGTCTCTATGTGTGCTACAATCTTTAAAACTACGCAACGGGTTTTGAAGCGGTTTTTTTAATAGATAGAGGGATTCAAGAGGAAGGTTTATATATATAATACAAGTACATTAGTGCGAAGCCGCGGCGAGTAGCTAGTAAATAATAAGAGAGGAAGAGGAAGACGTTTTGAAACAGTCAACAAGAGTGACAGAAATGGTTTAACTAAACAATATATAAAAAATACTTGTATTTTAAATATAGATAAGCAAATATACAAAATTGACAGTGAATCTTGTTGTAGGTTATATGTATTTTGATACTTCCCATAGGTGTATACCTATATTGTCTTAAAAAACAACCTAAGTGGCGAAGTACAGCTAGCGTTTTATAAAAATGAAGGTTAGTTAGTTTGTTAGAACATGCTTTTATATCCATTATACAGTAAGAAAATGTAACATTCATTCATAATTTCGGAGCCACGCTCTCGTCTCAAAGAAAATGTGTACATTTTAATACATAATAAAATAAGGCGGTCTTACTGTCTTTTAGACAGTTTACGCAGTCCCATATAGTGAGGCTAAGCTAAGCTAAGCAGGAATAGAATAGAATAGAATATCATTTATTCAAATAAACTTAATTTAAGCACTTTTGAATAGTCATAACAATTTGTTTTTTATCTACCACTCGTTCGGAAAGCTGTCTCATCACAAGAAGAACGAGCAAGAAACTTGTGTGTTGCTCTTTTAAATAATCCTTGTAAGTTTACATTTACAAGTCGAAACGTGTGAATACAAACTACCAACAAGCACTAATTTTTTAGGTCAAATATAAATATGCAATAAGATTAAATCAGTCGTAGTGATAAGAGCAGACCAGTCCCTACACGCAGCACTCGTTCACGAGTATGACGGATGAGCCAGCCATCACTGCGCTCGATCATATTTTAGGGAGCCCAATGACCCGGCCCACCACGCCGCCACATGTCTGGACATTTTAGTGAGCATGACTACTCATTCCACTCGACCACGTCACAGCTTCAAAAATTACTATATGGTAGTTACAGTATTCGCACTTTACATGAGGATGCATGCGGCAATCAATACAAAAGCCGCTACGCTATCATATATCAAGAAAGCAGTATGAAAAATAAATTATAACGTTGTCCGCAAATAAACTTATTCTTGCTATATATTGCTATCTCTATAAATTCATCTATCTTGGGCTATATCTATTCAGGGCTTGTGTTAAGGGAAATAGCCAACTAATACTTAGATACATTTTTTTTAGAAATATACTAGCTGTACCGGCAAACGTTGTTTTGCCTTAAAATAAAAAAAAAAAATTAGGGGTGGACTACCCCTAACATTTAGGGGGATGAAAAATAGATGTTGGCCGATTCTCAGACCTACTCAATACGCTCACAATTTCATGAGAATCGGTCAAGCCGTTTCGGAGGAGTATGGGAACGAAAACTGTGACACGAGAATTTTATATATAAGATATATAATATACATAAGAAACACACAGACCAATATGTTGTGGGGTAATGATACGATGTTGGCAGTTGAGACGATTTATATTTCAGATGATAATAGTCTGACAACATGTACTCATGAAAACAAATATAAATAATACTGTGCGAGGAATCGAACTTGCGACCATAGGAAAGTAAGGCAGTGTGCTAAACCGCTACACCAATGTGTAGTAATGACCTTCAAATTGCCTTATTCTTTCTATTGCTAACTTTACTTTTATTATAACACTCAGATCAATACGAATAAACTCAGGAATACAGATGTTTGTACTGTGCAAGGAATAAAACTTGCGACCATAGGAAAGTCAGGTGGGCTAAACCGCTAGATCATTGTTAAATTGCAACTATATATTGCTAACTTTACTCTGTTTGTTCACAGCGCCACCCACGGCTGTGGAGATAACGAATCACCCGCCAAACTCGAAGATAGAAGTGAAGCAGGGTGAAACAGTATCTTTGGAGTGTATGGTGAAGAATGCGAAGCCAGCTGCCAAAATCGTGTGGTACAGGGGTAACGTGGAGTTTAAGGGAGATAAAGGTAAGTAATAATCTGTACTAATACTAGCTGATCCGCGCAATTTTGTCTGCTTTTCATTTCTCCACCTTTTCCAATATTTTTCATTGCAGCTCTGCTCCTATTGGTCGTAGCGTAATGTTATATATCTTAAAGCCTTCCTCGACAAATGGACTATCCAACACAAAAAGAATTTTTCAATTCGAACTAGTAGTTACTGAGATTAGCGCGTTTAAACAAACAAACAAACTCTTCAGCTTTATAAAATAATAATTGATTCACCCGCCTGCGCTAACGGCTTACGCTGGCGGGGCACCAGTGGAGAATGATAGGATAATCATGAGGTCAGGTCAATTAACCCATCATAGTAAATTCTCCAAGAATTTAACACGATGATTTCCAGGGAAACCACGTGGAATTCAACATATCATGGTACATTACTAACAGTGGGGTCATCAGTCCGTAATATATAACAATTCCGTTCTCCCCTATTGGTGTTAACATGTATGTATATCTATTTCCATCACTCCAGAATTCCTTTCAGTCATTCAAATTTTGACTGGAGAAATTCTATAACGTACATAGATCTATTGTAGACCCGTCAGAGACAATACATAATTGAAAGATATTCTTAGGAACAATGGTTTTTATGTCCTCAGGATTGAGTGTAAACTTTAAACTAACCATGAAAAGGTCAAAACCAACATCCATCCATCGATCCCATCCGTACTCACAAACTTTCGCTTTAAAATCTTGTTAAATCTAAATCGAAATATATATAACTCAAAGGTGACTGACGTAGTAATCTATCAACGCACAGCCCAAACCACTGGACGGATCGGGCTAAAATTTGGTATACAGGCAGACGTTATGACGTAGGCTTCCGCTAAGAAAGGATTTTGATTAATTCCACCCCCAAAGGGATAAAATAGGGGATGAAAGTTTATATGAAACTTTGTCAATTTTAAACCGATCGGGCTGAGACTTTGCATGCATAAATCTACTATGACGTAGGCATCCCCTAAGAAAGAATTTTGATAAATTCCACCCCTAAGGGGATAAATTAACGAGCGAAGCCGCGGGCAAAAGCTAGTAAAATTATAAACGCGTAAGTTTATGAGTATGTATGGATGTTTGTTACTCATTCGCGCAAAAACTACTGAATGGATTTTGATGAAACTTTACAGTAATATAGCTTATATATCAGAATAACATATAGACTATACATTTCATGCGGATGAGACCGCGGGCTCAGCTAGTAATACATAAGGTAATGCCATCTATAACTAAGATGATAATTCCTTTCGTAATGTAAATGAAGCTTTTGAATATCTAGTACGCCAGCTCTTTAATACTGGACTATTTTCCGAGGCGCGTACTTCACGGCTCGTTAGTTCGGTTCCCAGTGAAAAATTCAATTTTAATGCCAACTTTTTAATTTAACCTCTCAAACGTATTATTGGATTTGCGAGTAGGTAAGGTCCCATTTTAATGCAATACGAGATTTTGTTTGCGCGTCACTGAATCGTGTACTATTGGAGGATTATTCATTTTATTTGGTATCCGAATATTGGGAAATATTGATTTACTAGATGTACCAGCAATTTATTTATATCCTACATATTATTCTGATATATAAGCTATATTGCTGTAAAGTTTCATCGTTTCATCAAAATCCGTTCAGTAGTTTTTGCGTGAAAGATTAACAAACCTCCATCCATACTCACATACTTTTATAATATTAACTAGCTGTGTCCGCGGCTTCACTCGCGTTTAATTTCAATATAAAATATAGCCTGATGTATAGGCTATATTGCTGTAAAGTGTCATTAAAATCCGTTCAGTAGTTTTTGCGTGAAAGAGTAACAAACATACATCCATATTCACAAACTTTCGCGTTTATAATGTAAATTTATAGATTATCGAGAAGCCTATCACACTAGTTGTACTGAAACAATCGTACTAACATTTTGGACCCCAATGTTTGTGAGTATGTGTTTGTAACTCTTTCACGCAAACACTACTGAAAGGATTTTAATGAAATTTTACAGTGATATAGCTTATACATCGGAGAGATCATCATCATCTGCTTCTTCCTTATCCCATTTATTTGTGGTCGGCGTAATATGTTTTTCGCTTCCATTCATCCCTGTTCGCAGTCATCTCGTTATTTACTCCCTTTCTCACCATATCATCTTTCACACAGTCCATTCATCTCTTTTTCGGCCTTCCTCTGCCGTTATAACCATCCACATTCATATGTAACACCTTCCTTATAATATTATCTTCATTCCTACGCATTACATTTCCTACATACATCAGAGAGAATAGGGTATAAATTAGAATGAAAAGAGCTTATCCCTTCTTAAAACACCAGCAACATATTTGCAATTTTCCTGGTGTTGTGGATGTTCATGGGCGGCGGTAATCACTTACCATCAGGTGAGCCGCAAGCTCGATTATCCTCTATGCTATAAAAAATGTGTATCTATATCCGGTATGTATAAAATTATCACGACTAACAGAGTAGTCTATGAAATAAACAAAGAAAAGTTGATAAGAAAATCGAACTTGTACTAAAGTATGATATGTTACTAGCTACTTGCCCTGGCTTCGCACGCGTGTACATGTATCTAATTATATATAACTCAAAGGTGACTGACTGATATAGTGATCTACCAACGCACAGCTTAATCCACTGGACGGATCGGGCTGAAATTTGGCATGCAGGTAGATGTTATGACGTAGGCATCCGCTAAGAAAGGATTTTGATTAATTCTACCCCCAAGGGGATAAAAGTTTGTATGAAACTTTGTCAAACCGATCGGGCTGAGACTTTGCATGCATAAAGCTACTATGACGTAGGCATCTCCTAAGAAAGGATTTCGATAAATTCCACCTCAAAGGGGATAAATTAACGCGAACGAAGCCGCGGGCAAAAGTTAGTTATACCTTCGTCTAAAATTACTCTATCTATGAAAAGAAACCGCTTCAAAATCCGTTGCGTAGTTTTAAAGATTTAAGCACACATAGGGACGGACAGACAGCGACAGCGGCTTTGTTTTATATACTATGTAATGATTAGATCTACTCCCAAAACTATATCCAATAATTTTCCGCGTGAACAAAGAATCAAATTAAATTTTCAATAAAATAATTTTGCGGCGGAGCGCCCCAATGATGGGGGGTTTCGGAATATCGGAAGCGAGGGGTCGCGTCAGTGTCACTCAACATTATTGGAGTCGGGCGAAACCGTGGAACATGTATATAGATATGCTGGATGAGATTTACTCTCGCACAATATATATATTTTTTTATTTATTTGTACCTCTTTATTGCACCATAAAAAATACAAAACAAAACAAGATACAGAGTATGTAGGTAGAGAGCCGGTCTTATCGCTTAAGCGATTTCTTCCAGACAACCTTTGGGTAGAGGAGAAAAGAAAGTGGTGGATGGCGTAAGCTGGAATGAATAAACATAAATAATAATAGCGATATATCATATATGTATATATATATATATATATATATATATATATAATAATCTTATATATAAAATTCTCGTGTCACAGTTTTCGTTCCCATACTCCTCCGAAACGGCTTGACCGATTCTCAGGAAATTTTGTGAGCGTATTGAGTAGGTCTGAGAATCGGCCAACATCTATTTTTCATACCCCTAAATTTTAGGGGTAGTCCATCAGGGCATTAAAAAATACATATAATCCTAAATTTTCACTCTAATATCACCCTATTTTATTAATAGCGATTTTAATTTATATGCCAAAACAACGATTGCGTTGTTAGCAAGTAATATATAAAGAGATATCTATAAAAATCTAAAATTGACCTAAATTTGAGCTTAGATACTCTCGGATAATGAATGAATGAATGCCACTATGAGTGAATGAAAGTAATAAATAAAATTAAAAAGGACAACGAATACTGGCAACATAATAGAATGGTTAGATCATCATTGCCTTGCCTTTATCCCATTATATGTGGTCGGCGCAGTATGTCATTCTCTTCCACTGCTCTCTATCGGTCGTCATATCTGAACATACTCTTCTTTTATTCATATCATCTTTCACACAATCCATCCATCTTTTCTTAGGGCGTCCCCTCCCTTTACATCAATCCACATTCATATTATACACTGAAGAATGGATAAAGGAATAAATTGGGTAATCCATTTTAAGTCAAATGACTTAAAACTAATTATTATTGGAAAAAAAAATTATATAAGAAATTATTACTGAAGACAATGGCTGTATGGGCTAAGTCCTTTTGCCTTTCCCTATAAAGGGAAAAACCGAACCAAAAAAAAAATTAAAACTAATTTCCTTAAAAAATATCATTATCATCATCAGTACATAGTATAAAAGAAGTCGCTGTCGCTGTCTGTCCCTATGTATGCTTAAATCTTTAAAACTACGCAACGGATTTTGAAGCGCTTTTTTTTTTAAAGATTAAGATTTTTTTTTTTTTCATTCAAGAGTAAGGTTTATATATAATACATGTACACCGGTGCGAGTAGCTAGTAATATAATAAATTAAATTAAAAATAACACAAAATTAAATCGCATCTAGTTAGTCTTAGATCTGTGGCTGACTAGTGATGCAAAAAACGAATATCGACAGCTAATATTATTCCGGCTACCAAATTTCGGAACGCACAAATACGGTTTTTGGCATTTTTCTATTAATTCTCAATTTATATTGCCGTAATATCCACATCTATACATATAATATTTGTAACTTGTAGTCTGTCCATAAAAGATATAATAATATGTATAAGAAAAATGATAAAATTGTAATTTATCGCTGGCTGTTCATAAAATATATATAAGAAAAACTGTTATTGGTAGAATCGTAAAAGAACCTATATTAATATTTTTTTGAAATTTTTCTCTGTTTGTTTGTATTCTCAATAAACACAAATAGATACATAAGTCACCTCAGAGGTGACTTATCTATTTGTGTTTATTGATGTTTTAACTAATATATTACAAACAGTTTACAAAAAAAAATCTACGATTGCTATTTCAAATACTATGATTAAATCGCGAGCTAAATCATTCGTTAGTTAAAATAAATAGTTATAGAATTACGTCTTATTCGTGAACTAGTGACTGACCCTGACTTCGCACGTGCCATTATAATTATGTGCGTTATGTGTATAATATAAGGCTATATATCGTATTATTAGCCTACGTTTAATTATAATTAAATTTAATCTTTACTATTTATATATTTACTTCAAGTTTATAAGCATAAATAATATTAATTATTATATTAATTGTGGTCACTCAAACGAGATGGCGTTGTAGTCGCTGAAATCTGCTTTAGCGGAGCACGCTGGCGAACAATTGCCATTGACGGCAATATAACAATGTACCTATAATATAATAATAATAATCTCAGGACAATTCACACAGCGCCATCTAGACCCAAGTTAAGCTAGCTAAAGCTTGTGTTATGGGTACTAGACAACTGATACATATACATAGATCATTTTTTTTGGTAAGTACATATAAAATACGTAGATTGATACAAAAAACCATACTCATGAATACAAAAGTTTGTACCGTGCGAGGTATCGAACCCGCAACTATCAGACGTAAAGCGGTGTGCTAGACCGCTAGATCTGCCGTGCGAGGAATCGAACTCGTGACCATCGGACGTAAAGCGGTGTGCTAGACCGCTAGACCACCGAGGTCGTCGTCGTCGTTGAATGAAAGAATTTCTAAAAACGATGCTCTTGTTCTAGAGTTTACTTTACAAAATTCTCTTTCACTATATTATTCTATTTTAAACTCAAACTCCATATACAGCTATTTTACCTATTGTTTTCTTTTGTAACTTTCATACAAATTAATTACAAGATCGCTGGAAGGCATTGGATGCGAGCAGCGCAGGACCGATCGTCGTGGAGATCTTTGGGGGAGGCCTATGTCCAGCAGTGGACGTCTTCCAGGCTGCGATGATGATGATGATACAAATTAATTAAATAGATGTAATGAAAATTTAGGATTTATCTATATAAATTATTGAATAAACTTACCGCGATTGTTTGTGTGTTTGCGATTTTTGAATGAATGAATTTTCAAGCGGTTTTCATCCATCAACAGAGTATTTTCGGACCAATATTTGGATGTATAATATATAGTAATACCCGTGCGTAGCCAGGACGTGTCGCTTGTTTAGAATAAAAGATAGTATATAAATTATTATAATTATATATCAATCTAGTTAAGTTTATAAAATTAACATTTAATTGCAAACATCGATACAGAATGATCGCATCTCTAGTCATTTTAATAGTGCACAGCAATTGTTTGCTAATTGAAATTGAAAACTTGTTTAATTAGTACGAGTCGCGATCTCGATTGTTCGTGTACCAATCAATTAGTTCTGTTGCCAATTACTAGTTCTATGTCGATAGTTCTAATTTGAGTTGTCACCGCACTACGCATAGTTCAAGAGCCAGCGAGTGTCATCATTACATAGTATAAAGCAAAGTCGCTGTCGTTGTCTGTCCCTATGTATGCTTATATCTTTAAAACTACGCAATGGATTTTGAAGCGGTTTTTTAATAGATAGAGTGATTCAAGAGGAAGAGTTATATATATAATACATGTACACCCGGGCGAAGCCGGGGCGAGTAGCTAGTATATGTATATAGAAAATACTTAGACTAATACAAACAATCATACTCATGAATACAAATGTTTGTGTAGTTCAAGGAATCGAACTCGAGACCATTGAAAGTAAAGCGACATAGTACTATGATCATCACGTCATCATGAGATGCCTTAGTAACGCACTCATGCCTTGCTATTTATGAAGGCTATAATATCATGGGACATGACTATATATTTTGCAATATAAAAAAAATTATCAACGATCAAAGTGGAATATAGCATGGTACTTAGCGTTAGAAATACGCAAATGACTTTATACAAAGTCTACTTAGGTAATGTACTTAAGAATTGGTACAATATTTTTTCTCCGCACTTTAAGGATATTTTAATCTATATAACAGTCATACAATTACGTTTTCCATTGTCTGATACTACCTTAGCACTAGGTTGAGCAACTTTTGTATTAATTTTTTCGGGACTAAAGGGACAAAATACGGGACGAAAAAAATTTTGGTGAATGTGGATTTTTAATATTTTGATAAATAAAGTAATTCAATTGAGTTTCTTGCCAGTTCTTCTCAATTGGATCTATATACCGAATTGGACGGTAGGGAAAAGTGTGCCTGGCAGTAGTTTTCATGTACGGGATTTTCATTTAATGTTAGACATAGACACCTATATAAATAACTATGCATGGTAAATAATATGGCTTTTAAAAAAAAGTAATTCAATTGAGTTTCTTGCCAGTTCATCTCAATTGGATCTATATACCGAACTGGACGGTAGGGAAAAAAAATTATAATGTAAAAACTTGATGTTCATAAGCGGCTAAAATGTCCTACATGAATAAATGATTTTTGAATTTGAATTTGATATTTTTCTTTACTATGCTATTAAATTCGCATTATTTTAAAAATCAGTCAGTTGTACAATAAGTCCTATACTAAAACGTGTATCTAAACCAGCACTAGCAGGCTCCTACCAGATTTGGCTAAATAGGGAGAGAAATACGAGCTGTGAAGGTGAGTGTTGAGGTACGTACGCAAAGGGCACCTTAAACCTACGCCCGGGTCACAAGTCCCGGGGACTGCTCGGAGTTTCTCTCTCTGTCATACGATGGACCCGACACAGCACGGGGATTCATACTAATAATACCTCTGGAGAATTCACACAACGTCATCTAGTCCCACTGTAAAAAGAGCTTGAGTTATGGCTATTAGACAACTGATATAAATATTTTTATAAATACATACATAATATACATAGGAAACCACCCAGATTGATCATCATCATCATCATCATCGCAGTCCGGAAGACGTCCACTGCTGGTCATAGGCCTCCCCCAAAGATCTCCACGACGATCGGTCCTGCGCTGCTCGCATCCAATGTCTTCCAGCGATCTTGACCAGATCGTCGGTCCACCTTGCTGGAGGCTTTTCCACTCCTTCCCAGATTGATACAAACCTAAAGTCATACTGATTTTGAGGTTTGTATCATGAATACAAAAGTTGGTACAATGCGAGGAATCAAACCCGCGACCATCGGAATTTAAGCGGTATGCTAAACCGCTAGACCGTAGGCCTTCAATAATATAAGACGAGCGGCAGAATTTCTACAAAGTCTACTTCCGTAAAATCCTCATTGGTTGGGACACGGGACACAAACGTCTTAAATCGGGACGTCCCAATAAAATCAGATTAGTTGGTAACCCTACACAGTACCTACAGAAGGGTCATTGTGGACACAATAGGCCGAAGGTAAGAGCCCTCAAAAAGCAGGAGTGGGCAGAATTGTTTTCAATCTGTTTGTATGTTAAATGCAATATATTTAATTGTATTCAAATGCCGAGTGCTTGTTTTGCTGTTACGAAATGTATATTTAATTTTATGTTACAATTTTAAACGTATTCAAATTATTTCAATGCCGAATTTATTGAGGGTTGAAACAAAGGACTCTATGTAGAGTCCGTTCGTGTACCCTAAACGTATTATATAAATGAAAATATACATAAAACAACATACTTTCTACCCCTTTTTTAGAAAATTGCGCCGTCGGGGTATTGAGTCGGACAAAAGAAATCACAGCGCAAACGGGCCATTCATTTAGGTAGTCTGCTACAGACATAACAGAAGTACACGCAGAAAAAAACCCATCATAATCGGTCCATTAGTTTAATAGCTACGATGCCACAGACATACACACACACAGATACGTAAAAATATATAATTTTATAGTGACAGTCAAAAATATTATACAATTGTAATAAATACATCCCACATTTAAAATGTCACCAAAATTGCTTGTTTTGCTGTTAAGGAATCTATATATATATATATATATATATATATATATATATTTATGTTACAATTTTAAACGTATTCAAATTATTGCAATGCTCAATTTATTGAGGCTGAAACAAAGGACTCTATGTAGAGTCAGTTCGTGTAAAATGTATTACTATAAATGTAAAGTCACTGTCGCTGTCTGTCCGTCCCTATGTATGCTTAAATCTTTAAAACTACGCAACGGATTTTGAAGCGGTTTTAATAGATAGAGTGATTCAAGAGGAATGTTTATATGTATATTACATGTACACCCGGACGAAGCCGGGGCGAGTTAGCTAGTTAATATTATAAAGTTTGTGAGTACGGATGGATGTTGGTTACTCTTTCATGCAAAAAGTACTGAACGAATTTTGATTAAACTTTACAGTAATATAGCTAATACATCAGAATAACATATAGGCTATAAATTTTATGCGAGTGAAACCGCAAGCACAGCTAGTATTAAATAAATTAATGCGTGAAGCAGCGCGGACGGAGAAGTATGAAATTTTGCACTCTTATTGAAATTGGGTTCGATTCCCCGCACGGTACCAACTTTTGTATTCATGAGCATAATTGTTTGTATCGATCTGGGGGATTTCTATGTATGTTATGTATGTATTTATAGAAAAAAAATGTATTTATATCAGTTGTTAAGTACCTACAAGCTCTGCTTACCTTGGGACTGACAGACTTTGTTAATTGTCCAGGGTCATTTATTTATTATTTATTATAAAGAATTTAAACAACAGTTATACGCTGTAGTAGGAACCATACGACATGCCTTATATAGTAAATAGTATCTCTTCATTCACAAAATGAAATAAACGTATAAATAATCCAAAAAGAGGTCAACAACATTACACCCCCCCTCGGAATCTAGTAAAAAGATCGGGGCATTTCAAATAAATCCAATCACGAGGGCCGAACCCAATACCCACCCGGGGTCGGGGCATCCTCGACAAGCAATTAAACTCCGCCCGTATTAAATCTGTCACCCCATCGCAGTATCTGATGAAAATTTTCGCAAACTTATTAAAATCCACCGATTCACACGTCTCCACCACTCGCAGAAGTCGGCTATTGGATGAGGAGGTTGGGGCGAGATGGAACTGCTTGGGAATATCATTACGACTTACCCCTCTCTACTCCTGAATTGATAAATCTTTGCTAAACATTATAATGCTACTAGATAACTGTGCAATGTACAATGTCGGTCCACGCGGTTTACCATCGTGTTAAATTCCGTTAATCAATACAAATCATACTGGTGCCCCGCCAGCGTAAATCGTTAGCGCAGGCCCTATCCACAAAAAAAAAAAAAAATGTATATATATTTCTGTTACATCACATAGTATAAAACAAAGTCGCTGTCGCTGACTGTCCGTCCGTATCGTGCGCTTAAATCTTAAAAACTACGCAACGGATTTTGAATCGGTTTTTTTAATAGATAGAGTGATTCAAGAGGAAGGTTTATATATATAACACGTGTACACCCGTGTAGAGCCGGGGCGAATAGCTAATATATTAATAAATCAATTACATCTCAAAATCTAGAAACAATTGTCTAGGTTAAGTAATAAACTCTCCTGTGAGGAAGTTGCAACTGCATGAAACAGTCGTGGAATTCAATTTAAGTCCGTCATAACTTGATTATAGAGTTGAGAATTGCAACTGCCGTGTAAATACATTTAGTTTTAAGTGGATATAAATAATTATTTAACTATAGTGACATTTTAAATAGAATAGAAAATCCTTTATTCGAATAAACTTAATTTAAGCACTTTTGAATAGTCACAGTTATCATTCTTTTAATCTACCGCTCGTTCGGAAAGCTGTCTCATCACAAGAAGAATGAACAAGAAACGCGCGTGTTGCTCTTTTAAATAATCATTGTAACTTTACATACAAAACTACCAAAAATACTAAATTAGTGCTAGTTGTTGGTTGGAATTCGCACGTTTCGAATTGGAAATGTAAAGTTACTATGATTATTTAAAAGAGCAACACGCGAGTTTCTTGCTCGTTCTTCTTGTGATGAGACAGATTTCCGAATGAGTAGTAGATTAAAAGAATGATTACTATGACTATTCAAAAGTACTTAAATTATTTTAATTTGAATAAATAATTTTAAATTGAATTAACATTATAGTCATACTATTCAAAAGTACTTAAATTATTTTAATTTGAATAAATAATTTTCTATTCTATTCTATTCTATTCTATTCTAAATAACACTAATTTCTTCTATTCTTCTTCTAAATATAAGAGTGATTTAGTGCAGTTGTATAATTGTTTTGAGATTCATTCTCTAATTTTACCCGTAGTCTATGTCACGTGATGTTCATGTGAACATAGACAATACAACTATAACGCTATATTCTCTCTGGTACAATGTAGCCGAGTAAATCGTCGAAATTAAGGCAAAGAGCGCCCCCGAGCGCAGTAAGCTTTAGAGCAGAATATTACAGGACGTTAAAATAGTTTTATGCAAATACGCATACCTTTTGCAGTTACTATGTTACTCTTTTGTTCTAACGATGCTTCATTATACAAAATAATTTCTACTGAGAATAATAGTATAGTTTGTTTTTAAATAGTCTATAAAAAAATAAATAAATTCTGTATTTTATGTGCACACACATACTCGCAAATATGTGTGAGTATGTCACACATATTTGCGTACGACCAAATATATATATTACTAGCTGTACCCGCGACTTCGAACGAGTAAAATAGTACCCTTGACCAAATAATGAAAAAATATTCTATACTACTAATCTAACCCAATAAAAGCCAAGTAAGAAAGTTTCATCGTTATAGCTTCAAAAATCATGAATTTATATACATAATTCCATACGACTGAATCAACAGCCTAAAAAATAAGTTTAAAAATGACAATACTTCCTACTTATGATCTTCAACTTCCCTTTCAACCCCTTACAAATTTTTTGGCATTAAAAAGTAGCTTTCTTAGGGTTTAAACTATCTGTGTACCAAATTTCATTTAAATCGGTCAACTTTCGCATTTGTAATATTAATAAGGACTATTGATATGAAATTAAATTAAATGAAAAACACTTTATTGTTCCTCTCGCAGAAAGATATAACAATTACATAAATTAATATGTACATCAGATATAAAAAGACGAAAAAATTATATATTGCTCAATATTTTTTTTTTATCAATCAAATATATATAATAATAATACAATAGTGCACTCGATGCGGTAATGGTATATGCTGGCGGGGCATTAATGAAGGATGATAAGATGAGAATGAGGTCAGATCAGTTTACCCATCGTGATGAATAGAAGCGATGGTTTTTATCTCCTCAGGATAGAGTGTATACTTTCCAAAGGAGATATTACGTTTATGCATGAGTGGGCTACAACCACAGGATGTGTAGTGATTCCTCTCCAGCTTGTCAAAATCTGCAGACATATGAAGTTTATCAAATTACTTGTCCTTATATATTTTTCTTCTATTTATCACACATACTTATAATTCATCCATTTAACTCATTCTTCATTTTAAATATTTAAATTCATCAGGAATGCTATATCTTTTTTTCAAGTGGCTCCACTGAAAATCAGCGCTGTAGTAACACGCTGCGGCACCAGCTGAGTGGAAGCCTTTTCAGCATAGACGATTATTAGTTTTTAAGTTTTCTTTTTTACTCTGTACTCTTTTTTATGCTGAACAAATGATTATTATTATTATTACTTGTGAATGACAGAATTGAAAAAAAAAATTTTTGTTGCAGTTTCGAAGGAAGATGTGAAGGAAATCGAGAGTCCAACTGGTAATCCAAAGATGACAAGATATACAACAATATCAAGGTATGTACAATGATTCATTTATTACTAGATAACCCGATGGAAATGCAACTTGCATTCCGCTGAACAATTTACACAACGCCATCTAGACCCAAGCTGAGTAAAGCTTGTTTTGTGGGTACTAGATAACTGCTTATAAATAAATAGATACATTTTTTGTTAATATATACGTAATATACATAGAAAACACCCAGACCAATACAAATTGTTTGGGGACCAGGCACCATCAGTAATAATAACCCGGGACAATTAACACAGCGCCATCTAGTCCGATGGTAAGCAGAGCTTGTTTTATGGGGACTAGACAACTGATATGAATACTTAGATATTTATTTCTTTTTAAATACAATCATACTCATAAATACAAATTTTTGAACTGTGCGAGAATTTGAACTCACGTCCATCAGAAGTACAGCGATGCGCTAAACCGCTAGACCACCGAGGCCGTCGAAACAGTATTAGAACAGCCCGAAAAAAAAAACTCAGGAACCACTACTCTATTCTAGTATTATAAAGAAGTAAAGCTTGTGAGGTTGTAGAGGATAATCTCTGGATCTACTGAACCGATTTTGAAAACTCTTTTAGTATTGGATAGACCATGTATCGAGCATGTTACAGGCTGTATAACATTACATACAACCTATAGTAGCGGACCAATAACAGAATATATAGCTGAAAACATCTAGTCAATAAAGATATTGGATATATTTCATCTGATACCGAGGTCTATGTATTTTGAAAACGTATTGGATAGACCATGTATCGAGCATGTTACAGGTTATATAACACTATGATCTATAACAGCGGAGTTGCAATAAAAATGTTCCAATAACGGGTAAAATGTAATAATAATAATAATAGGGGAGATGAGATTTTTTTTGGAAGTTAGGAATAATAATAATAATCTCAGGACAATTCAAACAGCGCCATCTAGACCCAAGTTAAGCTAGCTAAAGCTTGTGTTATTGGTACTAGACAACTGATACAAATACATAAATAATTTTTTTTCGTAAATACATACATATTATACATAGAAAATACCCAGACCGATACAAACAATCATACTCATGAATACAAATGTTTGTGTACCATCGGACGTAAAGCGATGTGCTAGATCGCTAGACCACCGAGGTCGTCAAATGTAACTCAAACGAAGTCACGCTGGTCAGCTAGTCAATAAAGATACAGCCACCACTAAAACTAATTCAAAATTTGACAATCCACTTCCACTATGACAAGGGTCTTCCGTCTTGATATTTCATCTGATACCGAGGTCTACAGGGTCCGCAAATCGCAATATAATATTTTGCTTTCCATGACAGCCATGAATGTTTGAACTGAGAATAATGTCACTTTGATTTATGAGAATAGTTATATTATATATCCATCAGTTAGAACCCCATTAACAGCAATAAACCTAAGGGTGTTTTTTTATGGATGAATATAATAATCTCACAATATATAAATCTGAAAATTGAATTCCTCACGAATCACTCTATCTATTAAAAATACCGCTTCAAAATGTGTTGCGTAGTTTTAAAGATTAGTTAGAAAGCATACATAGGGACGGACAGACAGCGACAGCGACTTTGTTTTATACTATGTAATGATATCGATAGTCCTCTCATCCACAGGTATCATACCTAATCACCTACATCGTAGTCTGAAACAATTAAATATACTAAAATCAATACATCACCCTTCGAAAGGCTGCCATTTTAAATACCTGTAGAACTGTTCAAAAATTGCTGCAAATTGATGAAAAGGACATAACGTCAGTCACATAAATGAAAAGGCACAAACACACACATACGCCATAAACCGTAACCAGCAAAAGATGAGTTAATAAGTTAACAATGAGAATAATAATAATCTCAGGACAATTCACACAGCGCCATCTAGATCCAAGTTAAGTTAACTAAAGCTTGTGTTATGGGTACTAGATAACTGATATAAATACATATATTTTTTTGTAAATACATGTAATACATAAAAAAATACCCAGATCGGTACAAACCATCACACTCATGAATATAAATGTATATGCCATGCGAGGAATCGAACCCGCGACCATCGGAAGTAAGGCGGTATGCTAAACCACCAGATCACTAAGCTCTTTGTTTTAATTATATATGTATTTTGTTACAGATTTATTATACATATGCAAAATGATATTATTCTAAATCCGAGTACCTAACCACTAAACCACTAAGCACTCCTTTATCAATTAAACTTTGCAGTGATAGTTTTAATTGAGTTGTATAACCTTTCTATTTAACTATTGTTCTGTAGATAAAAAGTTTTAGCTTCATTTCGGGGGCAGTTCGTTATCTCTTAATCTTTATGTATTAGATGAAATTATATTCTATGTTAGATATTTAATGGTTTAATCATGAAAACTGGAGTTATTAGAACATATCAGATAATCTGGGTATTAAGATTTTGCATATTTTATTTTATTTATTTAATTCTGGCTACTAATTACTCATAAAAGGTATTTATATATCTTACAGACTAACATATATATGTATGATTTTACCATTAATCTATACATATACATAAAATTGTAGTATCTATTTGTAATATTGAAATAACCGTTTTTTACTACACGCATATGTATATAAATACGGTACATACACCAAAATAACCTTTTATATAATTTTTGTCTGTCTGTCTGTCTATTTGTTCCGGCTAATCTGATATGGCTGTACCGATATTGACGGGATTTTTTTGACAGGTAGTAGTTACTGATGTAATAAAGTGCAACTTAGCCTAAGTTGCACTTTATTTTAGAAGAATAAGTTAAATTGTACGCGGATACAGCTAGTATGAAATATTAGTATAAATTATCTTTGTGGTCAGGGCATTGGTGACGGCAATCTGCCACGGTAGAGCCAATATAACCATTCCCGTTAGATATAGTTAGATAGATAAATGTTTTATTCACCAACTATCCGCCCCAGCGTCTCACGGGTGTACATGTATTATACATATAAACCTACCTCTTGAATCAGTCTATCTACTGGTAAAAACAGCATTAAAATCCGTTGCGTAGTTTAAAAGATCTAAGCGAACAGACGCTGGGACCGACTTCATTTTCTATTATATAAAGTGCAGTAAAATCCCCAGTAAAATCATCAATGATCGATCCCCCGTCCAATTCAAACGGAGATCGAAATTACAACAGCCTAAGCTGAGGTTCGAACCCCTAGCGATGCCCTCAGACTACAGTCGCATCCGTCAGGCGGGAGTTGGCCATCAGCCGCTCCATAAGTCCTTCCTTTGGTTTGGAGTACCATCTGCACTCGCCCCCTATCGTCCAGTGAAGGCCAGCTGCGGCCAACAGCATAAGAGTAGTAAAAACTCAGTAACATATAAATATATAGTTATATATCCAGGTGTTGTGTTAATATGTTGTATGCGATATATACGCAGGTTGATAGGACTGCGCTAGTGTATCGACCCGGATTTCTTCGAGATTAAATCGGATTTCCCTCACTCGGGTACTGCCAATAACGTAAGTCTGACCTTTTTTAACGAAATAAGTATATTTGCAGGTCACATAGATTCACGGGAGGAATATATTGATGTTTATTTCCTTTTACAGAACACAGAAATGTAGGTAATATATTTACGTAAGACAGCCTCGGTGGTTCAGTCGTTTTAGCACACCGCTTGACTCCTACAGTCGCGCGTTTGATTCCTCGCACAGCGCCAAAAGAATAGAATATATATCTTTGTTCAAATAAACTTAATATAAACACTTTTGAATAGGCATACTATATTTATTCTATCACTCATTCGGAACGCAGACTCGTCACAAGAAGAATAAGATAGAAACTTGCGTGTTGCTCTTTTGAATTTAAAAATGAATCTGTATTGTAAACCTATACAACCTCATTTGTAAAAAGTACGAGCTGAGTTTCTTGTCAGTTCTTCTCATCTTGAAATCACTCCGAACTGACGGTAGATTTGACATATCATAAGAGTCTGTAATAGACCTACAGGAATAAAGATATTTTGAATTTGAATTTTTGCATATCATTGAGTTTCTTGTCAGATCTTCTCAGGTCGAAAGAACTCTTAACTAACAGTGGATTTGACATGTCATAAGTCTGTAATAGACCTACAGGAATAAAGATATTTTGAATTTGAATTTCTGCATACCGTACCTATAGAAGTACGGTATGCAAAAAATGTATAGTTTGGAAACACAAGGGATACGGTATGCAAAAAAACTTATACAGGTTACATTATTCAAAAATATGTACAGTTTGCAAACACAATTATTAAAGTTTTAAACGTTTGTAAAACAAACTGCGACTGTAACATTGTTATAACATTTTACTCATTTCCTAAAACACATTCGGTACTTAACGTGTGAGTAATATGAATTACTTTTTGTGAATATGTCATAAAGTTGAAGCCATTTTGTGTACATACGGGCTTCAATATCGACCGGGCACGCTGCGTTTATTTTATACATGTAACCCGCGGCGCTGGAAGCTTTTGTTGAGTCTATATAGAAAAATGGAAATTTCGTCTGTACGAAATCAAAAGGGGATATCTCATCTATATTTATCTCACATATCATATACAGGTATTTCTAGAAGTCTATACCAGAAATATATGTTATTCGAGGTAAGAGCAGATTAAATATCTAACGACCTCGGTGGTCTAGCGGTTTAGAACACCGCTTTACTTTCGACGGTCGCGGGTTTGAGTCCTCGCACGGCACGAATATTTGTATTCATGAGTATGATTGTTTGTATCAGTCTGGGTATTTTCTATGTATAATATATATGTACTTACGAAAACAAAAAAATCTGTATGTAATATATATATATATATATGTATTTGTATCAGTTATGCATATGGGTACTAGACCCATAACACAAGCTTTAGCTAGCTTAACTTGGGTCTAGACGGCGCTGTATGAATTGTCCGGAAATTATTATTGTTATTAAATATTTTATTATGCGATATATGATATGTCAGATATAACGTCACATATATAATGTAAAATATACTATACATATAGGCATGAGAGACTTACTAACCTTAAACTATAACAAAAAAATGAACTTACTAAAAATACAGTTTGACTTAGCCACTCATCACTAGATGGCGGTACTATAATATTATACTCTATTGCACCAATTATAAAACAATAATAATATTAAAATAGTAAGTATACATTAACTGATTCAGAAGGCGGTCTTATCGCTAAACAGTTAAAGTAAAATTAAAAAATCTAATAAAATAAAAGGACGTAAATGTTCGAATATATACCCATATGTATTACACAGTAACAAGGAAACGCAGTTACTGGAAGCGATCGTTCAAAGTTCAATTCTCAGAGATTGACCTAACAAAAGTTTTAATTTATATTACATTAACCGTGTAATTGTTATGAACCAATTCAGCAATCTTTGAGCGGTTAGAAGTTAACGTAAACCAATCTTTGAACTGTAGATGAATATTTGATTTTATGAAACGGTTAAGTTTAATTTTAACTCGCTGCCCAGTTATCATAATGGTTTATTTATTTATTTAATTCAGGCTACTAATGGCCCATATTATAAATAACTTACAGACTAACATACATATAAATTATATTAGAATTAATAGAAAAAATAAATATAAATTATCTGGTCACGATACTGATGACGGTAATCTGCCACCTTAGCGCCGATATACCACACCCTTAGGCCAGTAGTTCTCCTTCATGAAGGTGGGCAAGTTGGTGGGGACTCCCACAAATGCCTTGAAACTCGGGTTGTGATTCGATTCCAGCTGCTTCACCCTCAATGTCAGGTTACTCCTGGTCCGTATGTAGTTGACAATGTCCTGATGCTTGGTGGCGTAGTGTAAGCGGGACAGGTACATTGCCATTGGTCGGTGTAGCAGCACGCAACAGGATGTTATTTGTTTATCTGTGTTCTAATAAATATTTCAGTTGCTTTTACAAGCGAAATCTTTTTGCCATCTAGTTCTAAGATAAGCAGAGCTTGTATTATGGGTACTAGACAACTGATAGTGATACTCAAAAATTTTGGTTTTCTAAATACATGCATAAAATATATAGAAAATATAGAGTTTGGTATATGATCATATAGATGTTACATTTACTAAGTAGTTTAATTGCCCTCAATAGACCGAATACTAATGTATTATATGAAAGATTATATGGTAAGGAAGATGGTAAGATTTTATGGTAAATATCATGTTGATTGCGTGATACACAACATTTATTCAAAAGAGCAACACACAAGTTTCTTGCTCATTCTTATTGTGATGAGACTGATCCGAATGAGTGGTAGAATAAAAAAATATAACTATTCACAAGTTTTCTATCAAGTTTATTTGAATAAAGATTATTTCTATTTATAAGATTTAAGAAATACTATACAAGGAAAATAAATAAGTTATTTTTTTACTTTATACTTCATTCATTCATAATTTAAGAGCTGTGCTCTTGTCGGTGGAGCTCCCGCCACCTTCCACGATCTTCTATCAGTCCTTTTAGCTGTTGATACGACACGACTCCAACTTTTTCTTTAACTTGCTTGATATAGCTGTGTCTTGGTCTTCCCCTTCCTCTCTTTCCATCTATTTTTCCTTCTATAATGTTGTTAATTAGTTCGTCGTGTCGTATCAAGTGCCCCAACATTTTTCACCGCCTATTCTCAATAACTATTATGTATTGCTTAACGTTTTCAGTAGAAACTATATCCGTGTAATACATGACACGGGGTTCAAACTCTGAAACTTCTAAATTGATGTTAGCAACAAATGACACGACGTAAAGATTTATTTATTTAGTTGAACGCTCAGTTTATTTTGTTACGAGTTTTTTGTGACAGACGGTTTCAACGTTTCAGTTATTTTCAGTTTTATACACCCACTAGTTTTGTCAGTGTTCGTTGGTAAAAAATGCCGTTTTCTGTCATATCAGTGGAGCGTAGTTTTGAAATGTAATTCAGTTTATATATAACTGGATGAATCGACAAGTAGTTTGTTTTTAACCAACATAAAAAATGGGAGCTTCTTTCAATAATAATAATAATAATAATACTGTACCTATTGTACTTTCTTCTACTGGTATTGTACCCAAAACACTTCAAAATAGTCCGCAAACATTAAATATTCATCCATCCAAAACATATTTTTATTTTTTGTAACCTCCTCAACAATATCTTCACACAGCACAACCTCTCCCACACTTGGCTAACGCCCGTGTATACATACATATTATACATAGAAAATTATAGTTAGTTTAATTTAGTTTTAAATAAATAAATATATAGATATATAGAATAACACCCAGACCGATACAAACAATGATACTCATGAATACAAATGTTTGTGCCGTGCGAGGAATAGAACCCGCGACCATCGGTCGTAAAGCGGTGTGCTTGACCGCTAGACCACCGAGGTCGTCAATGTGTTGACAAAATATTTTTTCAAACTTTATCACCATTATCCCTTCTGTCCAGTTTGATTAACTACTTCAGTTAATAATAAGATAAAAAGCTGATAAGAAATATGGTACTGGAACATTTTTTTTTATTCTGAAAACAAAAACCCACATATTACTAGAAATATGATAAACATGATAATTCAGGTACTGTTATTTTTTTACTAGGAAAGATGTTGTAAGTAATAATTACTGGGTAGTAATAAATTATATGACATAGACAAAAGGTAAACAGTTAACTATATGTCAAGGACCGGCAGGAAAAATGCGACTATTTTTTTTTCGGACTACTCTAATGTTCTTGGCCGCAGCTGGCCTTTACAGCTTCACCGGACTATAGAGAGCGAGTGTAGATGGCACTCCAAACTCGCGGAAGGACTTATAGAGCGGCTGAAGGCCAACTCTCGTCTAACGGATATGATTTTAGTCTGAGGGCACCGCTAGGGGTTCGAAACTCGGGTCAGGCCGTCGTAACTTCGATCCCCGTTTGAATTGAATGAGGGATCGATCCGAGGGGGATCAAAGGTGAATATCAGGGGAAAATTGATGAGTGTAGCTATAATTAGAAAATCATGGAGCAAGTTTTAGGAGGCGTTTAGCCACTTGGGACCATATGTAAAAATACCAAATTAATTAATCTTGAAACCCATATTTAAAATTCTAATTAAATGGAAAATAAAGAGTATATAAATAGAATAGAATATATATATTTTTATATTATATATTTATATTTTATTTATATGTAATCCATAAACTTATATATTTTATATTGGTATATATTTTATATAAAAATACTAATATTTTTATATATTTGCATCTGTATATATATGTACTATTTTTCTGTATCTATTTGTTATAATTTTTGTTTTTCTTTTTTTTCTTTCAATTAATTATTAAAGTGCACCGCCTTATTATCTCTGATCAACGCGACTATTGACTGGTAATGGATTAAATGTATAATTTTTGTGTATATAAATAAATAATAAATAGAATAGAAGAATCCTTTAATCAAATGAACTTCATTTAAACACTTTTCAGAAATGTCACAGCTATTCTTCTTTTAATCTACCGCTCATTTGGAAAGCAGTCTACAAGAAGATCGAGCAAGACACTTGCGTGTTGCTCTTTTAAATAATTGTAACTGAAATGTGTGAATATAAACTACCAACTGGCACAAATTTATTAGGATCAAATATTAAATGTACAATAAGTCAGTACGATATAGTACATTAAATCAGTTATACTGATTAGAGCAGACTAGTCCCTACAAGCAACATCGTTCTCGAGTATGACGAGTGATAAATAAAAATAAATAAATTTTATAAATAGATAATGTATACAATAACGGCCTCGGTGGTCTAGCGGTATAGCACAGTGCATTATTTCCGATGGCCGCGGGTTCGATTCCTCGCAGGGTACAAACATTTATGAGTATAATTGTTTGTATCGGTCTGTGTGTTTTCTATGTATATTAAATATGTATTTAAAAAACATATATATACATCACTATATATATCATTTGTCTAGTACCCATAACACAAGTTCTACTTAGCTTGGGAATAGATGGCGCTGTTTGATTATGCTGGGTTAATATTATTAACTAGCTTTTGCCAGCGGCTTCGCTCGCGTTAATTTATCCCCTTAGGGGTGGAATTTATCAAAATCCTTTCTTAGGGGATGCCTACGTCATAGTAGATTTATACATGCAAAGTCTCAGCCCGATCGGTTTAAAATTGACAAAGTTTCATACAAACTTTCATCCCCTATTTTATCGCCTTAGGGGTAGAATGAATTATAATACTTTCTTAGCGGGATGCCTACATCATAACATCTACCTGCATGCCAAATTTCAGCCCGATCCGTCCAGTGGTTTGGGCTGTGCGTTGATAGATCACTATATCAGACACCTTTGAGTTATATATATATTTATAGATAACTATTACGTAAGGATCGATAAGTAATACGTGTATTATATACATTATGTTTTATATAATGTATTTGCAACTGTATACACTTTAAACTAGGCTTTAAACTGCAAGGCTGAGTGCACATGACGTGTTGCATCAGCTCGCTATATCAGACACCTTTATTATATATATATTTATAGATAACTATTCCGTTTCAACGGAATTAATGTAATACGTGTAAATATACAATTATGTTTCATATAATGTATTTATTATATAATAAACTAGGCTTTAAACTCATGTATATAGACTGTTGCATCATAATCGCCCCCGTCACTTTATTAACGTTCATTGTCGTTGTATAAACCTTCAGTTTAACGGACGAAAATGGGAAACGGGAAAAGATAAAATTAATTGTAAATCAAATAAATTATTATTAATATCCGTAGCTCATGTATATAGACTGTTACCACATAATAGGACCTTCAGCTTTTACTATTCATTGGCCGTAGCTGGCCTTCAGTCTTACCGGACGAAAATGGGGTTGAATCCTTCGCATTCACCCCATTTCTGTACCACGGATGTCCACAATGACGTGATATGCGTAGCTCATGTATATAGACTGTTACCACATAATAGGACCTTCAGCTTTTGCTATTCATTAGCTGTAGCTGGCCTTCACAGTCTTAACGGATGAAAATGGAGTTGAATCTTTCGCATTCACCCACATTTCTGTACCACGGATGTCACATGATGACGTGATATCTGTAGCTCATGTATATAGGCTGTTACCACATAATAGGACCTTCAGCTTTCGCTATTCATTAGCCGTAGCTGGCCTTCAGTCTTACCGGAAGAAAATGGGGTTGAATTCCTCGCATTCACCCCATTTCTGTACCACGGATGTCCACAATGACGTCATATGCGTAGCTCATGTATATAGACTGTTACCACATAATAGGACCTTCAGCGTTTGCTATTCATTGGCCGTAGCTGGCCTTCAGTCTTACCGGATGAAAATGGGGTTGAATCTTTCGCATTCACCCACATTTCTATACCACGGATGTCACATGATGACGTGATATCTGTAGCTCATGTATATAGGCTGTTACCACATAATAGGACCTTCAGCGTTTGCTATTCATTGGCCGTAGCTGGCCTTCAGTCTTACCGGATGAAAATGGGGTTGAATCTTTCGCATTCACCCCCATTCTCTGACTTGTACTTCGAAGCCATGGAAGAACTTATAAAACACCTGAAGTTACCTCTTACATGAGTCAGCATCGTCAACTATGGATAACGTGGACTGTCATTTGATGATATTTAACTCCAATGCGGCAGCTGGCGAATATTTCGGGCGTTTGTCATCACTTGAGAATCAGTCACAAGTAGAATTGACACACAATTCTATTATATTTAATCTCATGACCCTTTGTTAGTCGAGGTAGTAAACCACTGGACCAGTACGTCATTTTAATAGTAGATTAATAACTTTTAAACTCATAACACGAGAACTACGTCAATATTGTACCTACACCAATAACCGCCATCGCTCAGGTGACAACGAATTTTAATAATTCAGGACATTTCGCTCCATCCCCACTGTCACAAGCAACATACTTAACATTAACAGCGCGAACTCACAAAGTCGACAAACGAAATAAATTCCGCATTATTGCGGACTTATCCGGATTAAACTGAATACGGAATGTCGGAGTGACAGCGCGGAATTACGGGTGCCTCGCGCTTGAAATTAAATGTGGTCGTGTGCCCGTAGGGTGGATATGAGGCCGATATTATTTTATTGGCCTCGTAATTCATGGAGTTTTTTTTTAGAAAAAATTTTACATTGTTCGCATTTCATAAATCGTTTCGTGGATGGAGTGATTGTTACTTATGCTGTAAATAATATAAATGACGTAGAAGAGTAACTTGAAACAGTCATGTTCGTTATAATGTAAGTTGGCCGGGTCAATATGCTCCCTCGAATATGGTTGCAATGATGGTTGGTTCATCCATCATGCTCATGAACGGTGCTGCTTGTGGGGTTCTATTCGGGTTATGAACACTGATTAGACTATTTGCTTTTGCAATGTCGTATGTTGGTGGTCAGCAAGGTGGACCGACGATCTGGTCAAGATCGCTGGAAGGCATTGGATGCGAGCAGCGCAGGACCGATCGTCGTGGAGATCTTTGGGAGAGGCCTATGTCCAGCAGTGGACGTCTTCCGGGCTGCGATGATGATGATGATGATGATCAATCTGGGTGGTTTCCTATGTATATTCTGTATGTATTTATAAAAATATTTATATCAGTTGTCTAATAGCCATAACTCAAGCTCTTTTTACAGTGGGACTAGATGACGTTGTGTGAATTCTCCAGAGGTATTGTATGACAGAGAGAGAAACTCCGAGCAGTCCCCGGGACTTGTGACCCGGGCGTAGGTTTAAGGTGTGGTCACTATATTCTCCCAAATTTTAATTTAAGTCGTGTAGGGATGGGTATTTCAGCCAATTTTATTCCAGTTGCTTAAAAAAGTAGCCTTACCAAAATAGACTTTGTGCAAAGTCCGAGTCTCTGAGGGTATTTTTGTCTCAGAGTATACCTAAGACGCATACCTCTAGATTGACAAGCTATGAGTGTCACAAGATTATGTGATGTTTGTAATTATGATTCTATTCATGTATATTCATGAGGTTTGCCATCTACCGTCGGTAGTTCAGCCATTAACTTGTTTGCTGGTATATACAAACAAATTTATATCAATTTGACCGTTATTCAGGGAAAAAATATAGGTTTATTTTAAACTCTTTTTTTAAGCCTACCCAATTTTAAACATAAGAAAACAATCTAAGTAATTCTAAAACTTTCTAGAAACTCATCGAGGTTAATCAATCAAAAGCCATCATCTTAATGTTTATCTAAAAGTTTTGTCTTCAACAGTTACTTGGTAAACAGAAAGTTTGCTATTTTAACAATTTTTAAATTTTCGTATCCGAAAAATTAACACTTTGTTATCACGATTACGCTGTCCATTTATTCATCCTATGTCTATCGGATGCTTCTATGTTAAAAATATATTATAATATAATATATACGAATCGACGAACTCGGTGGTCTAGCGGTCTAGCACATCGCTTTACGTCCGATGGTCGCGGGTTCGATTCCTCGCACGGCACAAACATTTGTATTCATGAGTATGATTGTTTGTATCGGTCTGGGTGTTTGCTATGTATAACATGTCTAGTGCCCATAACACAAGCTTTAGATTGCTTAACTTAGGACTAGATGGCGCTGTGTGGATTGTACTGAGATTATTATATTATAAATTCAGAAGTGTGTTTGTTTGTCTGTCGATTACTCTTTCATGACTAAAAATCAGCACTGATATTAATGAAATTTGACTGAAATTATATAGTAGCCTCAGGATCGGATATAGGTCATAATATATCTCAAAAATATAGATAAAGTTTATATAATTATATTTTCTTAATTAATTAAATCTTATTATATAATTATATTTTCTTCACTGTTTATCTATACATATAAATAAAATTGGAGTGTCTGTTTGTAAATTGAAATAACTTTTTTTACATTTTTTGTCTGCCTTATTGTCTGCTTGTTCCGGCTAATCTCTGAAATGGCTGGACTGATTTTGACGGGACTTTTTTTGGCACGTAGCTGGTGTAATAAAGAGTAACTTAGGCTACTTTTATTTTAGAAAAATTCTTTTATTAAAAAAAAATAAAGTCAAATTCCACGCGAACAAAGTTGCGGGAACAGCTACTATACAATATTTGTGTTCACTTTTTAATACATAATTTTTTTAGGTTTCTAGTATTAATACAAATTAGTTTTAATATATGTAGGAATTGTAGTTAATAAATAATGCATGATTTCTGCAGCATAATATAAATACAGTAATTTGTGGTTAACGTAGTGACACATTCGCTAAAAATTATTATAGTATAACAAAATAGCTTTAAGCCAGATGTAAAATGTGTAACTGTTTGTTAACCTAAATAAATTAAAAACACATGCCAGCAAAAGCCCACATTACTAACAATACCCAAAAATAGCACTAAGAATAAATGCGTAGCGGTTTCTATGTTGATTATCGCATGCCTCTTACTTGTTATTCTGTAATTATTTATATAAAAAAACATATATTGAAAAGAGCGACACACAAGTTTCTTGCTCATTCTTCTTGTGATGAATCTGCGTTCCGAATGAGTGGTAGAATCTACATATGACTATTCAAAAGTGCTTGTAATGAGTTTATTTGAATAAAGATTATTTCTATTTCTATTTCATAATATTAAGTAACAGCAGTATGTATTTAAACCATTGGTATACTAAATACGTCACTCTACTGGAAACGCTTTTGACCATTAACAAATAATAGTGTATGCAGAAATGTGCTTCAAATAAACCGAATTGGAATAGACTTGTGTTGTATAATCAACTGAGTATGCTCCGTTTTGATATGTCTCAAAGCTAGCACACATTTGGTAGTGAATTAAATTCCGCAACATCCGAACTGTCCTGAATCATCATCATCTGCTTCTTCCTTATCCCATATATTTGTGGTCGGCGTAATATGTTTTTCTCTTCCATTCATCCCTGTTCGCAGTCATCTCGTTATTTACTTCCTTTCTTACCATATCATCTTTCACACAGTCCATCCATCTCTTTTTTGGCCTTCCTCTGCCCTTATAACCATCCACATTCATTTGTAACATCTTTCTTAAAATATTATCCGGACTGTCCTGAATGTTGAACAATTAATTCGCATGGTCACCCTAGTACGTTATCAGCAGTTGCTTTTTGGTTGTGTTAAATTTTAACGTTTGTTCAACTGGTAATTATTGAGTGATATTTTAATTTACTTATATATAGATCTACTTGTATGAAAGTGTTGTATATGATGGATTTTAATGGAACAAGGAAGTTATCACTTCATAGGTCAATTTAAGAGAAGGATATTAACTGGCCAATTGGCTTGGTGTAGTCTTCTATGAAAATTAATAACAGTTAACTGGGCATAATAACTGTGGATTTAAATTATATGTATTATGTTAAGCAGAAGACTTTTTACTCTTTTGCACACTGCCTTACTTCCGATGGTCGCAGGTTCGATCCTCACACGGTACAAACATTGGTATTCATGAGTATGATTGTATGTATTAGTCTCAGTGTTTTCTATGTATACAAAAATATAAAAAAATCTAAGTATTTATATCAGTTATTTAGTACCCATAACACAAGCTCTGCTTACCGTGGGACTAGATGGCACTGTGTTAATTGTCCAGTGTTATTTATTTATTTATAGTCGAATTTCGACTACTGGGCGACCACTAGTTAATGTTTTTTTTTTATTGCCGTAGGATAAAATTCGAAGCATCTTCAGATGATGACTACGCAGACTTCACATGCGAAGCAAGGCACGAAGCACTTCAACGGGACTCGCCGATGCGAAGCACTGTACAGCTGAGTGTATTATGTAAGTATTTAGTGTTTTTTTTTATATTTATAGCATAATAATGCAACCAAACTGTATTAGCATCAATAGCCATACGAGCGTCCAATAATTACGTACAAGCACGTCGAAGGCACTTCTTTGATGTTCCTTGGAGAAGAACAGAGCTGGTCCGGCAGGCTCCCATTACTCTTGCACTGAGTCTACTCAACAGTGTCGTTAAACGATTTCCTGACCTGGACATATTTCCATGTGACTTGTTGAATTTTAAAACAATGACAATGGATTTTCTAAATAACACGTAAATTTTAATAATAATAATAATAATCTTTATTAAATTCAGAAGGATCGTTACAATATTATTTATACAATAGATACACATTCCAGACAATATCAATCCTTTCAGTATTTATGTGTAGTCCTGGCTTCTGAACTAGCATTAGCCGTATGACAGAAGCCAGTTCCTTCCCAATACATGTACTTTTATTATAGAAGGATGAAGATTATTATAACATGATATATATAATAATAATAATAATAATATATATAATTGGCGGTTATTATTGTTTTAATATATATTTTTTGTGTAATTATTAATATTTCGTATTTTGTAAATTTTTTCCTAAGCGAGCATATTGGGGAGCTGTAAGGCTCGCTTATATTGAAGTCAATATATAAATAAATAGTCTAATGGCCCGTAAGATGATAATAATAATAATAATAATAATAATCGTTATATATACGGTGAACACTTATCCCAAAAAGCTGCCATCTTAGCAACATCTCAGACGGTTGTTCCGAAAATTTCTCGAAATCGATGAAAATTATATAACACCAGTCTCTTAGACACAATGCACACACACTCACACATTTCTCTCACGCGCACACACACCCGGCACACATCTGCCGGGGGTATACTTGGTTCTCCTCTCCTTAA
Organism: Achroia grisella; assembly: GCF_030625045.1. Taxonomy (NCBI): domain Eukaryota; kingdom Metazoa; phylum Arthropoda; class Insecta; order Lepidoptera; family Pyralidae; genus Achroia; species Achroia grisella. The sequence continues at coordinate 374,883 of NW_026712578.1, read as the reverse complement.
TAGGGAGATGACCAGCAATAGCTGAGAAAAACTAAAGAACAATAATAATAATAATGGTTGTGATGTTGATGGTTGTGGACGTATTCATAACCCATTATTGCGCTCTACATCCACACCTTCCATACATCATATTGTCAATGAGGTTTCTCTTTTGCATTCTAATGAAACTGATTTGAAAAATAAAGTCATAGTAACTAACACTTATTCACACAACAGCAGCACATTGGAACATAATCAAGTATTTCTAAAAATTGTTCCGATAGATGTAAGTTCACAGTCCCGTCCTCGGTACTAATCACCAGTTTAAGCTGTGAAAAAGAGATAATAATAATAATAATAATTCAGATAAATTATTAATTATAATATAATTCGAACTTTATTTAATATGTTGAATTTTAAATATTTTATTTTTTCATCTTTTGGAGATTTTAACATAATAGTTTTAATTGCACAGTAAAATACTAGCTATGCAATTGTTGGGTTGACTGGTAGAGATCTCTCTTAGAGATAAGTCCACCTTTGCTCACTTTGTATATATTTAAGTTTAGAACTGTATTTAAAAGTGCAATAAAGAATATATAAATAAAATTTTAAAATTCAGGATCTTGCAATAGAGGTAAAAACACAATGGTGAGCTGAAACTGTACATACTGTACCTATTGTACTTTCTACTACGAGTATTGTACCTAAAACACTTGAAAATAGTTTGCAAACATTAAATGTTCACCCTTGTAAAACATATCTCCTACAAAATGCCAAAATACTAAATACCTGTAGCATAACTCGAAAATTTTTGACTTCCCCAAGAATATCTTCACACAGCACAACATTCCACACTTGGCTAAGGCCCTTGTAGGTGAGTATTACCTTCTTTTAAATCCATAAAAGAAGAGAAAAAAAAGAAAAAATAATAATAATAATAATAATCTCAGGACAATTCTCACAGCGCCATCTAGACCCAAGTTAAGCTAGCTAGAGCTTGTGTTATGGGTACTAGATAACTGATACATATTTAGATTATCTTCTTTTAAATTTGTAAAAGAAGAACGAAAAAAGAGAAAAAATAAAAATAATAATAATCATTTTTATTTGTCTCAAACAAAAACTAATACAATTGTTGCACATACAATAATAAAATTTAAAAGTAATGAATGAGACAAAACGTAATGAATGAGACAAAATTCTGTTATAGACTTTATCAGTAAAATACAATGTGAGATCTACGACGACGATAGCATATTAAGTTTTAAACTTCTTCTTCTTCTTCTTTGTCAAGACTGAGGGTCCTCCACCCAATACTCTCTCTCTGTGCTAAATGGACCGCCGACTGTATATTTTGTTTGACTTCTGTTCATAACGCCTTTATCCACGTGGCCCAACATTATATTTTTTTCAAAATTATCTGTGAGATCAAAAAAGTTAGCGACGTCGAGAGAGGGTATATCCAGTTGTTCCAAAACAGATATTAAGTTTTATTCCTAACATCTTGCGCCAACAACATCTCGACAAAGTAATCATAAAAAGTAATCATAAAAATTTACAATAACAAATTTAAATATATATAAAATTAAGTAAATATGAGTTAAATAGTTTCAGGCCATGAAAGACATTACATTTCTATTACAAATTGTTATCCGGTGACGTGGTCCACAAAACTACAAAAGATGCTTCCATCCAGCAAGGTGACATCTGTCCATCGAGCTATGTACCCTGCCCATTGCCACTTCAGTTTCGCAATCCTACGGGCTATGTCGGTCACTCTGGTTTTTCTGCGGATCTCCTCATTTCTCGATCATGTACTCTTTAAATTCAGCACCACGAATCTATAGATACAACGGTCAATAACCCATGAAAATTTCGCCTCCACACATAACACGTGGTGTAATTGTAACAAGTCACCCGCGTCGTTGATATTTTCGTAATAGTTACATCAATTTAGATCGTTCCCACATGCCGAGTTACCGATATAGAGCGAATTGATAAAGTAGAATTATACTTCATACTAGGTTTACACGCGATTTCGTCCGCTTGGAATTTAACTTTATTTTACTAAAATAAAAGAATTTTTTTAAAATAAAAGTAGCTTAAGTTCTTATTACATCAGCTACCTACCAATAAAAGTCCCGTCAAAATCGGTCCAGCCATTTCAGAGATTAGCCAACAGACAGCCATTAACCAGCAAACAGACAGACAGGCAAAAATTGTAAAAAGTGTTATTTTGGTGTATGTATTTATATTCAAATGCATGTAGTAAAAAACGGTTATTTCAATATTACAAACAGACACTCCAATTTTATTTATATACATAGATTATGTACTATTTGATGCTGCAATTGAAGTAAGATGTACCACACTGTGAAATAGATATTATTGGGGAGAATAAAATAGACTATCATTACAGAAATCAAATGTTTATTTTTACCGAGACAGACTTTATATTGCGAAAAGAAATGAGTTGCTAACTTAACAAAATTGACGTTCATAAGCGGCTAAAATGATTACATTAATGATTTTTTAATTTGAATCTGAATTTCTAAAAAGTGGCCTGCATATTTAAAATGTGGATAAAAGGTCTGTCGATACAAACTGTCAAATCAAATCAAATTCAAAATATCTTTATTCATGTAGGTCTATTACAGACTCTTATGATATGTCAAATCTACCGTCAGTTCGGAATGCTTTCGAGATGAGACGAACTGACAAGAAACTCGGCATTATTCTTTTCAAATATGATTGTACATGTTTCCAATAAAATAAAAAATAAATTTCGAAGACTATAGTGACCATCATCATATGTGACAGCAAATTTTGTAAAAAGCAAATAGTCTAATCATTGTTCGTCTAACATTACATACTTACAATAGAGAATATTTTCCATTTAAAACAATATATTTTCGAATCTTCGATACCTAACTCGCGAAATGGTAATGCAGACCAAAAATACTATAAAAACGTAACCATTCTTGACGTGTACCATCGAATTATAGCAGTTATGTTGTCGGAATCCCTTATCTTAAGAGTAATTGCTCGACATCCCTGAGTGAGGTTAAGTGTTTCACATCATTACCGTAAAAAGCTGGTACGGTAATGACCCGGGTTGTTTTAGAGTTATGTTAAAGCTAAGTGAAATACATTTAATGGTAATAAAAATTGAAATGCAATATCAATTCTACTAGTTCAGTTGTATTAAGGCCTCGCTGGTCTAGCACACCTCTTTACTTCCGATGGTCGCGGGTTCGATTCCTCGCACGGCACAAATATTTGTATTCATGAGTATGATTGTTTATGTCGGTCTCTGTGTTTTCTACGTATAATATGTATGTATTTACGAAAAAAACGTATCTATGTATTTGTATCAGTTATATAGTGCCCATAACACAAGATTTAGCTATCGCTGTGTGAATTGTCCTGGGATTATTATTATTATTATCGTTGTTGTCTCTTTAACTCAGCTTTATTATTATTATTACGGCCTCGGTGATCTAACGGTTTACCACATCGCCTTACTTCCTGTATGTTTCATTACTTCCTAAATAATTTTTGGTTGCTTGATACTGGTGACATACTATCCAATACGTTTAATTTCTTTTCTTATTCTTTCTTCTTTTATCATTTATATTTATTTTATTATATCAATTGGTAATCTTTATATATAAAAATTACGAGTCACGTTGTTTGTCCGCGATGGATTCCTAAACTACTGTACCGATTGCAAATTTGATTTGTGTGTGCAATTTGATCTACATAAATTAAAAGATAGGATATCTTATATCTCAATTTGTAATCGCAATATTATTTTATTCAAGAACCTTGGCAAACAACAACGCTTGACCGAGTCTTCTAGTTTTCTGTATATTTTATGTTATATCTATATTTCTGTTATTGTCTCTGGGCAGTCCCTGAAAATCAGTGGTTTGATGCTTGTATGCTGCAAAAAATACACTGAGGTGCTGCCTTTTTGCGTATGGGCTATGCACACACACTACGTCACTAACACCGTTTTTTTTTGTATCCGTATTGTATTGTATCTTGTTGACTGACCAATGTAACTGTGTTTTTTTATTTTTGGTATCACTATTACAGTGTCTTGTATTGTTAGAAATAGAAATAATCTTCATTCAAATAAACTCATTACAAGCACTTTTGAATAGTCATATTTTGATTCTACCACTCATTCGGAATGCAGATTCATCACAAGAAGAATGAGCAAGAAACTTGTATGTTGCTCTTTTGAATAGATGTTTTTTTTATATAAATAGAAATAGAAATAATCTTTATTGAAATAAACTCATTACAATCACTTTTGAATAGTCATATTTTGATTCTACCACTATCTTTAACGTAAATATATTTATGGAGGGGACGCCCTAAGAAAAGATGGATGGATTGTGTGAAAGATGATATGAATAAAAGAAGAGTATGCTCAGATATGACGACCGATAGAGAGCAGTGGAAGAGAATGACATACTGCGCCGACCCCAAATAATGGGACAACAATGATGATGATCGGCTTGTATAAACGATTTCTATTCTATTCAGAAATTTCTACTTACATCATCGCCCAAATGTAAACGCAATTATGCAATGTCGTGCAATTAAATAGGTCTACGAGCTATAAAGTCAATAGTAACGTCCAATGTAAACAGTACGTTTAAATGGAAAATTAATAATTCATGTCCCTGCTCTGTGTGACCGGGTGCTGACGGTGTAATGAGTGATTCTGTTTGTTTTTGCGCCCCGGGACTACGCTACGCCTCAATTCATCACGAATTTCATGACACGTACAGTATTTTCTAACGTATGTATCTGTTGAAAAAGTCGATTCTCCAACGATTATGTAAACATCGATTAACATGGTAACGAATGTGATAAAATCGATTTTAGAATCGTTCTTTTTTTGTCTCTTAATAAGAAAATATGTCTATACAAAAGTGCTTCTATTGAGTTTATTTGAATAAATATTATTTCTATATTTCTATATACCTTCTTTTCCTCTTTACTTACTTTTTCTATTTTATATAAGCTTATTATTATATAACTAGCTGTACGCGCGACTTTCTCCGCTTGAAATTTATTTTTTTTTCTAAAATAAAAGTAGCCTAAGTTACTCTTTGTTACATCAGCTACCTGCCAATAAAAGTTCCGTCACAATCAGTCCAGTCTCTTTTCAGAGATTAGACAGAATAGACAGACAGACAGACAGACAAAACTTGTAAAAAACGTTATGTTGATGTATATACTGTATTTACATTCATATGCATGTAGTAAAAAACGTTTATTTCAATATTACAAACAGACACTCCAATTTTATTTATATGTATAGATAATATACTTTCTATTTTTCATGACTCCTCTGATTATACCATTTGCTGTTGCAGTCGTGAAGTAAAAATTCAATAAAATACTAGTTTATACAACGTTAGAGGGTAGAAAGCTGAAATTTCCTTTAAACGGAATATCAGAGGAAAAGCTTAAAGCTTCAGTAAACACTGTTGAAACGACATTGGGTGGCTGCGAACTCGCCCCATGAATTATTAATTATCTACTCCGATTGATACTGTGTGTTTGTCTGTCACTATACAATGAAATATTTCTATAGAATAGAATAGAAAATTGTTTATTGAAATAAACTTAATTTAAGCACTATTGAATAGTCATAACATTTTTTTTTATCTACCACTCGTTCGGAAAGCTGTCTCATCACCAGAAGATCGAGCAAGACTGTGTGTTGCTGACATAGTGATCTATCAACGCACAGCCGAAACCACTGGACGGATCGGGCTGAAATTTGGCATGCAGGTAGATGTTATGACGTCGGCATCTGCTAAGAAAAGATTTTGATTAATTCTACCCCCAAAGGTTATTCCTCTGGGGGTAGAATTAATCAAAATCTTATTATTAATAGGGGATGAAAATTATTATATAACTAGCAGTTCCCGCGACATCGTCCGCGTGGAATTAAACTTTATTTTCTAAAATAAAAGTAGCCTAAGTTACTCCTTATTACATCAGCTACCTGCCAATAAAAGTCCCGTCAAAATCGGTCCAGCCATTTCAGAGATTAACCGGAACAAACAGACAGACAAAAATTATAAAAAAATGTTATTTTGGTGTATGTACCCTGTATGTATGTATGTATTCATATGCATGTAGTAAAAAACGGTTCTTTCAATATTAAGTGTGTAGCGATTTCTATGTTGATTGTCGCATGCCTCATCCTTGTTGTTAATTAAATATAAGTAAATCAATATTTATTTAAAAGAGCAACACAAGTTTCTTTCTCATTCTTCTTGTAATGAGTCTACATTCCGAATGAGCGGTAGAATAAAAAAACTTGACTATTCAAAAGTGCTTATATTAAGTTTGTTTGAATAAAGATTATTTCTATTTCTATTAAAATTCAAAAATTCAAAATTCAAAATATCTTTATTCATGTAGGTCTATTACAGACTCTTATGATATGTCAAATCTACCTTGAGTTAATGATTTCTGAGAAGAACTGACAAGAAACTCAGCTCGTATTCTTTTCAAATTAATAATTGATACTTATTTCAATTCAAATTCAAATTCAAAATATCTTTATTCATGTAGGTAATTACAGACTCTTATGATATGTCAAATCTACCTTGAGTTCGGAATGATTTCGAGATGAGAAGAACTGACAAGAAACTCAGCTCGTATTTTATTCAAATAATAGTGGAACATGTTTATAATAAATATAGTTTTTAAAATTCAAATTTGGGAGAATAGAGTGACCACCAGCATATGCTATCGCAAAGAACAAAAAATTTAATCAGTGTTCACAACCTGAACAGACCAGTCCCCACAAACAGACACTCCAATTTTATTTATGTGTATAGAAGAATACATTATACTATATACTATACTATACTATACTATATACTATACACATAAATAAAATTGGACTATATTACACTATAACTGACACGTTTAAGTAAATGTTCTCATTTACTTAACCATACTTATACCATAACCCGTAAACCAGTTATGGTGACTCAAACAAAACCAATTTCATCGCTAATTACTTGGTACTCAGCCCACAGAAATTCTAGCTGCTATTATATACAGCGTGTTTCATTATAAGGACGAATTCCATCATCCTGTATAATTACAGTATTGTTTTCTTTGCCCCTATACTCGGCTTACGAGTAGTGAGGTGCGGTTACAGAAGTATCGATATATATAATCCGTTATATTTACATTTTTATAAACAACTGCTATTATTTTTTTAATTATGCCCAGTTTACAATCAGCCCGAGTGGCAGGGAAGTGAGCAGCGCGAGAGTGTAAACACGGGCAGACACTTCCCATGCCATTGGCGCTGCCACTCGCGCTGACCGGCGCTCCCTCGATTGTCGGTATTTCGTGCGCGAGTCAAAGGACTGGCAGCGCGAGTGGCAGCGTGTTTTTACATTCAGCCCTCTCGCTCAGTTGTCGCCCGCCAATGTTTCCGGCAGCGCGAGTGGCAGGGGAAGCGGCTGAATGTAAACGTAGCATAAGAAGCTCTTTACAGAATCTTCGTTAATTATTACCTTATCATTATTACATAGTATAAAACAAAGTCGCTGTCGCTGTCTGTCCCTATGTATGCTTAAATCTTTAAAACTACGCAACGGATTTTGAAGCGGTTTTTTTAAATAGATAGAGTGATTCTAGACGAAGGTTTATATATATATAATACATGTACACCCGAGCGAAGCCGAGTAGCTAGTTAATATTAACGCGAAAGTTTGTGAGTATGTATGGACGTTTGTTACTCGTTCACGCAAAAATTACTAAACGGATTTTGATGAAACTTTACAATAATATAGCTTATACATCAGAATAGCATATAAGATATAAAGTTCACGCAGGGAATACCTAGGGCACAGCTAGATTAATTATATATGAATTATGTACTTATATTTTGGGTTTTTTTTTTAATTATATATTTTTTCAGTATTAGCGATTAATAGCTGAATCTTCATGATGAAATTAATGTCACAAATACATATTTGTATTAAATTTACAGTTTATTTTTGATTTGTCTATTTATCTATATAAATAACCCTGGACAATTAACACAGCGCCATCTAGTCCTACCGGTAAGCAGAGTTAGTGTAATGGGTACTAGACAACTGATACATAATATACTTAAATATTTGTTTATAAGTACATACGTAATATACATAGAAATCACCCAGACCGATACGAACAATCATACTCATGAATACAAACGTTTGTATCGCGAGAAATCGAACCCGCGAACAATCCGAAGTAACTCTATGTTCTGTGCTTGAAAAAAAAGTAATTCAATTTAATTTCTTACCAGTTCTTCTCAATTGGATCTATTTACTGAACTGGACGGTAGGGGAAAAATATAATGTAAAAAAAATTACTTTCATAAGCGTCTAAAATGTCCTACATGAATAAATTATTTTGTTATTTGAATTTGATTTTAGCCCATTGAGGCCACGTTTCCAATCTATACATATAAATAAAATTTTAGTGTCTGTTTGTAATATTGAAATAACCGTTTTTTACTACATGTATGTGAATATAAGTACGGCACATACACCAAAATAACATTTTTTACAATTTTTGTCTGTCTGTCTGTTTGTTCCGGCTAATCTCTGAAATGGCTGGACCGATTTTAATGTGATTACTTTTGGCACGTAGCTGATGTAATAAGGAGTAACTTAGGCTACCTTTATTTTAGAAAAATAAAGTTAAATTCCACGCAGACGAAGTCGCGAGTACAGCTAGTTAGGAATAAAAATATATCAATACAAAGAATAAGTATTTGTTAAAACGACAATGAATAACATAACAATAATTACAAGATAGTTAACATGGTAATAATATGTTAATATCTTTCTCGTACATGCAGACATTCTAGCTTTTACTATATATAGATACACATTTGGTTAAAGAGACACGTGTAACCGAGCTAACAATAAAAAATATATCTAAATAAAACGTTGCTCGCTGGGAGACGTTTAGTTACTAAAACACGCCTAGCCTATGTCCTAATTAGATAAAGATATAGATAGATAGATAAAAAACTTTATTTTTCAAATTTTTACACTATTAACAATACTATACTGCAAAACTCCGGGTTTGTCTGCAGGCACATAGTTCTCTCTTATCAGCTTCTCTCTTTTTACACTATTAACAATACTATACTGCAAAACTCCGGGTTTGTCTGCAGGCACATAGTTCTCTCTTATCAACTTACTAAGTAGGTATATGTTTATATATATTACTAGCTGCACCCGCGACTTCGTCCGCGTAGAATTTAACTTTATTTTTCTAAAATAAAAGTAGTCTAAGTTACTCCTTATTACATCAGCTATCTGCCAAAAAAAAGTCTGGTCAAAATCGGTCCGGCCATTTCAGATAGGCTAAAATTGCAAAACGTGTTATTTTGGTGTATGTATTTATATTCATATGCATGTAGTACAAAACGATTATTTCAATATTACAAACAGACACTCCAATTTTATTTATATGTATATATGTATAGATGTAATGTTCTTACAAGATAAATATCAATATAATCATTGCCTTGTGTTTATCTCATTATTTGAGATCGGCGCAGTATGTCTAGATCTTTCTCAATCAATTCCTATTTGAGCTTACTCTCTTTTTATACATATCAAAGTAATATCAGAAATTTATCGATAATTTTACACACAACCCATCCTTACGAGGCTTACAAATTTGCTGAGGAAATATAGCGAAGCGTTTTTATGACAAAAACATTATATTTTGTTGTGTTAAAGGGTCCACATTGGATACGACTTGAGGCCCGATTAGTCGGGTCGGGTCTACATGTAGGTGTTCAATATGTAGATACAAGATTAAAGAATAGAATAGAATAGAATAGAAAATCATTTATTCAAATAAACTTACATTGAAGCACTTTTGAATAGTCATCACATTTTTTTTTAATCTACCGCTCATTCAGATCATCATGAAATAGCTAAACAATTTTGTTTAATGGATCATGATGAAATACGTATATATAATATGAGCATAAAGTCATGTCAGTTAGTCTTTATTTCGTCATGACTTCATGCTTATATCATCACGATTACAAGGGAGGCCGCGTGGAGGTCGACTTAACAAGGTACATTGTCGAGACTATGTTGGTACTAGCCCGATTTCAAATAATTTGCTCCTTTCCAACCGTATTATTAGCGAATCGATAATCGGCCGTCTAGCGGTTTAGCACATTACTTTATTTCCGATTCGCGGGTTCGATTCCTCATATAGTGCAAACATTTATATTCATAAGTAGGACTGTTTTTCTCGAATAGAATAAATATTAATCTCGCGTTAATTTACCCCCTTCGGGGTGGAATTTGTCAAAATTCTTTCTTAGGGGATGCCTACGTCATAGTAGCTTTATGCATGCAAAGTCTCAGCCCGATCGGTTTAAAATTGACAAAGTATCATACAAACTTTCACCCCCTATTTTATCCCCTTGGGGGTAGAATTAATCAAAATCCTTTCTTAGAGGATGCCTACGTCATAGTAAATTTATGCATGCAAAGTCTCAGCCCGATCGGTTTAAAATTGACAAAGTATCATACAAACTTTCACCCCCTATTTTATCCCCTTGGGGGTAGAATTAATCAAAATCCTTTCTTAGCGGATGCCTACGTCATAACATCTACCTGAATGTCAAATTTCAGCCCGATCCGTCCAGTGGTTTGGGCTGTTGATAGATCACTATGTCAGTCAGTCACCTTTGAGTTAACTATATTTAGATTAGATGTTATACAAGTTAGGGTTTTTTTTATTGTTATCAAAAACGACTTTGTAAAGAGTCCACCTCTGATAGTTGAGATGGTGAATGCAAAATGTTCAGGTGCAGAGGGAACGTGCGGCCTCTACTACAAAGATCCTGAAGTATTGGGTGCTATCATGTCGTAGGTCCATTTACGTGGACCCTTTTTCGTGACATGTTTCAAAACAAACGAAATAGTGAATAGACCCCTGGATAGCTATACCTCGGGACATTTCTTCATAATATAATATATGTTGATTGCTAATTTTTTTAGTAAGAAACGAAGTAACGAAGGTAAGAAACGAAGAAGTACTACACAGGGTAAAAGAAAAAAGGCAGATATTGAACACAATAGAAAATAGACGAGGAAAAATGTTAGGACACTTGATACGGCACGATGATTTCATGAAAATTATTATTGAGGGGAAAATAGAAGGAAAGAGGGGGAGGGGAAGACCAAGGAATAGCTACATCAAACAAATTGAGGACAAAATGGGAGTCGTGTCGTATCAAGAATTAAAGAGCATGATGGAAGATCGCGGAAAGTGGCAAGAGCTCCACCGACAAGAGCGTAGCTCTTAAATTATGAATGAATGAATTATTGCTAATTTGTTTTGTATGTGCCAATCTATACAAAATAATTATTTTTTCAATTAGACGACTGCGGTTTATCACACCGCTTTGCTTCTGATAGTCGCGGGTTCGATTCCTCGCACGGTGAAATAATTTGTATTCATAAGTACGATGGTTTGCATCGGTCTGGGTATATTCTATGTATAATATGTATGTATTTACGAAAAACATCTATGTATTTGTATCAGTTATCTAGTACCCATAGCACAAGCTATAGCTAGCTTAACTTGGGTCTAGATGGCGCTGTGTGAATTGTCTTGAGATTATTATTATTATTTTTATTTAACATATTAAAAAACATAATTCCCATACTACTATTTCATTTTTAACCAACTTCAAAAACGAGGACAATATCAGTTAGACTTTGTTTAGAATTCCAGCAAAAAAAGCAACATCAAAACAGTCTATGTACATGTATAAACTTGTACACTGAAGTTAAAAAAAACGACGATCTACAGCAATCGGATTTGAACCCAACATCTGCGAATTGACCAAACGAATTCCGATAAAAATAAAAACATTTCATTATATCTTTTACTAGCTGTTCCCGCTACTTCGCCTGCGTGGAATTTATCTTTATTTTTCTAATATAAAAGATTTAAATGAAAGTAGCCTAGCCTCCTTATTACATAAGCTACCTGCCTAGAAAGTCCCGTCAAAATCGGCACAGCCATTTCAGAGATTACCCGGAGATACAGACAGACAAAAATCGAAGAAAATGTTTTTTACTGTATGTACCATGTTTATATTCATATGCACGTAGTAAAAAGCGGTTATTTCAATATTACAAACAGACACTCCAATTTTATTTATATGTATAGATATTGATAGGATCCAATTAACATTCTCTCTTACAAAGACCGTTCTCTGCTTGGAGTTTCATTCCAATTTTTCCCGATTCATTAGAAATTATTTCATTTAGCTCACAAAAGAGACAAAAGACGTATAAATTTGTCAAAAGAAATTAAAATATGAGGAAAAATATTTCAAAGATTAAAAATTTCCTCTTAATTTTGTTGACGATTAAACATAATATTATAAAAATATAATGGACCGTTCTGACGCTGTTGTTCGGTACACCCAATTGCTGATCAAGGATCGTGAGTTATAATTTAGGTGGCAACAAAATTTTTTTTAGCATTTGTATCTAACTAACCCCCCGGTGATAGAAAACACTGCGTTAAAAATATCTTTATATAGTATAAAACAAAGTCGCTGAAGCTGTCTGATCTTTTATATTTTTTAAATTATGTTTTAGTACAATTTTCAGCTATATATATTGTTACGTATATACGGACGGATATAGATCGGATCGGGCTGAAATTTGGCATGCAGGTAGATGTTGTGATGTAGGCATCCGCTAAGAAAGGATTTTGATTAATTCTACCCCCAAGGGGATAAAATAAGGGATGAAAGTTTGTATGAAACTTTGTCAATTTTAAACCGATCGGGCTGAGACTTTGCATATATCAAGCTACTACGACGTAGGCATCCTCTAAGAAAAGATTTTGATAAATTCCACCCCTAAGGGGATAAATTAACGCGAGCGAAGCCGCGGACAAAACCTAGTATATATATATGTACATAGTAGCATTTCACTCCAGTCACGTCTTCTGAAATCTTAGGTCTGAAATCCACGACAATGTATTTCCTAAGTCACACAAATGCAACCGAACATACCGACAAAACATATAAAGTGTCGTGTTCAAAGTTTACCACCAGGATTTACGGTTTAATTATAATAAAACTGTGTTAGGTCAGGTTTAAGTTTTTACAACCGAACCTAACACTTGTTCGTGCCGAGTGACTATTACACCGTAATGTATTCCATTCTTCGAAAGAGCGAACCTTTCTGGGCCTCACCGCCTAGCGTTGCCCTCCGTTCGAACCTCTTGTATTGCATTCCTTTTTTTATTATTGTTAGGGAAAGTACTATGTATATATATAGGGGAAAATATGTGGAAGCGTCCGTCACGTACCTGTATGGTTCTGCGGATTTCTTGGGCTTCAGGGTCTCGAAGATATCTTCGCTAGCTTTCCAGTTTCACAGTAGGTTTAACACAGTTCTAATTTATTTTAATTCACAACACAATGCGCGCGCGCGTCAAGGCCGCTGTACGGTCAGTTCAGTACTAGGTAAGGGAGGGGAAGGGAACGCGCGGGAACAGAAAACTAACGGACTCTAATATAATAATCTGTGCTTACGATGGTACAGGGTAGATTTTGAACAATTATTATTCAATAGATATATTTAATATAATCGAATTAGGTGTTATTTTGCGGAAGTCCATATCACTACTTGATATTATATTATTATGTTTAATTCCGCTACTATATTTAATTAGCATATGTGAGGCCACATATATTCGGTCTGGAAACTTGACTATTACTACGAGCCGGAGAGTTAGCACTAGGTTTCCAAGCTATATCCGAACTCTATTCAACGCCTGATGATGCCTCGTTCAGAGGCGAAACCCGTGTCGCAATATGTGTGTAGACTCAATAACGGTCGGAATTTGATCACCATTAGAGAAGGTCGTAACGGTAGTCAAGTTTCCACACCGAATATTTGTCTCACATATACTAATCGTAGCGGAATTAAACAAAATGATATAAATCCATCTAGTAATTATATTTAATAATTTTTGTAGCATTTAAATATGTTGTATGTTATCTAGGCTATATACAGAAGGACAAATTCCTTCTATATGTATAACATCTCTTTATGTAATCTGTTTGTCTGTCTGTCTCGCTTCCACGGTAAAATTACTCAACCGATTTAAATGAAATTTCGTATACAGATAGTCTAGATCCTGAGACAGGACATAGGCTACTTTTTAATGCGAAAAACGGGTTGTAAGAGGTTGTAAGGGGAGATGTAAAATTGTACGGATGTAACGTAATTTTCATAGGCAGTTTTTTTAGGCGGTTGATTAAATATAAATAAATATGACATTCAAAGTTTGTAACATTTGACCCTTAAGGGGCTAAATTTAAGGGTTGAAAGTTGGTGTGGAAATTCATCATTCGTCGTCTATTTCATAAACGAAGTCGCGAGCACAGCTAGTAGACCTATAGGAATAAGAATATTTTAATTCAATGTGATGCGACGGTGTGAGTGACAGACGAATATACGCTAGCAACAATGCGTATTTAATTACAACATAACGTAGCATATGTTTGTACGTCACTACCTCACCATCCGTTCTGAAGTTTCATATTCATTGCCTGTTTTGTTCTTTATATGCCATTACTTCGTCTATATAAAGTTACACTTTGTACAAAGTCGTCTGGCTGTGTACCTCAGTCTCACCTATTTCTGCCGGCAAGCATTGTAATGTTACGATTAAAGGGTGAGTTATGGCAGAGAAATTATAGGGTATGGAAAGATTACATATCCGTCTGCGGTCATACGCGCTCAAAGTTAAATATAAAAAAACAAGTTTCCGGGAATGTCAAGGTTTGAGTGGTACTGTTACAGTTTGACAACCACAGTACCTACGAACGGTTCTGAAATAGCCGTGTTAGCTTTCTGTATTATATATTGTACTAGCTGTACACGCGACTTCGTCCGCGTGGAATTTAACTTTATGTTTCTGAAATAAAAGTAGCCTAAGTTACTCCTTATTACATCAGCTACCAGCCAAAAAAGTCCCGTCAAAATCAGTCCAACCATTTCAGAGATTAGCCGGAACAAACAGACAGACAGACGAAAATTGTAAAAAATATTATTTTGGTCTATGTACCGTATTTATATTCTAATGCATGTAGTAAAAAACGGTTATTTCAATATTACAAACAGACACTCCAATTTTATTTATATGTATAGATATATATATAAAGGCTACTTACCTTTGACCATTGCCGTTAGGTAAGCCGTTAACCTTTTACCATCTTTAATGAAATGAAATGAAAATATATTTATTTACATAGTAGAAAATGAAGTCGTTTTCTCTATCTGTTCGCTTAGATCTTTTAAACAACTTAACGGATTTTAATACACTGTTTGCAATAGATAGAGTGTAGAAGAGATAGATATAATAGATAGAGTGTAGAGGTAAGAAAGGAAGTAAATAACGAGATGACTGCGAACAGGGATGAATGGAAGCGAAAAACATATTACGACGACCACAAATAAATGGGATAAGGAAGAAGCAGATGATGATGCAATAGATAGAGTGAACTAGTAGATAGATAGAGTGGCTGATAGTTAGTTAAATATGAAAAAAATTAACACAGCGTCACCTAGTCCCAAACTAAGGGGGGAAAAGGGATTGTTAGGAATGTGGACTGATGATCTCATTGCTAGCAATGTACCAGGTGGACCTCCACGCGGTTCCCCCTGTAAACCATCGTCATAAAGTTATGGTGAATTTGTAACGATGGGCTAACTGACCTGACCTCGTGCTCATCTTAACATCCTCCACTGGTGCCGCGCCAGCGTAAACCGTTAGCGCAGGCGGGTGCACCATTCCATTATCATCCATAAAAAAAAAGTCCCACACTAAGCAGAGCTCCCGTTATTGGTACAACTGATATAAATATTTAGATACATACATAGAAAACACCCAGACCAATACAAACAATCATAATCATGAATAAGGATGTTTGTACCGTGTGAGAATCGAACACGTGACTATTGAAACAACTAAACCACTAACGACGCCGTCAATTCCAGTTGTCAATACTCTCTACTTACTCCATTGAGAATCTAGCGTGAATATATACTAGAATATAAACGCCAAAACTGAGATAAATATAAAAATAAAATTAAACCCTACTGCCATAGAGTTAGAATCTATAATCGTAAAATTATACGTTTCGGGTCAGTGGGACAAGTGTAGAAACATAAAAATGGCTCATAACATATACCCCGAAATGGATAATAAACATAAAATCTATGGAAAACTATAAAAAGTATCTAGGTATTATTCTATCTACTTAGTGATGAGTTATTGGGCGATTCGACCGAAGGAATCTCCTACGCTCGATGAATCGCCACAATTCAATTTTGCCTATTTATTGATCAATCTACCTATATACAGATTGACTTTATAGTTCTATCCCTTTCTTAAATTATTAGGCCATTTCTCCAGTTCTACAAAATGGCAGTATTGTATATAGTCAAACTCTATTTGAATTCAAAACTAAGCAACTTGAATTTTGTCTGAAAATATTAAGTTTTCATTTTATATTTAACCCAAAAAATTAGTGCTGGTTGGTAGTTTGTATTCACACGTTTCGACTTGTAAATGTAAACTTACAAGGATTATTTAAAAGAGCAACACACAAGTTTCTTGCTCGTTCTTCTTGTGATGAGATAGCTTTCCGAACGAATGGTAGATAAAAAATAAATTGTTATGACTGTTCAAAAGTGCTTAAATTAAGTTTATTTGAATAAATGATTTTCTATTCTATTCTGTAAACTGATAAAAAAAAAATCAGAGATGGAAAAATATATTTTGAGTGCCATCTTCGCCCCCTATCCTCCGGTGAGGCGGCCAGCTCAACAGCATTAGAGTAGTCTGAAAAAAAAACAAATATGCTATTGTGAATCCCAGTTCCGACGTCCAAGTAATAACCAAATTACAATTTCACCGAGAATCCCTGACAAGCTGACCAACTAAGGACACATTAATATTTTATATACGGACCAGCAGTAATAATCATAGTCAAAATCCCCACTAGCAGAGCTCCCGTTATTGGTACAACTGATATAAATATTTAGATACATACATAGAAAACACCCAGACCAATACAAACAATCATAATCATGAATAAGGATGTTTGTACCGTGTGAGGAATCGAACACGTGACTATCAAAAAGCAGCGTACTAAACCACTAGACTTCTGACGCCGTCAATTCCAGTGGGCATGTCAATACTCTCTACTTACTCCATTGGGAATCTAGCGTGAATATATACTAAAATATAAACGCCAAAACTGAGCATAAATATAAAAATAAAATTAAACCCTACTGCCATAGAGTTAGAATCTATAATCGTAAAATTATACGTTTCGGGTCAGTGGGACAAGTGTAGAAACATAAAAATGGCTCATAACATATATCCCGAAATGGATAATAAACATAAAATCCATAGAGCTTGAAACTATAAAAAGTATCTAGGTATTATTCTATCTACTTAGTGATGAGTTATTGAGCGATTCGACCGAAGGAATCTCCTACGCTCGGGTGAATCGCCACAATTCAATTTTGCCTATTTATTGATCAATCTACCTACATACAGATTGACTTTATAGTTCTATCCCTTTCTAAAATTATTAGGCCATATATTGTTCTACGAAATGGCAGTATTGTATATAGTCAAACTCTATTTGAATTCAATACTAAGTAACTTGAATTTTCTCTGAAAATATTAAGTTTTCATTTTATATTTAACCCAAAAAATTAGTGCTGGTTGGTAGTTTGTATTCACACGTTTCGACTTGTAAATGTAAACTTACAAGGATTATTTAAAAGAGCAACACACAAGTTTCTTGCTCGTTCTTCTTGTGATGAGATAGCTTTCCGAACGAATGGTAGATAAAAAATAAATTGTTATGACTGTTCAAAAGTGCTTAAATTAAGTTTATTTGAATAAATGATTTTCTATTCTATTCTGTAAACTGATAAAAAAAAATCAGAGATGGAAAAATATATTTTGAGTGCCATCTTCGCCCCCTATCCTCCGGTGAGGCTATAAAGGCCAGCTGCGGCTAACAGCATTAGAGTAGTCTGAAAAAAAACAAATATGCTATTGTGAATGCCAGTTCCGACGTCCAAGTAATAACCAAATTACAATTTCACCGAGAATCCCTGACAAGCTGACCAACTAAGGACACATTAATATTTTATATACGGACCAGCAGTAATAATCATAGTCAAAATCCTCCCCTCCGATCGATCCCCCGTCCCCCCTCCGATCGAACCCCGTCCAATTCAAATGGGGATCGAAATTACGACGGCCTGGGCCGAGGTTCGAACCCCTAGTGGTGCCCTCAGACTAAAGTCGTATCCGTCAGGCGGGAGTTGGCCTTCAGCCGCTCCATAAGTCCTTCCGCGGGTTTGGAGCGCCATCTTCCCCTATCATCCGGTGAGGCTGTAAAGGCCAGCTGCTGCTAACAGCATTAGAGTAGCGGTGATACTTTATAATAAGTTTAAGATCTTAATTTATTGAATAGTTTGCGTTGCTTTACAAAAAAATGAAGTTACTTCTGATAGATAAATGCCTGTACTCAATTGACGATTTTTGATGTTTTTTTATTATTAATGACTTTCTGTAAAATGACAACATGTAATTTTATCAACCATCATATCAATAAATAAATAAAAAATAAAAAAAAAGTCCGAAAAAAAACGAATATGCTATTGTAAATGCCAGTTCCAACGTCCAAGTAATAACCAAATTACAATTTCACCGAGAATCCCTGACAAGCCGACCGACAGAGGAAACATTAATATTTTATATACGGGACCAGCAGCAATAATCATAGTCAAAATCCTAGGCTTAATGAACTCTAAAAGCAATCTTCGTGCACAGTCGCGTGGAAAAGTGTTTAGCGTTTTTCTTTGTGGGCAAATTTCTTATGAGTTTTCCCTTTGAGCGGAACGAGGGGCGGATCTAATAAATTGGGTTTGTAATTTAAAAAAAATTAAAACCGCCTATTTTATTTTTAAAGCGAGCCTCTTCTGCGGACTGGAAGGATTCATTTGAGTTTTGTGCTCGTTTGTACAGTGAGGTTAACTTTTAATGTTTCCAGATAAAAGAATTTTCTAAGCTACTTTTAAAACACTTAAATGTTTAAATTTTTTAATGTACGAGATAGATTTTGTGCAAGGTTACTTGGTGAACCTTTGTCTTACCTGTTTTTTTTATAGTTACGCCCTCATTTCACCATTACCATCAATTAGATTATCTTTATCTTACTAATATTAAAACGTGACAGTTTGTCAGTATGGATGGATAGATGTATAGTTAGATATTTGTTACTCTTTCAAGCAAAAACTACTGAACGGATTTTGATGAAGCTCCCAGAACAATTCACACAGCGCCATCTAGGCCCAAGATATGGTAGCTAAAACTTGTGATAAGGGTACTAGATAACTGACACAAATACATACATTTATAATCCATAAATATTATACTTAGAAAACACCCAATCCGATACAAAAAATCATATTCATTAATACACAAAATGTTTGTGCCGTGCGAGGAATCGAACCAGCGACACTGCTAAACAACCGAGGCCGTTAAAAATATTTTTTTTTTGCTGTTGAAACCACAACTACTAATACATAAAGGACATTGAAGTCACATTTTAATGTTTTCAGATAAAAATATTTCGTGGAAACTTTTAAAACAGTTGAATGATAAAAAATTTCAAGAGTATGTTTTTTAGTATTTGCTCTTAGCTTGTGAATCTCTTTATTGGGTTGGATGCTTAATTTTTAGTTATTATCTCACCTGGGAAAGTGATTAAAACGCAGGTACGTTTCTGAATCTTGTACAATATCAGATTTAAAACTTTTAATAGACGAAGTTTAATTAAAATCGAAATCAACTTATTGAAATTAGGTTGTTGTATTGTAACCAATTTGGAAATTAAACCCAATAGATCAATTAAATCTTAACAGATTTATGTTTACGTTGATATAGTAGTAGTATATATACTAGCTTTTATATCTTGTTTTGTTCATCTGAATGACCATGATTGATTGGTAAAACTTATATCTATGTCATTTTTTTCGGACTACTCTAATGCTGTTGGCCGCAGCTGGCCTTTACAGCTTCACTGAACGATAGAGGGTGAGTGCAGATAGCGCTCCAAACCCACGGAAGGACTTATGGAGCGGCGGAATACCAAATCTCGCCTGACGGATACGACTTTATTTTGAGGGCACCGCTAGGGGTTCGAACCTCGGCTCAGGCCGTCGTAATTTCGATCCCCGTTTGAATTGGACGGGGGATCGATCGGAGAAGTCTATTCTAAATGCTATCTATGTCTATTCTAAATGGTACTTATATATCTATACAGGGTTACTGGTGTGAGTGAGAAAAAGTAAGTTTTGTATTAACTTGTTATTGTTAGTCTGCTTATGTTATGCTTCAGACTAACAATAACAAGTTCGCCTACAACTTACTGATTCATTTTACGTATAATATTGATTATTAAGGTGATAGATCTCATTTTACATCCAGAATTAAACAATAGTAACAATAAGACTTATACATTTTAAAATATCTAAGCTAACAGCCGAAATTCGGGATTTTTTGTAAAAAAACAATTAAATTCAAATATCTCCAAAACGGTTAGATTTAGATAGGGTGTCTCACAGTGAAATCTGTCAGAAATTATATAAACTACATACATATATGCCCTTAACGGGAATATGTCGACATGACCAGTAACAGTGTATATAAAAAAATTCTGAAAATTTGAAATGAAATGAAATGATATTTGTTCAGTAGAAAACTAGAACACACATTAAATAAACAAAAAATAGAATAACGAATAGTGCGAACAATTACAAACAAATAACAGTACACAGATTACGTGTGTATGTGTATGTCTGTCGAAGCATCCACTGAATAGGTCCGTGCTCAGCATAATGCTGCAGCGGCTGGAGCGCTGCAACGCTGTTTTTCAGCACAAGAATTTCTAGCGAGATAAACATAATATACCTCGAAAACGCCCAGATCAAACATACTCATGAATACCTACAAATGTTTGTACCGAGCGAGGAATCTAACCCGCAATAACCGGAAATAAAGCGAGTTTCTAAACCGCTAGACCACTGAGACTAAAAATTATTAATATTTGACCAAAATTTTACACTCAATTTCAAGGGGGTGAAATTACCCCCTTGAAATAAACTGAGCACAAACGAAAATAGTGATTTTTCCTTAAACTATTTATAAGTTATGACAGCGTAGTCACCAACCGATTTTGATTATTCCTTTTTCATTTCAGACCCACCTGGAGCTCCGTACATTGAAGGTTACGCGGAAGGCGAGACAGTCCGCCGTGGACAGAGCTTGGAGCTGGTCTGCAGGAGTCGAGGCGGAAACCCACCCGCCCAACTCATCTGGTACAAGAACGGTGAACAGATCCGTATGGCTTACAGGTGAGTAAATGTGTTTTTATAGCATAGGAGACAAAAATGACTGTACCTAAAACACCTTTGTTCATTAGTGTAAAAAAAATATAAAATTTTGTTCTTTAATTTCAAGTTTTAATAATTTACCGCTAGATATCTTGTTTCATTTACAAGCGTACCTAAAACTTATATATATGACCTTTGTTCATCAGTACAGAATATTATTTATCTCATAAAAATGATTGCCCGTTGGCCTGTCTTTAACTTCCATTTAAAATAATTGAATGATAGGTCTCGTATCGGTTTTTATATTCTACTAGATAAATACGTAAGTTTTTATATGTAAAATTATTTTTATATATTACTCTCTCTTGCAAAACATTATATACATAGTATGTAGGTACAAAAGGCGGTCTTTCAAAATTTAATTGGTTCAAATAACTCTCGTACATTTTACATTCAAACTATTATATTTTTATTCACTATTTCATTACAACAATAATATCTCCAGACGTCTCACACAGCACCATCTAGACCCAAACTAAGCATGCTTGTGTTATGGGTACTAGACAACTGATACAAACACTAAAAATACATTTTTTTCTAAATACATACATAATATACATAGAAAACACCCAGTCCGATATAAACAATCATACTCATGAATACAAATGTCTGTACTGTGTGAGGAATCGAACCCGAGACCGTGAAATAAGGCGGATATTATACAATTGAATCCTGTAATTGTGCTACCTTATATCATTCTTCATAGGGAAACACAGGTTATAAACTAAACTATTTGACTCCAGAAGTAGATACCCAAGCAGTTGACTCACTACTAAGTACCATTAATTCAATGAAGAGATGATAACAGCTTCATTATCATCATCTTCAAGTATTCAGAACGAGGAATAACTTCACCTACAATTTAATATTCAAAATATTGTTTGCCCAAACAAAATGGCCGCCACGTCAGAAACTACAATGAACCCCAACGACGTCTAAACTGAATAATTCGTTAAAAGTCCACAATGTATAATATTTTCTACGAATCAGCTTTTTGCTTGGGGATTGTAAAAAAACACCCCCCTCCCCGACCCCCCCAGATCGTATTAAGCTGGCAACAGATAGGGCGTATGTCGTCATGATTTATGTAGGCTGACGACTAGTGCTGTGCCGTACTCGATAATTTCTATCGATAAATTGTAAAAATCGGTGTTTTAATAATGTTTTAAGTTGAAGTTAATATAAATTAAATTGTTACTAATAAGTAATGAGTGTTTCTACTTTTTGTTTTTTACGTAACTTTATTTATATATTTTTTATTAGACTTACATTTGTATAATTTATCTTTATGCTAGAATTTATTATATATATATATTTGTGACTAAATCTAATACTTAGTTACAAAAGATATTAACCTATTTTTATATCGACAATATCAATATTATATCAAAAAGTTTCTGAGCGAAAAAAAAAAGGAAATTTATACACTTTATTGGAATTGGAAAAACCTTATGGATATATTTATAAAGTTTTACTATTATATGGATCTGTATATGGAACAAAGTAAAGTTATTTATGAATTTGATACCTTTTATATTATTAAAAAAATTACGTTTCACACGTACAATTACAGTATTGCTATCTGATAAGATAAAATAAGAGGCTTACCATCATTGTTCTGAGGTTCTGAGGATATGACGGCGTATGGGCGTCTGTTGTGATGTTTATGTGTATTGTAATATGTCATTTACCTCAGAATATATATTTATACTGTTTACCACATCCCTTTGTTCAAGATTCATAACAATATCTAAATATATATAACTGAAAGGTGACTGACATAGTGATCTATCAACGTACAGCCCAAACCATTGGACGGATCGGGCTGAAATTTGGCACGCAGGTAGATGTTATGACGTAGGCATCCGCTAAGAAAGGATTTTCATTAATTCTACCACCAAGGGGATAAAATAGGGGATGTAAGTTTGTATGAAACTTTGTCAATTTTAAACCGATCGGGCTGAGGCTTTGCATGCATAAAGCTAGCTCTTAATAAATTCCGCCCCTAAGAGGATAAATTAACGCGAGCGAAGCCGCGAGCATAAGCTATTAAAAAATATAATTCTAAGCATTATTTACGAAAATTTATGTGTAAATATATTTTTTTCTCTAAAAATTATAACAATCGTAGTTTATCTGTAATTAGCTATGACCGCGGTATTACGCGGTATGAAATTTGTAGCCTATGTGTTAATCTGATATATAAGCTATATTACTGTAAAGTTTCATCAAAATCCGTTCAGTAGTTTTTGCGTGAAAGACTAACAAACATTCATCCATACTCACAAACTTTCGCGTTTATAATATTACATAGTCTGATTCATGGAAGTCACTATACAGGTTCCTCTTTAATATTTATCAATGTATTCAATATATATTTTATCTAACGTTGAAGGAATATATTGTAAGAAATGGATTATTCTACCAAATATTTTTTTAAAGCGAATGCCGATTATCTGTAAAGTTTTCCTTACAGCGATTCCTTTTATGTGAATACGAGATGTAACCGAAAATTATTTACTAAAAACGGTTATTTTGAAATTACATTATGTCTCATTTCTAAAAATATCGAATATTATTTCACTATACCGTCAAGAAACTTGCTTTGTAAGCCGTTTTTCAGTATAAAGTGTGTATTATTAAGAAACTATTATATTATACAATTTTATGCATTTAATTAATTAAAGTAAAAATTATGATATGTAATAAAATTCAACACAATGTAAATTGTTATGAATAAATAAATTAAATGAATGAATGAAAATTCAGACTTTATGAATGGATCTTGAGGAGTCATATGTATTGAAAGAAGAAATATAAAAAAAGAAAAAGAAATTATATAATAATAATGTGTGTGATACACATAAAATATACCAATTACAATTTGTATCATTGATTTGGTATCAAATAGGTCTCTGCTCAGCATATGCCGTAATGAGGTACCACAACGCTATTCTGGGGATATCTTTATACATATAAACATAGGATATTGTCGATTATATCCGTACCAAAAGTAACCTGATATTGAGGGTGACGAATCTGGAGTCGAGTCACAACACGAGTTTCAAGGCGTTTATAGCCCGGGTTCCCACCAACATGCTACCCATCTTCATGAAGGAGGACTATTGCCTTCGGCCAGTAGTCCTCCTTCATGAAGGTGTGGTGTGTTGGCGCTATCACATGGTGAGCACACAGACAGTATTAATATCCTCATTTTATATTAATTCATATGTATGATCGCTTACAAGATATTTATACTACGAGCCTAATAGTCTGAAATAAAGAAATAGATTATTTTTTTTAATCTGCGCACACGCGACATTTGTCCTTTGCGAATAGTCAAAATGCCAATTGACTTTCTTAAAAAAATACGCAAACGATTTTGTAAACAGTTTTCTTAATGTTAAAATTTAAATTTCTCAACTTGAATAGAAATTACAAGAGAGCCTCTAGGAAACTTAGAAACACACTTAGTTTGAAAACAACAATAGTAATAAGATGAAATGGGTTTGTAATTTCTGTTTACTATTTCAAGTTTGTTTCAGAACGTCTATTGTAATAGAAATCGTCTAGATTTTCATGATTTAAACATTATAATATAAATACAAATTGAATTTGTATGTATTGTAACATAATTCTTTAGACAAAGATTCGCAAAGCAATTATTATTTGTAATCTATATTTTGTATAAAATCAAATATTTATTATTATTATTATAACACTTTATTGCACCAACATATAAAGGACATGAACAAATTAAAAACAAAAAAAAACTAAGTACAAAAGGCGGTCTTATCGCTAATGCAATCTCTTACAGACAACCTTTGGAAAGAGACTATTTATAAAAAAAAAATAGAGTAGGTGGCGCATTAGTAATAAAATTGTATACACTTATGTAAACAAAATAAAATATAGTACATACACAAATTTACATACATATACATACATATTTATCTAGAATAGGCTTTCAAAGGAATTTAAGTCGTAAATAACCATCTCGCGTATGGGATTGGCCAGAATTTGTAGCGCCATCTTCATTTTCGAGACAATGAGTTGCCTATACTTCGTTTCTCCCCTTTACCTCCCTTAATGGCCATGTGTCTTGCCTCAGTTTTTACCCTTTTGTATTTATACTGCGATTGTTATCGGCTCTTTATATTATTTTTACAGCAGCCCGTCAATAGGAGAGTTCCTATCCGGTCCAACTTGCCTTTACGTGATTTTATTTTAATATAATTGGTAAACAAACTCGGCTAGGATGATCAAAATATCGGCTAGCAAATAGCACTTTTAAACAATATTTATTTAGTAAGACTAAATTTGTATAACATATTAAAATATAAATCTAAAACCTATCAAATTTGATAGAGACCATATTGCAATCACCTTTTGTACACGTCTTTTTGTACAATAAAGTATAAAAAAATTAAAAAATAATTGAATCATATTTCTTAAATACAAATCATAATTTGTATCGTTAATTGACACTGAAATTTTGAGAATTGGTAACAGCAAAATATATTAAAGATATATATATATATATATATATTCAAATGCAGAATATACATTGTATATTAAACTAGTTGACCTGCATAACTTCGTCTGCATCACACTTATCTTTATCACTACGTTTCAATTTACATAATATCTTTTTAAATTATAGCCTATCTGTTATTCTGATGTATAAGCTATATTACTGTAAAGTTTCTTCAAAATCGATATAGTAGTTTTTGCGTGAAAGAGTAACAAACATCCATCTGTATATCGATCCATACTCATAAACTTTCGTGTTTATTATATTAGCAAGATTATACTGATGTTAAGTTTTAAAACGATTGATGAATAATATCTATGTATTTTTATATATCTTACTAATATTATAAATGCGAAAGTTTGTAAGTATATTTGTTATTTGTTACTTTTTCACGTAAAAACTACTAAACGGATGAAATTTAACAGTAATATAGTTTGTGCATCATGCATTGAAATTCAACGCGGGTGAAACCGCAGGCCCAGCTAGTATATATATATATATATATATATATATATATATATATAATTCATCAGTTGTTTTAAAATAAAATATATATTTTATCGTTACGGTATAGAAAAGATAAGCCCATATCGAAACATAACAATTTGTCGATATTTACCCCAATGGAAAATATGAAGTGGGGGCATCGATAAAGTCTGTTTGTTTGTACACGTCACTTATAAAATTGTATTAAGACGTGCCTACCGGGGACGGAAGCTGATTTATGGGCCTCACTAGCTACTCGTAACTGCACTCGGGTCTAGGGATGAGCGAATTTATCGGTAAGATTCGATTCTCGATAATTTTATTCCGAATCGTATTTCTGTAAAGTTGGTATAACTATTTTGGACGTGTAGTTTATTTAAAATGTGATATTGTTTGATATTTTAAAGGTATTTGTTAAATAAGCAGTTATATGAAGTTCTCATGAATCTTAGTCTTCTTTCTTATGTTATTGGAATCCCAAATTGATGGCCCACCTGATAGAAAATTTCAAAAGTTAGACTAGAAATTATATTACAATTTATGTATATATATTATATATAAGGATACTTTCGGTATAAGACTAATAAATTTATATAGCAAAGAAAGAAAGAAAAAAAATATTTTATTCGGTGCTTTTCAACAATGATACAATATAAAAAAACAAACAAACGAAAAAAATTGATCAAATAAAATGTATATACAAACAAAAAAATTATCATTATGAATGCGTTCAGGGAGTGAGTTCCAAAGCTGAGATTGTAGATTGTATATTTAAAGAATACATAACTCATTCTTTTAGTCTACAATCTTCACTACTCACTAACTACGCTACGAAGATTCCCTTTCGGTTCAAACTCCTCTTGAGTTTGAAGTAAAAGGGAGTTAATTTACGGTAGATCATAATTTTAAATCCCAGTTCTGAGTTTGAACAGATACCCACACAGTTCACTTTACGCAAAGTCTGCTGCTGATATTATATACAAAATCATATCAACAAAAGACAATATTCATATAAAAATATAAATATTTAAAAATACGAATTGGCGTGCCAGCCAGCGGCCCGAATGTAAGGAGTGCTATATAATGAGTATTTACAAAAAAAATTATATATATATATTTATATCAGTAGTTACATAAGTACAATAATAATAAAATATTTGACGTTAACAAAAAGGACCTATATTTAAAAATAATAATAAATCCCAGTTCCGAGTTTAAACTTTAGTTTGTACCCACTCAGTTCACTTTACACAAAGTCTCCCGCTGGTATTCATTTGATTGATCTAAATGCCCACTAATTTAATGAAATAGAATATAACATTATTTTCAGTGTATTCACTCCGAATTGGACGAAAGTAATCCTCTAAGAGAGAAGCTACAATTTTAATAATGACATGAAAAAATTTTTTCTTTTTTTGTCATTCATAATTTTCCTTATTACTTGTAATAGTACATTTACCTCGGGCTGTACGCATTTAATATACATTTAATGTGTGTACCTTAATGGTGCAGCGGTTATGACATTGATTTAAGATTCAATAGTGGCGGGTTCAATTCCTCCTATAAATAAATAAAATTGAAAATCTGTTTGTAATTTCAAATTACCAGCTTTTAACTACTGAAATATTAAAAAATATTTATATATCTGTCTCTATGTTTGTTCTTGGTAATCTGAAACGATTAGACCGATTTTGACGGACTGTCACTCCCAGATAGTTAATGTTAGGAGTGATATAGGCTATTTTCATTTTAGAAATGTTATATCTTTTAATATTCTATTTAATAACGTCACTCTCTGTCTATCGCTATATATGCTTACATCTTGAAAACTACGCAACGGAATTTGAAGCCCTTTTTTTAATAGATAGTAATTCAAGAGAACAGTTTATATATATAATACGTGTACACCCATGTAAAGCCGGGGCGTATCTGGTAAATAATAATAGAAAATAGAAATTATAAAACTATTTCCTTAAATCGACTTCTTATACAGTCGACTTCTTTCAAAGTGTATCTCAGTCGACTCTGCGAATTAGAAAGCACCAACCGGATCGATCAAGAAGCTATTGTTTCTGTAATGTAACGTAAAACGTTTTCAATATGGCGGATGTTCAAAGATGTTTGATGGTGCGTTACACGGTTCATTGGTTATTTACATCTCGTATACCGGATTACAATTTAAACAAGAGAAGATGTTTTACAAGAAATTGATTTATAGGATAACAAGATAGATATATAATGAATAGATTTTTATTATTCATTTCTCGGTGAGGTGCGGAATAGTGGTCTGCGAAGTGCAGATAACCTCCTGTTAAAAACTCCTACTCATACCTCTAATTACTATTCCAAATCCTTTTCTGTACAGGCTGTGCGCCTGTGGAACTCGCTATCGTTTCCATACGTAATGCTCAATCCTCAGCCATCTTTAAGAACTTAGTTAAATCTTTCACTTTCTCTCCCCGTAAATACTCTTATGTTCACTTCTTTTCCACTTCTATTGCTTCTTACATTTAGTATAGTATGTTACTTGAGTAATATTTATATGTATGTATAATTTTCATGTGTGTATGTATGTATGTATGTATTTATTAATTTTAATTTATTTAAGTAAGTTTATATATATATATATATATATATATATATATATATATATATATTTTTTTTTTTTTTTGGATGACAATGGAATGTTTCACCCGCCTGCGCTAACGGTTTACGCTGGCGGGGCACCAGTGGAAGATGATAAGATGAGCGTGAGGTCAGGTCAATTAGCCCACCGTAACAAGCTCACCAGGAATTTGTTACGATGGTTTCCAGGGGGAACCGCGTGGAGGTCGATCTGAGATTGTACATTGCTAGCAATGGGGTTATCAATCCACATTACTAACAATCCCCTTTCTCCCTTATATATTATATTTTGTTACCTTATTTCCACTCACGTGCCGCCTACTTTATTTTTATTTATACTCTTTTTCATAAGGTTGTCTGGAAGAGATTGCGTTAGCGATAAGACCGCCTTCTGTACCTTCTTCTTTCTTTAATGTATTGTTATATATTATTTTCTTTTTATGTATCTACTTTTAATGTTGGTGCAATAAAGAATTATAAATAAAAATAAATATTAGATCCCCGCAGTTGGAAACTATTTTTAAGAATTGTTCCGATTAGTTTGCAATAATGGGGTTGACATGTCTGAAAACAAAAACCCGAAAATAAATTTAGATTAAAAAAAAAGAAGGATAACTTGCTACTCTCCTCGGCTTCGCGCGGGTGTACATATGTTATATATATAAACCTTTCTTTTGAATCACTATCTATTAAAAAGAAACTTCGAAATCCGTTGCGTAGTTTTATAGATTTAAGCATATGTAGGGACGGACAGACAGCGACAGCGACTTTGTTTTATACTATGTAATTATGTAGAATAGAGGCCATTTAGTTTAGTCTATGATCTATTTTATAAGCTTTATATATCAAATACCAAATTAGATTCTAAATTATCACTGGTTTCTTTTGTTCCTTTCGATTTCCTTCTTGGCCCTAGTTAGATCTGTTTCTTTGTAATATATTATTATATCTTACAATTCCCTGGTTTCCTTTATCGCCCACCGAGAAGTAGCGGTGCCAGTAGTTTCACTCGCGTTAAATTTCAATAAAAACGTTGACTTCTGTACTATATGTGAGAAAGAGAAGGAAGCATTACGTCGTCTCTATTGCACACTGCTGGCGTCATCATCAAACTGTGAACGGCGAGTGAGAACAGTGATGTATATCTGAAAGCTGATAATTATATAGAGAAAGAGTACAACCTCGATCAGATATTAATCTGAGTAAATCCGTGGGGAATCTCTTGTAAACCATAATTCCGATCTCTGATTTATAAGTACACACTTGTTACTAGCTATGCGCCCTAATTGGAAGCTCTTATACAACGTAACAAACAACATTGTTATGTTATGAAGTATAGTATGTAGTCACTTTAATTCTACTATATGTTTTTCTACGTATATATTTTTGGCTTCTCATGCAAAATTTATCCTAAACAGCTTGTTTTGTAAGATGTTTTTCTGTTAAAGCATGAGTGACGTTACGGGCATTATAATTTGATCTCCTTTGTGCATTTAATACATAGGTATAATAACCCTGGACAATTCACACAGCGCCATCTAGTCTCAAGCTAAGTAGAGCTTACGTTATGGGTACTAGGCAATTGATTTTTTTTTTTGTAAATACATAAATAATATACTCTTATATAGGAAATACCAAGACCGATACAAACAATCATATTCATGAATATAAATGTTTGTACTGTGCGAAGAATCGATCCCGCGACCATCGGAAGTTATGTGATGTCTAAACCACTAGATCACCGAGGGAGTTATAAATGTATATAGTAGTGATGGGTTAACACTTACAATCAGTTGGGCCATCAGCATGTTTTTTTTTCGGACTACTCTAATACTGTTGGCTGCAGCTGGCCTCTACAGCTTCACCGGACTGTAGGGAGCGAGTGCAGATGGCACTCCAAACCAAAGGAAGGACTTATGGAGCGGCTGAAGACTCACTCCCGCTTAATGGATACGACTTTAATGTGAGGGCACTGCTAGGGGTTCGAATCTCGGCTCAGGCCATCGTAATTTCGATCCCCATTTTAATTGGATCAGCATGTCTACTTACCGTCCCAATTACTGTATCCAAATCCATAGATTAGGATACATTTTTTTATTCTAACTTATAGAATAAATTAAAAATTGCATAAACAAGGAAATGACGTTGCTCAATTCACTGGTCAACGATAATAACAAAACCGTTATCGTATCGTCCAAGACGCCACAAAAACCTACCGACAGTATGATAAATGATAGGCAAGGATTACCCGGACAGGGTCGGGGTTCGATCTCTGGGTCGCGCTTTGAATTCCCCAATAGACGCGTTTATTATTCTGCGACGATCCGTCGGTGTTTCGGGGTCGACATTGTTGTATTAACTTTAGAATTTAGTCTTTCGTTTCGCAGTTAGTACATGTACACTTTGTACAAAGTCATTTGATTTGGCCTCGGTGGTCTAGCGGTTAGGCATACGGTCTACGTTCCTATGATCGTAGGTTTGATTCCTCGCACGGTACAAACATATTTAAGTGTATGATTGTGTTGATCTGATTGTGTTCTATGTATATTTATGAAAAAAATATCAAAGGAAGATGTTTTACAAGACACTGATTATAAGATGGAAAACTGTACGAGTTGAGCTTCTTGTCACTTCGTCTCTACTAGAGTAACTAGCCGGATTGGACGATAGTGATAGGCAAAATTATATACAAAACTAGCTGTACTCGCGACTTTGTCCGCGTGGAATTAGTTAATTAGAGAATTTTTCTAAAATAAAAGTAGTCTAGTTACTCCTAATTACATCAGCCACTTGCCAAAAAAAGTCCCTTCAAAATCGGTCCAGCCATTTCAGAGATTAGCCAAATAAACAGACCGACAGACAGACAGACAAAAAATGTTATTTTGGTGTTTGTACCGGATTTATATTCATATGCATGTAGTAAAAAACGGTTATTTCAATATTACAAACAAACACTCCAATTTTATTTATATGACTAGTATAAACGGCCCGAAGCATCCTGTATAAGTGTACTGGGTTCGGTGCAGCCAGCGATGGTGGTAATCAAAGGCGCATATATGAAAGTATAATAGTATATTATAAAAATATATGTCGTAACAAAACTAGTATAGTAGCAGAAGAAATAAAGGAATTATAACAAAACAATAGCAACAATGACAATATTCATATAAAAATATAAATATTTAAAAATACGAATTGTATAAATCTTCGTGAACTCATTCAGAGAACAAGAAAATAGATCTATTTGCTCCGTTATATGATTTAATATACGCAGTACTCTTCTGACTGGTGCTTTGCTTTAGGTGTATATAGGTATCATATTTGTATATATTTATGTTATATATTATTGTATCTCTTAAGTATATATATATATATTTATATTTTGTTGCATTTTGTTTACGTTTATCATTTTGCACCGCCAACATTTATTCTCTGCACCACCTATGGTTGACTGGTAGAAAATGCCGCATGGTGTTAAGTCTGCCAAATGTACTATACTATATATTATATTGTGTACATTAAAGTTAAATAAAAATAAATAAATAATTGTCGTGCCAGTCAGTGGCCCGAATGTAAGAAGACCTTTATAATAAGTATTTACAAAAAAAATCTATATATTTATATCAATAGTTACATATGAGTAATTTAATACCATGGCAATTTTCAAACTTATTTTGGTACAATTTTTTTTTCTTATTTGTCGCTGGAAAAAACTAGAGTCTGTAATACAGGCTCGGCCTAGATTAAATAGTAGTGGTAAATTCTCTGTAATATATTTTTCGTATTTAATTACAAATAAAAACAAAAAATATTTGTATATGGTAACACATATTTCTACTGCGTCATCACACTTCCTCAATTATGAATTTGTATTTAAAAACAAGGACTATTTTTTTTAGTTAGTAACACTCGTATTTCTGACTGCGTCACCACACTACCTCGATGATGAAATTGTTTTTTAAAAAATTCTCTGTAATATATATTTCTTTGTATTTAAAAACAAGGAAAAAGTATTTTGTATTGCTCATATTGCTACTGCGTCACCATACTTGCCCAATTATGAGTTTGTTTTTCAAATTCAACAATCTACTAACAACGTAATCCCTCGTATAATAATATCAAAGTTGTTTATCAATACAATTCCATTTATAAGAGAAATCGTATCTCAAAGGAGAATATCAAACGCTATCAAACTAAAGACCATGTTTGGTACAAGTCACTACAATAAGAATTTAAATATTTTATATAAAAACGATGGTTTGTATCGGTCTGGAAGTTTTCTATGTATAATAGGTATTTATATGAAAAAAAAATGTATTAATGTATTTATATCAGTTGTCTAGTACCCATAACATAAGCTCTGTTTTGCTTGGAACTAGATGGCGCTGTGTGAATTGTCCTGAGAATAGAATAGAATAGAATAGAAAATCATTTATTCAAATAAACTTAATTTAAGCACTTTTGAATAGTCATAACAATTTTATTTTATCTACCACTCGTTCGGAAAGCTGTCTCATCACAAGAAGAACGAGCAAGAAACTTGTGTGTTGCTCTTTTAAATAATCCTTGTAAGTTTACATTTACAAGTCGAAACGTGTGAATACAAAGTACCAACAAGCACTAATTTTTTGGGTCAAATATAATCATGCAATAAGATTAAATCAGTCGTAGTGATAAGAGCAGACCAGTCCCTACAAGCAGCACTCGAGATATTATTATATTATTATTAAAATCTTAAAATCATGGTCAATTTGATACACAGTAATCTAAACCCTGAGAAACTACATTTTAGTGCGAAAGAATAGTGGTAAGGGGTTGAAAACGGATATGAAAGGTTGTATGAAAGTAACGTAATTTTTTTAGTTTTTTTTTTATTAATAATGGAATTGCGCTTGGTCTTTCCTCATCTGTTGAATGATGAAACTTTTATAGTTTAACTAAATATATTTTCTCCATCAAGTTCACTTGCACAGCTAGTTGCTAATAATTCTCATTTTCAATTCATAAAATCACATTTGAGAAAACTTTAAATGGATTTGTCAAACACTGATCCTTTTGACTTGCAGTTTCACTGCCTTTTCTCACATTTATAAAGCACTAGCTACTCACCCCGGCTTCGCACGAGTGTACATCTATTATACATATAAACGTCCCAACTGAATCACTGTGTCTATTAAAAAAAAATTTTGACTTTGTCCAAAGTGGATAATCGTTATTATACCCGCTTGTGAGTTATCGCTACAGCGTGTAACTTGTACCGCCTCGTAAAAGACAGCAGGTTAGTGGAGTATTTTTCTTTGTAATACAACACCAAACGAAATAGAGGGAAACACAAAGGAGCGGGTCCATGGTAACACCCTATCTTGATAGTTGACTTCTAACATATCAAATGTTGAAATACTTGATCCTATTGGCCTTTACATAAGGTTCAAATTTGTATTTTTTTTTTTACAAAATTGGTAGTGTTATATGTCCTTTTGTAGTTAAGTGTGGACCGTTGTTTAAATCTGGAATTTAGTGTAGAATTATAATTGACTAGCTGTGCCCGTGACTTCATCCGCATGGAATAGACGACGATTGAGGAATTTCCATTTCATCCCCTATTTTATTTTACCCCCTTAAGGGTGAAATTTATACAAATTTTGAATGTCATATTTATTTACAGTCAACAATCTAAAAAATATTTTTTAATAGATAGAGTGATTTAAGAGGAAGGTTTATATGTATAATACATGTACACCGTGCAAAGCCGGGCCGAGTAGTTAGTAATATATAATACATAGAAAACAGCCAGAGCGAAAAGCGATTCATGAATATAAATGTTTGCACTGCGCGAGGAATGAAACCCGCGACCATCGGAAGTAAAGCGGTGCGCTAATCCGCTAGACCACCGTGGCCGTCGAATGGCAACCCTTGCGAACATGCCCGTCTCCCTTCTTTGTTTGCTGGAGGAATATTGCAATGTTTAATTTGTTTTAATTGTAATAAATAAAATATTTACAATATATTGTACACAGATTTTAATAATGACGCCACGGAATGTTCGAGAAGGAGTGCAAAATTGTATATAAAATAACATCGATGTTCTGTGCCTGACATTCTAAAATTTGAAATTTAATAATTTTATACTGAAATATATTAAAGGGCTATTTGCAATGACGTTCCAAATTTGAAATTAAAAAAAAATATTCTTAAATATATTAAAGGGCTATTTGCTATGACGTTCCAAATTTGAAATTTAAAAATGTTATACTTAAATATATTAAAGGGCTATTTGCTATGACGTTCCAAATTTGAAATTTAAAAATTTTATACTCAAATATATTAAGGGCTATTTGATATGACGTTCCAAATTTGAAATTAAAAATTTTTATACTTAAATATATTAAAGGGCTATTTGCTATGACGTTCCAAATTTGAAATTAAAAAATTTTATTCTTAAATATATTAAAGGGCTATTTGCTATGACGTTCCAAATTTGAAATTAAAAAATTTTATTCTTAAATATATTAAAGGGCTATTTGCTATGACGTTCCAAATTTGAATTTTAAAAATTTTATACTCAAATATATTAAAGAGCTATTTGCTATGACGTTCCAAATTTGAAATTTAAAAATTTTACTCTTAAATATAATAAAGGGATATTTGCGATCGCAAATAGTTAGTCTAGATTGTAAGTTTTGTATAAATAATATAATAATATCATAATTTCAAGATTATTTTAGGAAACCATTTTTTTGCCGTGACTGGAAACAACCTAAGTTGAATGCTATGAAAAATTCAAGGGCTAAGTTGATAAATCACTCCGCCTTTGCTGTTGACACTGAGAATTTGTTAATATAAAATCCATTATCCGTTGCTGTTATTGTACGAAATGAGAATATTTCGGGCGTGTCAAGTGCCAAATACAATATTTGACGCGGAATGTTTGTTAAAGAATATTTCATCAATTTATCATTTATTAATATTTACCTTTAGTGTATACGAAAATAAGAATTTCTCAGAAGTATATAACAGTAAATTCGTGGTGGTTTAGTGATTTTCTACGCCGACCAAT
Source organism: Achroia grisella (assembly GCF_030625045.1). Lineage (NCBI taxonomy): Eukaryota > Metazoa > Arthropoda > Insecta > Lepidoptera > Pyralidae > Achroia > Achroia grisella. The sequence goes on along the minus strand of NW_026712578.1, from coordinate 338,588 downwards.
ACTCTCTAAAGAACGTGCGTTCAAATCTGGACGACAGCAAAAAAATTTAATCTATACATATAAATAAAATTGGAGTGTCTGTTTGTAATATTGAAATAACCGTTTTTTACTACATGCATATGAATATAAATACGGTACATACACCAAAATAACACTTTTTGCAATTTTTGTCTGTCTGTCTGTCTGTTTGTTACGGCTAATCTCTGAAATGGCTGGACCGATTTAGCCGGGACTTTATTTGGCAGGTAGCTGATGTAATAAGGAGTAACTTAGGATACTTTTATTTAAAAAAAATCTTTTATTTAGAAAAATAAAGTTCATTTCCACGCGAACGAAGTCGTGGGTACAGCTAGTATCAAATATAGATACAAAAAATTATCTATGTGGATGGATGAACATTTGTTACGCTTTCATCTGAAATCTACTGAATGTTTTTTAATAAAACTTTACAATAATATAGCTTATAATTAATAATTCATATGATAATCAATCACAATCAATGTGTACAAATATCAGAATTTCTGAGAAGTAATTATATATATATATGTATTCGTACTGGCTTAGTGATTTTGGACCGACCAATAGAAATAGAAATAGAAATAATCTTTACTCAAATAAACTTAATATAAGCACTTTTGAATAGTCAAGTGTTTTGATTCTACCGCTTATTCGGAATGCAGATTCATCACAAGAAGAATAAGCAAGAAACTTGCATGTTGCTCTTTTAAATAAATATTGATTTACTTATATTTAATTAACAACAAGAATTAGGCTAATAAACTCTAAAGAACGTGTTCAAATCTGACTAACAGGAAAAAAATTGTAAAGCTTACACACATAACCGAAACTATGTCTATGTGGATGGAGATTTGTTAATTCACGCAAAAATTACTGAATGGATTTTAATGAAACTTTACAATAATATAGATTAGACAGCAGAACAACACGTAAGCTATAAGTTACATGCGAGTGAATCTGCGGGTACAGCTTGTTATTAATATTTCTAACTAGCTTTCTTAATTATTCTTTATTAAAAATTATAATGTAAAAATTTAACGTTCTTAAGCGACTAAAATGAACTAACTAAACTAACTAATAAACTATTTTTGAATTTATAAAAAAATTATGATCTATTCGCACTATATTTGCCAAACATTTGCCACTGTTTTCCCATCCGTACATATATAACTGTGTAAATAAGAAATGCACAATTACACAATTATCTATGCATCAAGTCAAAAAAACTATAAAATGCTGGCTGATGAAACTAAATTATGACGAAATAGAACAAATACTTTACGGCTAACATACAGTTCTGCAAAATGAACACACACACACACATACATATTCATACACCTTTTCGATATACATCCACAAATTTTACACAAATTTATTCCCAACATTTTACACACAAGATCCATCTTTCAATTAGCTATTTAATACAAAGGGTAAACATGTAAAATGTACACAATAATAAGTCACTCCAGTCTCTACAATACAGGCCCGCGAGCCTAGTGTAGAACTACAGTAAATTAAAAATGTAAATGTGTATCAAGTATTTAAAAAAAAAATTGAATTTGTATATATATATCTCGCTATATACATATTATGTAGGTAGTTACAACTTGAGAATGTATAGTCACATCTTCTATTAGATAGATAGATAGATAAGTTCTATATTCATCAATTACAAACACATAGCATACATGAGATACATTTTATAAATATAAATAAAGTTTACAAATTAAATAATATAGAAATATAATATTACAAAATAAAATAAAATAAAAATGGAGGTGGCTTTATGTATCGCAATGATGAAGAGGCAACCAACTCAGCATGGAGCTACAGATATGTCTGCAGCGCTGATACTCTGTTGGCTCCTATAATTAAATACATACATACATACATATGTACGTGAATGTTTATATATTACATTTCGACAATTATACAATTACAAAACATTATACAATATATAAATAGTTTAAAAATGATGTGATGTGTTATGTTATACATATATTGTTAACCTATACATACTACGTACATAAATAATAGGTGTATTACAGTCTGGATATTACAGACCCTACTAAAAGCTTGACCTATTTGACAACTTAAGCCACCCTCGCACCCTGGGGATAGCGTGATTGATATAAAAAAAACTATAGACAATGAAAACAATCCTAAACATATATTTTTATAGGAAACTCGCAAGAAAACTTCCAAAGTAGAAAAAATCCTGCGGAGTTTTAGACTGCTCTGTTCGCGTAGGGGACGTAAAAACTTCAGGGGTCTAACGACGGATTGATTAATGGTCCCCTCAGCAGTGTCGAGATGTGACCTTGCTGGATGGCAGCATCTTTTGTAGTTTTGTGGACCACGTCACCGGATAACAATTTGTAATAGAAATGTAATGTCTTTCATGGCCCGAAACTGTTTCACTCATATTTAATGATCAAAGCTGTATTAAAACAGCAAATTTTTTTAGGGATTATGTCGAAGTATGTAATTGTAATAATAATCTCAGGGCTATATATGTATATAAATATATATATATAAATTTTTTTTCGTAAAGACATACATAGAAAACACCTATACCGATACAAATAATCATACTCATGAAAATAAATGTTCGTGTTTTTGCGAGGAATCGAACCCGCGACCATCGGACGTAAAGCGGTATGCTAAACCGTTAGACCACCGAGGTCGTGAAAGACTTTACAAAAAGTGAGGAATCGAACCCACGACCATCGGACGTAAAGCGGTGTGCTAAGCCGTTAGACTACCGAGGTCGTGAAAGACTTTACAAAAAGTGAGGTATCGAACCCGCGATCATCGGAGGTAAAGCGGGGCGTGCTAGACCGTTAGACCACTAAGGTCGTCAGAGACTTTATTAAAAGTGGATCTTCGCCTATGTCTATATCTCGCCTATTTATGTAGTATAGTAGTTTAATTTTAAACTTAAATGGAAGTGGGCATATCATATGGGGAAAAGATAAATGGAGTAAAGAAATGCATTGTACACAAAAGATATGAAAAAGAGAAGAGGAAGACCGTACAGAAGATGGATAGATGATATCAAAGTGGCGGCAGGTGGTACTTGGGCAAGAACTGCTAACAATAGAGATCATTGGAGACAGTTGGGGGAGGCCTATGTTTGTTAGCAAACAGATATATATATATATGTATAAATGTTAGGAAATGTAAAATGTAAACAATTAATATCTGAATAAAGGCTTTATTATTATTTTACAAAAATTCTCATCTCTAGTATTAGCTGTATCCGCGACTTCGTCCATGTGGAATTTAACTTTATTTTTCTAAAATAAAGCCTCAGTTACATCAGTCAATAGAAGTCTCGTCAAAATCGATGCAGCCATTTCAGAGATTAGACAGACAGACAAAAATTGTAATAAAAATTATTTTGGTGTATGTACCGTATTTACATTCATATGCATGTAGTAAAAAACGGATATTTCAATATTACAAACAGGCACTCTAATTTTATTTATATAAGTAGATTATTATCTACTTTTCAACCGAAACACAAGTTGATATGGTATGGTAAATTATAATCTATTTCGGAATTTAGCTTCTCGTTTGGGACCGTTGTTCGTGTAGATCAGAGACTATAGCAGCCAGCCAAGCTTCTCCCATAAGCGCAGAAGACTCCTGATATCTTCAGAGGCTTCAGCGACCTGACCTTTTCGAGGATATTTGTCCATTTTGTAGCCACTGCAAGTACTTCAGCATTACGGAAAGGATGTTTCGTCTGCTTCAAAACAGCCCCGACAGGACTGTCTGTAGCACCTATTGTGTACAAATGTTTGTTTGGGACAGTGGCCCGTTATTGTACCAATCATTATTTGAGATTTTTCCTGTTTAGATTGCGTAGTCAGACAATCACTTTATTTTGCTATATAGGGGTGGCACTTGGTAAATTTAAGTATCTCTATAATCTGCCCATGGTTCTTTTTTTTTTTGACAATTCACACAGCGCCATCTAGACCCAAGTTAAGCTAGCTAAAGCTTGTGTTATGGGTCCTAGACAACTGATACAAATACATTCATTCATTCATTCATAATTAAAGAGCTGTGCTCTTGTCGGTGGAGCTCCCGCCACCTTCCACAATCTTCTATCAGTCCCTTTAGCTGTTGATACGACACGACTCCAACTTTTTCTTTAACTTGCTTGATATAGCTGTCTTGGTCTTCCCCTTCCTCTCTTTCCATCTATTTTTCCTTCTATAATATTGTTAATTAGTTCGTCGTGTCGTATCAAGTGCCCCAATATTTTTCCCCGCCTATTCTCAATAATATCTATGATCTGTCTCTTTTCTTTAATCCTCTCAAGCACTTCTTCATTCCTTATTTTATCTTTCCAGCTAATTCTTTCCATTCTTCTCCAACACCACATTTCAAAGGCTTCCAGTTTGTCTCTTTCCTTTTGTGTCAATGTCCACGTCTCACAGGCATACAAGGCTATACTCCAGATGTAGGTCTTGATAAGTCGTTTCCGAGAGGACTTTGATATATTAGCTCTCAAAAGATGTTTTTTATCATTAAATGCTGTTTTCGCTATAGCTATTCTGATATTAATGTCCTTAGTACATCTGGAGTCACTGGTAATCAAACTACCTAAAAATTTAAATGTATCTACATTTTCAAATTGTATAGATTTTTTTTTTCGTAAATACATACATATTAATACATACATATTATACATAGAAATTACCCAGACCGATACTTTTCTGACCGATACGATAATTTTCTGGATGTAGCTGTTCTTTGGTCTTCCCCTCCCTCTCTTTACTTCTATTTTTCCTCAATAATAGTTTTCATAAATTTATCGTGCCATATCAAATTAATATTTATTACCATATTATATGGTTGACTGGTCGAAAGGGCAGCATGGTGTTGTGTAGATAATAAGAATCTCAGGACAATTCACACAGCGCCATCTAGACCCAAGTCAAGCTAGCTGAATAATGTTTTTATTCGTAAAATACTAGATACTATACATAGAAAACACCCAGACCGATATAAACAATCATACTCATGAATACAAATGTTTGTGCCGTGCGAGGAATCGAACCCGCGACCATCGGTCGTAAAGCGGTATGCTAGACCGCTACACCACCGAGGTCGTCAAGTTTTTTTATTCAATATCACACACATCACCCCATATATCAATTTTAGGCTTATTACCATTTATATAAACTAATTTTTTTATTACATAATTACATAGTATAAAACCACCATTGCCACCATAGTAGTATAAAAAAAAAATTATATATATATTTTTTTTTTATATAATAAATGTACACCCGTGCGTGCACTTTAAGAATTTGAGTTTAGATATCCGCTAACGCTAACTGCTCCGCTTCCGTCTATAATTTAAGACACGCCTTTTTGATTGAAAGCGAGCTGTTCTGTTCATCATTATTACATAGTATAAAACAAAGTCGCTGTCGCTGTCTGTCCCTGTGTATGCTTCTATCTTTAAAACTACGCGACGGATTTTGAAGCGGTTTTTTTTTAATAGATAGAGTGATTGTAGAGGAAGGTTTATATATATATATATATATATATATATATATATATATATATATATATATATATATAAAATAGACTAGCTTTTGCCCGCGGCTTCGCTCGCGTTAATTTATCCCCTTAGGGGTGGAATTTATCAAAAATCTTTCTTAGGGGATGCCTACGTCATAGTAGCTTTATGCATGCAAAGTCTCAGCCTGATCGGTTTAAAATTGACAAAGTTTCATACAAACTTTCATCCCCTATTTTATCCTCTTGGGGGTAGAATTAATCAAAATCCTTTCGTAGCGGATGCCTATATCATAATATCTACCTGCATGCCAAATTTCAGCCCGATCCGTCCAGTGGTTTGGGCTGTGCGTTGATAGATCACTATGCCAGTCACCTTTGAGTTGCCAGTCACCGTGCGAAGCTGGGGCGAGTAGCTAGTGCCATATATGCTATGGGTTACAAAGTCGCTGTTATAGTTGTTTTTATAACGCTAAAACCAAACATTAAAAGTTATAATATCCCATATTCCACTACATTGGCTTACAAAGTTAAAAGGACGTAATGCTAGCAAACAGGAGCGGATATAAAAAGACATTTTAAACATCCACCCTGAGAATTATATCTCAGTAAAAGCAGTTTACTCTTAAAAACATTTACCGAGCTTCGAGATTAAGTAATAAATAACGCCTGAGAAAATTTAGAGAGATTTATAATGGCGTGCGCTGTGTGACGAGCGGAAGCGGTTTTGTAATTGACTGGATGATTTTATTGCACTTGCATGTGTCTAGCGGTTTAGATCACTTTACTCCAAAAGTGGCACCGATGTCAGAGAAGTTAAAGAGTAATCGTCTATCGTGGTATGGGCATGTAATGCGTAGGAATGAAGATCATATCCTAAGGACGGTGTTACATATGAATGTGGATGGTTATAAGGGTAGAGGAAGACCGAAAAAGAGATGGATGGACTGTGTGAAAGATGATATGGTGAGAAAGGGAGTAAATAACGGAATGACTGCGAACAGAGATGAATGGAAGAGAAAAACATATTATGCCGACCCCAAATAAATGGGATAAGGAAGAAGCAGATGATGATGGTCGTGGGTTCGATTCCTCGCACGGTACAAACATTTGTCTAATGACAAAAAAGCTATAAACGTTATTTATAAAGTCATTCTGTAGTAGGTAGGTATATTTAGTATCAGCATTGCACCCGTATGAAGCCGGGTCGTGTGGCTAGTAAGATATATATTATATTATTAACACCCTCAGCGCCAGACTAAGTGACCGTTTAAAAAAAATCTATAAAAATTTTATAAAATCACCAATTACGAGACTATTTATATCGCAAAAATGCGACAGGCCAATGGACAGGTTTAGAAAACGTGTTCCTAAAGGATGGTGTATCCAGCACGTTTACTAAGTAGAAAGATGAGTATACTTTTGGATACACAGTGTTCCAGACACTGTGTGACAAAGAGATACGCATAGCGTTAAAATAATGTATACACTTACAATCAAGTAATGATAGTTTATACAAAAAGTAGCAGATAATATTTATAACATGATGATCCTAATGCTAGTAACTCGGAAACATCCTACATCTACATAACTTAAATTATTACTACCAAAGTTATTTGGTGTACTGCCCGAAATATGCCCAAGTTTTGGAGGTCACTCGGAACTATCCGGGGTTCCTACAAGTATGTGGTTTTCACTAATATTTCTAAATATAATAATTATAACTTAGATCCCACGATATAACATGTAAGTAATTAACGCGCTATTTGGGGCTATACATAAATTACGTTATTTGTTAAGGGGGATCGACAATATGTTTTTGGGGGTCGACGACATGTTAAGGGGGGTCGACGACATGTTAAGGGGGGTCGACGACATGTTAAGGAGCGTCTACGAAATGTTAAGGGGGGTCGACGACATGTTAAGGGGGGTCGACGACATGTTAAGGGGGATCGACGACATGTTAAGGGGCGTCGACGAAATGTTAAGGGGTGTCGACGACATGTTAAGGGGGGTCGACGACATATTAAGGGGCGTCGACGAAATGTTAAGGGGGGTCGACGACATGTTAAGGGGCGTCGACGAAATGTTAAGGGGTGTCGACGACATGTTAAGGGGCGTCCACGAAATGTTAAGGGGGGTCGACGACATGTTAAGGGGCGTCGACGAAATGTTAAGGGGGGTCGACGACATGTTAAGGGGGGTCGACGACATGTTAAGGGGCGTCGACGAAATGTTAAGGGGTGTCGACGACATGTTAAGGGGGGTCGACGACATGTTAAGGGGCGTCGACGAAATGTTAAGGGGTGTCAACAACATGTAAAGGTGGACCGATCTACATAAACGTACGTGTCGAAGATTAGGGATTATATCTCCTAAGTATATCTCAAACGGGATAGTTAGAGATTATCATCATATCACGATTGATATCCTGATGTAAATGTTCTAATCCACTACACATGCCCACGTTTCGCTCGGTGTATTTAAATATAGCTTGTAAGGAGCGAGCCAACCTTGTTATCGGTGTTTCCATCACTGGAAAGCAGTAATATATTTTTAACATTGTGCACCCTAGGTTATTTTCTAATGTAGCTTTTTATATTTAAAGGATTTTATATATATTTAAATATATTTTTTATTTATATATTACAAACAACAAAAGTAAAAGTTTCTTAAGAATTTCAGTTTACATATCCGCTAACGCTAACTGCACCGCTTCCGGCTATGACTTAAACTCCTCCTCGTTATTGCTCATGCTGCATCTTTTATACGTCTTTTTGATTTATTTTATAGTTATTCTACTGCGAGAAAAATAATGATGAAGTGAGCTCTTGTAATTACTGCATTGTGTCACTTCCTCATAAGCTTTAGACGATATTCTGTCTCGTTCACTCATAATAGAAGAGAGGAGGAGGACAATGTATTGGACGCAATATTAATGGTCTATCTGTCTCGTTTCCTCAAAATAGATAAATAACAAGAAAGTATACTGTATTTAGCATTCGACATACCCACAGTTATTCATTCATTCATTCATAATTTAAGAGCTACGCTCTTGTCGGTGGAGCTCTTGCCACTTTCCGCGATCTTCCATCATGCTCTTTAATTCTTGATACGACACGACTCCCATTTCGTCCTCAGTTTGTTTGATGTAGTTACAGTTACTCAAACACATCTAAATATAAAATATGGTAACTCGTCTCAATTTTGTTTGTTAACGATGATTACATCACTCGAGAGTTAGTCGCAAAAGTTCGTCTGCCTATTTGTGATATTTTCTTCAATTAAATGGCTAAACAGTTCCTATTGAAATTTGATATGAGATGTGTATAAAGAAGTTTTATTTTCAAAAGAAATTAGGCATAATTGCAAGATAACAGTTGTATGTATCTTGTGGGGATCGAACCGACTCCAAAACATGAGTTAGAACTATATCGCTACACGAACAAGGTCACAATAGATATATTTAACATTCAAATCGGACCCCAACCTTATATCGTGCCGTGAAAAATGGCGTTTACAAGAAATTCGCGACATATGTCCCACGTAACATATTCTCCACAATTTAGGGGTAAGTCAGCGAGTCGAAATATAGATCGACTCCGGTGGCATCCATCCAGTGACCCAACAACTTTTTTACCCCAAGATTCGATCTTGGGGGCGTGAGAAAATGTTTTGAGAGGCGGAAATAGAAATTTTAACAAGGGTTTGTCGAGTTGCGGTCTCACTGACCGCGGATTGCCACTTATATATTAATTTCATAAAATTTTCACTCGGGATTTCATCTGCTTTTTTTAGGTAAATTATAGCTTGGAAATAAGCTACAAGTTTCTCAAGATACAATATATCTTCGTGTAAAATTTGATTAAGCTCAATCCAGCTGTTTCGCTGTAAAATAATAGTACATTAATATTATAAACGCGAAAGTTTGTGACTATGGACGGATGTTTGTTACATTTCACGCAAAAACTACTGAACGGATTTTGATGAAACTTTACAGTAATATAGTTTATATATCAGAATAACACATAAGGGCTATAATTTTCACGCAGATGAAACCACGGGCACAGCTAGTATCTAGTAAATAAGTACGCTTTCGAATTTATAATATTAAAGTGGATTTCACAAGAAAAACTTGACTTTAATCGTGACATAAAAAAGGTACGATGGCACCGCATTGAATAAAAAATAGTCATCAGAATTGGTTAAAAATAGTAGTAAATATTGCCGATGAATAAGAAATGTCATAAGTTTTAGAGATGACTTAGCTGATTTGAGTAATTGCATAATATCTTTGAAATGGATATACGTACAAATTTAACATTTATTATATTTGTCGAGACTCACCCCGGCTTCGAACGGGTGTACATGTATTATATATATGTTTATATGTATAATACATGTACATCCATCCTACCTCTTGAATCACTCTATCTATTTAAAAAAACCGCTTCAAAATCCGTTGCGTAGTTGTAAATATTTCTGCATACATAGGGACGAACAGACTGCGACATCGACTCTATTTTGTACTATGTAATAATTATATATTATTTAATAGTTAGCCAGAAATCGCTGATAATCAGACCACACCTTTTCATCCACATTTTATCCAATTCTATACTGTATATCTATCTGATATTCAATAAGAAACTTTATTTATAAGACTAGCTTTTGTCCGCGGCTTCGCTCGTGTTAATTTAGGCCCTTAGGGGTGGAATTTCTCAAAATCCTTTCTTAGGAGATGCCTACGTCATAGTAGCTTTATGCATGCAAAGTTTCAGCCCGATCGATTTAAAATTGACAAAGTTTCATACAAACTTTCATCCCCTATTTTATCTCTTTGGGGGTAGAATTAATAAAAATCCATTCTTAGCGGATGCCCACGTCATAACATCTACCTGCATGCCAAATTTCAGCCCGATCCGTCCAGTGGTTTGGGCTGTGCGTTGATAGAACACTATGTCAGTCACCTTTGAGTTATATATATTTAGATAGAGATAATTGCTAGTCTATATTTTTAACCGACTCCGAAAAAGCAGGTCTCAATTCAGCTGATTTTTTTAATGTTTGTCAATTTATAACTCCGTCATTTGTAAACCGATTTGTAAAAATAATTTTTAATTCGAAATAGCACTTATGTTTTCAGGTTGGTGCCAATTTTTTTTTATTTGAGGTTGATTTTTTTTTTGTAATTTTTTTTATTGGAGTCTAAAGCCTGCGAACTTAGTTCAATACAATTTAATAAAATAGGGGATGAAAATTTGTATGAAACTTTGTCAATTTTAAACCGATCGGGCTGAGACTTTGCATGCATATATCTACTATGACGTAGGCATCCCCTAAGAAAGGATTTTGATAAATTCCACCCCTAAGGCGATAAGTTAACGCGAGCGAAGCCGCGGACAAAAGCTAGTAAAATATAAGTTATTTCAATCAACGAGTATTAAGTATAGATTCAACAGTTAAATTACATTCATAAGGTGACCACTAAAAATATAAAACATTTCAGTATCTCCTGTCAAATTCAAGCGAAGTGCAAACTGTTTTAATTAACTCCCTTTTACAGTAACGTCCGCGATATGCCTTTTAACTGAAAATTTAGCTATGGAAATGAAGCGGAGTTTATCTATACATATAAATAAAATTGGAGTGTCTGTTTGTAATGTTAAAATAACCGTTTTTTATTACATGCGTGTGAATATAAATACGGTACATATACCAAAATAATATTTTTTACAATTTTTCTCTGTCTGCCTGTTTGTCTGTTTGTTCTGACTAATCTCTGTAATGGCTGGACCGATTTTGGATTGCTTTTATTAATATCGATAAAAAAACTTAAAATAATCCTAATCTACTGAGCGCTACTGAGCGGATTTTGATGGAACTTTACAGTATCTAAAATTTAATTCAAATTCAAAATATCTTTATTCCTGTAGGACTATTATAGACTCTTATGATATGTCAATTCTACCGTCAGTTCGGAATGATTTCGAGATGAGAAGAACTGACAAGAAACTCAGCTCGTATTCTTTTAAAATAAATATTGTACATGTTTACAATAATACAGATTCATTATAAATTCAAATTTAGGAGAATAGAGTGACCATCAGCATATGCTATTGTTAAAGCAAATAGTCTAATCAGTGTTCATATCCCGAACAGACCAGTCCCCACAAGTAGCACCCATTCACGAGAATGACGGATGAGCCAGCAATCATTGCACTGAACAACTGCATATTAGAGAGGGCACATTGACACAAAACAACTTTTGCGGTGTCAGCTAGTATTAGTCATCTGCTTCTTCCAAATCCCATTTATTTGTGGTCGTCGTAATATGTTTTTCTCTTGCATTCATCTCTGTTCGCAGTCATCTCGTTATTTACTTTCTTACCATATCATCTTTCACACAGTCCATCCATCTCCTTTTCGGTCTTCCTCTACCCTTATAACCATCCACATTCATATATAACACCTTCCTTAGGATATAATCTTCATTCCTACGCATTACATGCCTATTGGTATGTAATGCGTAGGAATGAAGATATAGATAAAAAAAAGTCAAATTAATCCTGACCTTAATAATATGAACTATATATTTTAATAAACATACATTTGCACCCAATTCCACACATACATATACACTCACATACGTACACACACACACGTCTTTTACAGTAGAAACAAATTCTTAATATAATAATAATTAACCCTAGAAGAGCGTGATCTCCTATCACAAGTATTTAATTATGCTTACAAGGAGATCCCAGCCCCGGCTTAAGGAAATATATAAATAAGAATATGTGATTATTGATATATAAAAAAAAAATTGTAAAACATCTATGTTAATGAAATAAATTTATTATTATTATTATAAACGCGAATGAAACCACGGGCACAGCTAGTATTTACAGTAAAAAAATATCCGTATTCCTCAACGATACCTGAACAGCGATCATAATAGAAATCGGGCCATTAATTTTCTTCAAGTTTACATAGCGTTATTTCCCACGGGAAATCGAGGTTAGAAGTAGAAACACGCGCCTCTTGTAACCTACACCAAACCACAATGGCAACAAATCAAAATCCTGCATTATTTATTGTGATAATGGTGTTCATGGACCATATTGAGGCTGGATTGAGTGGTGTGCGGTGAAGTGAAACGGACTTCCTACTTGAGGAGACATGCATGCAGTTATATATTGGACAACTGGTCCGTATTTGATAATAATAATCATTAGCTATATGTGTATTTATGTATTTATCTATATTAATTTATATAAATTTATTATATATTTAATATTATACCATATCATAAATCGTGTACAACAAGGCAATACAGCACCCCAGGTCTAGTGCTGAAAAACAGCGTTGCAGCGCTCCAGCCGCTGCAGCATTATACTGAGCACGGACCTGTTCAGTAGATGCTTCGACAGACATACACACGCGTACATACGTAATTTGTGTATTGTTTTTTTTTGTAATTGTCGCACTATTTGTTATTTTTTTTGTGTGTGTTTTAGTTTTTTCTTCTACTGAGTAAATATCATTTCATTTCAATTAAAAATACAGACAACCTTGGTGGTCTAGCGGTTTAGCACATTCCTATACTTCCGGTGGCCGCGGGTTCGATTCCTAGTACAGTACAAACGTTTGTATTCATTGTAGATATATGTTTTTCGGTGTATATTATGTACGTATTTCTAATAAAGGTATACAAATATTTATACCAGTTGTGTACACATAACATAAACTAGCTTAGTTTGAGAGTAGTTGGCGTTGTTGAATTTTCAATCTATATAAATAAAATTGGAGTATCTGTTTGTAATTTCGAATTAAAAGCTTTTACTGGACTTGAAACTTACGGTACTTATATCAAATATATATATATTTACATGTATGATTATCTTGCTAATTACTAAAAAGCTTGGACCATTTTTAACAGGACTTTGACTCCAAAATAGCTAATGTTATAAAGAGTAGGTTTTTATTTTAAAAAATTTATTAAAAAAAAAAAATTCACGCGGACGAAAGTACGGGTGTACAAGTCCCTTATTGATGAAGGTTTTTTAGTGTAATGAAATTATGAACATTCTGATGGTCCCCTATAAGTGTTAAACATATATCTACCACTGCAGTTTACTGGATCGAATCTACAGTTTACTAGATCACGAAAAACACATACACACATTGGAATACAGTACCTCGTTTTTGAAGTCAAAATTATTCAACTGGAAATACTAAAATCTCTGGAGAGTGTACCACTTTAAGATTACGATGTATCGAAACTCGTGCGTAATATTTAATGGGGTGGTCCCTTTACACCCATGGGACTCCATAATGCTTGGGGTCTGAGAATCAAAGCCTGCGGTTTAAAAAAGCTCTTGGTACCCAAGAGCTTTTTACTAGCTTTCTGATTTGTTACTTTGATTTTTTAGATCTCTCTATTACATTACTTAATGGATTTCTATTATTTATTTATATATTCTTTATGCATCAGATATAGTATATAAACCAAAAGGCGGGCTTATCGTTTATGCAATCTATTCTATTTTTTAATTTACAAATCGTATTAGAGAATGAATTGTTACATGAGAATGGTTATACTGTTTGAGATACGAGCAGTCTCGAAGTTGCATTGCGGTGCCCATATTTCTAATATGGCTAGCAGGCTTAGTTCAAATGGCAATAGAATCAATGTGCGGTAAATAGAATTAGACATTTAACGGATGTGGCAATATCTAAACATGTTTAGTTTAGCCGTTTCCACAGAATTATGTCAAATGAAGTTAGTTCTATTATAGGTTAAAGCACCAGATGTAAATTACATTGACTAGGCTAATAGATGTCAAAGACTATATGTTCGAATCTGTGGGAATACGAAAATAGAATGATTTGTACATTAATTTTTTTTTATATACGTAGGAGGCAACAAATATACGGCCAATCTGGTGGTAAACGGTTACCATAGCCTAGGGATGGGAAACACCAGGTGTATCACGTACGCGTTGTCGACCCTTAAAAAACCTTAATATACCCTTAAAAAAGAACATGCTGTAGTCTCTCAGGTAGTTACTTTATTCCTCAACCATCGTATCGCTCGCCATCATCAGGGAATTCATCCCCACATACAAAAACCTAAGTGGTCTCGGACGATGTGGTTTTAGAGGAGCTTCCTCCTGCGTACACTTAGTTGGTGGATTGAATTTCTTGCCGAGGTATTTCTCAAGAGACTACAACATGGGGTTTTTCAAGAAGAGTATATTAAGGTTTCTTAAGGGTCTGCAAAGCGCAAGTGACACCGGTGTCTCAAACGGAAACCATTTACCATCACATGTACCGTATGCTTGATGGCCACCATCGTAATACATAAGAAAAAGCTAAGTGTACTTGGGAGAAAGTTCCTCCATAACCTCACTGTCCGACAATCAAATAAACGCTTTATCTATCTATCTATATATGTATATTTGCTACATTTACAACCATTTACCATCACATGTACCGTATGCTTGATGGCCACCATCGTAATACATAAGAAAAAGCTAAGTGTACTTGGGAGAAAGTTCCTCCATAACCTCACTGTCCGACAATCAAATAAACGCTTTATCTATCTATCTATATATGTATATTTGCTACATTTATAACCATTTACCATCACATGTACCGTATGCTTGATGGCCACCATCGTAATATATAAGAAAAAGCTAAGTGTACTTGGGATAAAGATCCTCCATAACCTCACTGTCCGACAATCAAATAAACGCTTTCGCTTTATCTATCTATCTATATATGTATATTTGCTTTATCTCATTCTGAAACAAATGCCTGCATAGCTACGCAGCTAATGTGAGTTGAGAATATCTGCTCTTCGGGTTACCCAACCCGAAGAGCAGATATTCTCAACTCACATTTAAAATTTTAAACATTCTCAGCAAAATTTCCCCATCGAAATTATTCATTGCCGACATCTGAAAGTTCTGAACAACTAGCTAGCGCAACGCTCCGTAGTTGCGCCTTTTATAATATTTATAAAGGGGAAGTTAAGCGGTTTTTGTGAAGAGCTCGCCACTTTTGTGTACCATTCATAGTTTTTTTTTGCTACAAAAATGCTTCAGTTTTCTTCGTAACTCTTTAATTGTATGCATATTAAACCGTTTAAACCAAGTTTACCTTAAGAAGCAACGGTTTTGTTTAATGTAAAGTAGTTGTATGTGTAAGTATAATTTTAAACAATACTATTTTGCATGCCACTACTATGGCAAAACACATGATACTAAGTTTTAATTATTTATTTATTTTTATTTTATTTATTTAACTTTAATGCACACAATATAATATATAGTATAGTACATTTGGCGGACTTAACACCATGCGGCATTTTCTACCAGTCAACCATTGGTGGTGCAGAGAATAATTGTTGGCGGTGCAAAATTATAAACATAAACAAAATGCAACAAAATATAAATATATATACAATATATATATATACTTAAGAGATACAATAATATATAACATAAATATATACAAATATGATACCTATATACACAAATACACACATATATATGCAATAAACTTAAATATATACCAAATAGTCTGACAGTCACAGAACTAAAGAGAGTTAAATGGAAAAAAAGTGAATTCAGAGAAGAGAGAAAGTTATAAATTCAAATAATATTCCCGTAGTTTACGTTTAAAAGAAAATACTATAATTACCATCTTTTATACTGTGTTTTTTAAGCAAATAAATTATTATTATTATTATTATAAGTAGTTGAATGCCCCTACTATTCCTGTTTTTTTTAGAGAAGTAATAATAATCGTTGAGTGTAAATTTATATATATTTTATATTCTTATGTATTAAAATCAAAGACTGTTGTCTGTTGTCATATAAGAATATATTTATTTTATATTTATATAATTTTAATTGTTTTTATACAAAAACGGTTTTAAACGATTGTAATAATGCTATAAACGCGAAAGTTTGTGAGTATGAATGGATGTTTATTACTCTTTCACGAAAAAACTACTGAATGGATTTTAATGAAACTTTACAGTAATATAGATTATACATCAGAATAATTTAAAAGCTATATATTTCATGCGGTTAAAACCTGACCAGTAAATAATAATTCTGGACAATCTACACAGCGCCATCTAGTCCCAAGTTAAGCAGAACTTTTGTTTTGGGTACTAGTCTAATATAAATATTTAAATACATTTCTTTTGTAAATACATACATAATATAAATAGAAAACGTACAGACCGATACAAACAATCATACTTATTATTACAAATGTTTGTACAAATCACAAAGCGCCATGTGGTCCTAAGCTAAGCTGAGCTTGTATTATTAATAATAAAAAACCTATGTAAATACTTAGATATATATATTTTTACAAATACATACATAATATACATAGAAAACACCCAGAACTATACAAACAATCATGAATACAAATATTTGAACCTGCGACTATCGGAGGTAAAGAGGTTTGCGAAACCGCTGCACTACTGAGACCGTCACATCCCATGTCAATCTTCGTAATACAATCTTCATCACAAATTTAATTAAGGTTTAGTAGTTTAGTCTTGAATGTAATAACAGACGTACAGATAAACTTGAGCATTAGTATGGAGACCGTCCAACAAGTGGAATACTCGAAAAGCCCTTTTATTTTCTTTCATTCCCCAAAAACATAATAACAGTAATCCATTGAAGATTAGAACTAAAAATAATTATGAATTC
Source organism: Achroia grisella (assembly GCF_030625045.1). Classification (NCBI taxonomy): domain Eukaryota; kingdom Metazoa; phylum Arthropoda; class Insecta; order Lepidoptera; family Pyralidae; genus Achroia; species Achroia grisella. The sequence continues at coordinate 321,285 of NW_026712578.1, read as the reverse complement.
TGAGAAGTTAACGAAGGCCCGAAGGGAGGGCAAACTTCGGTCTCGGGGGGGTTGTTTTTGACTTTTCTTGAGTTATACCCTTTCGTTGGGTTGCCAGTCGAATGTTTATGTGGAAACCACTGTTAACATAGTTGTAGAGTTAGGGTTGCCAGTTATACTTTTTTTTTTATATTAAAAGTAGCTGAGAATTTATATCCATATATCTGTTTTATCGGCAAGAGCCCCACCGACAAGAGCGTAGCTCTTAAATTATGAATGAATGAATCTGTTTTGTAAACAGATTGTAATAAACAAAATATTAATTTGTTTATTTTTAAATATATGTTTTTAAATTATATATTATGTTAAGATTAAGTTTTTTTTCTTCAGGACAATTAACACTACATCGTCTAGTCCCACGATAAGCAGAGCTTGTTATGGGTACTAGAGAACTGATATAAATACTTAGATCTTTTTTTTTCTTTTTCACAGATTTTTTTAAATACATACAAATAGTTTATCTTTTTTTTTTATTTTGTTTCTATTATAAAAAACCAAAAAGTAGGTACTAAGTAAATATTATTTCTTTCTTTCTTGATATTAAGGTAAATTTTTACAACAATATATTAAAGAAATCCACAACTAAATCGCTACTGATTTTGATTGGAAATGCACATAAATTATAACTTTTTTTTTATTGCTTAAATAGGGTCCTTTTTTTATATATCTTCCATGTACTTGCAGATAGCGTTTAGGTCATTTTTATTACATATGACGACCTCGGTTGTCTAGCGGTCTAGCACACCGCTTTATATCCGATGGTCGCGGGTTCGATTCCTCGCACGGTACAAACATTTGTATTCATGAGTATAATTGTTTGTATCAGTCTGGGTGTTTTCTCTTGTATAATATGTATGTATTTACGAAAAAAACAAAAAAAAATATGTATCTGTATCAGTTATCTAGTACCCATAACACAAGCTTTAGCTAGCTTAACTTGGGACTAGATGGCGCTGTGTGAATTGTCCTGAGATTATTATTATTATTATTATATGTATAAAATAGTAGATTACTCAAAATTCAAATCATAAATTCAAACCATCCTTCCGTCATTCTGCCTACCCCATTTCTATAAATAGGGAGTGAAATAAATATTTCACTACACTTACTCCAAATACGGGCCTAAACGCTCATTAATCCATAATTAAACCACGTCAGAGACCACAAAGCCGGGAATACCACCTTTCACGGTCGAGCAAACCCGGGACGAAGCACTATATCACGCGCCGCTGGTTTTCTCACAGAATACCATTGGGTGAAAAGCGTATATTGTGTGAAACACCTTAATAGAAAATTGATAACATCTCCCCAGGGTTGTCAAACGTTGGACTGTACGGAATTGGTATCATAATAAATGTATGAATTGACGGTCGGTGGTTTAGTGGTTAAACATACCGGTTTGCTTTCTAAAGTCACGGTTCGATTCCTCGAAACTTAGTTACATCTGTACCCTACAATGGAATTGGTGTCATTATAAATGTAGGAATTGACGGCCTCGGATGTCTAGCAGTTATGCACGCCGGTTTGCTTTCGAAAGTCGCGGGTTCGATTCCTCACAAGTTACTTACATTTGTACACTATAACGGATTTGGTAACGTAATAAATGTAGGAATTGACGGCCTTGGTGGTTTAGCAGTTAAACACACCGGTTTACTTTCGAAAACCGCGGGTTCGATTCCTCGATTCTCTTCTATTCTATTCGATTCTGTAGACTATTTTGTAAGATAAAAGATACTACGTACTAACCTCATAATACACTCTATTTTCATGTCAAATTTCGTTTTTAATATTAACACACAGACAGTCACACTTCCTCGTTTATATTAGTATGAACAAATAAAATAAAATGAATTCCTTTTGTTACAGAACGAGCGGTAGAATGTCGGAGAATGTTTTATCATTCAAAGCTGATGCATCAGATAACAAGGCGAGGTACACGTGCGAGGCAAAGAATATAATGATCAGCAACACGCTGAAGGCAGAAATTGACCTTACAGTACTATGTAAGTATTTTTTTAATATTAACTATTATTCGGTCAATTCAAACATACTTATATCCGTCATACTCGTGTACGGATGTTGCTTGTAGGGACTGGTCTGCTCTAATCACTATAACTGATTTCCTCTTATTAATTGTTTAACCAGTTGTTGTGTATTCAATATTTTTTCTATTTGATTATTTAATTGAATTAGTGCTAATCGGTAGTTGGTATTCACACACTTAAACTTAAATTGTAAAGTAAGAATAAAATTATTTAAAAGAGCAACACACAAGTTTCTTGCTCGTTTTTCTTGTGATGAGACAGCAGAGAAAAGAAAAAAAAACAAAAATTATAACAAATACATACAGAAAATAATATATATATACAGATGCAAACATATAAAAATATTAATATACCCATATAAAATATATAAGTTTATGGATTACATATAAATAAAATATAAAATTAAACTACATATATATGTGTGTGAAATACATGGGAGTGTGTAATGTTTTTTTAATAAGTTAATGTATTTTTATGCATATATGAGTAGTGGCCCACTACGCTACGATGCTCTCAACTTTATACAACAACGTAATAAGGACTTTATGGTAAAGGGTTACGGTATTAATTAAAGTACAGGATAAGTGGCATCAAACCTGTTGACCCTATTATAACGACATTTAATAGGTTTTAGTTGCCTTCCGTTAGAATACCATAATTTTACGGTGCATCAAAAAACTGGTACACTTTTTATAGTATGAATTTAATTTACATTAATGTGATTTTTGTTCTGTAACAAGATTAGGATAGAAGGATACTGTATAACTAATATCGTAAGCTTTTCTGAATCTAGCAATAATGAAGCCTTTTATATATTTCTATTTATTCAATGAAATTTAAAAAGTAAATCAACTTTTAATTCCTTTTAAACTTTACCCTATTATGTATTTCATAAAGTCGTCATTAAAATCTATCCGCAATTCACTATAATATCGAGTAACATACAGACAAAGAAAACGCAGTACACCGTTTCCATATCATTACATAGTATAAAACAAAGTCGCTGTCGCTGTCTGTCCGTCCCTATATATGCTTAAATCTTTGACACTATGCAACGGATTTTGAAACGTTTTTTTAAATAGATAGTGATTTTTTTCGGACTACTCTAATGCTGTTGGCCGCAGCTGGCCTTTACGGCTTCATCGAAGAGCGATTCTAGAGGAAGGTTTATATATATAATATATGTACACCAAGCGAAGGCGGGGTGGGGAGCTAGTATAGAATAATATACGAACATCAATTAAAATGAACATCGTGAAATAACTCGAATATCAACATACAAATTTATCCAATACGAAAATCACATTAAGCTGAAAGACATAATTATACTTGAGTATTATTTTAATGATCAATTCCAATGAATCCTACTGAATACTTTATTAACATTGGTAAATTTACATTCCAACTCGACCTCTTTGGGGGACCTTCAATGTACGTTGGAGTTGAGTTTGTTATATAATTCTGATACATTTTACGTATTTCCAAATCCTTTGATAAAGTAAATATATCAAAGTGAGGGATTGTCAAAAAACATTAATTCGAGTTTGTGTGCAAGTGATAAGAGGTAGCGGACGAGGCTACCTTGATAAAATAAATAGAATATGGGAGAAAGAATTTTGCTAATATTATAAACGCGAAAGTTTGTAAGTATGGATGGACATTTGGTACTCTTCACGCTAAAACTATTTTGATTAAACTTTACAGTATAACTTATATCTTATATATAAAATTCTCTTGTCACAGTTTTCGTTCCCATACTCCTCCGAATTGACCGATTCTCATGAAATTTTGTGAGCGTATTGAGTAGGTCTGAAAATCGGCCAACATCTATTTTTCATCCTCCTAAATGTTAGGGGTAGTCCACCCCTAATTTTTTTTTTTATTATATGGCAAAACAATGTTTGCCGGGACAGCTAGTATAGTATATAGTTGCGGAAGTCTTTTATTATGTTGGCAAGGTATCATCATTGTATACTATCATACTATGTGTGTAGAGTCAGATACATTAATATCTGAAACTCGCGATTCCAAAATACTTAATCAATCAAAATTAAACAAAAACACCTATAGATATATTTTTCAATGAGAATGGAATGGTGTATCCACTTATGGTAACGGTGTACGCTGACGGGGCACTATTGGAGAATGATAAGATGAGCATAAGGTCAAATCAGTTAGCCCATCGTGCCATCAAAATAACACAGGCTATAATTTAATACGGTTTTATGTAAATTGGGTCCGATCAGCAAGTACAAAATAAAAAATTGTATTTTTTTTTATTTATGTTTTAATTGCATGCGTCGTAATAGTCAGTAATGGCAACACGTGAGTGGTACCACAGACGTTACAGGATTCATACTGCTAACGGATACCACTTACCGTCAGGTAGGCTATCTGCTCGTTTACCATTCCAGTTACATCAATTAAAGTTTATTTAAACGAGTCGTCATTGAAATATGTTAATTTACATAAACGCGAATCTTAGTATTATACGAATCTGCTTATAATTTATGTAATTAAAGTCATACATATTTAGATTCAAGATTATAATCTAAATAAATTATACATTTAACTGTACAATTAGTAATTATCAAATCAAAATATCTTTATTCACTCTCTTATGATTATGTCAAATCTACCGTCAGTTCGGAGTGCTTTCGAGCTGAGAGCTTTTATGCTTTTCAAATGAGATAGAACTTGATTACAAATATATAGATTGTTTAAATTAAATTACGAAAAATGTCGTGAACTAGAAATCAGCATACACTATTGCATTTTCATCAAAAATAAATAAGGGAACATATAGATTTCTATATTTCAAATAAAAAAAAATTAAGGTAACTAACACGTATAAAAAATACAGTCGAATTGAAAACCTCTTCTTTTTTTAAATCGGTTAAATAAAATCTATTATTACCGCCTTAGTGTTTCACTTGTACCATTCCCGAAAGCGCTGCTAGTCCCTAGCTCATTGTTTATTTACGCTGAACAGGTAACTTCAAATGGGGTCCCATTGGTACAACAACTGAACCCTAACGGGGTATTCCTTTCTGACTTCCATCATTTTGCATCAGTAGTCAAAGACCGCTGGGCTTTGATTTTTTTTAATGGAATAAAATATATGTAAAAGTCATTAACTTTACATTATTTCGCATATCTAGTACAAACCTGGTGTAATTCAGAAATTTGAAATTTTTGAAATTAGATTCTAACACCACAGTTATAAAGTGGACTTTCCAAGATTTGTAATTTAACCAGCCAGTATTAGAATAAGTGTACGATTTGTATTATTAACCGGATCTTAACATGAATAATTTTATGGCAAACTTAGAGAGAGGTAGAGAGAGAGGTAAATACCTTTATATTTACCTCTCTCTTTCATACTTCGAAATTGCTATAAAATTGTTAAGAATGGTTAATCATCATTACATAGTATAAAACAAAGTCGCTGTCGCTGTCTGTCTCTATGTACGCTTGAATCTTTAAAACTACGCAATGGATTTTGAAGTGGTTTTTTTAAGTAGATAGAGTGATTCAAGAGGCAGGTATATGTATATAACACATGGGCACTCGTGCGAAGCCGGGCGAGTAGCTAGTAATATAAATATTGTATATTAATCTTTAACTCTATATTTGATATTTTATTATGATCTGTAATAAGTGATACAGCGCCATCTAGTTCCAAAATAAATGAAGCTTTTACATACAAAACAATTGATAGAAATACCTAAATAATTTCTTTTTTATATATATAATAATAATAATCTCAGGACAATTCACACAGCGCCATCTAGACCCAAGTTAAGCTAGCTAAAGCTTGTGTTATGGGTACTGGATACATATACATAGATATATATTTTTTTGTAAATATATACATATTATATACATAGAAAACACCCAGACCGATACAAACAGAATACAAATGTTTGTGCCGTGCGAGGAATCGAACCCGCGACCATCCGTCGTATATAGTATATATAGTATACTAATGATTTAACCCAGCTTCGCATGGATGCAATGACAGCTGTGATCCTATTTTTTTAATAGTACAGATGTAGCTTACTGTAGTTATATATCTTATATATAAAATTCTTGTGTCACAGTTTTCGTTCCCATACTCCTCCGAAACGGCTTGACCGATTCTCATGAAATTTTGTGAGCGTATTGAGTAGGTCTGAGAATCGGCCAACATCTATTTTTCATCCCCCTAAATGTTAGGGGTAGTCCACCCCAAAATTTTTTTTTATATTAAGGCAAAACAACGTTTGCCGGGACAGCTAGTATTATATATGATTTGTTTGTATGTATTTTAACATCAGGTTTGTATTTTTACGGTTATTTGTATCTTTCCTCTTCATAATATAATGGGTGTGGATGATAGAATGAATGGACTGTATGTGTAATGTAAATCGAACAATCGATAGAAAATGGTAAATACTTATAATAAAGATACGTGTACAAACGGTTGTAAGGCAAAAAGTCTTAATAAAAATATAAGACAATTCTAAAAGAAAATACATTTAAAATTGGTAGAAAAATAAACATATAAAAATGTGCAAACAGTTTGCAACAATGGGGATATTAACATTATATTTAAAAAAAAATAAAGAAATCGTATTATAATCCCACACGTGCTAATCCAGGGTAGTCACTAGTATAGAATAATGAGAGTTTCGAAATAAAATTAATAATCTGTATTCAAATAAACTCAATAAAAGTGCTTGATTTTTTTAATAATTATATTTTTTTAATTCTATCTCTCATTTGAAATGGACTCATCACAAGTAGAACGAAAAAGAAACTTGTGTTACTCCTCTTTTGTGTAAATGTTATTTTAAATAAATAATTACACAATAACAAGTAAGAGGCGTGTGATAATCTTTTGCATAAATGTTATTTTCAATAAATAAATACATAGTAAGAAGTAAGAGGCATGCGATAATCAACATAGAAACGGCTACGTACTCATTCTTAGTGCCATCAGATAATATTGTCAGCGCTATGAATTTAGTTTTTTTTTCCAAAAACATTATCATCATTTACAAACTCTTCAATTTTATAATAAGCTTATATTTTTCAAAGAAAGTGTTTCATACGACATTTTATTGTTTTTTCACATGGACATTTTAGTTTAAAAATGTTATTGGATATAGATATATATATTCGATATACTAGCATAAGCAATTACCCTATTTAAAAAACTACCCGCATTCACGAATTCCAATCGAATTTCTTTGAGCAAAAAACGTCTCGGCCAGTAATCGAACCCATGACCATTCGAGTGTAAACTGGGTGCGCTTTGAAACAAGCAATCATCCTTAATAACTTGGGTCGATGTCGATTTTATTTATATTTAATACTAGCTAAGCCCACGGCTTTGTACCCTTTTTTTTGTATATATAATTTGAAATAAAACAAACTTAATTTTTTTAATAAAGTTAACCACAATACTATCGGCGCTACCGTGGCAGATATAGAGACAGAGCAGACCATAGAGACAATTTTATTTACATATTTTATTATTATTTCTTATGTATGTTAGTCTATAAGGTATTTATAATATGGGCCATGTAGCCTGAATTAAATAAATAAATAAATAAAAAAAATAAAGTGGTCTAGCGGTTTAGTACACCGCCTTACTTTCCGATAATCTCTGGTTCGATTCCTCGCATATTACAAACATTTGTATTAATGATTGTTTGTACTGACTGGTTCCTATGTATGTATTTACAAAAAAAATGAATTTTAGTTGGGTACCAACGCAATAACGTAAACTTTGCTTAGCATAGCTAGATGGCGCTGTGTGAATTGTCCTGAGATATTATTATTATTATTATTTCTTTATATATATTATATATCTTCAAGAAAGTGGCACCGGTGTCAGTGTGGTTGAAGAGTAATCGTCTATCATGGTATGGACATGTAATGCGTAGGAACGAGGATAATATTTTAAGATGTTACAAATGAATGTGGATGGTTATAAGGGCAGAGGAAGGCCGAAAAAGAGATGGATGGACTGTTTGAAAGATGATATGGTAAGAAAGGAAGTAAATAACGCGATGACTGCGAACAGGGATGAATGGAAGCGAAAAACATATTACGCCACAAATAAATGGGATAAGGAAGAAGGAGATGATGATATATTATATATCTCCCTTTGATGGGGTAATAGACTGATCACTGCGGGTAAAAATCACCAAACAATGACAGTATAAATGATGAATGATGAGGATGCAGAATTTTTAAGCGGAAGACAAAACTTTGCGGACTATTCTACAAGTGTTCAGTGTTACAGCTTTTTAAAGAAGGATGAAAGTAAGTGGGTGAAGTTTTAATATCTTGAGGCTAGTGTGTAGGATGCTGGATGACTCCTGTGGACGAGATAATAATTGGGAGAGTTTTCACTCTTTCTACCTGCCATTGTATTTTTAGTTCTATTACCAGATCAGTATATTCAGCAATTTTTTCTGTATGTGTTTGTAAAAGATTATGTGTGTTTCGTATTGCAATATCTATAAGGTAAACTATTTTATTTTTCTTATCATGTAGTGTTATATCTGGTCTGTTGTGATGTACAGTTTATTATTATTAGTGAAAATTAAACCCAGTATATTTCTTTATATATTACTAGTTCATTACCAGTTGGCCCGGCGAACTTGATACGAGCCTACCGTTTCTCGGATTAATTTTAGTTTGTTATCGGTGTTTCCATCACCTGAAAGTAAGTCATGAATATAAAATAGTTATTTTTAAACTTTCATGTTTAATATACATTATTTATATTATTAACCATCGAGTGAGGTAAATACCTTTATTTGCCATAAAATAATTCTTGTTAAGACCCGGTTAATAATGTAAATAACTAGTTGTTTCCGCGTGGAATTTAACTTAATTTTTCTAAAATAAATGTAACCTAAGTTACTCCTTATTACATCAGCTACCTGCCAAAAAGTCCCGTCAAAATCGGTTCAACAATTTCGGAGATTATCCGGAACAAACAGACACACAGATCGGTGTATATACCGTATTCATATTCATATGCGTGTAGTAAAAAACGGTTATTTAAATATTACAAACAGACAATCCAATTTTATTTATATGTAGGTATAGATGTATAAATATAAAATGATTTGAATTCAGTTCTCTTGGGTGATAGTTGGGGTTGTAAACCATTAGTTTAAATTACAAGTAACACAAATGAGTTTGTATTGAAATGTTTTTTTAAAGTACTCTTCAGTGATTAATTAATTTATTTATTATTGACTTATCGAAATGTTACCGCGGCCTCGAGACAACCTTACAGCTGACACTTTAGAAACCTCACTAACCTTTGCTATCATTGGATATCATAGCCATGACAGTCGCGACGGGATATTTACCCGACTTCGCTGAAGAAGGGTTATGAATAGAATAGAATAGAATAAAAAAATCATTTATTCAAATAAACTTAATTTAAGCATTTTTGAATAGTCAACATTTTTTTTTAAATCTACCGCTTATTCGCAAACATGTGTTATCACAAGGAGAATAAGCAAGAAACTTGTGTGTTGCTCTTTTAAACAATCCTTGTAAGTTCACATTTTACAAGTAGAAACGTGTGAATACAAACTACCAACCAGCACTAATTTATTTAGGCTCAAATATAAAATACAATAAGATTAAATCAGTCGTAGTGATAAGAGCAGACCAGTCCCTACAAGCAGCACTCGTTCACGAGTATGACGGATGAGCCAGCCATCACTGCGCTCGACCATATTTTATCTTATATATAAAATTCTCGTGTCACAATTTTCGTTCCCATACTCCTCCGAAACGGTTTAACCGATTCTCATGAAATTTTGTGAGCCGGCCAACATCTGTTTTTCATCCCCCTAAATGTTACGTAGGTAGTCAAGCCCTAATTTTTTTTTAGACTAAATTTTTAGTTCTATTTTTTTATGATACAACATACAAAATTACATACCTCCATAAATTTTCACCCTTCTATCATCAACCCCTATATTTTTATTGCGTTATTAATTTATATGGCAAAACAGCGTTTGCCGGGACAGCAAGTGATATATAAGGGTTACGATTTTGACTCGTGCACTCAATTATATTTAAAGTTCTTAAATTTTGACTAAAACTTGATATTTTTATTTTCTTTATTTAATTATAATAAAATCATTACAATTACATATACATCTAAGAGTATAGTAACATAATTTGTTTTAGTAGTAACATAATTCATTCTGTACAAACATTTGTATTCATGAGTATGATTGTTTGTATCGGTCTGGGTGTTTTCTATGTATAATATGTATATATTTACGAAAAAAAATATCTATGTATATGTATCAGCTATCTAGTACCCATAACACAAGCTTTAGCTAGCTTAATTATCTTTTATTTGCTCTTTTTTTTCGTTTGTTGTTTATATTGTATTTTTTACATTGCACTGAATAAATATTTGTCTTTCTTTCTTTCTTTCTTTCTTTCTTTCTTTCTTTCTTAACTTGGGACTAGATGGCACTGTGTGAATTGTCCTGAGATTATTATTATTATTATCATTAATTACACAAGTACACAAAAGAAAAATCAATGCCTAATCTTAATTTAACATACTACCTAAATAATCTACTACCACCCTCCGAAACTCCAGCAATAATAACCCTGGACAATTCACAATGCATTCTCCAAGGATATTATTAATTATTAATTGTCTAAAAATAAAATCAAATATCTTATTTTATTTTCAATAAAATATTTGGTTATCTAATTATGGATTCTACAGCCGGAGATTGTAAAAAAAATCCAACCTTTTCTTAACTTAAATTTATTAATATAAAATAATAATTACAATGCTTATAGTTCGATGTTAGAACAGAATATGATTGATTTATATAATTCTATAAAAATGATATGTAACTATAGGCATGACGCGATATGGCGTGATGCTCATTGCTGATCAAGCATTTGGTGCCGCGTGTAATGTTTATTGGGGACAGTGCAAATGCAGCAGTCCGTCTATACTAGGCTTGCGTAACAATCTAGTACCCATAACACATGCTCTGTTTACCTTAGGACTAGAAGGTGTTCAGGGGAACTATTATTCATTTAGCATATCCATAAGATAGGCTCTGCTTACTTTGAGACTAGATGGCGTTGTGTAAATTTTCGAAGGGTATTATTCTTTATGTAACAAAAATAAACAATGTAAAATATAATTTAAATATTAAAAACTCATGTTCAAAATAGAGGCGAGAATCGCTTTCAAAGGCAATAGCAGCGAGCGATAAAGTAAAATAAACAAAGTTTTGATAAAAAGCTCGGGAACTTTTCGAGGCGTCAATACAGTTTGCAGGATTAAAACTTTCTCTTATAAATGTCAGAGAGGAAACGGGCCGAATTGAGATGGATTAGCGTGTTAGAGTGAGATAGAGTGTTTTATATAATTGCTTTAAGGATTTCGGTTGTGGTTGTGTTCCAATTTTGGCAAAAGTGCGGGTATGTTTGACGGACTCGATGGTTTAGTGGTTTAGCACACTGTTTTACTTCCGATGGCCGCGGGTTCGATTCCTCGCACGCTACATACATATCACAAGTATGATTGTATGTATCGGTCTGGGTGTTTTCTATCTATATTCTGTATATATTTATAAAAACAAATTCTAAGTATATAATAATAATCTCAGGACAATTCACACAGCGCCATCTAGACACAAGTTAATCTAGCTAAAGCTTGTGTTATGGGTACTAGACAACTGATACATATACATAGATATATTTTTTTTTGTAAATACATACATATTATACATAGAAAACACCCAGACCGACACAAACAATCATACTCGTGAATACAAATGTTTGTGCCGTGCGAGGAATCGAACCCGCGACCATCGGAAGTAAAACAGTGTGTTAGACCGTTAGACCATCGAGTCCGTCAAACATACCCGCACTTTTGCCAAAATTGGAACACAACCACAACCGAAATCCGTAAAGCAATTATATAAAACACTCGGTATCTATATCATTTGCCTAGTACCCATAACACAAGCTCTGCTTACCGTGGGACTAGATGACGCGTGAATTGTCCAGGATTATTATTATTGTAATGATAAAATAAAAAAAAATAGAAACAATGTCAAATAACTGTTCAATACTGATACTTTGTATTCAAACAAAGTGAGTATTCAGAAGAAAGTCGCCAGGACTATTCACTGATCGCCCTGTCACAACTTGCACCGTAACTCGTCCGGATCAGTATAGATTTATGTTTGGATTTCGCCCAAGGAACCACTTTTGAAAAGTTTCGATCGGAACAAGGTACGCTACGGGCGCTCCCAGAAATTGGGTATTTATGAAAACTTCCCAAACTATACATTGTATACATTTTTGTATACATATACATGTATATATTATCGCGATTGATTTGTTTTGTTTAATCAATTCAAATCTTATTAATATTATAACGTCAAGTTTGTGCTTATAGACGTATGTTTGTTACTCTTTCACGCCAAAACTACTAAACGAATTTTGATGAATTTTACAGTAGTAGCTTATCCATCAGAATAATACAAGCTACAAATCATCGTGACCATCAGAGATAACGTGGTATGCTAAACCACGTCAAATATTATATATATTATGTATGTATTTATAAAAAAATGTATCTAAGTATTTATATCAGTTGTCTAGTACACATAACACAAGCTCTGCTTACTGAGGGACTAGATGGCGCTGTATGAGTTGCCCGCGAATTCGCTCGCGTTAATTTATTCCCTTCGGGGTGGAATTTATCAAAATCCTTTCTTAGAGGATGCCTACGTCATAGTAGCTCTATGCGTGCAAAGTCTCAGTCCGATCGGTTTAAAATTAACAAAGTTTCATACAAACTTTCATCCCTATGCTATTTTATTATAACTATTCTCCCTATTTTATCCCCTTGGGGGTAGAATTAATCAAAATCCTTTCTTAGCGGATGCTTACGTTATAACATCTACCTGCATGCCAAATTTCAGCCCGATCCGTCCAGTGGTTTGGGCTGTGCGTTGATAGATCACTAAGTCAGTCACCTTTGAGTTATATATGTATATTTAGATATCATCATTATCATTACATAGTATAAAACAAAATCGCTGTCGCTGTCTATCCCTATGTATGCTTAAATCTTTAAAACTACGCAACGGCTTTTGAAGCGGTTTTTTAATAAATAGAGTGATTTAAGAGAAAGATTTATATGTATAATACATGTACACCCGGGCAAAACCGGAGCGAATAGCTAGTAATATATAATGCGAAAGGTTCCATATTGAAAAAATAATTTTACTAGCTGTCCCGCGCAACTCTGTCTGCGTTTTATTTCCCCATCTTTTGTAATATTTTTTTAGAAAGAAAGAAAGAAAAATATTTTATTCAGTGCAATGTAAAAAATACAATATAAACAACAAACGGAAAAAAAAGAGCAAATAAAATGTACATATAATTAAACTTAATTTACCATAATTAAAAAATAAACATAAAATAAACATTTTTTACATCCAATAATGCACTGAAATGGCTCCATTCATTGTAGGTCGTAGCGTAATATTATATAGCTTAAAGCATTCCTCGGCAAATGAACTATCTAACACAAAAATAATCTTTCAATACGAAACAGTAGTTCCTGAGATTAGTGCGTTCAAACAAATAAACTCTACAGCTGTATAATTAAAGCGTATTGGTGATCGCAAACACAAACAAACCAGACCTTTTTCGTTCCAGTCGCACCATCCCACGTCACCATCTCTGGTCCTTCGGAGGCAAGAGTCGGCGATCCTGTACCATTAAGCTGCAGCACAGCACCTTCGAATCCTGCTGCTGATATCAAGTGGCTGGTGCTGGGGAAACATCATAAGGAAGCTAGTAACCGTACTGTTATATCACCTGAAGGTAAAAGACAGTTTTTTATTTATGTCAATAGAATTACATTGATTGTATTTGTCGCCAATAGATGGCGCTGTACAGAAATTACATCTCGCTATAATTTGGTTTTGTAGAAATATATATACTTCATTTTATATATATATCAATCCCCAATTCAATTCAAATGGGGACCAAAATTAGGACGGCCTGAGCCGAGGCTCGAACCCCTAGCGGTGCCCTCAGACTAAAGTCGTATTCGCCAGGCGGGAGCTCCATTTGCTCCATAAGTCCATCCACGGGTTTGGAGTGCCATCTGCACACGTCCCCTATCGTCTGGTGAAGCTGTTAAGGCCAGCTGCGGCCAACAGCATTAGAGTAGACCGAAAAAAAACGACCCCCAATCTAATTCAAATAGGGATCGAAATTACGATTGCCTCAGTCTAGCATCGAACCCGTATCAGTGCTCTCAGACTAAAATGTTATCCGTCAGGGAGGAGTTGGCCTTCAGCCGCAGTCAGTCTATCAGCTTGCTATAGTTTGGTTTTGTAAGATCATATGTATTTTATATTACAAATCCTCCAGTATATAGACGCAAAATAAGCTAAGCTTGTACTGTCGTTACTATAGAAGTCAATATATAAAAAGATTTGACACATTTTACGTCTATTTCAGGAGGATGGATTACCACATCTAACATAACGGTGGTAGTGGAACCGAACCGGCGATCCATCGTTGTGGTATGCCATGGTATCAACGCCCAACTCACGGAGAATGTAGTATCCACTCACACCATCAATGTTCTATGTAAGTTATTGTTTGTTTGTTTGTAACATTTTATTGTACAGTAAATACATTTAAATTAACTAAAGATACAACGATCTTAAAAAAAATTATTTCTATTCTCTTTATTCATTGTAGATATTAGATAGATAGATAGTTAATTACATTATTCACAATCAATACACATACATACACATTTTAAAACAGAATCATCATCATCATCTGCTTCTTCCTTATCCCATTTATTTGTGGTCGTCGTAATATGTTTTTCGCTTCCTTTCATCCCTGTTCGCAGTCATCGAGTTATTTACTTTAAAAAAATCTTTCTATTCTCTTTATTCATTGTAGATATTAGATAGATAGATAGTTAATTACATTATTCACAATCAATACACATACATACACATTTTAAAATATTATCATCATCATCATCTGCTTCTTCCTTATCCTATTTATTTGACGATTAATATGTTTTTCTCTTCCATTCATCCCTTTAAAACAGTCAAATCTCGTTAAATTTTAATAACGAAAAAAAACAAATATATAACTTAAACATATATAAACTTTCACACAGTCCATCCATCTCTTTTTCGTCCTTCATAAGACCTTATAACCATTCACATTCATATGTAAGACCTTTATTAAAATATTATCCTCGTTCCTACGCATTACATGTCCATACCATGATAGATGATTACTCTTCAACCTCTCTGACACCGGTGTCATTTTAAAACAAAATATAAATTACAAATAAATTTTAATAACGAAAAGAAACAAATATATAACAAAAACATATATAAACATTTACACATATATAAAAAAAGAAGATGCAAATATAGTATATATAATGCAAATATAGTACATATAGTAATGATAATATCCCTGAACAATTGACACAACGCCATCTAGTCCCAAGGTAAGCAAAACTTGTGTTATAGGGACTAAACCAAATCAAAAATTTTTTATGCAAATATTTTAGTCGCTTATGAACGTCAAGTTTTTTGTATTAATACCATTTTCTCTGCCATCCTGGTCAGTATACAGATTCATACAAATTCAATATACTAGACAACTGAAATAAATACTTACATAATATATATAGAAAACACACAGACCGATACAAACAATCATACTCATGAATACTGTCATATGTTGGTCACCTGAAGCTAGTTAAAATATGTGTATATATATATACTAGTTGTTCCCGCGACTTCGTCCGCGTGTTATAGTGACCTTGACAAAATATAGAAAAAAATATTTAATTACTAACCCAAAAAGGCAAAGAAAAAAGATTCCTCGTAATAGTTTCAAAAATGACTATTTTCTATTCAAACTTTCAGCCCCTATTTTTTACCCCCTTAAGGGTAACAATTTTACAAACTTAGTCATATTTATTTATATTTAATGAACGGCGTAAAAAATAATTTTCATAATTCTAGTTTTAAAAATGACGATAGAACCCTTCATGTCCCCTTTCAACCCCTTACTACCCTTTATTCGCATTAAAAAGTAGCCTATGTCCTTTCTCAGGGTCTATACTATCCGTATAACTAAATTTCATTTAAATCGGTTTAGTTGTTTTGGCGTGAAAGTGAGACAGACAGACGGACAGAATTACTTTCGCATTTATAATATTAGTACCGATATAATATGAATTATCTATTGATATGTGTCACAAATTTTCCATTCCAATAAAATAACTTACGTATGCTACAAATACAAATGTGTGTACCGTGCCAGGAATCGAACCCGCGACCACCGGAAGTAGAGCCGTGTGCTAAACCGCTAGACTACCGAGGTCAAAAGTAGTCGTATAAAATGATCTTCATTGCTTCACCTGAAGGAGTATTTTCAGTCATAGACACGTGCCTTATAGATAATGTGACCAGATGTCCCATTTTGAACGGGACAGTACCATTTTATAAATAAGAGTCCCAGTCCCTGAAATGTACTCTGGGACGCGAAATTGTTCCGTCTTCGGTAACCATGCGAAATTTTGAGTAGACGAGCTGGTTGTTGGTAATTAAGTATAAAAAACCGTACCAAGAGTGTCATTCTTGCTTGAAATCTTGTTAAAAAAGAAAATTTGTTCCTCTGATAAATATATAAATATAACTAAACATTAAATTTTTATCAGATATATATAAATGACTAAACAAAACGTTCAATTATATTTATCGGGTATATTTTTTAATTCGTAACTTTTTCTGAATACATAATTTTAAAAATGAGTTTTTGACTATCTTTTAATTGATATAAAAAACCGATGTCCCGTTTTGAGTCGAAGAATAGATGGTCACGTTACTTATAGAGCATTACAGTGAACCGTCGATGGCTACTGAGCTTTCATAACCCATACAGAAAACTTCATCAACTGAGCCAAATTCTTACGTACTCACCCCTGCAGTTGTCTCAGTTTACAACTGTAGGGTTGGCACTTACAACATTTGTTACATTTATTTATAATTACAAACGCTTCTGAAGTAACTAAATTAATAATAATAATACTAATACTAATAAGTTGCCATCTCCTCTCTTTAAGAGGGGAGATGAGATTTTTTTTAAGTTTAAATAATAATAAGTGTGGTATACGCCACAAAGCGTAAAAACTCAGTAAAAAGGCTGAGAAAGCGAAACACACATAATATTAACACACATAATAATTGGATCTATATACCGAACTGGACGGTAGGGAAAAAATAAAATTATAATGTAAAAATTTGACGTTCATAAGCGGCTAAAATGTCCTACATGAATAAATGAATTTTGAATTTTGAATTAATAATAATAATAATACACACACACACACACACTGCACATACTTGGTTTCGGCCCATAAATGTGGAAATAACCAGCAAAAGCTGAGAGAGTGAGACGATCATAATAATAATAATAATCCACATAGTACCCATAGTTTTGTCATCCACAGGAATTATACCAAAAAGTTTGAACAAACACCTAGACACGTTGCATATGTCCTCTACAATAGACCTATTACAAAAAGCCGTCATACTAAACACATGCCGAATAGTCAGAAAATTTCTATCTTCATCCATAACTCATCCATGCTTGGCTAAGGCCCGCGTGTTTGAATATATTACCCCCGTAAAAAGGGAGATATAATAAATATATATATAATAATAATAAAAACCAGCAAAGGTTAGAGATTATAAAAAAAAATTAAATAAAAATAAAAATATCTTCTACTGGTGTTCTCCCAAAATCTCTACACAACTCATTAAATAAACTGCACCTCAATAAAACATTCTTCATTGAACTCCAGAAATCTACAGTATTAGATACATGCTGTGTAGTAAGAAAAATTTTAAATAGTCCAATTCCTAGCATTGCTACTGAATAAAATAAAATATGAGAACAAGTGACTTGGTAAAAAACCCGTCCTGATCTCTACAAAACCAGTTTTATATACATATAGTCCAATTCCACCTACTCAATACGCTCACAAAATTTCATGAGAATCGGTCAAGCCATTTAGGAGGAGTATGGGAACGAAAACTGTGACACGAGAATTTTATGTATAAGACTAGCTGTCCCGGCAAACGTTGTTTTGCCTTAAAATAAAAAAAAATATTAGGGTGGACTACCCCTAACATTTAGGAGGATAAAAAATAGATGTTGGCCGATTCTCAGACCTACTCAATACGCTCACAAAATTTCATGAGAATCGGTCAAGCCGTTTCGGAGGAGTATGGGAACGAAAACTGTGATACGAGAATTTTATATATAAGATTATAATAATATTTATTGCCAGAACAAAGATGCATATACATTTGAGTACTTTGTTTGTTGAACAAAAACTATATAAAAAAAATAACCTCTTAAACTACATATAAAATAGCAACATAGCAACTACTATAAAATAGCAACATTATGCGTATTTTGGTCAAAAAAATATGTATATTAAATTGGAGTTTCTTATTTGGAGTGAGTTAATTGATGAATGAGTGATAAAACAAATAATATAATATAATATCTCAGGATAATTCACACAGCGCCATCTAGTTCTAAACTAAGCAGATCTTGTATTATGCGTACTAGATGACCAGGTCACAATTTGAGCGGAGTTTTTCTTAAAAAAAACACCTTGACCGATCGGATTTTTTTTGTGGATGAAGGTCCGAAGGTCTTCATCGACTGTCAGGCCTCCACCGTTTACCACAAAAAAAAAAAAAAATTTTGGTCTCGATCGATCAAGCCGTTTTGGAATATCGTTACAAGGAGTTTAATCTGGTGTCTCAGATCGCTTCGCGCTCCGCTCAATAAATACATACATTAAAATTTTTCTAAATACATATATAACACCCAGACCGATACAAACAATCATACTAGATAATACAAAAGTTTAAACCGTGCGAGGAATCAAACCCCTGACCATCGGGTGCAAGACGGTGTGCTAAAACGCCGTTAGAAGTCGTCAATCAATAAATATAAGTATTATATATAAATTTTTTATACGACAGTTTTTACAATTTCAATAGTGACAACCCTAGGGTAATGTCTTAGTAACTCCATGTTAGTCGCACGTGCTCAGAAATCATAGTGCTTTTCAACGCACATGATCGAGTCGACTTTATGTGAGCTAAGTTATGTTGCTGATAAAATAGGGCTGGCCCACAGCCAAAACGTATAATTTTTTTTGTGAACAAAAAAAACAGTTTCCTACTGTATGTTTTATTTATATGTATATGTACTAAATTCTTGTTTATACATATTTTATGTATGTTTTATTGAAGTATTTTTTTTAAGACGTTTGCGTGGGTTATTTCGGTAAGTAATAATAATAATATATCTCAGGACAATTTACACAGCGCCATCTAGTCCCAAGCTAAGCAGAACTTGTGTTATGGGTACTAGACAACTGATATTAATAAATAGTTACATTTTTTAGTAATACATACATATTATACATAGAAAACACCCAGACCGATACAAATAATCATACTCATAAATACAAATGTCTGACCATGCAAAGAATCAAACCCACAACCATCAGAAGTAAGGCACCACTGGACCACCGAGGCAAGTACATGAAATAACACTCAAGTTTTATGGTTTCTATCAAATTCGAACTCAATACCTTGAAGTCGCGATCAGTGTGGCAATCCACTAAGTCACGACGTTCTCAAAATAGGGAATGAATATTAGAAGTAATAATATTATAATAACCAAAATAAACTAATCTAAAGCATTTAGAAATTCCTTGAAACTCAAACTGTAATCAAAGGTTTTATAATTGAATATAATGAGACCCTTATTAAGAAATCTTAATACTTATTAGCTGAGTAAATTAATTATAGTAATTAATCTATACATATAAATAAAATTGTAGTGTCTGTTTGTAATATTGAAATAACCGTTTATTACTACGTGCATATGAATATAAATACGGTACATACACCAAAATAACATTTTTTACAATTTTTGTCTGTTAGTCTGTTTGTTCCGACTAATCTCTGAAACGGATTTTGACAGGACTTGATTTTTCTATATTAGCTGGGTTAATTAATTCTAGTAAATAATAATAAATGGTTTCATTGAGGTTATTTTCTCCACTAGCTACTCTCCCCTGCTTCGCCCGGGTGTACATGTATTCCATCATGATTCACTCTATCTATTAATAAAAACTGCTTCAAAATCCGTTGTGTAGTTTTAAAGATCTAAGCATACATAATGACAGACAGCGACAATGACTTTGTTTTATACTATTAAATCTACTGCAATCGTGTTATTAAAGATAATTAAAAAAAATAGTAATAGACATGTTGATCAAATTAAGATACTTTCTATTTTTCATGACTCCTTAGATTATCTCATTTGCCTTTGCAGTCGTGAAGTAAAAATTCAATAAAATACTAGTTTATATAACGTTAGAGGGTAGAAAGCTGAAATTGCATTTAAACGGAATATCAGAGGAGTAGTAGTAATGGTATTGTGAAGGATGGAGACCAAGATGACGAGCAAAAGTAAAACGGCACCATTGTAGTTGAAGAATATTTTTGTATTAAATTTACTTAGGTCATAATTAATTTTAAACTTTCGTGTTTACTATACATTATTTAAATTATTAACCGGGTCTTAACACGAATAATTTTATGGCAAATAATTGAACTACATGCACCTACTGATCGCCACTATTACCAACGAATGGTCCGGGAGGCGATTGAAATTAAAAAACATCCCAATTTCAACAGAGAGGATGGCTTAAAATTATCATCTGCCTGGAATCCAGTCATAAATAAATTCAAGCAAAGTTCAGTAGCATCAACAGTCGATAAGTGTACAGATACCGTGAGTGCTGTGTCGCGAACTTTCGTTAAACAATCTAGTGACGGTAGATGAAGAAAAAACTGCTGTCACCTATCTACATTGACATCGCTGTTACTCCAGTCAGCTCGTGACCACGGCTAGTGCAACCTAGTAGAAACGTCGATAGAGATAAACTTATGTCATATGAAAACAATATAATATTATAAAAAAACAATAAAGTATAGTATTAATATAACGATATATCATTACATTAAAATCAGTGAATGTAATTAATAATGAAATTCCATTATAAATAGATAATGGAATGGCATTTACTTAACCGCGCGTAACTCCAAACGGGCGCCATGTTGGACCGCATTTCCGCACAGTAAATATGATAATTCGAGGCCGGACGTCCGCGGTGCCCACTGTTTATATGCCTTTCAGATAGTTTCAAATTTCAGCGCTGAAACATTTTTATAATGCATACATCTCTACATTGGTGTTTCCTGAAACTTTTGCCTTTGTACATGTATTGTCAAGGTTTTGACAAAATTTATACACTGAAATGTTAAACTCACGAAGCGTTTAGCCAGCGACGTTGTATATAGTACTAGCTTCGCTCATGTTAATTTATCCCCTTAGGGGTGGAATTTATCAAAATTCTTTCTTAGGGGATGTCTAAGTCATAGTAGCTTTATGCATGCAAAATCTCAGCCCGATCGGTATAAAATTGACAAAGTTTCATTCAAACTTTATATCTAATAAACGATATACATATATCTATCTATCTAAATATATATAACTCAAAGGTGACTGACATAGTGATCTATCAACGCACAGCCCAAACCACTGGACGGATCGGGCTGAAATTTGACATGCAGGTAGATGTTATGACGTAGGCATCCGCTAAGAAAGGATTATGATTAATTCTACCCCAAATGGATAAAATTGGGGATGAAAGTTTATATGAAACTATCAATTTTAAACCCCTCGGGCTGAGACTTTGCATGCATAAAGCTACTATGACGTAGGCATCCCCTAAGAAAGGATTTTGATAAATTCCACCCCTAAGGGGAAAAATTAACGCGAGCGAAGCCGCGGGCTAAAGCTAGTATATATATGTATTTAATTATAGGAGCCAACGGAATATCAGCGCTGCAGATTTATCTGTAGTTTCATGCTGAGTTGGATGCCTCTTCATCATTGCGACACATAAATCCAGTTCCATTTTTTAATTTGTAATATTACAAATTAAAAAATGGAATATAATTATTTATATTCCTGCATTTTGAAATTGTTAATTTTATTTCTATAATATTTATAAAATGCATCAAATGTATCTCAAGATAAGCGATATTTGGACTAGATGGCGCTGTGTGAATTGTCCAGGCATATTATTAATAAGTGTGAAGCAGACGAAGTTGCGTGGGTCAGCTAGTGTAATAACATTACTAGCTGTATACTGCGGCGATGCTCTCGTGGAGCTCAGCATTGTACTCACTGATAATGTAGCTATATCTTAATATTAATATTATAAATGAGAAATTTTGTGAGTATGGATGTTTGTTACAATTTCACGCAAAAACTACTGAACGGATTTTGATTAAACTTTACACTAATATGGCTTATGACGATCGGTGGTCTAGCACACTGCTTTACGTCCGATGGTCGCGAGTTCGATTCCTCGCACGGCACAAACATTTGTATTCATGAGTATGATTGTATCAGTCTGAGTGTTTTCTATGTATAATATGTATGTATTAGGAAAAAAAATGTACTTGTATTAATTACCTAGTACCCGTAACACAAGCTTTAGCTAGCTTAACTTGGGACTAGATGGCGCTGTGTGAATTGTCCTGAGATTATTATTATTATTATACATCCGAATAACATATAGGCTATAAATTTAACCCGAATGAAACCGCGGGCATAGCTAGTAAATAATATAGTATTGATTTTGACTTTATATACTCTTATATACTTAATACTAAATCAGATATGTCGGGACACACTAGGAACTCCCAAAAGGCTTTGAACTAACATATGCTTTTACCGCCGTTTAGACTTATACATCGAGCATAAACTTGTTATCTGGGTTACATTAATCATGTCTTGCTCATTTGGTCCAATTCCATAAGAGATAGCGGAAGAAATAATTTCACGTTTCATTATTTTTGACATTTGACAGCCTCGGTGGTGTAGTGGTATAAATACAGCTTTATTAACCGATGGTCGTGAGTTCGATTCCTCGCATGGTACATTTGTATTCGTGAGTATGAATGTATAATAGCACCACCCACTCTCTTCCCGTGGGTGTCGTAAAAGGCGACTAAGGGATACATCGACCAGTGGACGGGAAGCAGCGTCCTACTGAGTACCTACCATCATACTGCGATCGCCAACCCGCATCCCAAGCGTAGCGATTATGGCAATATCCCCCCAAAAGGATTTACACAAAGGCCCCGGCCCCCAGTCCCCAGCCCCGCTAGTCTTGATCATGGTAGCGGTCATGGAAACGGCGGGGCAGGGGGCAGGGGGCAAGACCAGGCTACCACAAACGACAACCACTGGCCTTGAGGGGGAAAGAGGATTGTTAGTAATGTGGACTGATGGTGTCATTGCTAGCAATGTACCATGTCAGGTTGACCTCCACGCGGTTCCCCCTGGAAACCATCGTTATAAATTACTGGTGAATTTGTCACGATGGGCTAACTGACCTGACCTCATGCTCATCTTATCATCCTCCACTGGTGCCCCGCCAGCGTAAACCGTTAGCGCAGACGGGAGCACCATTCCATTATCATCCATTAAAAAAAAACCACTGGCCTTGGCAACATACAACGTTCAAACACTACGGACCGACGAAAAGCTAACTGAACTGGAGGAAGAGTTGAGCAGATTGCACTGGTATGTCGTGATATTATCTGAAGTCCGAAGAAAGGAGGAAGACTCGATAGTCCCGAAATCGTATTTGCTATATATAATATATATTTATTTACAGATACAAAAATGTACTCATATAGTTATCAGTTGTCTAATACCAATAACATAATCTCTGCTTCGCTTGGGACTAGATGGCGCTGTGTGAATTATCCTGAGATATTAATATTTTTACTCACTCAATGTAACAATTCGCATTTCTGAGTGTGATTTTGGGTGTTTTCTATGTAATATTTACGTATTTACAATATATATATATATAAGTATAACTATCAGTTGTTCTGTACATATAACACAAGCTCTGCTTACCATGGGACTAGATGGCGCTGCGTGAATTGTGATATGTGTACTGAATAAGTCTTTTCAAACAATTAGACTCGATTCCAAATTTTTTTTTTACGTAAATTAATCTTGTTATATAATATTTTGAATAATGAATTCCGCTATGTCTTATGACTTAAAACGCCGAAGATCCGTGCCAAAGTGACGTGGCGAAACCCTATTCAGATCCTCGTGAATAAGGATACGCAGTTATCATAATAGCATTTTAAATATATTAAACATTATACAGATTGTCGGTCTGTATATACAGCTTCCTTACTAAGATTAAATATATAGATTATTAGAAATATTATTTATTACAGTAATAACCGTGGACAATTCACACAGCGCCATCTAGTCCCAAGCTAATCAGTGCTTCTTTGTGAGTACTAGACTGATATGCATAATATTAATAGAAAACGCCCAGATCGATACAGACAATCCTACTCTTGAAGGGGGAAAGGGGATTGTTAGTAATGTGGACTGAATACGAAAAATTCCTGTAATTTATCACGATGGGCTAACTGACCTGACCGCATACTCATCTTATCATCCTCCACGGTGCCCCGCCAGCATAAACCGTTAGCGCAGGCGGGTATATATATATATTTGTATCGTGAAAGGAATCGAACCCACGACTGGAGGTATATATAGTATATAGGGAAGTAGCTTCTGCTGTCTGTTCGCTTAGATCTTAAAAACTACGCAACGGATTTTAATGCAGTTTTTAGCCACAGATAGAGAGATTCATGAGGAAGGTTTATATGTATAATACATGTACACCCGTGTGAAGGCGAGGCAGGTAACTACTAAAAAATGAACATACATACTGTTGGCGCGGTTGTACTATATTTGGCCCAATATATTATTTGCTACTAAAAAATGAACATACATACTGTTGGCGCGGTTGTACTATATTTGGCCCAATATATTATTTTACTATAGCAACCCTGGAATGATGGTATTTCAGCGGGCCATAGACAATATATCAACCGTTACATATTCATATTCGAAATTCGCCAACGATCATTATACGCATTATCACACGCAATCACTGTAACCTATTTTCAAGTAATAAAAAACTAGCCAGGAATATCCGAGTTTGTTTGTACCAGCAAGATCCTCTTCTCACTAAAAGGCGTAAACACATACAAACATACATATATAGTGCTAGCTGAGCCCGCGATTTCACCCGCGTTAAATTTCAATTAAAAAATATAGCTTATGTTCATCAGAATCAGTTCAGTAGTTATTACTATGTATGTATGTATAAATAAACTTTCGCGTTTATAATCTTATTATTAAGATTAAGATAAGATATATCTACATCTATACATATAAATAAAATTGGAGTGTCTGTTTGTAATATTGAAATAACCGTTTTTTACTACATGCATATGAATATAAATACGGTACATACACCAAAATAACATTTTTACAATTTTTGTCTGTCTGTCTGTCTGTTTGTTCTGGCTAATCTCCGAAATGGCTGGACCGATGTTGACGGGACTTTTTTTGGCAGGTAGCTGATGTTCCATAACTTAGGCTACTTTTATTTTAGAGAAAATCTTTTATTTTACAAAAATAATGTTAAATTCCACGCGTACGAAGTCACGGGTACAGCTAGTCATATATACGTATATCTTACACATAGTTCTCCAAATTAATTTAAGTATAATTTTTAAGTTAATCCCTATTTCAAACGTTGTATCCCAAGGGTTGTCACCAACACAAAACTTGCCAAGTAAAACTTACTCTATTCACTAATAGAGTACACATAAACACTAAAATGATAAACACCCAAACTCAAGGGCTGTCACCGTCCGCGCCGCCACTAAAATAGTTGTGCAATTAATTCGCGCGGCGTCCGCACACTCATTACTTTAATGAGCGAGACGTGCCGGACTGCCAACCCTACATGTAAAGCTACGTTCACACAACACAAGTTGATATTGATAAAGTTTATCGTTAAGTTTGATAGCGTTACAATATACTTTACTACCCAACTTCAACCCCAAAAGTTGGTCGATACTGGTTGAATTTTGTTTTTAATTTAGATTTCTGACTTACTTGTCTTCAACCTTAATAGTTGTTCAATTCTTGCTCACATTAAAAAAAATATGTATTAATTTATGTTTCTGACTTACTCTCCGGTGATGTAAATATCAATAACAAGCCGAATTGACCGATAAGCTTGCACCTTGATAGCATTATAATAATATAGTAGTACATTACCCAACTTCAACCCTAAAAGTTGTTCAAATCTGGTTGAGACTAAAAAAAATTGGTTTCATTTATATTTCTGATTTACTCGCCGGTGATGTAAATAACAATAACGGCCCAGAATAAAAAAAAGTGACCATTCAAAAGTGTTTGTATTGAGTTTATTTTAATAAAGATTATTTCTATTTCTACTAACATTATGCCTCGGTGGTTTAGCAGACCACCTTACGTACTATGATCGCGAGTTCGATTCCTCGTTTGATACAAACATTTGTATTCATGAGCATGATTACTGAGTTTTGTATATGTATGTTATCTAAGTATTTATATCAGTTGTCTAGTACTTATAACACTCGCTCTACTTAGCTTACTTACACACAGTATATATATATATTATTAATAATGATACTGGACAAAACAACAGGACAGCCGTGAAAAGTCGGGTAAATAAGTATATACTTATTTACCCGACTTTTCACGGCTGATTGCGGCTGAACGTACATACGTTATCTCTCGAATTCTATAGAAATAAATCTTATATATAATATCCTCGTGTCACAATGTTGGTTACCATACTTCTCCGAAACGTCTTGACCGGTTTTTATGAAATTTTATATGCATATTCAGTAGGTCTAAAAATCGGCTACTATCTATTTTCACACTTCTAAGTTATTTATAACAACAACCCTATATATCAACCCCTATATTTTAATAGCGATATTGGTACTTAAGATTATGGCAAATCAACGTTAGCCGGGACTGCGAGTAATTCTATAAAATTCGAGATATTATCAAATACTATATAAATATTATGTTTTTAAACAAACTTTAAAATTATACTTTACACTCTGTTCATATAAGGTAAGTTAATATTGATATAATTAAGATTAAAGTATGTATAAATACAAAATGGTACAGACTTGTTTTGTTCATTAGATTTACGAACTAACAAATTAAAATATTATAACTACGCTAACAAATTTTGCTAAAATATCTATGAAATTACTTAATATCAACATCTTTCTTATCCCATTTATTTGTGGTAGGCATCATGGTTTTCTCTTTCATTCATCACTGTTCGCTATATAACATTACGCTACGACCAATAGAATCGAAGTATCAGTTAAAAATGTTGCAAAAACGGTGAAAATTATTCATATTTGAGAGCTTCCGTTGCGTGCGCTGCGCAAACGAAGTCGCGGGTACAGATATTGTATAGATAAGCGACCAGCAAGCAGTCCTCGCAAAGAGGCCGCAACAATATTATCACTTAGTTCTCACATGAACACTATGTTTCAGTTAAGTTACATATTTACAGTTACATATTTGACAGCCTCGGTGGTCTAGTGGTTTAGCACACCGCTTTACTAACCGATGGTCGTTGGTTCGATTCCTCGCACGGTACAAACATTTGTATTCATGAGTATGTCTGTTTGTATCGGTCTGGGTGTTTTCTATGTATAATATGTATTTATTTACAAAATAAAATGTATTCATGTATTTATATCAGTTGTCTAGTACCCATAACACAAGCTCTGCTTAGCTTGGGACTAGATGGCGCTGTGTGAATTGTCAAAAAAAAAAAAAAGTTAAAAGTTGCAACATGGCAGTATGTAAAAAAACAGAAAAAATCTGACTATGCAATAGGAACCAGTGTGAACAGAGCCTAACCTTGCTTCGCCTTGATTCTACTATAGTGTAATATAAGCCTAACACAAATTAAGGCCGCATGTATATTCATTAGAAGTCCTGCGTTTTAAAAACGGTCCAATAAACTAATTAGTTAGCAAAAATATAACTTAGACGCTAACGATTCGCAATAAGTTCAAGGTATTATATCTTTTAATAATATCTCAGTATAATTAACACAGCGCCATCTAGTCCCAAGCTAAGCGGAGGACTATACAACGACGGCCACCTATTACCATCGCACCGCTCGCCATCGACAGGGAATTCATTCCCACACGTTAGAACCTAAGTGGTCTCGGACAGTGCGGTTTCAGAGGAGCTTCCTCCCGCGTACACTTAGATTGTGGAATGAACTACCTGCCGAGGTTTTCTTACGAGACTACAGCATGGGGTTTTTTAAGAAGGGTATATTAAGGTTTCTTAAGGGTCGGCAACGCGTCGTGACACTCCTGGTGTTTCAGGCGTGCATAGGCTACGGTAACTATTTACCATCAGATGGGCCGTATGCTCGTTTGCCACCATAATAGTATAAAAAAAGCTTGTGTTATGGGTTTTTGTTAACTGATACAAATACATATATAATAATAATTATAATATACTAAACTCGAAATATTGTTAGTATGGACAGATGTTCGTTACTCTTTCAGGCAAAAACTACTGAATGGATTTTGATGAAACTTTACAGTAGTTAATAATCTCAGGACAATTCACACAGCGCCATCTAGACCCAAGTTAAGCTAGCTAAAGCTTGTGTTATGGGTATTAGATAACTGATACAAATACATATATATTTTTTTTTGTAAATACATACATATTATACATAGAAAACACCCAGACCGACACAAACAATCATACTCATGAATACAAATGTTTGTGCCGTGGGAGAAATCGAACTCGCGACCATGGATCGTAAAGCGGTGTGCTAGACCGCTAGACCACCGAGGTCGTCAAACTTTATAGTAGTTAATACATCAGAATAACAGTGTAAATACTAGAATAACAATATACATTTCATGCGGGTTTACCGCGGGTACAGCTAATGTATAATAAACATATAAAACACTCCTTATAAATAACTATACTCAGGGTTACAAATTTTTTACCATGCGAAGAATCGAACCCGCGACGCGAAGTAAGGCGACGTGCTATTAAACCAGCGAGTTTAATATAATTTGTTCATTCAATTTACAGGCATATACCCTATATCAAATGATGCCCAAATCGCATATATATATTAATTGAGGCTTCAAAAGTCACAGATTTCGGCCGATTAATCATAATATTAAAGCCCATTCACACCCTAGAGTATCGTGCGAACTATGATGAATGGACGACGTCTATTACACATTCATGTTTAAATATTATTTAGATCCTAAACCTAATGCGAGGGATATTTGATCAACCTGTATTTCTCCCGGGAATTTTATATAATAAATTTACGAAATAAACTATTTAAAATTAGGTGACTTTTGTGTTGTGTTTTAAAAAGGTTTTTTTTTAAACCCAAACGGGGTCAGCCGCCTAACAGTGCGTAAACTGTACAGTTATCATTTGTTTATTATAGTAAGAAGCACTAATTATGGTGACGACTTAGGTTTTGAAGCCAGCTACCGCAAGGGAAACCCCAAGTGACTTGTGACACCAGTGTAGGTTTAAAAGGCCTTAGAATCCATTAACACTCATCTTCACTACTTGCAGCTTCCCCCAGGCCCCACTAAGACCGGGATAAACCCATTTCTAATACGATTGACTTTAGTATTCAAAACACAACCGGCACGCTCTGCGCTCGTCGACTGAATGCCGTGGCTCACCCAACGAAAGAGGATTATTCAACTACCGACCTCCGTTTATAAACCAAAGTCAGTTTAGTAGGTCGGTCTATAAACACTAGATGGCGCTCTTTATAATATTTGTTTTATTTTTACATTGGGTACTTCATTAGTACTAAAAACAAACTACCTTCTTTTAATATGTTTTTAAAATATCGGATTTTTTCTACAATATTGATGTGAACTCTAACATTATTATCGACTAACTTTTGCCCGCGGCTTCGCTCGCGTTAAGAAGTATTATTATTATTAGGTATATAGTTTTTGCGGCTTTACACAGTTACAGTACTTTCATACAAACTTTCATCACCTATTTTATCCCCTTAGGGGTGGAATTTATTAAAATCCTTACGTCTTAACATCTACCTGCATGCCAAATTTCAGCCCGATCTGTCAAGTGGTTTGGGCTGTGCGTTGATAGATCACTATGTCAGTCAGTCACCTTTGAGTTATATATATTTAGATTTGCAAATGTATAGGCATACGAAGCCGCAGCATAAGTGTATGTAATAATGTGAATATGCCAACAAAACACACGTAATGGCGTTCTCCCTTTGATTGATGTTTTTTGTTGTAATAAGAAACAGATCTGTAACGGTTTGGATAATGTGTTTTGTGAACAGCCTCTTTGAGATGCGCTTTTGTTCCGTGGTAATCGTTTAAGGCGGTAACTGGATGGTTGCGATGCGATGCGATGCGATGCGATGCGATACGATGCGTTGCAGTGCGTTAAAGTCACAGATTTCGGCCTGAATTATTATGTATGTGCCATTTGGGTATCATTTGATATGGGATATATGCCTGTGATTTGAAGGAACAAATGAATCTAATATAACCCGCTGGTTTACCAGTTTAGCACACCGCCTTTCTTTTCGATGGTCTCGGATTCGATGCCTAGCCTGTGCTAGGCATCGAATGCAGGCATTTGTTTTCTAGTACAGTATGTTTGTATGATTGTGAGTGTTTTCTATGTTTGTTATGTATTTACTCACAAAAAAATTAAGTAATTATATCTGTGAAAGTGTAACACACGCGTAATGGCGTTCTTCCCTTGATTGATTCTTTTTGTTGTGGTGATCTGTAACGGCCAAACCGTTACAGATCTGTCTGTAATGTGTTTTTGGATGGTTGCGGTGCGATGCGATACGATGCGTTGCAGTGCGTTCAAAAGTCACAGATTTTGGCGTAAATTAATATATATAATATTCATAAATAAAGAACCCAAAAAAATCCTATCTCATACCAAACATATATGTATATAACTGAGTACTTAATAAAATAATTATATATGCATGATATACAAAGCAACCAGATCAAAACATCAAATCAAAACACGGTGTAACTGCTCATTATCTTCTACTTCTTCCTTATCCCATTTATTTGTGTATAACTACTAACTAATACAAATATTTGTACCGTGCGATCGAAGCCGCGACCATCGGAAGTGCTAAACCGCTGCACCACCGAGGTTCCACGTATTCGACGTACAAAAATCACAGTGGCATTATCCAATAAATAGCATTTACGATATCTGTTCCACGTCACGTGGTATTCCCATCACGTCCGCGGACAATCAGCATTCACACGACACTGCTATTCGATAACATGTGTTTGTAATTTGCTCTTTCTACTAAGGTTTATGTGAGGGAAAGGACCGGAGGGCGACATTAGTATAGCTTACTATATCTCTATTGACGGTCTACCACAGTACGGTGTAGCACAACGCCTTAGTTCCGATGGTCGGTTAGATTCCTGGCACGGCAAAAATGTTTGTATTCATGAATATGATTGTTTGTATCTGTCTGGGTGTTTTCTATGTATAATATGTATGTATTTACGTACGTAGTTATCTAGTACTCATAACAAAAGCTTTAGCTAGCTTTACTTGGGACTACATGGCGCTGTGTGAATTAACTTGAGATTATTATTATTATCTATATCTGATGACTACATTATTGCGTATTCGTCAGGTAGTGGTTTGGGCTGTGCGTTGATAGATCACTATGTCAGTCAGTCACCTTTGAGTTATATGTATTTAAATATCAGTTGTCTAGTACCCATAACACAAGCTTGCTTAGTTTGGGACTAGATGGCACTGTGAGAACTGTCCTGAGATATTATTATTATTATTATTTGCTGATAACACAATTTTCTGAGGGGAAGGAGATTGTTAGTAATATGGACTAATAACCCCTTTGCTAATAGCAATGGAGACAGGTCCACCCCCATGTGGTTCACTCTCGAATCCATCGTGATATTATTCATGGTAAATTTACCACAACGGGCCAACTGACTGTACAATATTTATTATTGTACAGTCTTCCT
This sequence comes from Achroia grisella, assembly GCF_030625045.1. Lineage (NCBI taxonomy): Eukaryota > Metazoa > Arthropoda > Insecta > Lepidoptera > Pyralidae > Achroia > Achroia grisella. The sequence goes on along the minus strand of NW_026712578.1, from coordinate 288,941 downwards.
TTGATGATATATATGTAATATATTATACAATAAAATAAATCAAAATCAAAAATAATTAATCATGTAGGACATTTTTATGAACGTAAATTTTTCTATATTAATATTTTTTCCCTACAGTCCACAGTTAAATATAGAGATTCAATTGAGAAGAACTGGCAAGAAACTCAATAGATTTTTTTAATAGCCAGTTATTTTACTTTGTGTATTTATGTAGGTGTCTATGTCTAACATTAAATGAAAATTCCGTGCATGAACTACTATTGCCATGCACGTTTATCATTCAAGTAATCGTTTAGTGTGTAATAAGTTTCCTCAGTAAACTATATTATATTTTTTATATATTTTAGAATATATATATTACATATATATATTAAATGAATACTTAGAAATGTAGTATGTAATTTAACCAACGAGTTATACAAGGTTAATTAGAAATTATCTCGTTTGTAAATAATTGTATTAAACTAAGATTAAACTAAATTTGTTTGTTAAGATTATGATCGTAGATTATTGTCTGCCCTTGTTTCGAGAGTAGTTTCATATTTCTACTCCATACTAATAAGACAGCGTAAGATTTTCTGTCTGTCTATTATATTTTTACTAAACGGCGGAACGTTTCTTAATGAAATTTGATGTAAAGATAGATAAATCACTTGAATAGACATAGATTATATCTAATCTAAAAAACAGACGTATTTAAGGGTAAGAACTGTCTGAAAGTATTGTTTGCTTGTTTGGATAGGTTATCTCTGAAACTGCCACTTGAATTCGAAAAACTTTTTATATTATTCTGTCTGTAATTATACTATAACTCTGAAATATACTATAATTTTTTTTACTTGTGTTATGGGTACTAGACAAGATGGCGTTGTGTGAATTGTCCTGAGATATTATTATTATTATTATTAAAAGTTTAAAAATGAATAAATAGGTTTTCGTATATAGATAAATAATTTATTTCTCTATTCAGATGAAACCGCGACGTACAGTTAGTCTGATATTTCGTCTTCAAATTTGTGAACGCAAGTTTACACGAATACAACTTTCTGATTAATTCAAGTTATATTCGAGACTCACTAAATGTATTTGGAATATTCGAGCGACAGCGCCGCAGATTATTCTGTGTTATGATTAAAGAGCATATATTTGAAACTATGTGTGCCCGCGACTTCGTGTGCGTGTTATAGTGAAATCGACCAAATAAAGAAAAACTATGAATATCATATTCATAATCAACAGCCTAAAAATGTGTGTCAAGCTACTAGTTTTAAATATTATGATATTTCCATACAAACTTTCATGTCCCCTTTCAACCCCTTACAACCCTTTTTCGCATTAAAAGGTAGCCTATGTCCTTTCTCAGGGTCTAAACTATTTGTGTACCAAATGTAATTTAAATCAGTTCTGTAGTTTCAGCGGAAACTGAGACAGACAGTTACTTTCGCATTTATAATATTAATCAGCATTAGAAACGTAATAGTGTCATGTATTATGTTAATAATATGACATTGGTGATAATTCAATATTGATTAAAATAGAATAAGAATAAAATTCTTTATTAAAATATAAGCACTTTTCAATCACACGTAGTTTTTTAATCTACTGCTTATTTGGAAAGCGACTCATCACAAAAGGAACGAGCGAGAAACTTGTGTGTTGCTCTTTTGTTAATATATTAATGTAATTTTACATTTTCAAAATGAAATGTATGAATATAAACTACCAAGTTGTACTAATTCATTGGAATCAAAATATTAAATACACAATCAACTAATTAAGTAATTAAATAAGATTAAATCAGTCATAGTGATTGGAGCAAACCAATCCCTACAAGCAAGGCCTCGCCTACTTCCAGCATCAAGCAGCTTGATATATAAGCTATCAGTTGAAGGGTGACATAAGATAATGAAATTACACAGCACGAAAGCATACCATCAAATTCAAATTCAAATTCAAAAATCATTTATTCATGTAGGACATTTTAGCCGCTTATGAACGTCAAGTTTTTACATTATATATTTTTTCCCCTACCGTCCAGTTCGTATATAGATCCAATTGAGAAGAACTGACAAGAAACTCAATTGAATTACTTTTTTTTTTATACAGTTTATTTACTGATACTACTACTAATACATAGGTATTTATATAGGTGTCTATGTCTAAGATTAAATGAAAAATTCCTAGTCCTGTGGAATGTTACAATCTAATATTTATGAAAAACAATATTCCAAATTATCTCGTCTTTTACAGATCCACCCTCGGCCCCTATGATCACTGGCTACATCCCCGGGACAACCCTTGCTGCTGGTACTGTACAGAAACTATCCTGCATATCAAGTGGCGGAAACCCCCTGGCGACGCTCACGTGGTTTAAAAATGATAAAAAGGTAAGTGAAATTATCAAGTCATAAACGAAATATTTCCTTTCGAAAGTACACTCTATCTTGAGGAGATAAAAACCATCGCTCCTAAGAATATCCTCCTAACAATTCTTGTCTTGTCCCTAGGCAGCGAACTCTGAAAAAGGGCGAGCACAATAGATCTATGTAGGTCGCAGTGCTACAGGTCCAAGCACCTAACAATATATCTGATGACAACATCTGTTTTTTTAATAGAGAATTGCAATAATTCATTTATTTATTCATCTGAGTCGTGGAGACAATTTATGTTAATTGGAAAGTTAAGTAACACTACAAATATTTCCAACAGATTCATGCAGTGACTAAAACTACGGACAAATCCGTGTCGAGTGAGATATCTATATTCACAAACGTCACAGACAACCAAGCTCAATATCGATGTGAAGCTACAAACAGCGCCACAGAAATACCCTTGTTCGAGACTGTCACGTTAAATGTACATTGTAAGTATAAAAACTAAGCTCATTTTATATTTCACTAGCTGTCCCGGCAAACGTTGTTTTGCCTTAAAATAAAAAAAAAATTTAGGGGTGGACTACCCCTAACATTTAGGGAGATGAAAAATTTCATGAGAATCGGTCGAGCCGTTTCGGAGGAGTATGGGAACGAAAACTGTGACACGAGAATTTTATATATAAGATAACCTAAACTTACCGATAAGTAAGCCTATTACATCCTCCGCTATAGAGATGCCCTTGTTCAAGACCTTGTTGCCTTAAATGTACATTGTAAGTATAAAAACTAAGCTCATTATATAGCTATATATATATAAGCCCTTATATTTCATACCTTAAGTTACTGATAAGCTAGCTCACACTCCGATACACACGTTAATTGTAAGTTCCACTACTGAAATACTTCCATTTCCATTCCATACGTTACACAGAGATGATCAAAAAGTACATTGGGTAATATTTATATTAATTACTAAGCATAAAATACAAAATTCTTTATTCAGGTAACACAATTTTTTAATATATGTATGTATCTACATATATATTAGCTTACTAATATCAATATTCAGATTATATAAATATTTAAAGTAACCATTCAGTTGTTGAAACCTCCTTTGCAGCATAAGAAATTTACTGCTCGGCATAAGCAATGTATAAATAAATATAAATTGCCAAGTAACTTCAATAACGAAAATAAATAACATTTAAGTAGTACAAATAATCTGTACGTAATTTAAAATTTTCGCTATGAACATAAATATATAAAGTTCCGAAGCAAGCCTAATCTCTTTTAAAAGTTCCATAAATTTTGAGCTTACTAACTAGTTTGAAGCAGCGTGTATTTAAGTAACGTATAATAAACTACAGCCACGTGCCATTACATAGTTGGCACTTTTGTACTTTGTCACATTAAACATTTATGTTAATTAATCTAATTTTAGTATTTGGAGATGCTAAAAATGTTACTTTGACAAAGCACCTTTATAAAACAATATGCTTTAACGATACACGTACCTTAATTACATTAATTAAATTGAACCTTCTCCATTGTTATACAAGTATCTTGCTACATCCATCTAGCTACAGCTCATGACGAGATGTATGTACATAGATGTCGCATATTCTAAAATAGAATGGCAATTTTTTAAATGCAAATTAACTTAATTTTGAAACTTTAAATAATTTTCTTTAATTCTATAATCCATTTAGAATGTAAATTCAGTTAAGAATTGGATTGCTGTTTCTTATAAAAAAGGTAGAAATTTTTCATTATTTCGATTTTGTGTGAATATAATTACAAAATGAAGTAAATATGATATTTGAGAGCATCCTTTGAACACACATGTATTTTAACATAGTAACTCCCACGTTATGAACACCAAAGACTTTTTGATAAAGACAAAGATATTGAATCTGGTCGACATGAAAAACTATTAGTTGACGGTAATGGAAAAGAGGTATAACATATTTAATACTAGAGAAATCACTAATGAAGGTAAAACAAACGACATGTTCACAAACAACAGCTAATTCGTTTACCCACTCCATATATAGTTATAAGATTATAATAGATAAACGATTTACTGATGCCTACAACAAAAATGACATAATAACAAACAAAAAACACATAACAACAAAAAAAGGATCCAAATCTGAGATAACAAATAAGAGTGATAAAACTACTAATGAATTTCTTTCTAAAACAGTTGCTCCTGAAGCTGTGAAGGTTAGAGCTGAACCTGAAGAGTTGAAGCCAGGAAACGAAGCAACCTTATACTGTGATGCTGCGTCCAGTAACCCACCAGCAACCTTGACTTGGTGGCGAGATGGAATACCTGTTCAAGGTGAGTACGACGACTTTATAAAGATGCTAAAGAAACCGTAGCCGACTTTACAGGTTCCATAAACAAAAATTGTGATAAGAGCAGAGAGTACTTAAAACCCGCAGAAGAACTTGTGGGGCGCCTGAAGTACAAATCCTGCCTAATAGAGCAAATTCTCCTTTAGTCTAAGGACTATAACTATAAGGGTCTAAAACTTCAGCCCATCATAACGTCGATTCTCGTTGGAATGGGACAGAGAATTGATCGGAGAGACAACGTCTATGCTCCAAGTACTCAAAATAATAAAAATGCTTATTTTTTAATATATATGTTTATAAAAACAGGTCTTCCAATGCAACTGAAGAAAGGTCTACATGGTGGAACAGTATCGACGATAGAATTAAAACTGAACATCACAAAAGATTTAAACGGAGCAGTGTACACATGCCAAGCAATGAACGAGGTGTTGCAGAGAAGTGTTCATGATGCACTGGCGTTAAAAGTATTATGTGAGTAAATATTATGTCTATATAAAATATAATAATAAAGGGATGGATGTAAAGGTAGGGGACGCCCTAAGAAAAGATGGATGGATTGTGTGAAAGATGATATGAATAAAAGAAGAGTATGTTTAGATATGACGACCGATAGAGAGCAGTGGAAGAGAATGACATACTGCGCCGACCCCAAATAATGGGATAAAGGCAAGGCAATGAAAAATAATAATAAAAACCCTGGAAGATCCAACGTCATCGAGTCCCAAACTAAGTAGATACGTTATAAACACACCAATAAATTATTTTTCATTTATCTATATTAATAATGTGGACTAAACATTACGTTATCACGTGACGCCCGTGATAATACTCATACGTTAGCATTCCGAAGAAAGCAGTCATGCCTCTTATCCTGCAGTTTTTTTTTTGTAACTATTACATATTTTTTTTATATTATGACTCGCCAAACTGCATAACAGTTTCTTGGCAAGATATAGCTGAAGAATTAAATATACATATATCCAGATATTTAATCAAATTAAAGTCTTTTTTTTTTAATATTTTTTTATTCATCTGAAAATATCCATGTAAAACTAATTTCTTATTTTCAGATGCGCCAATATTTGATGAAACTACACCTGACACAACAGTGGGAGTTGAGAATGAGCCTCTTATTATAGTGTTGAGAGCAGATGGAAACCCCGGCAGCATCACATACACTTGGACCAAGGATGGACTGCCTATTGCTCAGTCATCATACACTACAAGTAAGTATTAGTAATAATATCCTAACAATTATAGTCCATATTTTATCGAATTACCCACACGATGTAGCTTGGAAGACTTCCAAGATATGTATATTCAATGCTTGATGATGTCGTTCATAGACGAAACACGTGTCGCAATATGTGTGTAGACTCAATAACGGTCGGAATTTGATCACCACTAGAGAAGGTCGTAACGGTAGTCAAGTTTCCACACCGAATATTTGTGATCTCAGACATGCTAATTTTAGCGGAAGTTAACAGAATAATATAAATCTATTAAGTAGTAATTATAGTCTAGTTGAAACCCGTTACGCTGCCTGCAATATAGCCTATGTTATTGATTAATAACGTATATATTTGTAGGTAAAAAGATTTTATAAATCGGTTCAGTATTTGTTAAATTATCGTTATCGTTTAGAAACGTACAGATAATAAAATGTTTTTTCGTTTTTTATAATACTAGCTACTACGTGAAATATAGCCTGTCCTATTCTGATGTATAAACTATATTACTGTAAAGTTTCATCAAAATCCGTTCAGTAGTTTTTGCGTGAAAGAGTAACAAACATCCATCAATACTCACAAACTTTCGCGTTTGTAAGATTATAAATTACAAACCCGATCAAAGACAATATAATATTTTCAGTAACAACTTTACCTGACCATTGATTCCGAATAGAAGAAATGTTTGTAAAAAAAATATAGTTTGTATTAAAATAAGTACAATAAATTGTGTAATAAATCATAATGTTCGTAATAACAGATATCCTAAATGACTTTATAACTTTGAATCAGCCAAATTTTGATAATATCCGTTAGTAATAAATAGTTTAATAACTGTTAAAAATATCACTTTTATCAAATTAATACTCACAAACTTCGTTCAGTTATTAAGTACCTATATTTCATTTTTCTTCAAATTTATTTACTCTATAATAGCGGAACCGTAAAGTATTTTCTTCCCTGATAAATTATATTAAGGAGCGCGCCCATAAAGAGATTTATAAACAAACTTACAAACGTTAATCAATTTTATTGATCAATTAAATTGTGACGGCATAAAAGTATAATCGATTTATGTTTTGTTCAAATTTACAACAACAGTTTATTTTGTGCTATTTATGTAATGTTACAAAATATTGGTACTATATACCCGCTCTGGCTTCGCGTGGGTGTACATGTATTATACATGTAAACCTTCCTCTTGAATCACTGAATCTATTGCTTAAGACTACTTTAAAATCCGTTGCGTAGTTTAAAAGATATATCCGAATAGACAGCGGAAACGATTTCATTTTGTACTATATAAAGTTTAATTTTTGCAAAAAAAAAACATTTTTTAATTTACTACATGTAGTTTTGCAGTATAAATACTTTATTGTTAATGAGTCAAATAAAATCAACAGTCAGAAATAAATACTAGAGAAACATTTATCAACATTTTTAAATTCTAATGAAAGTCAATTAAGCACAGTTTAGTTTTATTTACCTGTTCCAAAAAGCAAAACAAAAAAAATATGAACGTAAAATTATTTTGTACTATATTTTTTCCTACCGTCCAGTATCTTTAAGTTAAGCAAAAACAATGTTCTCTTTACAATCAAAATAATGTAAAAAAAACTAACAAAAGTCGGACAAGCCGGACACGCAATAAAAAGTCTAACTATGTCCGGCTTTATCCGGACACTTGGCAACACTATTAATAAGTCATATCATCCATATATGTATAAAACTCAGTCCAACAACGATAAATCACGACGATTCGAAAAAATCGCATTCCCAGTCACATTTCTTTATTAGATTTCCAATGAAACAATACCTTCAGGCAAGATCGATAAAAGCTATTACAGAAATAGATGAGTGCTCACTGAATAATGTATTGATTTGATGAAAGTCTTAAACAAAATCGAATATTATTAAACACATTTGTGTTGAGAATTCAGCTGAGAGTGCCCTTTTGTCTGTTAGTAATATTCGGATGTCTGGTAATAGTTTATGAGATCGGATTGACAAACAAGCTGACGATCTACCTTAGGGAAAATTATAACACGAACACAGCTTATAAAACAACTTACTGCTATTGCAAACAGAAGAGTTTTTGAAAATTGTTCGTATATTCATTATTGCACTTAGAAAATACAGTATTGTAATAGTATAGAAATATTATGAACAAATGAGGACTTTGCTACAACATTTTTCGTCCAGTCAACACAAAACATTTTTTATTTAGATAATAATCAGAGCAAGTAACAAATACAATATCAAAAAACACTAATCATAAATTGTAAAATCCAAAACATACAATCTCATAAACTATTACCAGACATCCGAATATTACCAACAGACAAAAGGGCACTCTCAGCTGAATTCTCAACACAAATGTGATTAATAATATTCGATTTTGTTTAAGACTTTCATCAAATCAATACATTATTCAGTAACGATTGACAAACAAGCTGACAATCCACCTGATGGAAAATTATAACACCACACCTTATAAAACAATCTGTTTGACGCCAATAAAATACTATTATAACAAACAGGAGAGTTTTTGAAAACTTATGGATGTTTATATATTCATTATTGCACTTAGAAAATACAATAATATTATAAATTAGAAATAATATGAACATACAAGGACTTATTGCTAGAATATATTTAATTCAGTCAACCCAGAACATATATGGAATACATAATAATCAGAGCAAGAAATAAATACAATATCAAAAAATAGTATTTGTAAATTGTATAATCTAAAACATACTAAAACTATTGAAAGTTAAGTGAATATTAAAAGGTAATACATAAACACCAAAATAAATAAAATAAAACAGCATAGCTAAAAATAAAATAAAATAGGTTCACAATTTTCCTTACACAATTTTATTTTATTTTGTTAAAATTTAATCTTTGTAACAAAATTGATTAAATTTTAACAAAATAAAATAATATTTTAATTAATATTAAATCCTAACTACAGTATCAGTAATAGTCATCCATACGTAGCCTGTAGACATACTGGTTATGTAGAAAAATTTGCTTCATATTTATATATCTTTTTTTTGACATTTCTCATTTATATTAGTGCACCGCCAACAATGTTTCTCTGCACAACTCATGGTTGCCTGGTAGATAACGCCACATGGTGTTACGTCCACCAATTGTTATTGTGCATTAAAGTTAAATAAATAAATATAACAGAAATATTCTATCATACTAATGTAATGAATAATGTTTGTTATTCTTTCACGCAAAAACTACTGGACCGAATCGAATGAAACTTAACACACTTAATACACACAACATATCTTACATTGGATTGATTAATATGAAACTTTCTTCTTCTTCTTCAAATACATTTAATTTAAGCACTTTTGAATAGTCATAATTTTTTTTTAATCTACTACTCATTCGGAAAGCTGTCTCATCATAAGAAGAACGAGCAAGAAACTTGTGTGTTGCTCTTTTAAATAATCCTCATAAGTTCACATTTTTCAAGTCGAAACGCGTGAATACAAACTACCAACCAGCACTAATTTATTAAGATCAAATATAAATACACAATAAGACTGAATCAGTCCTAGTGATTAGAGTCCTACAAGCAGCACTCGTTCACGAGTATGACGTATAGTCATCCATCACTGTGATGACTATCACCAGCAATCACTATTAACTAGTTAGATGGATTGTCATATGGGATATCTTTCTCAATTAACTGTGTTATACCTAGCTTACATTTTTTTTAACAGGTGAGAGAATAGTCTCTGAAGGCAGTATGCTGAACATCACAAGATTGTCAAGACATGATGCAGGAGTTTACATTTGTGAAGCAGTTAACTCGCAGGGTGCAGCCGTCGCTAACATTTCAGTATCCGTTCATTGTAAGTATTTACTAGTTAATTCTATGAAATTGAATCAATCATCAAATTCAAATTCAAATTCAAATTCAAATTCAAAAATCATATATTCATGTAGGACATTTTAGCCGCTTATGAACGACAAATTTTTACATTATAATTTTGTTTTTTCCCTACCGTCCAGTTCGGTATATAGATCCAATTGAGAAGAACTGGCAAGAAACTCAATTGAATTACTTTTTTTTTAAAGCTAGTTTATTTACAATGTATTTTTATATAGGTGTCTATGTCTAACATTAAATGGAAATTCAGTCCAACATATCCTTCAATTCCATCATATCTATATGCCGAAGAACTTTATTATGAAATACTAGATTTAACTTGCTATTCCTAAGTATTGTTTAGAAAAGTCAGTGGGTTTTTTTTATGGGAATAGGTATAAAAATTTACAATAAGATACCAAAGGATATACTGGAATTACTCTTAAATAAATTCAAAACATCTGTTAAATCATATTTACTCAGCAAGGCCTATTACTCACTAAACGATTACTCGAATGACGAGCGTACATGACAATAGTTGTACATGCACGGGATTTTCATTTAATGTTAGACATAGACACCTATATAAATATACATTGTAAATAAACTGGCTTTTAAAAAAAAAAAGTAATTCAATTGAGTTTCTTGCCAGTTCTTCTCAATTGGATCTATATACCGAACTGGACGGTAGGGAAAAAAATTATAATGTAAACACTTGACGTTCATAAGCGACTAAAATGTCCTACATGAATAAATGATTTTTGATTTTGAATTTGAACACTTGTTTTATACTGCATACTTATATAAAAATTAATTAACCATTTTAATGTTAGATATAGGCACCTTTGTAAATAAGCATTGTAAATATACTCATATGAAGAAAAAGAAATTCAATTAACTTTCTTGCCAGTTCTTCTGAATTGAATCTGTATACTGAACTGGACGGTAGTACATAAGCGTCCAAAATTTCCTACATGAATGATTTTTTAATTTGTATTTGAAATTAATTCAAATTTGAATTTATTGCAATAAACTTAATATCAGCACTTTTGAATAGTCATATTTTTGGTTCTACCATTCATTCGGAATGCAGATTCATCGCAAAAAAAATGAGCAAGAAACTTGAGTTTTGCTATTTAAATTGTTCCAAGGATCCTAGACCAAACTTCCCTCTTTATTCGTTTAGGTTTAACTAGATATATAGAAAAACTAGACAACTTACTATTTGGACCTCTCAATTACGTGCAGATACCAATTGTAATCGCAATTCTGCCATCCGTTAGTCATTTTCTCTCGACCATTGGTTGTGGTGAACGTAATAATTGAACTGACCACACTTAGCACTCACTTTAAATGGCGACCCCACCGCAGTCACTCAATTTATAATTGACTAGCTGTGCCCGCGACTTCGTCCGCGTGGAATATACGACGATTAAGGAATTTACATTTCATTCCCTATTTTATTTTACCACCTTAAGGGCAAAATTTATATCAAGTACTTTATACTTGCTACTTGCACCGGTTTCACATGGGTGTATATGTATTATATATATAAACCTTCCTCTTGAATCACTCTATCTATATAAAAAACCTTCAAAACCATTTAAAGATTTAAGCACATTTAGACGGACAGACAGCGACAGCGACTTTGTTTTATACTATGTAATGATGATGATGGTACTCAGGTAACATATTACTATTATGACTTGATACTGTAGTTTTCACTAATTTAGGATATTTTTATAGATAGTTTCTATTCATACAAATTCTTAAATATGTAAAGTCAATACTTGTTTAAAAGCCCAAAGGTCCCAATTTTGCTCATTTTTCTAATGCTGAATCTGCATTTTTAATGGGAACTTGAATAAAAAATTTAGTAAAAGTGCTTATATTTATTTGAATAAAGATTATTTCTATTTGAGATATCGTATTAACATCGCAGAGAGTATAGTTATAGTTCATCTTTTGTTGGTTGTGGTATTTAAACCTAAAATGTTGTAGGTTCGGTTACCCGACACCAAAAAACTTGTCTCTCAATTTATATTTCGACAGTTAATGTTCCTGAATACCCCATCTGGGAAAACATAGTGATTCAGTGTTGCGAAAAATTGCTTTCACGTTATATATCTGTTTTTGCTTTTATTACTTTTATTGTATATTTGTGAGCAGTTTTATTTATAGATCTACCTGCATGCCAAATTTCAGCCCGATCCGTCCAGTGGTTTGGGCTGTGCGTTGATAGATCACTATGTTTTTTTTCGGACTACTCTAATGCTGTTGGCCGTAGCTGGCCTTTACAGCTTCACCGGACGTTATGGGGCGAGTGCAGATGGCACTCCAAACCAAGGAAGGACTTATGGAGCGGCTGAAGGTCAACTCCTGCCCGACGGCTACGACTTTAGTCTGAGGGCACCACTAGGGGTTCGAACCTCGGCTCAGGCCGTCGTAATTTCGATCCCCGTTTGAATTGGACGGGGGATCGATCGGAGGGGATCGCTATGTCAGTCACCTTTGAGTTATATATATTTAGATATTGATGAATTTATTCATAATATAATAACAGTTCGGTGCCCTTTATGAAAGATAGACCTCTGTAGAAAATATTATAAGTTTATTAATAAAACTTCATTCGTGTTTCGCAGAATATAAAAGTTTTATATTAGTATAGTGGCCTTAATATAATTTAGTATAAATAGAGTAATAAATAAGAAGTATGAAATAATTAAATTGAAGACAAACACAATAATAAATCTAGTAGAAATGCCAATAATGTACAAATTCTTTATTGACTGTTATCTGCCTGGACGTATCTGTCTCGCCTATTTCAGCCTCCAAGCAGATTTCTCTTCAAATTGTTTTTCTGTTTAAAGTTTGAAATATTATAGTGAAATTATTAGATAATAATTACTGAGAGCTTAGTTCTAATAAAAGTCGATGAAGGCTAGTTTTGGAATATGTACAATCGGTAGTATTCTACGGTTACATTATCCACATTAAAAGCTAGTATTCAATCTAGTAACAGACGTAACAGAATCAATTTTTGTTATCCCATATTCATGTAAAGTAAATAGCATAAGATTTCGCTTTAAGGAGTTTTGCCTTCCCAGGTACAAAAATATGTTTCTTTTGTCCAAAAGTTCTGGACGGGACGGGAAATAATTAATTTAATTCTGTTACAGAACCTAATATGGTACTTTTAAAAATTTCTCCAAATCTTGTCCCTAAAGGTCTTATACAGCGAACTCTAAATAAAAAGAAAGCACAAGTAGATCTCTGCAGGTCGCAGTGCTACATGTCTAAAGTACCGAGGAATAGCCAAAAACCCATAATTAAAAAAAACTATTCAAATCTTGTGGCAAATAATAATTTAATAGAATTAAAATAATAGAATTAAATTCCAAATATATAAAAATAATTACAATTATTAAGAATCAAAATGAGCTCAATACTAACTTATAGGAACCTACACTTATTTTCATGACCACATCTGATGTGGAAAGTTCATCTACTATTAAGCCACTACTTTTTGCACTCCTAACGAGTTCCCCAATCACAAATGAGCCATTATCTTGATGACTAGTGATTTGTAAAATACTTTTGTTTTAGATTCAGCCAGTATAAAGTTTGTTGGTCAAACTGCTATAGTGAATCCAAATGAAGATGTAACATTATCGTGCGCAGCTACAGGTGAGTGGCATAGTCATTTTTATCATCTAATAACCGAGATAATCTTTGTAGAATAGAATATTGTCGCAATATGAGTGAAGATTCAATAACGGTCGGAATTTGATCGCCATTAGAGAAGGTCGTAACGGTAGTAAAGTTTCCACACCGAATATTTGTGGTCTCACACATGCTAAATATAGCGAAATTAAACAAAATAATAGTAGTGAAATGATCAAGTAGTGAAATTGACTTCCACAAAATAACACATAATTCGATTAAATAGAATAGGATTTTTGACACAACAATAATGTCATAAAAATACAAACAAAAATTTGCACACATTATAAAACAGACAACAAATTCGTCTGTGTAGGTACCTCTATCTCACGTAAATCAACCGCTAAGAAGCTTGCTATCTTGTATTGCGATATTGCGACTGCTTTGTTAGCTGTGTTTTGGATATATGCCAGTGAAATTACAGGATACAGAGGCATTTTAGTTCTCCGGTATCACAGGCATCACATGATAACGTGATGTCGTAGTGCTGTATAAGTATATAGGTGACGATTATCACTTTCCAACAAATTGGGCTATTATTACATATTTCTTCTTTTAAGTGACCTTACCAATGATTTAATACAAGAATTGTTCTACTTGTATAACATGAAGATTAACAAATTTATCTTATTTAATAAAAAGTAGCAATTATTAATTATGGTAATATTTCAGGCAATCCACTAACAGCAGATCACTTCAAATGGGAAAGGAATGGGCATATTTTCGATAATAAAGTTGTAACTTTTGACGCTAAAAATTTTACAAGTCACCTTCAAGTGTTGAAAGCAACAAGAAACGACGTGGGAGATTACAAGTGTATTGTTGATAATGGTATAGGAGAGAAGGCGAGTCAAGATGTCATGCTAGTAGTTAAATTCAAGCCTGAAATGGACTCATCACCCAGTCTCGTGAAATCTGCGTCCAATGTTGGACAAGTGGGAAGGTTAACATGCAAGTAAGTGTATCAGTAATTTTATTCTTTAGTTGAATTGTCCTTTTGATCTGATATAAATAATTAGATATTTTTTAATAACAATATCTCAGGATAATTCATACGGCACTATCTAGTCACAATCTAAGCAAAGCTTGTGTTATAGGTAGTAGACAACTGATACAAATACACAGATATAATATACATAGAAAACATCCAGTCCGATACCGATAATATAACTGTGTGTTTGTACCATTCGAGGAATCATACCTACGACTATTAGGCATTTGTTAAACCTCTAGAACATCGAGGCCAGGCAAGGCACTAGAGGCTACGTGAATTGTCCAGGCATATTATTTTTTTACAAAAGGTTATTGTACTGGATGCTAACAAGCAAGAATTTTTATTCTATTTTCTTTTTTTATTGAACTAAAGTTGTCTCATAGAATCTAAAGTCAATTAAATAATCAAATGCTTTATTTTCTACTTTCGCTTGTACACTGGCAAATATTGACATGTTATTCTTTTTAGATGTAAAGCAGCTCCTGCGCCTAACTTTACGTGGTCCAAAAACGGCGCTAAACTACCAGTGAACACATCGACCAAATATTTCGCTGAATTTCATAAAATTGACGCAGTAACGTACACCTCTGTATTGCTTGTAAATGATGTTACAACATCTGACTATGGGTCTTTCGAGTGTGGAGCCAGAAACGATTTGGGATTCAGCACTACTTCTGTGAAATTGGATATCACTAGTGCTCCAGGTGAGAATATAGATTCTTAAATTTCTTTTACTACTTATTCACTCTTATCAATATTTATATTTATATCTATATCTAATATTATTTTGATATTTTTACAGATCAAGTAATATCAATGACTGTTACCAACATAACTCACAACTCAGTGACAGTGGAATGGGTGCCAGCTTTCGATGGAGGTCTACCTTCTTGGTACAGGATAAGATACAGGTAACTATATTTTAACTATTATCACTTCAGTAGATCAACTTTTTAGAGCAGGCTCTAACCAAATCAGGTCTCAAATACCATACCAAATCGGATACCAAAATCCGCTCTACTCGTGTATAGTTGTATTACAAATAGATAATTATTCCATTTTAATAAGTTGTATTATTTTAAAAAAATTGTTCTGATATACTTTAGCAAGAATAACTAATGTTTTTAAATATTTTGCAGTAGTAATGACAAATATATTTTAAAAAAATATTTGTTTAGACAATTGTCCAACCCCAAAATTATTGAGTTAAAAATCCTGACATTTGTTCAACCAAAAACCAAGTCAGTTTGGAACCTACAATTCAAAACAGAAATTTTAAGGGATTTTTAGGTGGACTAACTGACCTGACCTCACGTTCATCATATCATCTTCCACTGATGCCCCGCCAGCTTAAACCGTTAGATCAGGCGGGTGCGCCATTCCATTATCATCCATAAAAAAGTCACTTCTCATGTCAATTTCATTATACATCCATTCAGATCGCCATAACAAATAGATAGTCAGGCATTTTTCGTATTTACATATTTTAGATAATAAATTATCATATTTTAAACTTCGATCTTTTTAATTTTCATCTGTCTGAAATTTATAAAATAAAACTCGTAAAAATTATGAGCCAAGTGTTAAATCACTTAAAATATGCATCTAACGTAAAAACTTTACTATAAACCTCACAAGTCTCTGCCAATCTAATTTAAACCTTAATAGTTTGCGCAGAGTTGTGAAAATAGAAAAACTTGGTTTGCACTTTGTCATTTATCATCGTTTACGGTTCGCTTGTTCAATTAACTATATCTCAGTATTAGAGAATAATTTTCAAATCATTTGAACTTTACAATCTTCACACGAGATCTGTTAAAGAAGTTTGCAGACAGAAATGGCAAATCCTACGGACACCTCTCTTTCCCCCTCTCCGTTCTGACATTTCTTGATTAATTTACATTTATTTTATTATATTATTGAGGTATTAGGTTGTTAGCTTCAAATAGGTCCAGCGGTTTATCACACTTTTTTACTGATGTCGTGAGTTCGATTTCTCGCATGGGACAAACATTTGTTTTTATAATAATGATTGTTTGTATCGGTCTGGGCGTTTTTTTTTAGTATTTATAAGAAAAATGTATCTATCAGTTGTCTAGTACCCAAAACCCAAGCTTTGCTTAGCCTGGGACTAAGTGGTGTTGTGTACACTGTCCAGAGTTTTTATTATTATTTTCATACATTCATAATTTAAGAGTCAAAGACTTCTGTCAAAGACAAAGACTCTTGTCGATGGACCTCTTGCCACATTCCACGATCTTCCATCATCCTCTTCAAATATTGATACGGCACGGCTCTCTTTTCGAATTTTCTCTTTGCCAATTGTCTCTTCTCCAATTTTTCATTTCCTGGACGTATTCTTTTGTATTCGTACATAAACATTATGCAACACAAAAATAAGTTTCTTGTAATCTATTTTTTAAGAACTTATGCAATTGTCTTTGTTTTAGGAAAATATACGACGATTCCTACAGATATGAAGATGTAACTCCTAGAAATGCAACAACGTACACTGTTGTTAATCTGGACAGGAATACAGACTACGTGTTCTCTGTTATGGCCATAAACAAGATTGGACAAAGCAAATACAGGCCCGACGACACCAAAGCTACTACACTTAGTGAGTATAAAGCTTACATTAATATACTTTAAGAACTTTAAAAAAATGGGGATTTTCGTTATGTATATTTTTTAAGCGTGTTAAAAAGTAACATCACAACTTTTTTCCACATGAACCGATTTTAATGATTCTTTTTTTTCTTTTTTATTTGAAAGCTGGTATTTCGGGTGTTGTTCCACATAAATTTGATAAGAATCTGTATAGTAGTTTTTGAGTTATCCTTAATAATGTGATTGAAGTCGGTTCGTGGTCTGACAGTCAACTATTGAAACTTTGGATTGGGTCGTTTTGCTCCTTTTTATTCTCATTAATTATAAAAAGATAGAAAGAAGAAGTTATGTTAAGTTAAGAATGTGGATGATTAAAAGCAGAGGTAGGCCAAAAACAGATGGATAGGCTGTGTGAAGCATGATATGACAAGAAAGAGAGTAAATAACGAGATGACTGCGAACAGGGATGAATGGAAGAGAAAGGTCGATCCTAAATAATATAGGATGAATGAAGAGAAATTATGATTATTCCATATAATACAATATAGTAATACCACAGATAACATAATATTACATACAGATACCCCATCCCATACAAGAAAATGGTTCCTTCCTAACTCGGGCTATTCTTCGGGCTATTTTATTTCGCCACCGTAGCCGCTAGATGTCGCTAGATCTGAAGCAGTTCGGATTACTAGTGGGTGCTTAGTAACAAAGCATGAAAATAGATGGCAGTCAATTCAGTCTACATGACATCTGTTTTGCAAAGATATGTATATAATAGATATGTAGGTAGCTGTATCGTGTACCTCATTAGGGACGATTCAAGATTCAATGTAAATGTGTAGGTATAATATCGTTAGCCGACACTCTGCAGATATGGCTTATGTGCCAATGTATATACCTATTGTGTTATGGTTTATTTTACATTCCATGCCTATTTTTTTGATATGTTGTAACGCGTCTGCTATACGTATAGCCTGATTTTGATACGTTTATACTCGTACGTATCAAAATCGGGCTATACGATTTTTTATTTCAATCGTTATATGTATGAGACTGATTTTAGCTACAATTAATTTACTGGTATATACCTCATGTATTCTACGATGTACCCCTCTTTTACCTAATGAGAATTCCGCTATATCTTATATATAAATTTTGTATCACAGTGTTAGTTGCCATATTTCTCCCACATTTTGATGAAATTTGATATGTATACTTGCCAGGTCTGAGGTAGGGTTGTTATCTATTTTTTATACCCCTAAGTCATAGGGGTGGCCTACCCCGAAAAAATATTTTTTTGTATTATGGACAATTTTTTATTTATTTATAATGTTACATTGAAAATACATACACGCCTAAATTTTCACCCGTCTTTCACCAACCCCTATTTTTAATAGCGATATTCTTACAAATATTATAAATGCTAAAGTAACTCATTTGTCTCGCTTTCACGCCAAAACTACTGAACTTTTGGTAGACAGATAATGTAGACCCTGAGAAAGGCTACTTTTTAATGCGAAAAAGTATTGAAAGGGGAAATGAAAGGCTATATGAGGATATCGTAATTTTTAAAGTCAGATCTTGTAAGATTAAGTGAACAGGGTCGGTCTAGGTTTTTCATTATTAGAAATGTGTAACGGGGTAACACGTTATTTAGTGCGAAATTGTGTATATTACAATAAAATTTAACGAGAAAATATTATAATGATATCACTGGGACACTCATTGCCTTACTACTATATCGTCCGTTAGTCGCGAACTTTCTGGAAACACGAGAGGCGCGCTCCTATTGGTCGGTCGGCGCGTAGATGAGTAGATGAGGTACTTAGACGAGTCTCACGGCGCCGCAGCGTAAGTACTTACTATACATACGTAGTATACATATGGGTATTACAAATGTTTTTATTACTAGTAATATTACTCTGTTATCTAAGCAAGTAATTGCAAGCAAGTAATTGATAACATTCCGAATTACTCGTATATCTTTCAATATCTTTAGCGGTATAAACCAGGTTATGTACTACTACTAGTATTGTTAGTGAGGGATAAAGTTGATGAACAAAAATAAAACAATATTCGTATTAAAAATATATTCATCTAATATTTTTGGCATTATTTTTAAGTTTCTTCCAAATACAAGGGGTCTGACATGGGGTGTTATGTATCTACATTAAAAAATACTTTTTGAAATGTATGAAAGAAACGTATTGTATGAAATTTTTGAAATGTGTGAAATGTATGCACCTACATTAAAAGATAATTTTTGAAATGTATGAAAGAAATGTATTGTATGAAATTTTTGAAATGTATGAAATGTAAGGACCTACATTAAAAGATAATTTTTGAAATGTATGAAATTTTTGGAATGTATGAAATGTATGAAAGAAATGTATGTACCTACATAAAAAGTTCATTTTTGAAATGTATGAAATGTATGAAAGAAATGTATGTACCTACATTAAAATATAATTTTTGAAATGTATGAGATGTATGAAAACAATGTATGTACCTACATAAAAAGTTCATTTTTGAAATGTATGAAATGTATGAAAGAAATGTATGTACCTACATTAAAAGATAATTTTTGACATGTATGAAATGTATGAAAGAAATGTATGTACCTACATTAAAATATAATTTTTGAAATGTATGAGATGTATGAAAGAAATGTATGTACCTACATAAAAGTTCATTTTTGAAATGTATGAAATGTATGAAAGAAATGTATGTACATTAAAATATAATTTTTGAAATGTATGAGATGTATGAAAACAATGTATGTACCTACATAAAAAGTTCATTTTTGAAATGTATGAAATGTATGAAAGAAATGTATGTACCTACATTAAAAGATATTTTTGACATGTATGAAATGTATGAAAGAAATGTATGTACCTACATTAAAAGATAATTTTTGACATGTATGAAATGTATGAAAGAAATGTTTGTTGTTGAACATTAAAATATAATTTTTGAAATGTATGCACCGTACAATAACAATACACGTTAAACATCATACCACATAGTCATACGCAAGTTAAAAACAAACTGCTATGATATTAATGTGAAAGGAAAATAAACTTTATGGTATTCGAGTTAGGGTCGATTTCTCTCTTTTTTTAAAACTATTTTAATCTTACCAGTTGCCAGTATTCGAAGACAGCTACGATTCGTACTCGATATTTTAAATTATTATGTAATCGATTTTTCAGTAAAAATGTAAATAACCAACGACACTAATAATGTACTACTATATTCCGTTCTTTGAAACGGAACACTGCTATACAAATAATGAAAATTTACTGTTCACAACGACTCATTAAAAGCATCATCGAATAATGCGCTGTAATAAAATCCTGTTATCGATTATTCAAAAAAATCGATAATACATGTATTTATTTTTAATATGACAACACTTCATACATAAGTATTATTGGAAATAGTATTACTTGCTTGTTCGGCCTAATTAAATGTCTTTTTTATATGTTTGATTTACAATAACAATATATTAAGTGCTTATTATTGGAAAATATAAAAAAGACATTTAATTAGGCCGATACAAATGACAACATTGCCATCTATGAAAGCATTTTGAAAACATTGAGCCCCGTATTAGCACTGATTAAAGTGTAATTAAGTACAAAATAACAAAATGAGTAAATATATGATAATTACTTTTCTAAACGCATTATTTCATTTTAACATGTATATATAATTTTTTAAAAATGGATTAAACTATTTTGAAAACACAGTTTTGTTTTTTAAAACGTTTGCAAAACTATAAAGAATTCCATCGATACCAATCACGCCATCTATATGCAACTTTTAGCAATAATAATGGCTATTTCCTCATTGAGTGCCACTGGTAATACTGAAAATAAAATAAATATTTATTTATGAATTATTACTAATCGAGCCTCGGCTCATGAAGTCGTAATTTCGATCCCCGTTTGAATTGGACGGGGTATTGAAAAAAGGGGCTAAATATGGGATATAACACTAGAGATGTGACCGTCTGTGTCAGAGACGGGGTAGAGGTCAAAAATAATGAAATTAATGTGACAAAATTGGATAATAATAATAATAATCTGAGGACAATTCACACAGCGCCACGTAGACCCATGTTAAGCTAGCTAAAGCTTGTGTTATGGGTACTAGATAATTGATATAAATACATAGATATTTTTTTCGTATTATATATAGAAAACTTCTAGGTAGGTCGAGTGGAATGAGTAGTCATGCTCACTAAAATGTCCAGACATGTGGCAGCGTGGTGGGCCGGGTCATTGGGCTCCCTAAAATATGGTCGAGCGCAGTGATGGCTGGCTCATCCGTCATACTCGTGAACGAGTGCTACTTGTGGGGACTGGTCTGCTCTTATCACTACGACTGATTTAATCTTATTGTGTTTTTATATTTGAGCCTAAATAAATTAGTGCTGGTTGGTAGTTTGTATTCACACGTTTCGACTTTTTTTTTTTTTAATCTATTAAATATTGAGGGTTTATTCCAGAGAATATGCCACCCCCATCGGTGCAACAGTACAAAATATTTAAATTATTATATATTTCTCTCGTTAATGCCAAATTTAACTATATTAATCATTTTGATGGCCTCTTCTGTTATTGGGTTATTGAGAATACTGTTGCAGAGGCCGATACCATCTCGAATAGAAGGTAACAATTCGCGCCTTTTGGTCTCGTTCCGTGCGCATTCCATAATAATATGATAGACATCTTCAATTTTTCCACATACCGTACAATTTGGAGTTATAGATTTTCTCATTAAAAATGCAAAACTATTTAAAGGAAAGTGTCCAGAGCGAAGTCTTAGTGCCAAAACAATATCTTGTCTACTCATATTAGAATGTTACGTTTCGACTTGTAAAATGTAAACTTGCAAGGATTGTTTAAAAGAGCAACACACAAGTTTCTTGCTTATTCTTCTTGTGATGAGACAGCTTTCCGAATAAGCGGTAGATTTAAAAAAAAATGTTGACTATTCAAAAGTGCTTAAATTAAGTTTATTTGAATAAATGATTTTCTATTCTATTAACAACGTTTATTTAAACACTGCGTACAAAGTAGAATTTTAATACGAACAGTTATTAAATTTATACGATAATATGCGATGCAGATTTTCCGAAATGAAAACATCAAACGAACAGTATTACTGTACGATAAATTATTATAATTAATTTTATTTTCAACTGTCCGTTATTCGGGATTTCATTCGTGATTAATTTAACATGTTTTTTAATTACAATAACTAGTTTCTATAATAAAAGTAGCTTAAGTTACTCATTACATTTGTTGTGTTCTATCGATGGTCGCGAGTTCGATTCCTCGCCGTTGCAAACGTTTGTATTCATGAGTATGATTGTTTGTATCGGTCTGGATATTTTCTTAAAATATTAAGTAAGTATTTACAAAAAAAAAGTATTTATATCAGTTGTTTAGTATCCATAACACAAGCTCTGCTTACTGTGGGACTAGATGGCGCTGTGTATATTGTACAGGGTTATTTATTTATTATTTACTAGCTGTGCCCACGTTAAATTTTAATAAAAAATATAGCCTATATGTTATTCTGATACATAAGCTATATTACTGTAAAGTTTCATCAAAATCCGTTCAGTAGTTCTTGCGTGAAAGAGTAACAAACATCCATAATCACAAACTTTCGCGTTTGTAATAATATTATAATTTATATGCATTTAATGAAAAGATGTTAACTTGAAATTGCAAACAGACATTTCAATTCAATTTATATGTACAGATATCGAATATCGAAATACATTTCATTTTGATAACGAAAATATTATTCAATGAACAAATATTATTTTATTAATAACTTAATCAAATTATATGTATATTTAATGTACATATTTTCATAAATAATTATATATTTGTGAAAATGCTGTAGTCTCAGTAAGTTATAGTTATAAGAAAAGAATACGAGCTGAGTTTCTTGTCAGTTCTTCTAATCTCGAAATCATTCCGAACTGACGGTAGATTTGACATATGATAAGAGTCTGTAATAGACCTACATGAATAAAGATATTTGAATGTGGAAGTAATAAGTAATAATGATTTAACTTGGAATGAACATATATGATGCAATGAAGAGAATGTTTTAAGAGAGTTTTATATATGAATGTGGATGTATTATAAATTGAAAATTCTGTCTGTCTGTCTATCCAATTGTGTATAAAACTATTTGATTGTGTATTTAATATTTGTACTCTTATGAATTAGTAGTAAGAAATGAAAAGATTCAATAATTGTTTAAAAGAGCAACACGCAAGTTTCTTTTTTGAGTTTTTTTTTAAGAACTTAATTTAAGAACTTTTGAACAGTCATAACAATTTTTTTTATCTACCACTCGTTCGGAAAGCTGTCTCATCACAAGAAGAACGAGCAAGAAACTCGTGTGTTGCTCTTTTAAATTGTAAGTTTACATTTACAATTCGAATCGTGTGAATACAAACTACCAACCAGCACTAATATATTTGGGTCAATTTTTTTTTTAATTTGTATGATTCCACGCTGCAACTGACAAAATGTCCTATATGATTTTTTTTTAAATTTGAATTTGAATGATTCCACGCTGCAACTGACAAAATCCTATATGATTGTTTTTTAAATTTGTATTTGAATGATTCCACGCTGCAACAGACATAATCCAATCATCAGTACAGTCAAGTTCCGAGGAGTATAACTCATACAATGTGCCTGGAGTGTTCATCATCACGGGGACTATAGTCGGTACAGCACTGATCCTCTTGAATGTACTGCTGATTGGATTCTGTCTCCACCGGAGGACCAACAAGAGGATAAGAGGTTCGATTCTCAAATTAACGATGTGTTTAGTAGTTCGTGTATTGATGTGCTTTTAAAAAAAATAATTTCGTGGTTATAAAGATGCAACTTTGTTTTGATGTGCGGATATTTATGAAAGTAAATAATGTTTTTTTGATCCGCTAAGAAAGGATTTTGATTAATTCTACCCCCAAGGGGATGAAATAGGGGATGAAAGTTTGTATGCAACTTTGTCAATTTTAAACCAATCGGGCTGAGACTTTGCATACATAAAGCTACTATGACGTAGGTATCCCTGAAGAAAGGATTTTTATGAATTTCACCCCTAAGAGGATAAATTAACGCGAGCGAAGCCGCTAGCAAAAGCTAGTTTAGAATATGGGCGATTAGTAACCTGAATGAAATAAATAAATTATATAAGCACAATAATTTTGGTGCAATGGTTATCTAGTGTAAACTAGAACGAGATGAAAGAGACAGAACAAGCGGATAGTATGAAGTAAGTAATTACTTCATACTATCCGCTTGTTGTCTCTTTCTAACACTAGTATATAGATCGATAGAAACGAAATTGAATGAAAAAAATTAGTGACATTATAGCAAACAGTAAATACAAATATTTTTAGTATATACTAAAATGGTATTAAAAGCTAGCTATCAGAAATACACAGCAAATAAAAGTATATCAAGATATATAATGATTATACAGCCAATAGATATGCAAATAAATACATAGCAATATAAGTAGTGAAATTAAATAAATAAATAAAAATAAAAATGTAAACTAGAAATAAGGAAGTCCATGTAAAAATAAAATAAAGTAACTTAGAATGTATAATACCTGAAATTAAGATTTTGATGTCTCAGTAGAAGTAAGTAATTATGTGTCTAATTATATGCATAAAAAACCTGGAACTTAATATTTAATCGAATTAGGTGTTATTTTGCGGAAGTCCATTTCACTAATTGATGGATTTATATTATTTTGTTCAATTCCGTTTAATTCCGCTAGCGGAATTAAACAAAATAATGTAAATCCATCTTATTTTGTTTAATTCCGCTAGCGGTATTAAACAAAATAATGTAAATCCAACTTTTTTTGTTTAATTCCACTATGTTTAATTAGCTAGCGCTAGCGGAATTAAACAAAATAATGTAAATCCATCGAGTACTGGAACTTAATATCCGAGAAAAAAAACATTACTATAGATAGAAAAACAAATGTATACCACGAAATTATCTTTTAATCACATTTTTGTTTCTATTATTATTTGCTAATTTTCGTTTATGATTTCTTTTATTAGCTTCGTCCGAAGTAGGGGAACTGAACGTAGTACCCACTGAGTATGTTGAGCCGACTGACATGTCCAAGTCTGTAACGTTATACGTGACATGCAGCGGGGCACTACTAGTGTTACTGAATGCTGCATTTATTGCTTGTTTTATTTTAAAGCGTCGCTCTCGCAGACTGAAAGGTAAGTTTTGTTTTATTTGCTTTTTTTCTTTTGTTGTTAGTCTGTCTGTTGTTGTATTTGTGTCGTTAGTAATTAGTTCTCCCTTAACAATGTAGTTGTTGAAACTTTTAATTTTCTAAATTTTTACAATAATAACAGTAATGATCTCAGGACAATTCACACAGCGCCATCTAGTCCCAAGTTAAGCTAGCCAAAGCTTGTATTATGGGTACTAGACAACTGATACTAGATACATAGATAGATTTTTTTCGTAAATACATATATATTATACATAGAAAACGCCCAGACCGATACAAATAATCGTACTCATGAATACAAAAGTTTATGCCGCGCGAATCGAACCCGCGACCATCAGTAGAAAGGCGGTGTGCTAAACCGCTAGACCACTGACGCCGTCAATAATGTTTAGTTATATTACACACACACATAGAAGTATAGTTTTTGAGAACCTTAATAATGTTCCAACTTATAATTTAAATTACTTATGGTCATATGGTAAGAATTTCGACCATTTTTGCAGTATAAATCGAAATTTTTGAAGTTAAAGTTTTAAATGTAATACTGAAGATATATTAAATATACTAGTTAGCTACCCGCGTGATATGTTATTCTGGTATATAAGCTATATTATATAGTAAAGTTTCATTAAAATCCATTCAGTAGTTTTTGCGTGAAAGAGTAACAAACATCCATCCACATACACTTCCGCGTTTATAATATCATTACATAGTATAAAATAAAGTCGCTGTCGCTGTCTGTCCCTATGTATGCTTAAATCTTTAAAACTACGCAACGGATTTTTTAATAGTTAGAGTGATTCAAGGGAAAGGTTTATATATATATAATACATGTACACCCGTGCGAAGCTGGGGCGAGTAGGTAGTTAGTGAGATAAACTAAAATATTCTGCCTGTCTAGAACAAGCCGGCCAGTCATCCAAGTCTGCGACCATAGAAATGTACGCTCCATCATCATACAATGACACCATGACGGGAGAAACCCTGAGCTCGGTGTCGGAAAAGTCAGAAACGTACTCCCAGGATGACGGCGATGATCGTCAGCCACCACCGATTCCTGAGGTTCCGTCGATGCCCAACAGGCATATGTTGAGTCAGGTAATTTTTTTTGTACTACGATAGTGGAAAATCATACGGCCCGTCTGATGGTAAACGGTTAGCTCGCCCTGTAGATAGAGTTCAGGCCCTATCTAGTTGTTAGGGCGACCTATTATGCCCTACGCAAGCGCATGCCTCAAGGGCCATATAGTTGGGGCGCTGCCTCCCTGAAGATGGACACCAAGGGTGAACTACCCCTGCATCGTGTGTTGTTGTCTACTATATATAACCAGTTGAATAGAATAGAATAGAAAATCATTTATTCAAAACAAACTTACATTGAAGCACTTTGGAATAATCAGCACATTTTTTTAATCTACCGCTCATTCGAAAAGCTGTCTCATCACAAGAAGAACGAGCAAGAAACTTGTGTGTTGCTCTTTTAAATAATTTTATTCTTCCTTTACAATTTACGTTTAAGTGTCTGAATATAAACTACCGATTAGCACTAATTCAATTAAATAATCAAATAGAAGAAATATTGAATACACAACAACTTGATTGTGTCTGTATGAGTAAATATATTTTGATTTCACTTATTTTAATGAAATATATATTTCAACAGCAAACCGACGCGTACCTAATGGATGATCAGGGTCTAGTCATCCCCCCTCCCCTGGACTACCCCCCACCAAACTATGCAGTGTACGAGGGAGACCACGCGCGGACGTTACCTCACCCCCACAGGCATAAGGATCTCAGTGGTCACAGTACATTGGGAAGGAGTGCTGGTAAGATTTTTTTTATATAGTTTATGGAATTGGATGTTATTTTGCGGAAGTCCAATTCACTTAATGGATTTGTGTTATTTTATTTAATTCCGCAAGCATTAGCATGTGTAAGACCACTTTGCGGAAACTCATTTTATTACTTAACACATTGACCGTCTTGTCAGTCACAGTTGACTGACACTAGAATACTCCAATGGGGTATATCAGTCACTAGTGACTGACACTGAGTACCTACTTTAATTTATTAAATACTAGCTGTTCCCGCGACTTCGTCCGCGTGGAATTTAACTTTATTTTTCTAAAATAAAAGTAGCCTAAGTTACTCCTTATTACATCAGCTACTTGCCAATAAAAGTCCCGTCAAAATCGGTCCAGCCAATTCAGAGATTAGCCGGAACAAACAGACCGACAGACAGACAGACAGAAATTGTAAAAAGTGTTTTTTTGGTGTATGTACCGTATTTATATTTATATGCATGTAGGAAAAAACGGTTATTTCAATGTTACAAACAGACACTCCAATTTCATTTATATGTAATAGATATACAATGTTTTTTTATATTTTATGAAAAACTTGTTGGCGGAGAATGTATTAAGGGATTTGTGTTATTTTGTTTAATCCCGCTATTATTAAATAGATAGATAGATATATAGATAATTGATATATTGCCAACATAACACAAATAATACAGTTTACAATAAGACAAAATGAGAAATAAATAATAACATAGAAAGTTGGCAATAGGAGCTGCCTCAGCTGTTGCTGATATAAGCACAATCTTAATGAGGTGCATCTATACAGCGCTGGTTTTCAGGCAGCCCCCATTACTCCTTAAAAATTGGCATGGATCTCATCCATGCCAATTCGGAAGTCCATTTTATTTCTTAAGGGATTTATATTATTTTGTTTAATTCCGCTAGCATGTTTTGGAAGTCCGTTTCATTATATATATATTATATATAAAGGATATGTGTTATTTTGTTTAATTCCGCTAGCATTAGCATAGGTGAGACCACTTTGCGGAAGTCCATTTCATTACTTAAGGAATTTATATTATTTTGTTTAATTCCACTAGCATTCGCATATCATTATCATTACTTAGTATAAAACAAAGTCTCTATCGCTGTCTGTCCGTCCCTATGTATTCTACGCAGCGGATTTTGAAGCGGTTTTCTTTAATTGATAGAGTGATTCAAGAGGAAGGTTTATATATATAATACATATATACCCGTGCATAGCTAGGTATATATATATAAAAAACCCACGCGAGTACAAACAATCGTACTTATGAATTGGGACACAGTCACCTAGATACATAAAATAATAAATGCATTTAATAATGTCTAGTAAGACAAACTCAATATTGTCTACTAAAACAATTGTTATTTAGTATATAAGATCATTATTTCTATGTACACATTGTCAGTATCATCATCAGTAATATACATCGTCTCGACCAGCAACATGTATTATTTACCCGCAACAGTGGTGACCCCGACGTTAAGACGATCCTTCAAACAAGAGATCTCTGTCGCATCCTGCGCACCACCAACGATTGCATTTCCACCGGCTTCCCAGAAGCGGGTTCACCGGCTTTCAAGAGGCATAAAAGTAATACTGTGCAACAAGGATACTGACCCCCAGTAAACACAACTGCCTGCTGGATATAATATCTGTACGAAAAATTGAACCTGGAAAAATAAAGCAAAAATGCTGTCTATATATATATTGCACACCTGTCGTCACTAATGCCATCAAAATTGCTGATATAAAAAGCACTCGCCACACACAAACAGACGCAGCAACTACCGATCTAGGTCAAATTCAATCATTGCATAGTCGGAAAAATGACTATTATTTATATTATATCATCGCAAATATAAAGAAAAGGCATACAAATGTGACATGCCGCGCTCCTATGGACAACCGTCGGAAAACTAGATTCGACGCAGAATATGACGGAACGCTGTGCTGTTCATCCGTCTAACCGCCTAGCTATAACCGACTCTAACAGTGGCTATAGAATTTTGGTGGACACCGGAGCAAAAATCTCGATGAATAAAAAACAAGCACAGACCAAAGAGAGCGCTAGCGAAATCAAATTATTCGCCGCAAACAATTAATATGAGCAAATGCGAGTTCTTCACAAATGAGTTAGATTTTCTTGGTTATCATATAACGAGCCAAGGGATGAAACCAACGGAAGAAAAATGGCAAGCAATCGACGAGTACCCTAAACCCACGACAGTTGAAGATTTACGTCGTTATTTGGGTATAATGAATTTTTATTGTTGCAAAAGTTCATAATATCTAAATTTTACATTTAACTTTTATAATTTTTTTGTGTGTAATATATATATATTTTTTCTCTCAAGGGGGAATATCTATGGGACACAGTCACGATACATAAAATAATAAATGCATTTAATAATGTCTAGTAAGACAAACTCAATATTGTCTACTAGGCACTGCTATCTATGTGTCACCCCACCTTACATTTTCCTATTGTTATTTAGTATATAAGATCATTATTTCTATGTACACATTGTCAGTTCATCATCATTTGTAAAATACATCGTCTCGACCAGCAACATCGTATTATTCACCCGCAACAAATACAAAAGTTTCTAGAGCAGATCTACTAAACTGTCACCACGGCCGTCATAATTCTTATTATATGTACATAGATCTTCGTAGACAGTTCTTTGGTTGTAATATAATTCAATTGTTGCAGGTAAAAACTATATACCAGCCCCGAGCCCTATGCCCCCTCTCGACGGCTCCTATTACAATATGTCGTCGGATAGATATCTGTCATATCCACCCCTCATATCCGAATATTTACACCAGCAAGTAAGTTATTCTATTTAAATACTAATATTATTGTATGAAATCTATTAATATTACAAAATTCAATATGTTTATAACCTTATCTATACTATACTAATATTATAAAGCTAAAGAGTTTGTTTGTATAAACGCGCTAATCTCAGGAACCACTGGTTCTAATTGAAAAAATATTTTTGTGTTGGATAGTTTTCAAATTCAAATTCAAAAATCATTTATGTAGGCCATTTTAGCCGCTTATGAACGTCAAGTTTTTATATTATAATTTCTTTTCCCTACCGTCCAGTTCGGTATATAGATCCAATTGAGAAGACCTGGCAAGAAACTCAATTGAATTACTTTTTTTTTAAATCCAGTTTATTCACAATGCAAAGGTATTTATATAGGTGTCTATGTCTAACATTAAATGAAAATCCCGAACATGAAAACTATTGCCATGCACGCTCGTCATTCAAGTAATCGTTAGTCCAGTTATCGAGGAAGGATTTAAGGTATATAACATGCTACGACCAAATGGATCGGAGCTGCAATGGAAAATATTGCAAAAGGTGTGGTAATGTAATATAGACGAAGTTGCACGGGTCAACTAACTATATATATATATATATATATATGTACATAGATATTGTTTAATTTTTTGTATGTTATAGTAGTATTGTCAGTTTTGCGTCTTCTCTGTTTCCTACAACGCTTTCTATTTATTATCTTGATATTGGTAGACAGTAGGTACTAATATGTATTTCTTAATAAGAAACTAAATTAATATTTTATTTACTGAAACATATATACTTATATAATATTATAAATATAGCATATTAGATTTTTTATAATATTTTTGCGTGTTTGTAATGAATAAATTCGAAAAAAACTCGACCGATTTTAGATATCCTTTCATATATCCATAGTCACATTATCATGGAATATCATGATGTACTCAATGCAAGCATCGCCGTAGTATACAGCTAGTAATTTATAAAAACACTAGCCGTGCCCGCGACTTCGTTCGCGTGGTTATTAAAAACATTATCACGATCATCTTTGGAAACCCTCAAATTTCCTCAAATATTCTCCGTTTTTGAAACATTTTTTACTGATCCCTCGCTCCTGTTGGTCGTAGCGTAATGTTATATAGCTTAAAGTCTTCCTCGACAAATGGACTATCCAACACAAAAAGAATTTTTCAATTCGAACTAGTAGTTCCTGAGATTATCGCGTTCAAACAAACAAACTCTTTATTAGCATAGATGTTGGCTTTCTCTTTAAATGTATGCTTGATTGTATTGAATTGTAATCTGATGGTTTTCTAATAAAATATCAATATATAAAAACATAAGAACTAACAGACAAACATAATGTAGCAAACGGGACGGACCCCCACGCCTCCGCAGCAGTACGCCCCGCAGCCGGTACCGAAGCCCCACCTCATGAACGGCGCGCTCCCGGGGGGGTCGCCCTCGCACGTCGCCAGCCCCCCACTCTCGTATGGACTTGATGGTACGACATTTTTTTTAAACTACTAATACGACTAGCAACGGCAGTAAATAATTAAATAAATAACTTACCAATCTTAGAGCAATATATTTAGTACAAACAGATGAGACAAAAATAGATAAAAATAATTTAATAATATATATGTAATAATAATCTCAGGACAATTCACACAGCGCCACCTAGACCCAAGTTAAGTTAGCTAAAGCTTGTGTTATGGGTACTAGATAATTGATATAAATACATAGATATTTTTTCGTACATATTATACATAGAAAACACCCAGACCAATACAAACAATCATACTCATGAATACAAATCTTTGTGCCGTGCGAGGAATCGAACCCGCGACCAACGGACGTAAAGCGGTGTGCTAGACCGCTACACCACCGAGGTCCATATTTTTTAGTGAGATAGAATTTATTTATCAACTAAACAAAATGTTTGTTTTCCGTAGCTCTAGACAGACAGTCAACTGGCGGGACGTTGAGACGACAGAGACTCGAAAAGATGGCAGTTCCACCACCCGATGTCACGGTACTTCATCAGGGTAACTGCACACAGGTAAATACACAGACCAAATAAATTTATTTTATGCAATTGAAATGGTAAACAAACTAACTGTAAGCCACCGGATGGTAACTGCAAACTGTCGCTGGTAACGATGGTGTTCTGTTTGGTTACGTAGTAGTTTTAATATTTTGTATCTTTGTACATTCTAGTAAAAAACAGCTAAACCAAATATAATGATAATTCACAACACATGTTGCTTACCCCAGAGGTAATAACCAATGTTTTATTACCTCTGGGGTAACTGTTTACAAACAGTGTTTTATACACTAGTATAAAATACAAAATGTAAACAGTTACCCCAGAGGTTAAATGATTATTTTTAAGTCTATCTATCCACAAGTAATTAGAAAACAGTAATTAACAATAGATGGCGTTAAATAGTAATTTAACATTATGGAAAACTAAACATTAACTGCTGCACAGCGCCATCTAGTCTGAAGCTAAGCAGAGCTTGTGTTATGGCTACTGTAGAACTGATATAAATACTTAAATTCTCTTTTTGCAAATTCATACATAATATACATAGAAAGCACCCACATCGATACAACATTCATACTCATATCAAATCAAATCAAATCAAATTTATTTGCACTAAACATAGGTTGGCAGTGGTTGTTATTGTAATATAATGTCCCATTATGTTTTGCCGCATAATACAATACAAACAATCATATTCATGAATACAAATGTTTGTATGCGGGGAATCGAACCCGCGACCGGAAGCAAAGCCGTGTGCTAAACCACTAGACCGAGGCCGGTTACGTTTCTAGATAGAATAGAATAGAATAGAAAATCATTTATTCAAATAAACTTCATTTAAGCACTTTTGAATAGTCATAACAATTTGTTTTTTATCTACCACTCGTTCGGAAAGCTGTCTCATCACAAGAAGAACGAGCAAGAAACTTGTGTGTTGCTCTTTTAAATAATCCTTGTAAGTTTACATTTACAAGTCGAAACGTGTGAATACAAACTACCAACAAGCACTAATTTTTTGGGTCAAATATAATCATACAATAAGATTAAATCAGTCGTAGTGATAAGAGCAGACCAGTCCCCACAAGCAGCACTCGTTCACGAGTATGACGGATGAGCCAGCTATCACTGCGCTCGACCATATTTTAGGGAGCCCATTGACCCGGCCCACCACGCCGCCACATGTCTGGACATTTTAGTGAGCATGACTACTCATTCCACACGACCACGTCACAGCTACAAAAATTACTATATGGTAGTTACAGTATTCGCACTTTACATAAGGATGCATGCGGCAATCAATACAAAAGCCGCTACGCTATCATATATCAAGAAAGCAGATTTTAACTTACCATTTTTGTTGCAGCACCCTCAATTACCACAGACGCCGGCTCCAGTGAAACAACCCCAGTCCATACTGAAAGACCCTTCACGGCACAAATATGGCAACCAATACGGTAGCCCCATCTCCTCGAGCACCCCCCAGAACAGCAATTCAAGTCAAATTCTCACCGTTCAGAATTTGACCTCCGACGTACCCCAATACGGCACAATTAGGAAAGAAAAGAAACAAAACGTGACAATTGACGAATCCTACAACAAAAGAAGTGAAACTCATGTGGTATAAACAAACTGACCTTGTGCTGTGTGCATTTGTATATAAATTACTAGTATAATATTTTAGATAGATATAAAAATTCATTGAATGTGATATACTGAAGTGCAAGTGTGCGTTTAGATAGAAAATAGTGTCTCAAAAAGACGTCGCGACAAACATTAATAATAAAAAGACAGTTTGAAAAAACATAACTCGTAATTAGCATGGACTTAAGTGAGTAACCGTGTCAAGAGGGACATTCTTGTACCGTGTATGGCTCGCCTTATGCATGAGTGGTTTAGCCCAATAGTCAAAGTTACTCGGGTTGTGTGTATGATGATACGACTGACTTATCATTAAAATAAGCCAAGATAACGTCCAAACCGACATTGTAGGTATGTTAATGACATTTTTAATTGTCCAATTATATGAGAAATCATTTTAGGAATTAGGGCTATATTGCATGTGATTTGTCAAATTGTGGCTTAAAAATCTCTGATATATACTCAATATAATTATTAATAAATGAACTGGTTTGAACATAGTCAGCTCGTGATCACGGCGAAACGTCGAGAGAGGTAAATAAATATATATTTACCATAAATTAATTCGTGATAAAATCCGTTTAAATTATTAAGGTATACTAAACGCAAAAGTTTAAAAACTCAGTATATATACTGTGGTATAAGTAATAATATATACCGGATGACATTTTTGACCGTTCGCAGAAAATTGGCGATTATATGCTATATTTTTTTCAGGCATCCATAGGCTTCAGTTAGTTTCAGACCATTGGCTGAAGGCTACTAGACCGTATACTTGATAACATCATCGTAGTATAAAAAACAAATTAAAACACGTGATGTAAAGTTTTCAATTTCTAATTATCTCTTCCTTTTTTTAATTAATTAATGTAAAATTTTCATAATGTGAATATTTGTTTACTCTATGGTTGACTGGTCCGCCATTTACATCTTTATTTGTATATAAAAGTTTTGATAAATAAATAAAATAAAATTCCACTGTCCACATTGTATTGTTAAAGATTTAAATATTTTAATTACGATAGTATCGTTTTATGTACATTCTTATGCAACTTTTTGACCGCGTGGTCAAAAATGTCATAAAGTATAACGTCAATATAGCCCCAATATTATTAGATGATAATTAAATATTTATTAATATTAATTTTCTTCTAAAATTCGATTCCCGCTAATTTCGAATTTTAAAATTAATTAAATAGAAATTTATTTTTAATTAAATTTTAAAATTCGAAATTCGAATGTTGAATTGTTACAAATGTCAATTAATTTGACATTATACATGTCAATATAGCCCCAATATTATTAGATAATAATTAAATCTTTATTAATATTAATTTTCTTCTAAAATTCGATTCCCGCGAAGGATCTCTTTTTAATTAAGTTTTAAATGTTCGAATTTGTATTCGAAATACGAATGTTGAATTGTAACACAATTTATTGGGAAATTTTGAATTGCCCCGTCGGTTATAAACGTTGTTTGTTTTTAAATGTTCTTCATGAACGTTGGGATGCATCTATTGTTGTATTATATAATTATTGTATTATTATTATTATTGTTGAAGTGAATACTTCATTGGCCCTTTCAGATCTGAAAAATTTGGTCGTGAGTTCCTAAAACCACCAATAAGGGGCCATCTAGATATATATATAACGTCACAGATTAATAGATACAAGTGTTGTGTAAAAAACATAAAATCCTAAGGGATCCTAATTTGTTTTTTTGTTTTTTACACAAATTTGTATTTGGAAATAGAAATTCCACAAGATTGAGCTGGAATTGAGGTCCTAGATTTTGTGACTTTGTGGAATTTATTTTAGTATGTAAAATACAAAATTTTAATAATCAAACTGTGACCAACTGTGACAGGGGAAGAGGGTAACTGTAACGATATTATTGTGACATTTATGGATAGCTATCGGTTAAGTACATCTACGCTCAGGCATAAAGAATGAAAATGTACTTAAAAATCAGGTCTGAAAGGGTTGAGGGTGTTGTTTTGTGAGTAATCTACATAACACTTGTTCGAGTAAAGTCAGCTCGACTCGCTGAGAGAGCGAGTGCGATATAGTGACCGCGTCACCGCTGTACTACACTCGCTGATGAAGTTTGCACTTCCATCGTGTGGTCTTCAGCACACAGTTTTTTTAATTATACGTGCTACAAAGTTTTCTTACTATTTCTTCGTTTAATTTTTATTTTGTTTAATTAAAAAATATAAACAACTATGTACTTTTATATTTTTTGTGAATTTTCTTTTTATGACTTTTAATAAAATATTCTTCTAAGTTTTATATCCTTAATGCATATTATTTCTTAAATAATTAAATGTAATTTTATTTAATAATTACATATATAACGTTTTTTTTTATTGGCTACATTGCTGTTTTCTTTTATTTGAACTGATTGGAAGGAAACTTTGTCGTACTAGATCGATTATATAGAATTTGAAATATACCTACATTTAATTCACAATTTCAGTGGATTCAATTCGTGTCCGATTTATTGTCATAATAAGAGAAAATATATAGTGTAATATATTTTTTTGTCATATATCTTTAAATTTAACCGAAAAGAACTGATAATATATTTTGTTGCAAGTAAACTGCCAATGGTTAATGTCATTTCATAAACGCATTTTTTGTAACTTATTTTTGTTTAATTTTCGCTATATGTTGGCATAATGTAAATAAAACAAAACACTCGAATAGCGAAATGACAATAATTATAAGTTTTATTTTATTATTATTTTTATTTTTATTATAATTTATACATAGCCACGCTTAAAATTACTGTATATAAATTTATTAATTATGTAATTTTTCTATAATGTCATTATAGCTTTTCTACTCAAAAAATAATCGGTTTTAATACAGATACCAAAGTTTTAATAATTTTATTTTTAAGTTAGCTTACTTACTTTTATTTTTAATTTTCGTAGTGTTTGTAACATGTTCTGTTGGAAAAAAATTGCTGTTTTCGACTGATTTTTGATCAATGATTACGATTATACAAGAATAATTATTAATTATTTCAATTATAAATGGAAAAAAAAACAATTTCTCGGAAGTCCATCCATGACGAAATACGATTTTTTATATTTACGGAAATGTTTTATTGTTACATTTCGGATTGAAATAAAAAAATGTCTAATTATTAAACTTTTTGTTTTATTTTCGTCGCCTGTTTTATTTTACACGATTCAACCAGTCAACAATTATTGAAAACATATCAATCAATAATAAAACATTCGTTTCGCTTAAAAATTAATTTAACATGCGAATTTTTTTTTTTTTATAACTTTCGTACAAGTGCCAAATATAGGTGAATTTTCTTGCAAAACCAACATTAGATAGTTAAAACACTGTAGCTGTGTTGTACGTCCTTCTACATAAAATAGTTAATATTAAAACCGTGCCTTATACTTTTATGCCACTATGAGGTAAAATATCACTTAAATTATTGCCAAAACCTAGAATAAAAAATAATAACGAACTCCGTTTAGATGTTAGGACATTTTCTTTAATTATTTTAAACAATTCGGTTATTGTTTTGCTAAATATAAACAATTGAGGCACCGCATTGTAAAATAAATGTTAACGAAAAATAAATAAGACTGATTTTTAATAATTATCAATTTTGTTATAATTATGTAAAATATTGCAAAAATGTTTTTTTTTTAACGAAACATTGTAATGTAGAAGTAAATAATATAATATATATACAGAAATTTGAATTTGTTAAAACTATTTATTAATCAGTTTAATTATTACAATTATTTTTTAAATATTTATATTTATAATGTGTATAAATTTATCTGTCATTTATATAATTATACATTTATATTTACATATATATATTATATATATATAATTTTAAAATCAAAAGCCTCCAATTGTCTAAATTACAGCAAAATTTTAGTGAAAATTAATATTTTGCATATATAAATAGCATTGCCTAATGAGTAATCATTTATTCGGGTATTTTATTAAAAAAAAATAACAAGAGCTTGTCATATTAGTGTTAAGTGCTAATCAAATGTTCAAAATATATTGTCAATATGTATAAGATAAATAAAATTGATTAATTAAACGTGTCAATGTTAAAATTTGCGAATAATTTAAAAAATTTACTAGTGGATGTGGTTTATTCGAAATTAATATTATACTTAAATGGGTAAATTTTGTTTCTTCTTTTTTTTTTAGTTTTAATAAGATAATTAAGAACCACATCGTAAAGATATTGTAAACAACTTCGGTAATTGTTTATATTGTTAATAGATCATTAATGATTTGATTGTGATCAGTGTTTAAAAAAGTTTAACGTTAAAAAAAATTAAATTAAACACTGAAGCAATCGAAATCATGTAATAATAAAAAAAAACATCTTCACGCTCATTGTAAGATATATCCACATAAAAAATAAGGTTGTAAGTTCGATAATTCCGAATGTGACTTTCATATTACGTACATAAAGCTCATAATTGTGTAATCAGCATAAATTGAATTAAAGAGTATATGTTAAATTAAAAATCTTTCCTTTTTGATGTAAACATCCCTAGCTCCGGGCCTGTACCTTTGATATTTAAATTAAAATTCCGAATGCGCGCCTGTGGAGGGGAATGTCGTATCTTTTGTGGAACAAGTCAAGGTCCCAACTTTAGGGTCTGTACATCCCTTTGGGTGATTTTGAGTCTTTAATCGAATACGGAGTTTTACTCAAACGACTTTATATTTACCTTGTCTTCAAAGTATGAGGGTATAAAATATAATCATAATGATCTCAGGACAATTCACACAGAACCATCTAGACCCAAGTTAACCTAGCTAGAGCTTGTGTTATGGGTACTAGATAACTGATACATATACATAGATATTTTTTTGTAAATACATAGAAAACACCCAGACCGATACAAACAATCATACTCATGAATACAAATGTTTGTGCCGTGCGAGGAATCGAACCCGCGACCATCGGTCGTAAAGCGGTTTGCTTGACCGCCAGACCACCGAGTCGTCGAATGAAATATAAATCATCTTTATCAAATATAATTAACTAGCTGTGCCCGCAGTTTCGTCTGAAATTTATAGCCTATTCTATTCTGGTGTATAAACTACATCTCGTGTACTGTGTTTCTGAGCAAATAAATTATTATTATTATATCATATATGTTATTCTGATGTATAAGCTACATTACTGTAAAGTTTCATTAGAATCCGTTTAGTAGTTTTTGCGTGAAAGACAACCAAACATCTATAATAACAAACTTTCGCTTTTATATTATTATTAAGATAAATCATGCCTGCTCTTAAGTTTTGTGATGTAGTAATTAGGAAAAGCAGACGACCTCTGGTGAATAAATTCAAACTCTCGAGAAGAGAGTTAAGAACTTAAGTTAAAAACAAATAATAAAGTTTTGTACATGTAACCTAAGAAAGCGGTAGGTATGAATGTGGATGGTAATGAGGGTAGAGGAAGGAAGAAAGAGAGACGGATGGACTATGTCAAAGTGGTAAGAAAAGGAGTGAATAACGAGATGACTGCGAACAGGGATGAATGGAAGAGACAAACGTATTACGTCAACCCCAAATTTATTGGAGATCAGTTTATTACCTAGGAAAAGAATCTGCATTTGGCAGGGTTTTTTCTTAGGTTCGTGATTCATCTCCCATACAGTACAAACTTAGTTAAAAAAAATAAGTTCACAGTATTTACCTGAACTTCTTACTAGTAATAATAATTGTAAACATAGCGGATGTTGTTAGCAGCATAATTTAATGAAAAACATACTGGATAATACATGGTCACCCATCCAAAATTTAGACCGCATTCAACGTTGCTTAACCTCATTATTCGACTACCACCATCGAATACTTGCACCGCATTGCTTTTTATAAAACCGCAGAATTTAATTAAAAACTGATAATTCCTGTACGTTCATGAAATTTGTACGTAAATACATTCATGAAATTTGGCCATTGATAAGTTAATGTCGACTAAAGGTTTATTTTAAACCCTATTTGTATTACTTGAATGCACAAAATCCTTGTATATGTGTGGTCGTTGAACGATTCAATTTTGTCGTATATATAAGCGATGCATTAATATTCGAGTTATGGATTCCATCTAAATCTAAACCTAAATACAGGTCTCGCGTCAAACGCAGACGTTCGCATAATAGGTGGTGGTGCAAGTTATAAGCTACGGACGATTCGATTTTTATTATTTCAGGAACATTTTTCTGACTACTCTACTGCTGTTGGCCGCAGCTGGCCTTTACAGTTTCACCAGACAATAGGGAGTGCAGATGGCACTCCAAACCCGCGGAAGGACTTATGAAGCGGCTGAAGGCCAACGCAAAGGCAAGGGGTTCGAACCTCGGCTATTGTAATTTCGATCGTTTGAATTGGACGAGGGATCTATCGGAGGGGATTTTAGGAACTGCAATCAGAAGCGATTTTATTTTAAGTAATAACAGTCATCTATATCTATAAACACGTTATGACCAGTTTAATATACGGAGCCGAAACGTGGACACTCACGATACGACTGGTCCACCAACTCAAAGTCGCTCAACGAGTTATGGAAAGAGATATGCTTGGAGTTTCTCTAATGGATCAAATCCGAAACGAAGTAATTCATCAGAGGACTAAGGTCACCGACATAGTTCTTCGTATTTGTAAGTTGAAGTGGCAGTGGACTGGTTATATCTGTCGCAGAACTGATATTAGCTGGAGTAGCCATGTTCTAAAGACCGCGAATTGGCAAACGTAGTGTAAGACGTCCCACAGCTAGGTGGAGCGATGACGTACGTAGAGTTTCGGTTAATAACTGAAAGACAAGGGCTGAAGATTATGCCCAGTGGCGTGCATAGAGAGAGGCCGAGGGCAGGGGAGTGGGAGATGTCCAGCAGTGGACTACAGTGGACTACGGTGGACTGACGATGATATATAAGAATCACGCCATTTCCTCGCACGGTGCAAATATTTGTTTTCATGATTACGACTATTTGTATCGGCCTGGGTTTTATATATGTATTTACAAAAAAATCTGAGTATTTATATCAGTTGTCTAGTACCCATAACACAAGCTTTGCTTACCTCGGGACTAAATGGTGCTGATTTAATTGTTCAGGGTTATTTATTATTTATTCTTATTCAGAAAAGCGTGCGAGGAATCAAACCCTCGAAGGCAGTAAGGCAGGTGTATTATTCATAAAAACATTTGCAACTTGCGAGGAATATATTCTTTATTGCACAGATAATAAAAAGATATTATAATTTAGAGACAATGTGAGCAAAGGTGGACTTATCCTTAGATCTCTTCCAGTCAACCTAAAACTGTGAGATATGTGGTACTGAGTGGGTAATAATTGGTGCAAACAAAAAATGTCAAAGGATAGATACTAAATAAATCAAACCTGCCAAGTAAGGCGGTGCGTATTACCGAATCCGTTCGTGGTTAGTTTCCGCTCACCGTTCATGACTTGTACATCATCACAATGTACGTATTCGGGTATATTGATATGTTAATGGTGAAGGTTGGGAGCGTATGCGATGTTTTAATGGTTCTATTATGTATTAGTTACTTTCACTTGTTTTATATATTATATTATACTAACGGTTTTAGTTTTGTGGTGAGATATGGCAGTGAAATTACAGAGTACCTATACTCTGTAATTTCAACAATCAAGTGTAGACAACACCTTAGTCACTAGCTGTTACCCATACCCTAGTATGGGTACAGCTAGTGACTAAGGTGTTGTCTACACTTTAGTCACTAGCTGTACCCACGACTTCGTCTGCGTGGAATTTAGAAAAAAGTTAGTTGGAGAAATTTTCTAAAATAAAAGTTTCCAATTTCCTTGTTGATAACGGAAGACTCTTGTTATAAGTTTTTTCTATAATTATATTTAATGGAGAAATCACCTGACTGTAAGCAATATTTTATTTTGACTGTAGGACACTCCTTATTACATCAGCTACATGCCAATAAAAGTCCCGTCAAAATCGGTCCAGCCATTTCAGAGATTAGCCGGAACAAACAGACAGACAAACAGACGGACAAAAATTTTAAAAAATATTATTTTGGTGTGTATACCGTGTTTATACGCATATGCATGTAGTAAAAACGATTATTTCAATATTACAAACAGACACTCCAATTTTATTTATATGTATAGATGTATAGATATGTATGTAAAGTTACATTGATTATTTAAAAGAGCAACACGCAAGGTTCTTGCTCGTTTGTATTGTGATGAGACAGCTTTCCGAATTTGCGGTAGATTAAAAAAAAATGTTATCACTATTCAAAAGTGCTTAGATTAAGTTTATTTGAATAAAGGATTTTCTATTCTATTCTATTCTATTTATATAGACATCATACATAGTCGTTGAAGTGATAAGAGCAGACCAGTCCCTACAAGCAGCACTCGTTCACCAGTATGGCGGATGAGCCAGCCATCACTGCGCTCGACTATATTTTAGGGACCCAAATGACCCGGCCCACCACGCCGCCACATGTCTGGACATTTTAGTGACTACTCATTCCACTCGACCACGTCACAGCTACAAAAATTACTATATGGTAGTTACAGTATTCGCACTTTACATGAGGATGCATGCGGCAATCAATACAAAAGCCGCTACGCTATCATATATCAAGAAAACAGTATGAAAAATAAATTATAAACTTATTCTTGCTATATATTGCTATCATCTATAAATTCGTCTATCCTATAATAGACTTTTTTACATAACAGCGCCGACCCCAAATAATGGGATAAAGGCAAGGCAATGATGATTTGTTTAATATAAAATAGAAGTTGGGTCAAGAAACTAGCCGTAGAATGACACTAGCAGCGTAATTTCATATTTATCAATCATACTTATATACGTACTTATATTAATAACTATAACTATGGATGGTAGCAGAACAACACTGAAAGGCAAATCTTACTGAAAAAATAAATTTAAAGAAAATTAATTTAGGAATCTTTCAGAGTATCTAATCAGAACCTGCATCAAAACAATCGGTATTAATTTATAAATTTGTAGATAAAAGTAGGTAAGATTTGTCTTCATAGTAATTTAAAGTTTAGATGTTATGTAATTGATTAAGAAGACAACACAGAGCTAACATGCTCACTATTGTGCTAAGCTACTAAATAAATAAAGAGAAAAAAAATAGAGAAATAAAGAGAAAAAAAAAACTATGGATGGTAGCAGGGGCGGATCTACCTAAGGGCTTTTTGGGCTGCACAAGGCTCCAAGAATACAAAGGGCTCCCAGTCCCCACTGAAACGATATCTAGAATGTTAAAAAACCTATCATAAGGTTGGCAGCTGATCTCAATCAATACATGCAAGTGCGCGTCTATCAAAGCAACAGGGAATTTCAGGTCGCTTGGTTTTGGTCGATGTGTTTTTTTAGTTGAGTAATATAATTAGGTGCGGTAAGTAGGCCCCTAAGTAGATTCAGTCCAGGGCCCTATAAATTCACGATCCGCCCCTGGATGGTAGACTGTCCAATTTGCTAGCTAGACTTCAGTTAAAGAGAATTATTTTTTTTAATTAGTGTAAATCCGAAATACATTTTATAAAGTAGCTTTCAACAAAAACAGTACAGAAGTTATCTACGCAGAAATTTTGTACGATGTTTTAGAATTTATCTTTGAAAAGGTCAAATAGATTGCTACCAACAGATAAACAGATATAGCGACATCAGCGCAGTCTATTTATAGATTGGAATTAGTGGAATTAATAATAAAGCATTAACGCTATGACAACCATTTTCATTCGCCGCCTACACGATTCAGTTGTACACCATCGTACAATTTACAAACAAACTAAAAGCGAATTCCTGTATTCTGTACAATTATAGTGAGCACACAGTGTTACCTGTTTGGAGATTTTTCGACTTGATTTGGGGAAATTTTGTGGGGGAATTAATAATAATAATAATAAACACTTGTAGAATAGTCCGCAAATTATTGTCTTTCGTTTGAAAAGTCTATTACCCCATCAAAGGGAGAAATATATATATATATATGTATATATATATATATATATATAACAATTATAATGATAATAATCTTCATTTATCTGAAATTTAAAACATTAAGAAGTTTTAATCGAAACAAAACGATCGACAACTCAGATGGACCAGGAGGTTTCTGACATTTTTATACAAATATTTATATTGTTAACCGGGTCTTAACAGGACCTAACCTAACATTTACACCTCTCATGACGTT
Source organism: Achroia grisella (assembly GCF_030625045.1). Classification (NCBI taxonomy): domain Eukaryota; kingdom Metazoa; phylum Arthropoda; class Insecta; order Lepidoptera; family Pyralidae; genus Achroia; species Achroia grisella. The sequence continues at coordinate 244,825 of NW_026712578.1, read as the reverse complement.
TCAACTAGACTGCACCAGCTGTAGTCATGATCATCAGGATTGAAGTAACAGAGATGACAAAGTGTTTAGTTTTTTTATTCAAAAATAAAAATTCAAAAATGAACTGATTTGAGTAACACATATGTAAATATCGGTAGTTTTTTTATTCAAAATAAAAATTCAAAAATCATTTATTCATTTAGGACATTTTAGCCGCTTATGAACGAATTTTTTACATTATAGTTTTAATTTTTTCCTTACCGTCCAGTTCAGTATATATGTAGATCCAATTTAGAAGAACTATTTATCATAAAATCATTCTTAATCCTTTTAAATGATCCTTTTTAACAATATAAATAATGTTTATTAAACTGGAAAGCGTAAAATAAATAATAATAAGCTTAAAACTATAAATTGTAATGGCAAATGATAGTAAATGATTGTCGCCTACGTGAACAGAACCACGGATATCACGTTATCATGTGAGGCCCGTGATACCTTCTAACTAATATACATATACACGTGCATTACTATATCAAAATGTGATAACTCTAATTCCCGTAAAATTACCTAAAACGACTTACAAGCAATTAATTAGATAAGATAAAAACGGCTATTACAAAGTTTATGTGTATAAATAAAATAAGAAATATGTTATCTGTGATAAGAAACTATTGTAGAACAAGCGGACATAAAAGTGATAAAGATTGCGATCAGATTTTATTTTCTTTTTTTTAATTTTAGGAGTATTTTAGGCAAAATTCCGGGAGAATATCTAATCATTATCTGGCAACACAGTGAGTATATTAGTGGGCCGTAAAATGAATTGCTTGCTTACTTCCCCGCGTTTATGTGATGTATCCCTAATGTGGGGATTTCTGTACGGTGTAATGGAAATGGTGGTGTATTTGTTTATATTCTACTTAACCAACTTTAAAAAGGAGTGCGATATTGGAATGCAGGATTCTTTTTTTATGGTAATAGAATGTCAGATAGCCGTTAGGACAGTAAAGTCTACGTATATTACTGTAAACACATTGTAAAAAACTTTCAGTAGTTTTTTCGTGAAAGTGTAACAAACGTGATCGCTTACTATGGGCCTTATGAATAAGCTCAAAGTCACTCAGAGGGCAATGGAGAGGGCTATGCTCGGAGTTTCTCTGCGTGATCGAATCAGAAATGATGAGATCCGCAGAAGAACCAGAGTGACCGACATAGCCCGAAGAATTGCAAAAGTGAAGTGATAATGAGCAGGCACATAGCTCGTAGGACAGATGGCCGTTGGGGCAATAAAGTCCTCGAGTGGCGACCACGGACCGGAAGACGCAGCGTGGGAAGGCCTCCAGCAAGGTGTACCGACGATCTGGTCAAGATCGCTGGAAGGCATTGGATGCGAGCAGCGCAGGACCGATCGCCGTGGAGATCTTTGAGGGAGGCCTTTGTTCAGCAGTGGACATCTTCCAGGCTGATGATGATGATGATGAATGGAATGATGAACCCTCCTGCTTGGCGGCTGCTCCGTTTCAGGCTGAGGTACTATATGACTTTTTAAAAATATACCTCAATATAAGCATGTGATTTGGCTAGCAACAACTAATAGCCATACTATTAACAGTCTCGGTGGTGTAGCGATTTAGCACCCTGCTTTACTTTCGATGGTCGCGAGTTCGATTCCTCACACAAACTTTTGTATCCATAAATATGACTATTAGCGGTATAGTTATTTTTATATGTATAATATGTATGTATATTCAAAAAATGTATGTATGTATTTGTGTCAGTTATTGAGTACCCATAACACAAGCTCCGCTTAGTTTGATACTAGATGGCGCTGTGTGAAGATATTGTTAGTATTCATTATCTGCTTCTTCCTTATCCCATTTATTTGTGGTCGTCGTAATATGTTTTTCTCTTCCATTCATCTCTGTTCACAGTCATTTTTGCATTTACTCCCTTTCTTACCATATCATCTTTCACGCGGTCCATCCATCTCTTTTTCGGCCTTCCTCTGCCCTTATAACCATCCACATTCGTTCGAGGATGGTTTTACGGTGATGGTTTTTATTAATGGTATTTTAAAAAAAAAATAAAAATTAAAAATGCATAAAAACAACACTTTTCTATAATTATTGACTTATTAACTTTCATTTTTTATCCGAATAGCTGACCGGCCGTCCTAAATAAAAGAATAGTATTAAAAAACTAAAAAAATCTAATCGACTATTAGGCGTTACGAAGTTCGCCGGGTCAGCTAGTATATATATATATATATATATTATATAATCATCATATCATATGATCAATCATTACATAGTATAAAATAAAGTCACTGTCGCTGTCTGTCTGTCCCTATGTATGATACCTAAATTACTTTTTAAGTGACATCTACGTAGACTTTATTCAAAGTTTCCCTATTGTGAGAATAAGTTATATAAAGATGTTCAATTATATATTAAGCAACAATATAGTAGAATTTTCTTCATGACAGGATCCAATAAGCGATCAGGATTTCTCGATATTTCAACGGTTGCTATCTCCACTAAAATAGGTGTACCGTCAGCAAATAAATCTTAAAGTTCCATATAATATAATAATATTAATTATATTCCTTACTAAAAGAGAACATACAAGTCTCTTGCTTATTCTTCTCGTGATGAATAAGCCTCCGAATTCCGAATAAGCGGTAGAATAAAAAAAACTTGATTATTCAAAAGTTTTTTTTTTATTCAATTAATTTGAATAAAGATTATTTCTATATCTATTTCTATTACTAGCAGTTCCCTAAAATAAAAGATTTTTTCTAAAATAAAATAGCCTAAGTTACTCCCTATTACATTAGCTACCTGCCAAAAAAAGTCCCGTCAAAATCGGTCCAGCCATTTCAGAGATCAGCCGGAAGAAACAGACAGGCAGAGAGACAAAAATTGTAAAAAATGATATTTTGGTGTATGTACCGTATTTATATGCATGTAGTAAAAACGGTTATTTCAATGTTACATATAGACACTCCAATTTTATTTACACGTATAGATGTATAGATTGCACTTAAATACATTTTCTTAGATAAATTAATTAGAAATAGTTTTTATTTTATTTAATTTAATTTTCGTTTGTTGTTTATATTGTATTTTTACATTGCACTGAATAAAATAAATTTCTCTCTTTTCTTTCTTTCTATATTTTTTTGTTCTACCACTTTATTTTGCCGACCGTACCATCTAAAGCTCAGTTTAGATTCCCCACTTTTTTATGTGAGACAATATGGGAGGGTCCGGGGGTCAACTTATGTATACATCACCAATTTTTCCGATAAACGGAAATATTTTTCTAAAGCGACCCTTATTAGCTTCGGAATTAGATTTTCTTATGTATTGAAGAAAAGTTTAAATTAACATTCGTTACGGGAAGTCTCGTTAACGCACTTGACACGCTTTGGTGACTGGGTTTGCTTGCGTTTTCTGATTATTTAATCTACATATATATTGTGCTTAAAGATATTAGACAGATTTTAATCAAATTTAATTAATACTGTGATATACTATGCTCTTGTAATTTACCTATGAATGAATAAATGAATGATTTTTTTTTATTGTTATCTCTCAGATTACAAACAAACTTGGAGTGTCTGTTTGTAATATTGAAATAACCGTCTTTTACTTTATGCATATGAATATAAATACGGTACATACACCAAAATAATATTTCTCTGTTGTTCCGGCCAACCTCTGAAATGGCCGGACCGATTTTGACGGCACTTTTTTTGGCAGGTAACTGATGTAATAAGGAGTGTCTCACAGTCCAAATAAAATATTGCTTACAGTCAGGTGATTTTCCATTCCAAATATAGAAAAAACTTATAATAAGAGTCTTCCGTTATCAACAAGGTAATTGGAACCCGTCACTCCTTTCGCCTTATCACTAGATAAGTAAAGAATCACATTAGCCACCTCTTCCGGATCTGATATTCTATTAAGAGCGACAGAATTTTTAAAACTGTCCCACGTAATGTCGCTTCCAGCATTCTCTAAGATGTCGGTCCTCACTGGTCCTGGACTAACAGCATTCACTCTTACACCAGAAGTCGCTAATTCTAAAGCAGCGCCTTTAGTGAAATGATTTACAGCAGCCTTGGACAGCGAATATGCATTCTGTCTTACCACCTTTACAGCAAAACCAGCAATGCTTGATACGTTAACTATGTTCCCTTTAGTTTTTATAAGATGTGGTGCTGCTAGGGTTGTAAGTTTAATAACTGCACGCACGTTTGTATCCATGATTGTATCATATGCTTCAACCACTGTTCCATCTAAAATCGATCCAAATTTAGTAAATCCAGCATTGTTGACTAGCACATCGAGTTTACCATATTTGTTAACTGTTTCATTGATGATTCTGTTCGCATCTTCATCGTTAGATACGTCTGCTTTTATTACAAATGGTGCTTTGCCGTGTTGTTTGCATTTTTCAACTACTGTATTCAATTTTGCTTCGTTTCTACCAACAATAGCCACATTGGCTTTCTCTTTTGTAAACTCTATTGCTGTTACGGCACCAATTCCAGAACTGCCGCCTGTGATAAGCACTACTTTATCAGAGAAACTCATTTTAGTAATGGTTTGATATAACTGACGACAGTAAGTGATAACGCAGTATTTATAAGAGATAGTTATCTTTAATATTTAAAAATTATTTAATTATTAAAAACATTTGTTAGGGCAATTACAAAACCATGTCATTATTATTATCATTATCACATTATTATGCATTTAGAAACTCATTTACGTAGTAGAAACACTTATCGACTGACCAATTTTTTTTAATTTATGCGTCAATTATCCTAACAAAAGTTCCTTTATATCTTTTGGTATTTTGTTATAACTTGAAGACTTGGAAGACGTTGTCTTTGACCATACTTAATTTTGTTCCATATATGTTTACAATTCGTTCCTACTCTATATCTCTGACTCCATTGGATTTTGAGTTACAAATATCATTATTTGTTTAATCTACATTCCAGTTAGTGTATATTAATCTCTGTTTTTTAAATAGTGGTTTGCATGAGTTCCTATAGTGTAGTCTCCACGTAGTTCTAATGCATTTTTTCTGTGCATTTTCTACCTCATATATCACGGTGAGTGTTCTGAGGAATTGTTCGGATTAATACCAGCTGCTGAATGCCACCATCGATCTACCTGCCAGAAATTAATATTAATAAACCTAAGTGGTCTCGGACAGTGCGGTTTCAGAGGAGCTTCCTCCCGCGTACACTTAGATTGTGGAATGAACTTCCTGCCGACGTTTTCTCACGAGACTACAGCATGGGGTTTTTCAAGAAGGGTATATTAAGGTTTCTTAAGGGTCGGCAACGCGCACGTGACACCCCTGGTACTTCAGGAGTCCATAGGCTACGGTAACGGTAACTTGGTTTATATGTAATAACCTATTATTATTAAATTCATTTACCATCAGATGGGCCATATGCTTGCTTGCCGCCATAGTAGTATAAAAAAAAATATAATACCACACTGATCATCGGGATGAATGGCAGTCTACCGTCGTGGGTTTTTCTAGAAAATTTTTGCCACGCACAACCATATTGTTGAATCACCATCCAGCAATGTAATTATTTAATTTTATTACATTATTATTATTCATTTCGGTATTTCCTGTTACATTTATCCTTTTCAATTTAGATGTATTTAGTTATTTAGGATATGATAATGAAGCCTTCCAGAAAAGAGCTTCCTCTTTCTTAAAAGGCTGACAACGCATTTGCAATTCCCCTGGTGTTGCTGGTGCTTCTGGGTGACGGTGATCAATTACCATCAGGTGAGCCATAAGCTCGTTTGTCCCCTATACTATAAAATAAGGTAGTGGATTACAAACAATCTTCTATCCACACAGACTTTATGCAAAGTCTCCCTAAAGTCATTTAATTGTGAAAATAAGTAATATTAAGAAGTTTAATTATACATTAAGCAACAATATAGTAGACTTTTCTTCATGACAGTCTTTTCATTGTTTAGCTTCTGTTGCTAAACAACTACGAATATCACGTTATCATGTGACATTTATCATTATAGTCATTTATATACTGATATCTAAATATATATAACTCAAAGGTGACTGACATACATAGTGATCTATCAACGCACAGCCCAAACCACTGGACGGATCTGACTGAAATGTATCATGCAGGTAGATGTTATGACGAAGGCATCCGCTAAGAAAGGATTTTGATTAATTCTACCCCCAAAGGGATAAAATAAGGGATGAAAGTTTGTATGAAACTTTGTCAATTTTAAACCGATCGGGCTGAGACTTTGCATGCATAAAGCTGATGACGTAGGCATTGCCTAAGAAAGGACTTTGATAAATTCCACCCCTAAGGGGATAAATTAACGCGAGCGACGCCGCGGGCAAAAGCTAGTAAATGATCAACGACAAGTATGTGTGATCCAGACGAAGTTAAGGGTCAGCTATATGCGCTACTTTGTCACATAAACTTGACATTTATCATTATATTTCGCCCAATTTACATAATATCTGCTGTAATACTTAAGTTCCATCAATATCTGTTCAGTATTTTTTATGTGAAAGAGTAACAAACATCCATCCGTTCATACTTACAAATTGTCATAGTTATAATATTTTTGAGATAGCTTATTTATTTATTTCTTTATTAGCATACAAAACATATTACAATCAGTACAAGATAATGTTTCAGAGCGTACAACCAACATTGTATGACTAAAAGCTAAATTATATAGACGCATGCAATATACGCTAGATAACGTTATATAATAAAAAAATTAAAAAGTACTGTAAATAGAAAGTGATAAAGAGATAACTACGTGTGTGAGTCATTTTATTAACAGAACATTTATATATAACTGTATATATTATATGTATAAAAGAATATATAGGTACAAAAGTAAATATAATTTGACAACACCATTTGACTGTATACGGTGGAACTTCAACTGTCTCCGGAACTGGACCAGCGTTGAATGGAAGTTATCTATATTGCGACACATACGGAATAATGGATTATAATATGAAGTATTGTTTAAGGAAACCTGGAGATAAAAATTGTTATAATTAATGTCTTAAAGTCAAAATAAAATATTGCTTACAGTCAGGTGATTTTCCATTCCAAATATAGAAAAAACTTATAATAAGAGTCTTCCGTTATCAACAAGGTAATTGGAACCCGTCACTCCTTTCGCCTTATCACTAGATAAGTAAAGAATCACATTAGCCACCTCTTCCGGATCTGATATTCTATTAAGAGCGACAGAATTTTTAAAACTGTCCCACGTAATGTCGCTTCCAGCATTCTCTAAGAAGTCGGTCCTCACTGGTCCTGGACTAACAGCATTCACTCTTACTCCAGATGGAGCTAACTCTAATGCAGCTCCTTTAGTGAAATGATTTACAGCAGCCTTGGACAGCGAATATGCATTCTGTTTTATGACCTTTATAGAAAAACCGGCAACGCTTGATATGTTAACAATATTCCCTTTAGTTTTTATAAGATGTGGTGCTGCTAGAGTTGTAAGTTTAATAACTGCACGCACGTTTGTATCCATGATTGTATCATATGCTTCAACCACTGTCCCATCTAAAATCGATCCAAATTTGGTAAATCCAGCATTGTTGACTAGCACATCGAGTTTACCATATTTGTTAACTGTTTCATTGATGATTCTATTTGCATCTTCATCGTTAGATACGTCTGCTTTTATTACAAGTGGTGCTTTGCCGTATTGTTTGCATTTTTCAACTACTGCATTCAATTTTGCTTCGTTTCTACCAACAATAGCCACGTCGGCTTTCTCTTTTGCAAATTCTATTGCTGTTACGGCACCAATTCCAGAACTGGCGCCGGTGATAAGCACTACTTTATCGGAGAAACTCATGTTAGTAATGGTTTGATATAACTGACGACAGTAAGTGATAACGCAGTATTTATAAGCAAACTATTCTTGATAACAGCTGATAGGTGCTGAGTAATTGTGACCAGCTTGGTCTAAACGCTTACAATGTTTAAAATTGTTATACAATTTTGAAGTGTATAAGATAATGTTCATTTTTATCAATATGCAATAAGTTTTTTTCTAGAATGGTTAGGGTTGTCAAATATATATTCATCGATGATCTGTTATGTTTCTTGTCCATTCTTCTTAGCTGTATCTGGGTAATGAATTGACGATAGTTTAAAAAGTACTACTCAGAATTGATTATATTAAATTCCAGATTCTATATCACTTAACCATCACAGAATATGTTAGGTACATTAAAATAAAATAATATATCCGATTTAAAAGAGCAACACACAAGTTTCTTGCTCGTTCTTCTTGTGATGAGACAGCTTTCCGAACGAGTGGTAGATAAAAAACAAATTGTTATGACTATTCAAAAGTGCTTAAATTAAGTTTATTTGAATAAATGATTTTCTATTCTATTCTATTCTATTCTAATATGCTGGCCCATAGGTTTGCACGGTGTAATAACGAAGTGAAGACAACGTTGTTTAAATCGTATTGTCAGTCGTTTTACACGTGCGGCCTATGGTTTTGGTATACGCAGAGGGCATACAACGCTCTTCGTGTACAGTATAATAATGGATTTTCTATGTTGTTGGGGCTCCCTCGGTTTTGTAGCGCATCAGAGACATTTGCAGCAGCGCGGGTAGATGGATTTCAAGCCATAATGCGTAAAAGAGCTGCATCACTGATGTCTAGAATTCGGGGGAGCGCAAACAGCATCCTAACAACTGTTGCGAGTATACCTGATTGTCCGCTCCAGAGGCACTGGATAACGTTGCATCTGTATATTATAAGTTACTAACATAGTTTTATAAGTTTTTGCTAACACAATATGGATGTAATCCGAATTAAAATAAAATATCTCTAAACGAAAAAGAGATCAGTTTTACCTTTTTTATTTTTTGGATGGTATAATGCTGCGCTAATATGCAAGTTTACTTTATGTAGTATTCCTTGTGTAGATCTGAATGTAAGAATGGAAATATATGAAAGACGAAATATGGAACTGAAATACAGTTATTTGGTATAAGTGGTACGACCAAGAATAACACTATAAGAAATCAGTACATGTGAAGATTTAAAACATTGCCATTAAATAAGTTATGAAGCAACAGATTATTTTGGTATATTAGTTTGGAAGTACCAGAATATACGAAGTAGTGAGGGTAGATATTTATAATAAACGTATGTATAGGAAGATAACAGATTATTTTGGATTTTTTTTATACTAGCACCACAATATTAGGGTTGTACCGAAACTATAAAGATATAGGTAAACCTGATGATGCTGATAGAAACTTGATTAAAACTGTATATTGAAACTTAAAATATAACTGATTAATGATTGAAATGAGTACGCAATCCTTGATGACCGAATGCGAACTGATTTTAAATGAAATGTGAAATGTAAAATAAAATGTTATCATCTGCTTCTTCCTTATCCCATTTATTTGGGGTCGGCGTAATATGTTTTTCGCTTCCATTCATCCCTGTTCGCAGTCATCGCGTTATTTACTTCCTTTCTTACCATAACATCTTTCACACAGTCCATCCATCTCTTTTTCGGCCTTCCTCTGCCCTTATAACCATCCACATTCATATGTAACACCTTCCTTAAAATATTATCCTCATTCCTACGCATTACATGTCCATATCATGATAGACGATTACTCTTCAACTTCTCCGACACCGACGCCACTTTCATACTTCCTCTAATGTATTCATTCTTTATCTTATCGATTCTTGTCACACTACACATCCACCTAAAATAAAATGTTATTGTTGTGAAATAATGTACTAACTGCTACTACTGTACAAATTATGTACAATTGTTTCTTACAGATACCTAGCATGCTAATCATTATTAGTTTGGAACTACCAGAATATACGCAAGAGTGAGGGTAGATACCCAAAAAAAAAAATTGTATATTACAATTTTTTTTTTTTTTTTTTTTTTTTTTGAAGTTGTTAATGAAATGTTGCATTTTTATCTGCGCTAACGGTTTACGCTGGCGGGGCACCATATATATGATAAGATGAGTATGAAGGTTTCAGTTAGCCCATCATGACAAATTCATCAGGAATTTATCACGATGGTTTCCAGGGGGACCCGCGTGGAAGTACATGGTACATTGCTAGCTATGGGAATTACTAGTTCCTATTACTAGCAATCACCTTCCCCATCGACGAAGTTTAGAAGGACGGTGTGAAAGATGATGTAAAAATGTGAAAATATCAGCAATGACAAAATACAAGAAGCACAACATGAAGGATAGGGACCTGTGGAAGAAGATAGCATCCTGTACCGACCCCAAATAATAGAATAATGTTTTGCATATTATTTACATTATGCTATATCAATACAGATATGGTCAGGATTGATGGCGATTCACCGAATTATTTCACCACCTGCTGCGTGTCCCGGGACTTGTATTTATACACACACTAACACTGCCTGATGTTATTAAATAGTTTCCACAGTGAAGTCCTTAGTTTCGTTCACTTGCTATTTCAATTAAAAATTGAGACAAAACACTCCCAGCCGTGTTCTAGATCTTGATGTACAAGCGACAGTGGCGCTCAGCGCACATGCGGCCGCATGAGTAAACTCTCGAACCAATGTTTGTTCGGGTACAAGTGGGCGGGAGTTTTTAAAATCAAGCCATTATTACAAAACCCAAAAAGTACCCCTCTATGCGTAAACCGTTAGTGCAGGCGGGTGCACTATTCCATTATCTATACATCTATACATATAAATAAAATTGGTGTGTCTGTTTGTAATATTGAAATTACCGTTTTTTACTACATGCATATGAGTATAAACAGGTACATATACACAATATAACATTTTTTATAATTTTTGTCTGTCTGTCTGTCGGTCTGTTTGTTCCGGCTAATATCTGAAATGGCTGGACAGATTTTAACGGAACTTTTTTTGGCAGGTAGCTGATGTAATAAGGAGTAATTTATACTTTTATTTTAGAAAAATAAAGTTAAATTCCACGCGGACATAGTCGCGGGAACAGCTAGTCGTCCATAAAAATTCGGATGCATCGTCAACTTGATACATAATATATAATCACATAATGAAGACTTTATAGGATACAATTGTTAAAACTTGATTTTATAAACATCTGCTCTAGCTATAATCAGTTTTACAAAACAAAATCTTATACAACATTTTTTTATCTCAGTAGGCGCGTTATCTTTATATTGTACAGATAATAATAACATTGTGTTGTATTTTGTGAAACTACTCATAAAAAATACTTAGAATAAAAGTGTTTTGTCGTTTGAAAAATGATTGAAAACATTTGGCTATGTGAATATAATTTACAATCTATAAAAGTTGACACAGCGCCATCTAGTCCCAAGCTAAGCAGAACTTTAGTTACGGATAGTAGACAACTAATAGACAAATTTTTTTTTCGTAAATGCTTATTAGAATTAGCAATTATAGTCATGAATACAAATGTTTGCACCGTGCGAGGAATCGAACCCGCGACCATAGGACGACAAGCGGTGTGCTAAACCGCTAAACCACCGAAGCATTCGTATTATAAAGACATATATATGCATATTATAAACAAACTACGGATATAAAGATTTTTTTTTCGGACTACTCTAATGCTGTTGGCCTCAGCTGGCCTTTACAGCTTCACCGGACGATAGAGGGCACTCCAAACCCGCGGTAGGACTTATGGAGCGGCTGAAGGCCAACTCCTGCCTGACGGATACGACTTTAGACTGAGCGCACCACTAGGGGTTCGAACCTCGGCTCAGGCCGTCGTAATTTCGATCCCCGTTTGAATTGGACGGGGGATCGATCGGAGAGGATACAAAGAAGATGAGGATCATTATTATTACAGGTCTATATTTTGTAGAAAGTTATACTGTCTTCAGGCGAGTTCCAGAGACTTGCAAAATAAAATAGTCAGACATGAAACTACTTTTATGGAGAGGTGTAGCCAGGACGAAGGAATTTTAGAGTGCAGGTTACAGTCTTTACATCCCTTTTTTTTAATACAAAAATTTGCATTTTATGACTATTATATCCTGCGATACGAGCGTACAGGGTAATAGTTGTTCATGCATGGGATTTCCATTTAATATTAGATATAGACAGTTATAGATATATGTAAATAATCTGAGTTAAAAAAAAAGAAATTCAATTTAGTTACTGTTCTCGTCAGGAGATTTTATTAATATGTGTATAGAATATGAAAAAATTAGAAAACTAAAAAAATTGTATTCATATAGCAACAGATAAAATGTCCTACTAATAAATGATGTTTTAATTTAAATTTGAATTTATACTAGAAAGTTTTTTTATATGTGATTTGAATGATAATGCAACACATAAGTTTCTTGCTTATTCTTCTTGTGATGAATCTGCATTCTGAATAAGCGGTAGAATAAAAAAAATTGGACTATTCAAAAGTGCTTATATTAAGTTTATTTGAATAAAGATTATTTCTATTTCTATTTCTAATCATGATGAGCCACCAGTTTGTAAATGCATCCATCAGTTGCTACATTTCATAAGTTAATAATTTGATCAGTTCATCGTCCTTTTTTACCATTCTTGTTATATAAAACTGTTTAATAATAAACGCTTCTATAAATCGGGCGTCTAGCTAATTTAAAATGTCAATTTGCTTAAAACAAGCGAGGTTTTGTAAATGTATTTAAACGCGAGAGTTTAAAAGTCAAATGGATCTGAATAACACAGAACTCGACAGGATTCGCTAACTGTTAAGTACAATGAATAGTTTTTGAGTTTTACATTTTAAATTTTGTAAGATATGCAAAATTATAATTTAATCCGACCTAGTACCCTCAACTCGGGGCTCGCTCAGGCTGAGTTTATACGATTTAAGATTTTGTTCTACAAAAGAAATCAAATAGTTTGCTTAACTTAATTTTAAGAAAATGTATTTAGGGTAACTCAGGATAGTAATAATTCAGGACAATTCACAGCGCCATCTAGTCCCAAGCAGCTTGTGTTATGGGTACTAGACATCTGTTACAAATACGTAGATACATTTTTAGATTACATAGAAAATAAGCAGTTCGATCCTCAACCGTGCGGGGAATCGAACCCGCGGTCATCGAAAATAAGGCGGTACATCATCGAAGCCGTCGTATTGTACCTATAATTTTTTAAACAAAATGCTCTAATCCATTGGAATCTTTAGATTTTGTTAATCTTTAAAATTGTAGTGCACCAGTGATTCCTAAACCTAAGTGTATGTATTGGTACATCTATTTTTTATACTACGTGTTGGCATGCATACGGCCCATCTGATGGTAAACATCTGTGTAATTACGAAAGATAGAAAGCTCAGCCTTTCAAAGTGAAAACGTGTTTATATTATACATACTTTTGTATGTATAATATTCACACATTTTCACTTTGAAGGTGGTGACTTTGTAAGGTGGAAATTCTAGTACCAAATCAACGACTTATAAAACGTTTATTAGACCTAAATAGGGAAAACTTTAAAATAATGCTAAGGACAATAACGGTTCACGGTGTTTATTGAGGATACTTTTTTTTTTTTTGTGGATGATAATGGAATGGTGCACCCGCCAGCGCTAACGGTTTACGCTGGCGGGGCACCAGTGGAGGATGATAAGACGAACATGAGGTCAGGTCAGTAAGCCCATCGTGACAAATTCACCAAGAATTTAACACGATGGTTTCCAGGGAGAACCGCGTGGAGGTCGACCTGACATGGTACATTGCTAGCAATGGGGTTATCAATCCACATTACTAACAATCCCCATCCCCCTGTTGAGGATACTTGTACACAATACGTGTTACAGGTCGAGGCTGCTTTGAAGCCAAAGAAACGGGCGCTCACGTAATCCTGGACTGCTTGCAGTGACCACACAACGAACACAACTCCTCGGAACGGTGAGGTCGCTCCATGAAGCCTATGAAGACACCAAGAGGCTTCTGCGTTTCTGGGAGAAGCTTGTTTGTCTACTTTAGTAGTCTCACATACGAACAACGGTTTAGATGAGAGATGAGAGACCAAATGCGGAGATTAGAGAACATATTACATTACATTGCATTGCGTTGAGTTGCGTTGAGTTGAGTTGCGTTGCGTTGCGTTGCGATGCGTTGCGTTGAGTTGAGTTGCGTTGCGTTGCGTTGCGTTGCGTTGCGTTGCGTTGCGTTGCGTTGCGTTGCGTTGCGTTGCGTTGCGTTGCGTTGCGTTGAGTTGAGTTGCGTTGCGTTGCGTTGCGTTGCGTTGCGTTGCGTTGCGTTGCGTTGCGTTGCGATAGGCCTCAAAATCTCCACGACGATCGGTCCTGCGCTGCTCGCATCCATCGCCTTTCAGCGATCTTGACCAGATCGTCGGTCCACCTTGCTGGAGGCCTTCCCACGCTGATTTTTATTGAGTTCCCAATATTTCGGCAGTTTTTCAACTGCCACGATCACGGACTGAAGGACAGTGGGACAGTGGCCAGGTGGTAAATAAAATCTTTTATGATCAGACATTTCCGCTTACCTTCACATGTTTTTGTTTTTGTTGGTACTATAATAAAAATAAAACATGGTAAGATCCCGTGACTTTTCCTAATTGTATATACAGCTATATATATAAATAAAATTAGAGTGTCTGTTTGTAATATTGAAATAACCGTTTTTTACTATATACATATGAATATAAATAGCTTTATTTTTCTAAAATAAAAGTAGCCTAAGTTACCCCTTATTACATCAGCTACCTGCCAATGAAAGTCCCGTCAAAATAGGTCCAGTCATTTGACAGACAGACAAAAATTGTAAAAAATGTTATTTTGGTGTATGTACTGTATTTACATTCTGCATCTGCATGTAGTAAAAAACGGTTTTTTCAATATTACAAACAGGCACTCCAATTTTATTTATATGTATAGATTAATAAATATTTGTCACGATGGGCTAACTGACTAGACCTCATGCTCACCTATCATCCTCCACTGGTGCCCTGCCAGCGTAAACCGTTAGCGCAATAATCTGCAACGTTCCATCATCCTTTATAAAAAAAATACACTGACATTTTTGCCTATTCGCGGTATCACAAAAATATACACAGACATACAAACAGTAGTAGAGAACCTTAATAGTTAACGGCAAATAAGACGTTCAAAATCAGAAACACGCAGATTCTTAACCAATATTGCCAGAATGTAATTCAGTAAGATTTATAGATGCCAATCGTGAATATATTATGTGGGAGCAGCGAAAACAGCGCTGATTTATATAATGCGGTCGCTTTAAAGCGCTGCAGCGGGCCTTTTATCTCGTATTTATGGTGTTCAATGTAAGAGCAATTTATTTATTATTAGATGAGAAAGTCTTATGTTCCAATATATTTTGTTCGGTTTAATACCAGCTGCTGAGTTTCACCACCGTACCACCAGAAACTGAAATACCATCCTGATCATCTGAATGAATGGAGGTCTTCCACAGTGCGGTTTTCTAGAAACTTTTTGCCTCGCACAACCACATTGTGGAATCACCTTCCAGCAATGGTATTTCCGAACCGATACGATATTGAAACCTTCAAGAAAAGAGTTTATTCCTTTTTAAAAGGCCGACAACGTACTTGCAATTCCTCTGGTGTTGCGGGTGCTCGTGGGCGGCGGTAATCACTTACCATCGTCTTTATAATTCGTTAACGATAATAATGTTTTTGTAGAAAAATTTTAAATACATTGCACTGAGAGCACTGACAATATTATCTGATTACACTAATAATGAGTGCGTAGCGATTTCTATGTTGATTATCGCATGCTTCTTACTTGTTATACTGTAATTATTTATACAAAAAAACATCTATTAAAATATATATATATTCTTCTTGTGATGAATCTGCATTCCGAATGAGTGGTAGAATCAAAATATGACTATTCAAAAGTGCTTGTAATGAGTTTATTTGAATAAAGATTATTTCTATTTCTATTTATATTTCATCAGGTGAGCCGCATGCTCGTTTGTCCTCTGTGTTATAAAAAAAAAATATTATAAAATAGCACAAAAGTTAATATAGATAATTGTATATTGCTTAATTACCGTGTACAGATAACTCTTTATTATATATATATATTTTCGGTCTACTCTAATGCTGTTGGCCGCAGCTGGCCTTTACAGCTTCACCGGACGATAAGGGGCGAGTGCAAATGGCACTCCAAACCCGCGGAAGGACTTATGGTCGTAATTTCGATCCCCGTTTGAATTTGACGAGGGATCAATCAGAGGGGTATTATCTATATTATACTATTAGATATTTATTGTATATATATATATATATGTATATATGATATATTACTATTATTATTTATGTTTATTCATTCCCTCTTGCGCCACCCACCACCTTCTGTCGTTTGTCCTCTACCCAAAGGTTGTCTGGAACAGATCGCTTAAACCAGCGGTTTAAGCAGTTAACCAGCAGTTTTGGGTAGATCTCCCATTCTTACCTAGTATTGATTTTTTGTAAATTTCTAACCGTGGTAAAACTGACGTAGACCCCTTGCAGTTTGTCATATACCTCCAGGGGTCGATATAGACTTTGGGAATCACTGGCTTAAACAGCAACCCCTAATTAAAGGACTCCGTACAAAGCAGAAATAGGTGACATAATGAAAAAAATCATGCTCATTCTTTATTTATTAGAATAGATTAGTACAGGACTTCATCACATCACATGTACCTATTATTCTCATTTAAAATATTTCAGTAGTCATTAGGAAGCAATACGCAATCTTTTTCTCATATTTATAATTAATTTCGTAGATATATCTGAAAATGTAAAAGAAATAATCATAATATAATACCCCTGAACAACTTATACATAATGTGACCATTTATTCTTCGACTGAAAACGGGACAATTTAACAGACAGCCAATGAAAAAAACTCTTTTTTAAAATTATCTATTCAAAAAAAGTTATCAATTAAGAATATATCCGATAAATATAATTAAACATTTTGTTTATTCATAGATAGTTTATATTTATCTGATAAAAATAAAATGTTTTGTTATATATATATTTATCGGAGGAACAAATTTGACTTTTTAAGAAGTATTTAAGTAAGAATGACACTCTTGGCACATTTTTTTTATACTCACCTTAATTACCAACAACTAACAACCGGCTCGTCTACCCAAAATTTCGCACCGTTACCGAAAACGGGACAATTTTGCGTCCCAGAGTCCGTTTCGGGGACACCGGGACTCTTTTTTATAAAAATAGGGACTGTCCCGTTCATTACGGGACGTCTGGTCACATTACTTATACATCACCACAGTCCCAAGATAAGTAAAGCTTGTGTTATGGGTACTAGATAACTGATATATATACTTTTTTTGTTAACACATAAAAAATATGATGATTTATATATATATCATGTATATTACATACATGATAAAGTGTATCTGTGTATTTATATCAGTTGTATATTACCCATAACACAAGCTCTACCTAGTTTGGGACTAGATGGCGCTGTATGAATTGTCCAGGATTATAGTATATGCGATTATATGCCAGGAGTATATGCGATTTCAGTACCGATTTTGATGCTTCATTTTTAATTGCAAGTTAGTGTTTCCCTTGTGGTCCCATATAAATTAGATCAACATGTGACTAGTACTTTTTAAATTTTCTTTAATAATACGATTGCAGTCGATTTAAATTATCATTATATAGTATAAAACAAAGTCGCTGTCGCTGTCTGTCCGTCCGTATGTATGCTTAAATCTTTAAAACTACGCAACGAATTTTGTAGCGGTTTTTTTTTATTAAATAGAGTAAATCAAGAGGAACGTTTATATGTATAATACATGTTCATCCGGGCAAAGTAAAGGGACAAGTAGCTAGTTATACATAATCGGGCGTCATAAGCTGTCAGCAGACGCCATCTTACTAATGAGAATTACAAAATGGCGGCAACAAAAGAGCGGGAAAAACAACAAACAACAAAAGTGAATTCTGCTATAGATAAAAATAATTATATTCACAATATTTACTTGTGATTAGGATGGCAAAAAGACGGCCCACTTGATGGTAAGTGGTAACCATCGCCTAATACATGAACAGCAGTTTGGATTCGACTTTTTACAGTCTACCGCTGATATGAGTGTGGTATGTTTGAGATTATAACTACTTGAGATTATGACGACCTCGGTGGTCTAGCGGTCTAGCATACCGCTTTACGTCCGATGGTCGCGGGTTCGATTCCTCGCACGCCACAAACATTTGTATTCACGAGTATGATTGTTTGTATCGGTCTGGGTTTTTTCTATGTATAATATGTATTTATTTACTAAAAAAAAAATATCTATGTACTTGTAATCTAGTACCCGTAACACAAGCTTTAGCTAGCTTAACTAGAAGGGACTAGATGGCGCTGTGTGAATTGTCCTGAGATTATTATTATTTTTACTTAAAACAGATTCTCATCTCCCTCTTAAGGAGAGGATTATTATTATTATTATTATTATTTCTTACCTTCCAGTGCTTGTCAATGATCTGGTTAAAGCCCAAGATACTAATGCCATATTAAATTTCTCCATGTAATAAACTCCCTGAAATGTTATAAATTAATTAACTAAGTCTACCTGCGGGAAGGGGGTTGCTAGTAACTGAATGGACTGATAAAACTGTTAGCAATGTACCATATCAGGTTTTCCTCCACGTAGTTCCGCAGACCATCGTTATAAATTCTTGGTGAATTTGCCACGATGGGCTAACTGATCTGACCTCATGCTCATTTCGTCATTCTCTAACGGTGCCCAGCCAGCATAAACCGTCAGCGCAGGCGGACGCACCATCCCATTGTCATCCATTAAAAATATATTTCTACCTAAAGTCATACTCGTGAACAGGTGCTGCTTGTGGGGACTTGTCTGTTCAGGTTGCGAACAATGATTAGATTTTTGTTTTTTGCAATAGCATATGCTGGTGGTCACTCTATTCTCCCAAATTTGAATTTTAACGACTGTGTATTATAAACATGTACAACATTTTTCTGAAAAGAATACGAGCTGAGTTTCTTGTCAGTTCGCCTCATCTCGAAATCACTCCGAACTGACGGTAGATTTGACATATGTATCATAAGAGTCTGTAATAGACCTACATGAATAAAGATGTTTTGAATCTGAATTTGAATATACATATACACATAAAAGCGCGATTGTTTAGCGGTTTAGTACACCGCTTTTCTTCCGATAGTCACGGGTTCGATTTAAAGATTGTGTCTTGACACAATCTTTAAATCGAACAATTTTGTGGTTGAAATAGATCCCTTTTTCAACCCCAACATGACATAATCATCGACAAATCTTTGAATATTTACGCAGACGAAACACTAGCAATTTACTATAGTTTCTATATACGTACAGGCTCTATATAGCAATCCTTGTCTATGGGAAACTTGTACATAGTGATCCACTTGTATGTGAGCGGGTTGTGACAACTGATATCATTTATTGTCACAAGTAAGTTTCGTTTGTTATTTATCAGTTTGTATATTCTTGCTGATACCTAAAATAAAAAAAATGACATTTAAAAATTCTTTATCTTTACATAAAAAAAATAATTATAGCCCTGGACTAATTGTACAACACAGCGACATCTAGTACCACTAGTAAGCAGAGCAGTGTGTTATGGGTACTAGACAACTGATATAAATTTATAAATATATTTTTTTGTAAATACATACATAACATATCGCTCATTCAGAAAGCTGTTTCATCACCAGAAGAATGACCAAGACACTTGCGTGTTGCTCTTTTAAATAATTTTATTCTTACTTTAGATTTATTAAGTTTAAGTGTGTGAATATAAACTACCAATTAGCACTAATTTAATTAAATACTCATATATTATATTTTATATATAATATAAAATATAAATGCGAAAGTTTGTGAGTATGGATGTTTATTACACTTTCACGCAAAAACTACTGAATACATTTTTATGAAACTTTATAATAATATAACTTATTCAACACATAGGCTATAATTTAAAAATGTATTATGTAAATTGGGCGAAATAATAATAAATGTCAAGTTTCAACGTGTTGCTCTTTTAAACGTCGTAACTTTAGAGATAGATACTAATATAATAATAGATAGATACCAAAGGATATACTGGAATTACTCTTAAATAAATTCAAAACATCTGTTAAATCATATTTACTGGGCAAAGCCTATTACTCACTAAACGATTACTTGAATAACGAGCGTACATGGTTGTTCATGCACGAGATTTTCATTTAATGTTAGACATAGACACCTATATAAATATACATTGTAAATATACTGGGTTTAAAAAAAACAATTGAGTTTCTTGCCAGTTCTTCTCAATTGGATCTATATACTGAACTGGACGGTAGGGAAAAAATTATAATATAAAATATTAAACGTTCATAAGCAGCCACATTGAAGGAATACATGATTTTTTAAATTGATATTACATTTTTAAATTAATAGAAACTACCAACTAGCACTAATTTGACTGATGACTTAAGTTTAACTACACAGTCTACCTCTTAAAGTAACATATATTGGGAAGCTTCAGAAATGTGTGATACGTGGATGCAGCAGTACTTTTATTTGATTCCTTTTTCAAATTACACTCCACATAAATTGCGTCGCTGCATATTAATAATAATAAGTGTTTCCGAGACCATACAACATATCACGGGTGGTTGTAAGACATTAGTTCAAAATGATTATAAGCACCGCCATGATCAAGTTGCTATAATTATACATCAATAGATATATAGCACATAAACATAAATTCATAGGAAGCAAAGTTCCATATTACAAATACAGCCCTATTAATGTATTAGAAAACGATCACTGTAGACTGTACTGGGATAGAACAATAATTACTGACAAAACTGTACATCACAATAGACCCGACATAACATTACACGACAAAATAAATAAAAAAGTATATCTTGTAGATATAGCTATCCCAAACACACACAATATACAAAGCACAGTCAATGAAAAACTAACAAAGTACACAGATCTAGCAATAGAATTAAAAAAACAATGGAAAGCACACACCATCCACATAGTACCCATAGTTTTGTCATCCACAGGAATTATACCAAAAAGTCTGAACAAACACCTAGACACGTTGCATATCCCCTCCTCTACAATGCTTGGCTAAGGCCCGCGTGTTTGATTATCATTCCAATCGTTACATCGGTAAACGGTCTTATCCCAACCAGTCTGGAGCAACATCTCAGACGGTTGGGATTCCGGGGCGGCTCACTCCCGGGAAAGATGCAGAAAGCGGTGCTCTTAGATTCTGCCCGCATTGTACGCCGGTTTCTCTCCCTGGGGCCCTGAACTCCGGCCGACTGTGCTTCTGCCGGGGGTAAGTTGCCATCTCCCCCCCTTAAGAGGGGAGATGAGATTTTTTTTTTGGAAGTTAGGAATAATAATAATAACAAATTTATTTGCAATAGATTTTGTATAACATCGTATATGTATGTACACATACATGATGTTATACAAAAACATGGCCCTTGCAAAATCTGCTTATATCAAGCGTACAAATCTTAAGTTAATTAAATTATCGATTGTTTATATAATTATAGAATTATTGTATGTAGGTATATGTCAATTTGTATATAAATCTAAATGTCATGAGGAACAATTTATTATTTTAGTATTCCAAAAACTCTTTAATTGAGTAAAAACACTTGGAAACTAACCATTCATACAGTTTTCTTTTTTAAATAATATTCCAGAGAGAGTTCTTATATCGTCAGGAAGCTTATTAAATATTTGTATCGACATACAAAATGGACTCTTTTTTGTTATGGATAGTTTTATTGTAGGTACTTTTATTTTACTTGTATGGCTGTCGCGTACTGATTTATTCATCGTTGTCTGTTTTAGAGGAAGATATTGTGGTTGTTCTTTAACGAATATGCATAATTGTTTAATATATAAACATGCTAAGGTAAGCAGTTTATTTTTTTAAATACATTTTTTTTGTGACTTAAACACTTTATCAATAAAAGTACAGTTTCCCCATATAATTAAGCCGTATTGTATTACTGACGCCACATGTGCATGATAAGCCAATAGTGCACTCTCGGTAGAGGATATCTCACGGAGGCGCCGAAGAGCGTAAACAAACCTACTGAGTTTATCGCAAACTGACTTCACTTGTAATTTCCAACTACAGTTTTCGTCAACTATTATACCAAGAAATTCTGTCGATTCTACCGTCTCTATTTTTTGGTCGTGTAACTAATATTAAAATTTAATTTATTACAATGATAAGTACCAAATTGTATAATTTTAGTTTTGTCAACATTTACATTGATTTACATTGACATGTCGTCATAGCGACAAGTTTACATTTTTTATACTAATAGTTTTATTAGTGATTTTTATTTAACAAAATATACAATGTATCTTTCTAAATCACCTAAAAATAAAATAGCCACTTTAGTGGCTTATAATATTGACTACATGAACAGTTTATATGGTAAACTTAAACATAAAAATACTGACATAACAAATAATTCTATTAATATTTGTGAGATAAGTACTATGACTGCAGATTTAAACTGCTCACAAAGACAAAGGGAAAGCAATCAGAATTAATAATTGTTCATCAGAACATACAAAGTTTTGCTGGCAGCGAGTTAATTATACAATTATTTTTAGAAAAGTATAATATTGATATTGTCTGTTTCACAGAACATTGGCTTAAAGAGAGCAATATGACGTTCAGTTTAAATAATTATAATGTTGTCAGCTGCTTCAATAGAAAGTCAGTTAACAGATTTAAACAGTAATGGACCCAGTATAGTACATTGCGGAACACCACAGCTGTTTAATCTGTAGTTAGATTTACATATATACAGTTTTCTTTGGTATAGTTTTTGAATACTTTAAAGTTTTCATTATTTCCACACAGTTATATCTTTCTGATAAGTAATCACACAACCAGTCATTAACAGTTCCTCTAAAACCATATTTATATAGTTTTTTATCTAATGTTCTGTGATCTATGTAATTGAAAGCTTTAGTCATATCCAAAAAAAGCCCAACAACAGGAAAACCCTTCTCAATACTATCAATTACAGATTTAATCAATTTAAAAGTTGCTGTTGCTGTGCTTTTATTTTTTTGAAAACCATATTGTTCTTTTCTTAAAATTTTATGTTTATTAATAAATGCTGGAAATCTGGAGTATGCAGCTTTTTCGAATACTTTTGCTAAGATAGGTATTAAAGTTATAGGACGATAATTATCTATATTTGTCATATCACCTTTTTTATGCAGAGGTTAGTTATGGAATACTTTAATCTATGTGGAAAAATACCTTGGCTGAAAGACAAATTAATAATATGACTAAGTACTGGAGCAATATTACATGATATTAACTTTAGTATTTTGGTAGGTATTTTATCATATCCAATCGAGTTTGTATCTTTGAGTAGTTTCAGTAACCTACATACTTCAGCAGGTGTTGTTGGGAATAGAAATATGCTAGAATTGCAATTAAAAGTGTAACCGTTGTTGAATTAGAATTAATCGTATGTAAATTATCATTTAGTTCAATAAAATAATTATTAAAGGTATCAGCAATATCATTTAAATTTTGAATAATTGTACCATTGTGATTAATTTAATCAATTTCGTTTTTTGTCTTGGAACCATGTATGTTACTATTTATTATATTCCAAACCATTTTATTTTTATTCTTAGTTTTTAGCATTTTATCACAGTTGACCTGTTTTTGTCGTGCTAGTATACAACGCCTTAGTATTTTAGAATATGTCTTATAATTTTGTTTATGTAAAAGTTTACTTTTTTTATTTGCCCGTTTGTAAGTAATAAACAGTTTTCTTTTTATTAAGACAAAATTTTTTCATGTTTTTAGTAATCCATTTACCTTTATTAGACTTTCTAGTGACTTTAACTGTTATTTTAGGAAAACAAAGTTTGAAGAATAATATTAAGGTTTCATGGAATTCAGAAAAAACTCTATTAGTGTCAGTTTCAATTAGTACTTCTTTAAATGTAAGAGATGAAATACAGTCACAAAATTTATCCAGGTTTTCATTACAAAAATCTCTCCTTTGTCACGTCTGGTCCTCCTTATTCACGTCTGGTCGTCTCGATCGCCTCGAACAGAGAGAGGGCAACCCGCTCCCTCCTTGTTCCCGGCCTCTTTATCTCTATTACTATTGGTGGCCGCATAATCGTGACGTCACCAACATCGCGTGACTCACTATGGTTCCAAATTTGAAATGTAAGTCGTTTGTGAGTATGAATTATTGAGAAGTTTCAGAAATGATACGTCGATGCAGCAGTACTTTCATTTTATTCCTTTATCAAATTACACTCCTTATAATTATCGTAAATTGCGTCGCTGTACATTCACGTGTGGTCGTCTCGGTCGCCTCGAACAGAGAGTGAGCAGCCTGCTCCCTCATTGTTCCCGGCCTCTTTATCTCTAGTACTATTTGTTAGAGTTCACATCAATATTGTAGAAAAATCCGATATTTTAAAAAGATATTAAAAGAAGGTAGTTTGTGTTTATTAGTAGTGAAGTACCCAATGTAAATATTATTACGAATATTGTAAATAGCGCCATCTAGTATTTATAGACCGTCCTACTACACTCACTTCGCTCTATAAATTCGGAGGTCGGTAGTTGAATAATCCTCTTTCGTTGGGTGAGGCACGGCATTCAGTCGACGAGCAGTGCCGGTTGTGTTTTGGATACTAAATGAATTGTATTAGGAATGGGTTTATCCCGGTCTTAGTTGGGCCTGGGGGGAAGCTACAAGTAGTGGAGGTGAGTTAATGCATTCTAAAAGGGCCTTTTAAACCTACACCCGTGTCATAAGTCACGGGCGCTACTTGGGGTTTCCCTTGCGGTAGTCGGCTTCAAAGCCTAAGTTGTTATCATTTATTAGTGCTTCTTACATATTGTGCTGTAACTACCATATAGTAATTTTTGTAGCTGTGACGTGGTCGTGTAGAATAAGTAGTCATGCTCACTAAAATTTACAGACATGTGGCACGTGGTGGGCCAGGTGGCCAGGCCAGGGCTCCCTAAAATATGGTCGAGCGCAGTGATGGCTGGCTCATCCGTCGTACTCGTGAACGT
The DNA here is from genome assembly GCF_030625045.1 of Achroia grisella. Classification (NCBI taxonomy): domain Eukaryota; kingdom Metazoa; phylum Arthropoda; class Insecta; order Lepidoptera; family Pyralidae; genus Achroia; species Achroia grisella. The sequence goes on along the minus strand of NW_026712578.1, from coordinate 219,639 downwards.
GCTGCTTCTAGGGACTGGTCTGCTCTTATCACTACGACTTATTTAATCTTATTGTGTATTTATATTTGAGCCTAAATAAATTAGTGCTGGTTGGTAGTTTCGACTTTTAAAATGTGAACTTACAAGGATTGTTTAAAAGAGCAACACACAAGTTTCTTGCTTATTCTTCTTGTGATGAGACAGCTTTTCGAATAAGCGGTAGATTTAAAAAAAATTGTTGAGTATTCAAAAATGCATAAATTAAGTTTATTTGAATAAATGATTTTCTATTCTATTGGTGGTGGCATAATCATGACCAACATCACGTGACTCACTATGGTTTTAAATTTGAAATGTAAGTAACAAATTAGTCAACTCAGTGTTCTTTATGTATTGAAGCTAACACATACTTACAGATAGAGGTCCAATACGTCTAGATATATTGAAGTTGGCGTTTAGTATGGAAGTCTCGTTATCAACATTCACCAACTCGGTCTTGACAATGATAGGCGAGTTGGCCTCAGATGCACACTCTCCTATATCAAGTACCTTCATTGTGTATCTTTGATTTTTCTGGAAAATGTATATACTGGGTGACACCGCAAACGTTATATAAATTTAAATCGCTGTTAAAAAATAGGGGTTGATGGTTGAAGGGTGAAAATTTAGGGTTATGTAGGTATGTATTTTTAATGCCACATTTAAAAAAAATAATAGTGCAAAAATTTAAAAATTTATGTTAGGGGTGGACAACCCTTATAACTTAGGGTTATGAAAAATAGATATATAGCCGATGCTCAGACCTTCTGAATATATGACTGGAAGAGATCTCTTCTAGAGATAAGTCCTCCTTTGTTAACATTATTTCAAATTAATATATCTAAGAAAATGTATTTAAGTGCAATCTATAGTATACATCTTTACATGTAAATAAAATTGAAGTGTCTATTTGTAACATTTAAATAACCGTTTTTTACTACATGTATATGAATATAAATACGGTACATACACCGAAATAACTTTTTTTTTTTATTTTTTTCTGTCTGATTGTTCCGGCTAATCTCTGAAATGGCTGGATCGATTTTAGCGGGTCTTTTTTTGGCAGGTAAGATGTAATAAGGAGTAATATAGGCCACTTTTATTTTAGAAAAATGAAGTTAAATTCCACGCGGTACAGTTAGTTAGTAATATAATTAAAATCGCTTCAAACCTTAGCGTCAGAAATCTCCAAACTAAACACCATTATGTAGATAATCCATATATTTATAAATAACATATTGTTATATTTATGATTTATTTATGAAAACAACAAAAAAATTTTTTTCATGAATAAATATTACTTGCTATTCCACAGATTTTGGATAGGAAATAAATGATCTAATGATTTATCATGAATCATTAGATGATCATTCATAGTGATAAAAGTTAATGAGCCGTCTAAATGTTTGTCATTCACATGTACCTAATGACAGTTTAATACCTGACAAATGTTGAATCCAATTCACATATACATGGTTTTGTATATTTAATATATATTTGTATGGATTATAATGGAATGGTGCACCCGCCTGCGCTAACGGTTTACGCTGACGGGGCACAAGTGGAGGATGATAAGATAAGCATGAGGTCATGTTAGCCCATCGTGCCAAAATCATCTAGAATTTATCACAGTTTCCAGGTAGAACTGCGTGGAGATCAAGCTAGCATGGTACATTTCTGCCAATGGCTATTTTTATTAATGATAATGGAATGGTGCACTCGCCTGCGCTAACAGTTTAAACTGGCTGGCACAAGTGGAGGATGATAAGATGAACATGAGGTCAGATCAGTTAGCACATCGTGCCAAATTCACAAGGAATTTATCACAGTTTCCAGGTAGAACCACTTGGTATATTGCTAGAAATTATTTTTTTATATGTTAATATAATATTTTTATACAACGTTTTTTTCCGCACTGTAAACAAATTCATAACTTTATTCCTAATTGCTTCATATTCATTAATGACTAAATTTTTAGTACAGAGAGATGTTTAATATGATAATATACTGTACATCATACTAGGAAAATATATAATAATGATATCAATAATTATAATTTCGCTGATATTAAAACTTATACCGCTTATATACAAACTAGCTTTTGTAATAAACTGTGTGTAAATTTATGATATAGTTTTGTATAGAATATCACTGCTTTATTGTTTACTATAAAAAAAATATTTTCATGTGTACAGACAATGACTAAAAAACTTGGCTGGTCATTTTATGAAGAAAGACCCTAAATAAAATTAGAATTTAAAAAAATCATCTGCGCGCAATGCTTATCTTTAGCCCTTTAACCATCTATAAATTCATATTATCCTAGTAATTTTGTTGGAGATTTCTAATGATGTTTCTTATAGTAACAAAATGGCGGCGAATTTCTGCACGATATTATAATATGTACATATAATAATATAGCTGTCATTGTGTCATGATTGATTTGATGTGTTTTTTTCGATTATTTTTACATATCCAAAGCCATATATATTTCCGAATATATTATGAGAACATCTGAAGTAAGGACTCAGGACTTCACTGCTGTATCTACCGATAACATCCAAAATTCATGTCCTCCTGGTACTTTTTCATGAAATATATTAAACTGTATTATTGACTTTTGTGACTGTTTTTTATATGTTAATATAATTTTTTCCTACAACGTTTTTAACCCATATAAAGCCAAAGTAGACATTTGGAAAACCATCCTGCTGCTTTGACTTTATTCAGAGAGAACACCTTTAATAGCGATAATATACTGTAAATCATAACAGACTGCGAACCCATATAATAATGATATCAATAATTATAATTTCGCTTAAAACTTCATGACTCGGAGCACTATCCCAGACTATGGCCCATCTATTGACTGTAAAAATATATTTTCATTATGCAAATGTTGGGTACAAAGGAAGATCTAAAAAATGCGACAGAAAGCGCAAAAGTCGTGGTCATTTTGGGAAAAATACATTCAGTTGCCATTGAAACAAAGGACAAAAAAAACCTAACTCCTAAACGGCTGGATCGATTTAGATGATATCCTGTGTCTATCTGCCGACTAACAATTTCAGACTCTATTTCTTATTTCATACTTGTTAGAACGTGATTTTCCAGTAGTTACATTACACAACTTATAACTTATTACTTATAGAATAGAATAGAATAGAAAATCATTTATTCAAACAAACTTACATAGAAACACTTTTGAATAGTCATCACATTTTTTTTAATCTACCGCTCATTTGGAAAGCTGTCTCATCACAAGAAGAACAAGCAAGAAACTTGTGTGTTGCTCTTTTAAATAATTTTATTCTTACTTTACAATTTAAGTTTAAGTGTGTGAATACAAACTACCGATTAGCACTAATTCAATTAAATACTCAAAAAGAAAAAATATTGAATACATAACAACTGGTTAGACAATTAATAAGAGGAAATGAGTCATAGTGATGAGAGCAAACCAGTCCCTACAAGCAGCATCCGTATTTTACAGTATTATACTTATATATATATATATATATATATATATTGTGACGGTTATATTATTATTATTTATTATATTGTGACGGTTTATTATACTTGTTTTCACCACTCTACAATTCATTTCAGTAATTCAAGGGTTCACTAGATGAAATCCCTCTTTTGGGATAAGTCCGCCTTTGTACGCATTTATTTTATAAGTTATTTCCTTTTATACAAAATTTGTCGTACATTAAAATAACTTAAGTATGATTTAATTACTGAACCAATTGGTCGTGTAATAATTATTTTAACTCTAATGAATTTGTACTTGTATTCACACATTTCAACTTTAAGAAAAAGCAAAAAAATAACACAGGAATAATTAACTTAGGAACATCGTTTATTTTTTATTTATGGCACATACTTGCAAATGTAACATGCAATATTAACAAAATATAATATCTTCATATAAAAAATTAATTAATTAAAAACCTAGTGTAAAGTTACAATAATTATTTAAAAAGTAACACGCAAGTTTCTTGCTCGTTCTTCTTGTGATGAGACAGCTTTCCCAATGAGCGGTAGATTAAAAAAAACGATGACTATTCAAAAGTGCTTAAATGTAGGTTTATTCGTATAAAAAATATTCTATTCTATTATAAACAAATATAGAAATAGTTTTTGAACTTTTCTGTGTAGATTTTCGCAATAGACTTTTTAGAAGCCATAAATAATAACAAATAACCCTGATTAATAAACACAGCATCATCTAGGCCCACGGTAAGGAGAACTGTGTTATACCTACTAGACAACTGATATATATATATATATATATATATATATATATATAAATCTCTTCTTGTTACTGGAGCGGGAACACTACTATTATTTTAATAAAAACCAAATACAAGTAAAATGTGTATTCTTCCCAAAAGGGCTCACAGCGAGAGGTAACAAAACAATATTAGTTAGTCAAAAAGTGACATATTAAAAATTGATATAAAAAATATAAAGTTTCTAAAAATAATGGTAGACAAGCTGCCAGTAACAAATCCATACATAGAAAACAACGAGACCAAAACAAACAATTATACAAATACACCGTGCTAGGAATCGAACCCGCGACCATCGGAACTAAAGCGGCTTGACCGCTACACCACCGAGGCCATCAAATTCGCAATTCGAAATAAATTTGGAATTAGTACAAAATAAAACGTTTCAAAGACGCATCAAGGGATCTCTTTCGTCACCCATTCTCTTCTATTACTGCTCCGAATTGACAACGGTATAACTAATGTGGCCATACGTCCCGTTTTGAACGGGACTGTCTCTTTTTATGATGAGTCCCTGTTTTTTTTTGTATATGATAATGAAATGGAGCACCCGCCTGCGCTAACGGATTACGCTGGCGGGGCACCAGTGGAGGATGATAAGATGAGCATGAGGTCAGGTCAGTTAGCCCATCGTAACAAATTCACTAAGAATTTATCACGATGGTTTCCAGGGGGAACCGCGTGGAGGTTAACCTAACATGGTACATTGCTAGCAATGGGGTTATTATTCCACATTACTAACAATCCCCTTTCCCCCCGATGAGTCCCTGTTGCGGCCTCCTTGACAGGACTGCTTGCTGGCCGGTTATAAGACGTGACTAGGACAGACGAAAGAACATTGAGGACAACTTCGTTGACAAGTTGTCCCGTTTTTAGTAACCGTGCAAATATGTGAAGTCGAGCCGGACGGTTAAAGTGGATACAAAACTGTCCGTATCCGTCATGCTCGTGAACGGGTGCTGCTTGTAGGGACTGGTCTTCTCTTATCACTATGAATGATTTAATCTGATCGTGTTTTTATATTTGAGCCTAAATAAATTAGTGCTGGTTGGTAGTTTGTATTCACACGTTTCGACTTGTAAAATGTGAACTTACAAGGATTGTTTAAAAGAGCAACACACAAGTTTCTTGCTTATTCTTCTTGTGATGAGACAGCTTTCCGAATAAACGGTAGATTAAAAAAAATTGTTGACTATTCAAAAGTGCTTAAATTAAGTTTATTTAAATATGTACATGATTTTCTATTCTATTCTAAAAAGACTATTGCGAATGTTGAGATGGATGTGTGGTGTGACAAGAATGGATAAGATAAAGAATGAATACATCAGAGGAAGTATGAAAGTGGCACCGGTGTCAGAGAGGTTGAAGAGTAATCGTCTGTCGTGGTATGGGCATGCAATAAGTAGGAATGAGCATAACATTTTAAGGAAGGTGTTACATATGAATGTGGATGGTTATAAGGGCAGAATGAAGGTGAAGAGATGTATGGACTGTGTGAAAGATGATATGGTAAGAAAGGCAGTAAATAACGCGATGACTGCGAACAGGAATGAATGGAAGAGATAAATATATTACGACGACCACAAATAAATGGGATAAGGAAGAAGCAGATGATGATAAAAAAACGTACCAAGAATACCATAACTGATGAAGATTTTAAGTAAGAATGCGGTTTTAAAGCAAAACATAATTTTTATAGTTATCCGGTATATGTGTTTAATTCATCATCACTACATAGTATAAAACAAAGTCAGTGTCACTGTCTGTCTGTCCCTATGTATGCTTAAATCTTTAAAACTACGCAACGGATTTTGAAGCGGTTTATTTTTAATCCGCGACTTCGTCCGCTTGGAATTTAACTTTATTTTTCTGAAATAATAGAAATATTCTAAAACAACAATAGCCTAAGTTACTCCTTATTACATCAGCAACCTGCCAAAAAAGTCCCGTCAAAATCGGTCCAGCCATTTTAAAGATTAGCCGGAACAAACAGACAGATAGACAGATGAAAGTTGTTAAAATTGTTTTTTTGATGTATGTACTGTATTTATATTCATATGCATGCAGTATAAAAAGGTTATTTCAATATTACAAACAGACACTCAAATTTTATTTATATGTATAGATGTGTAGATAAATAGATTGATTCAAGAGGAAGGTTTATATATAATCGGCATCGCACGGGTGTACATGTACACCCGTGCGATGCCGGGGCGAGTAGATAGTAACTTATAAGTTAACTTTTTAATGAAAATTTTTTTTTCATTGGCTAATTGTTAATCGACCTATATAAACCGATGTCCCGTTTTGAGTCAAAGAATAAATGGTCACATTAGGTATACAACGATGGACAATCATAATCCCTGAGGAAACTGCTCACCTGAATTTAATCGCATAAAGGAATATCAACCCTAAGTGACTGTAAATAAAATCCTATTAGACTATCCGATTTTTTTTAAAAATCATAATATTTATTTTTGACTTGCTGTGCCCGTGTTTTACCGCGTTAAATTTCAATGAAAATGTAGCCCATATGTTATTCTGATGCATAAGCTATATTACTGTATAGTTTCATCAAAATCCGTTCAGTAGTTTTTGCGTGAAAGAGTAACAAACAGACATACTCACAAACTTTCGCGTTGTATATTAAGATAATAATAATAATAATAATCTCAGATACACAGAACCATTACGATAGCTAGAGTAAACAAGATACATATACATAGATATTTTTTTTTGATACACATACATGATGGAATACAAATGTTTGTGCCGTGCGAAATGGTCGGACGTAAAACGGTGTACGTAGATATTACCTATAGACACCTGAAACACCAGGGGTGTCACGTGCGCGTTGCCGACCCTTAAGAAACCTTAATATACCCTTCTTGAAAAACCCCATGCTGTACCTCTGAAAGACCTCGACAATTAGTTCATTCCACAATCTAAGTGTACGCGCGAGGAAGCTCCTCTGAAACCGCTCTGTCCGAGACCACTTAGGTTGTAACGTGTGGGGATGAATTCCCTGTCGATGGTGAGTGGTGCGATGGTAATGATAAACATATTGACCGGTTAGCTGTAGTATTTATGTTTATAGGTATTTCTATATTTCTTTATATGTTATTCTTTATTGGTATATCTATATCTTATTATTATATTACACTAGCTAAAGTTTGTCTTGGCAAACGTCATTTTACCATATAAATTTAGGTAGTAATATCGCTTTTAAAAAATAGGGGTTAGTGATGGAAGGGTGAATATTTAGGGTTGTATGTATTTTATTTGGTACTTTATAATAAAAAAAAAATCTAATAAAAAAAAATTAAGGTGGACAACCGTTATCACTTAGGGGTATGAAAAATAGATAGTAGCCGATTCTAAGACCTACTAAATGCATATAAAATTTCATAAAAATCGGTCAAGCCGTTTCGGAGGAGTATTGTAACTAACATTTTTCACGAGAATTTTATGGATAAGATAGACATAGATACAAACAATCATATTCTTGAATACAATTTTTTGTACTGTGCGAGGAATCGAATCCACTATCATCGGAGGTGACGCTGCTAAACCGCTAGTCCACCGAGGCCGTCTGGCATGAGTATTTACATTTTTTGTTTTATTTATGCAATTAGTAATAAATAACATTTTTTCAACAACACACTGTTATTTTTATGTAATTAGTAAAAAAATCTATTTTAGTATTGTGTCGTCAGTGCGTGATATATTTAAATATAATTATATACGGACATACAAGTGTAATATACATAATTACTGTTAATATCTAGATCTAACTATATTAGAACGAATAATGGCGCTATCCAAATGTATTTTTAAGTAGCAGTTTTACCTGAATTACATTTGTATAGATCATCGACGACCTCGGAGGTCTAGCGGTCTAGCACACCGCTTTACGTCCGATGGTCGCGGGTTCGATTCCTCGCACGGCACAAACATTTGTATTCATGAGTATGATTGTTTGTATCGATCTGGGTATTTTCTATGTATAATATGTACGTATTTACGAAAAAAAATCTATGTATTTGTATCAGTTATCGAGTACCTATAACACAAGCTTTAGCTAGCTTAACTTGGGTCTAGATGGCGCTATGTGAATTATCCTGAGATTATTCATTTATTTATTATTAAAGTGAAAGGTTGTCTGGTTGTTACATTTTCACTTCTAAACGGCTGAATAGATAATAATGAAAATCGAGGTCGAATTTAGATAGTCATGATTGCACTGAATTATATTAGAGGGTGTCTATGTGCTCTCTCTCTCTAATATGGTTGACTGCAGTGATACGTCATACTCGTCAACGTAGAATCAGTTCACGTATGACGTTCAGTATGACGCAGCAAAAGAGAAGAAACAGCAACTTGTCGGACTGGTTTGTTCGGGTTACTGTGCTTGTGTTAATTAAATAATAAGTAAATCAATATTTATTTAAAAGAGCAGCACACAAGTTTCTTGCTTATTCTTCTTGTGATGAATCTGCATTCTGAATAAGCGGTAGAATAAAAAAAACTTGACTATTCAAAAGTGCTTATATTAAGTTTATTGGAATAAAGATTATTTCTATTTCTATTTATTATTGATTAAATTATTTCCTTTTGACAAAAATGCAATAACATATGTTACTGCTCACTAGATTTTTCCTAATTTAATTTAAAAATCAATCAATTTTGTAATCATATATAAGATCATTTGAAAAAAATACGAGCTGAGTTTCTTGTCAGTTCTTCTCATCTCGAAATCATTCCGAACTGACGGTAGATTTGACATATCATAAGAGTCTGTAATAGACCTACATGAATAAAGATATTCTGATTTGATTTGAAATTGACACATTTTTATTGTCCCATCAGATTTGAACTCACGCACTCTTAGCTGTTCAGGGTCAAAGTCCATGTTCTCAAAACTCATGTACTACAATATTAATAAATTTATGACTTCATTGATGTATTTTATTACATTTTATTGACTTTCAAAAAGTTATAATTATTTATCATGTTTTTAATTTATCTGTTAATTGGATATACTGCCACAATTTTATCTATTTTGTATAATGTTTTTTTGGACCGACGATCTGGTCAAGATCGCTGGAAGGCATTGGATGCGAGCAGCGCAGGACCGATCGTCGTGGAGATCTTTGGGGGAGGCCTATGTCCAGCAGTGGACGTCTTCCGGGCTGCGATGATGATGATGATGATGAATGTTTTTTTTGTCATGTTAGAGTATCCCAATAAGTAGTGTAATTATTACACTAAGTATCATACAGTAGATTAATTTGACTTGTCATAAGTGTCTGTGATCGACTTACATGAATAAAGCTATATTTGATTTGATTTGATTCAATAAAACATTAATGTTATTAAAACTGTGTTTTATTGTAACTTTATTTTTATTTTATTTCCTTCATGTCACACGTCGCTATGTAGCAAGAGGTAATGCCTTTTGGATCAGAAAACTCCACTTCGTAGACGAATCTGGAAAGTCAGAGAAGGTTTAAATAAATAAATAAAAAAAATATGTTAGTATAGATATAATGTATCATGACATAATGAAATCTAGACATATAACATTTGAGTGTCTCTTTGTAATATTTATTATATAATGTAATTATTTATTTAAAAAAAACATCTATTCAAAAGAGCAACACAAATGAAATTTGATGTAAAAATAAGATTTCATCATCGTTGAATCTGCATTCCGAATGAGTGGTAGAATCAATATATGACTATTCAAAAGTGCTTGTAATGAGTTTATTTGAATAAAGAGTATTCTATTTCTATTTCTATTGAATTAACCGTTTTTTACTACATGCATATGAATATAAATACGGTACATACACCAAAATAATATTTTTTACAATTTTTGTCTGTTTGTTTGTTCCGGCGAATTAAAAATCAATCAGATTTTTGAATTATATTGGTAGGTCATTTGAAAAAATAAGATATAAGTTCTTGTCAGGCTTCTCATTTTGAAATCGTTCCGTGACGGTATTTTAGAAATCATAAGAGTCTGTAATAGACACATGAACAAAAAAAAATAAGTATTAAAAACTCTTCAATAATGTAAATGAGTAAAGATATTTTGATTTGATTTAAAATTATTACACTTATATTTTTATTGAACATCAAGATATATAACTAAAAACTTTCGCTATTCACTAATGCCATGTAGTCCATACTCTCAATAAAACATTTATTATTAAAACTGTAATTTATTGTAACTTTATTTTCACTTAGATATTTTTCACACGTCGCTATGTAGCAAGAAATGCCTTTATCAGACATAAAGTGTTGACGAATCTGGAAAGACATGGAAGGTTTAAATAAATAAATAAAAATATATATATTACTATACCTATAATGAATCATAAAATAGGCAAACACGAAATGAAATATATAATATAATAACAGGACAGAAACATATTAAAAATTAAGTAACTAAAGCTTGTGTTTGGATACTCGATAACTAATACAAATACATCGATTTTTTTCGTATATACATAATATTATACATAGCATACACACAGACCGATAAAAAATACACATGAATAGAAATATTTTTTTTAATAGTAGCCGTGCGAGAGAGAACCGCGAGACTATCGACATGACACGTACAGCTAATAGTGAACGACTATCAATCAATATAAATACTGAGATATTCTTTTTTGGGGGTGAAATGAGGATGAAAATTAATACAGACATAAAGCGTTGCCTGCGAGATGGTCTGCTCAAACTTTTATCCCTTTTCACTTTCATCCCTTAAATGAAGGGGTGAAATAGGGATGAAAGTTGAAAGATAAAGGGGAAGAAAATATTAAAAATTGTATTCACTCACCTCCCTGCTTGTGTAGCTCGTCGAGCTACAAGACCAGCTAAGCTATCAAAATTAATATCATTCAGTGTATATATCCCCTGAAAAAAAATACACATAAGTCTATATTTTTTTAATAGTTCTAAGTTGTTTCCAGAGAGGACCGCGTAGAGGTCGACATGACATGTGCTAACATTACGACTCTATCTTTGAGGCCGACACTGAAACAAACGTTAGCGCGTTTTAATTTTCAAGTGGCTCCATCTAGTGGTCTTTCGTTTTTCGTACGTTTCGTTAGTCATCTTTGCAGTTTTAGTAGAAACGTTTAAGTTGTTTTGGAATAGTCTGTCATAGTCTGGAAATACTAATGACATAAAAAAACTACCTAACCCCGTAAACGTTGTTTTGTCATATAAATTAAAATCGATAATTAAGAATTGGGGTTGGTGATAGAAGAACGAAAATTTAGGGTTGTATATATTTTTTAAATGTTAAGGGTGGACAACCCTAATCACTTAGGCGTATGAAAAATAGTAGATTCTCAGATCTACTGAATATGAATATAAATACCGTTTCGGAGGAGTATGATAACTAACATTTGACACGAGAATTTTATACATAAAACTAGTACATCATACCACGCGTTAACATATAACTAACATTGTGAATAAAATAACATATATATATAATTCAAATTCAAAATATCTTTATTCATGTGGAATCAAATTGCACAATCTTATCAAATATGCAAATCTTCCGTCAGTTTAATGATTCCATGAGAAGAACTGAAAAACTCAGACACGTAATTTTAATATATATAAGGATATTGTTGTAATAAAATATTGTTACAAATGATTATACTTTACGTGCCTTTTGGAAATAACAATCTTTGCTGATATTCAATTTGAGGAACATTAATACTGAATATATTATAGGATTGTTACAACTGACTTTCTCCAATTTGAAGATCAAATCTTTTGCCGCGTTTTGCCGTAGTTCATACGCGCGACAACTTATCTGAAAATAAAAGACTACAATTAATACTAAACTGTAAATTTTATATTTTTTTATACAACCATGGTGGCAAACAAACATTTGGCCATTTGCTATACATTAAGAATATAACTCAATATACGAATAAGCAAAACTTAGATCAAAATACAAAAATGCAAGAGAAGCACCAGTTTTTCAATAAAAAAAACATCAGATAGGAAAGACAATGTAAAAACTGTCGACCAAAATGACATTTTTTTACACTACGTGACAAACATGCTCATCTTAGATGGTAAACCGTTAGGACTAATATGCCCATTTTGAAAAACCCCATGCTGTAGTCTCTCGAGAAAAGGTAGATAGTTCATTCCACAATCTAAGTGAACGCGGGAAATTCCTTTAAAAAAGCACGCGCAACGCATAAATAATAGTTGACGGCCTTTTAAAGGAATAAGCTCTATTGAAGCATTATCGTATCGGTTCGGAAATGTTTTATCGCTGGAAGGTGATTCACAATGTGATATTAGTCAAAAAGTTTTATATTGGCGGGTGGTACGATGGCAACTCAGCAGCATGGTATTAATCTGATTGTAAACTCCCCTGATATATGTCTGAAAAATGTCACGTCAGAGATGCAATATCTCGCCGCAAAACCAATTGTTGAGTCTGTCACATATACGAGATTACCTCCACAATTCTGGCTAAAAATGCGGTCAAATGGAAGAAGCTGGTATTGTGGTGCTCCCACCCAGAGATGAAACAGTATTCCATAAAAAAGCAATAGTTACTAATTGCAAGCGATGGGCCCAACATTGCGCGTTATGTTCAACTCAACATTGAGCAAGGTGGTATCTCTGTTCACCCTGTTCATGGTGATGTTAGTCACCGATGGAGGATTCGGATCCATTTTGTTTACGGGTATCTTACATTCTTTAACCGAAATTACCTTGACCTTGTATTTTTTCTGCAATAAATTAATAAATAAATAAATTACCCTGGACAATTGACACAGCGCCATCTAGTCCCACGATAAGCAGAGGTTTTGTTATGGGTACTAGACAACTGATATAAATACTTAGCACAGATAACCATACTCATTAATACAAATGGTCTAGCCGGTTTAGCACACCGACTTACATCGATGGTCGAGGTTCGATTCCTCCTGTATAAATACTTGTATTTATGATTATGAATGTATGTATCGATCTGGGTATTTTCTATGTATATTATGTATGTATATACAAGAAAAAATATACTTAAGAGGTCTATTAACAGTCTAGTGCCCATAACACAAGCTCTGCTAAGCTTGGGACTGGGTGGCTCACCCCAAAAACTTCTTTTTAATTTTTCAACAGAAATTTTATTTCTTTGTGATTTATCAAGCATACGTTCCATCTGATGTAAATAGTCACCGATGGAGGAAACATCCATTTTGTTTACGTATCTTTACAAATAATATAATAATATTAGATAGATAGATAGATATTTTATATTCTGCAATAAATTAATAAGAGATATAATAAATTTGACTTTTAACATAGTATACCAGCTTAATCTAGTAATAAGTTTCAGAGGTTTTGTTTTAAAAACTGATATAAATACTTAGATACAGATAACTTACATCCGATGGTCGCAGGTTCGATTCCTCCTGTATAAATACTTGTATTTATGATTATGAATGTATGTATCGATCTGGGTATTTTCTATGTATATTATGTATGTATATACAAGAAAAAATATACTTAAGATCTTGATTAACAACTTGTCTAACACAAGCTACTGCTTAATACGAAAAAAGAACTATTCTAGAATCTAAACTATCTGTATGTATAATTTTTCAAATTTCATTTCCTTTATTTATCAATCGGCCTAACTGATGGTATTAGTAGTATAGCATGACAGACAAAACACCAGTTACTTTACATATTTAATATAATAATAACATATATAAGATATATTCACCACAGTATCAGTACTGCACAGATATATACATAAATTCGACTATTAACATAGTATACCAGCTTAACTAATAATAAGTTACAAGTTTCTAGCTTTAAAAATGTTGATACTTCCATACAACCCTTCATCTCCCCTTTCAACCCCTTACAACCCTTCATCTCCCCTTTCAACCCCTTACAACCCTTTTTTCGCATTAAAAAGGATTGTATTCCTTTCTCAGGATCTAGAGTCTAGACCGAGAGAAAGGAGACAGATCTTGTCTACTACTTGTCTAGACCCTGAGAAAGAACATAGGCTACTTTTTATTACAGAACCGATTTAAATGAAATGTGGTACACAGATAGTCTTTAGACCAGTGATTCCCAAAGTGGTCTATATCGACCCCAATGGTCTATGACAAACTGTAACGGGTTTACGACAGCGTCCATCTTGTTGTTTTTACTTTGTTTTTAAAACTACTTTTTACTACAGTTAGAAATTTCCAAAAAAATCAATACCAGGTAATAATGAGGGGTCTACGACACAAAAGAGTTTGGGAACCTCTGCTCTAGACTATCTGTAGTTTCGGCGTATAAGCTCGACAGACAGAGTTACTTCCACCTTTTTAATATTAAGTAAGAATATATATATATAAGATATATTCACCACAGTATCCGTACTGCACAGAGACAAAAATAGACAGATTATATATACAAATTTAACTAGTAACATATTATACACCGTCGAAATCACTAGTTTACAAGCTATCCGTGCAATAATGACGATAAATGATCAATTTTCCATTAAAACATCATTGTGTCAAGTCCGAGTTGGAATATTTATAATGGTTCCGTATTAACTTGAAGCAATATATCACTATAAAGTTCAAACTTGTGGCGGGTGGTGGACAGGGTCATCGTGTTCCCTCTAATATTTACAATGATGGCTGGCTCAACCGTCATACTCGTGAACGGGTGTTGTTACGATCACTGATTGGACTATTCGTCTTTGACTGTAAATTGCTATAGCATATGATGGTGATCACTCTATTCTCCCAAATTTATGTTTAAAAATGAATCTGTATTACTAGTAAAAATGTTTAACATTTATTTGAAAAGAGCTGAGTTTCTTGTCAGTTCTTCTCATGTTGAAAGCATTTCGAACTGACGGTAGATTTGACATATCAAAGAGTCTGTAATAGACCTATATGAAAAAGATATTTTGATTTCGTCCATATATTCTATACTAGCTGTACCAGCGACTTCGTCCGCGTTTTATAGTAACCAGATAAAGAAAAAATATTCAATAATCTAACCCAAAGAAGGAAACTAAACGGGTCATCGTTCTAGCTTCAAAAATTTCCGACTTCACAACTTTCCATACAAATTTTCCTCCCCTATTTTTTTTAAAGGTTATGGAGGGAAAATAGAAGGAAAGAGGGGGAGCGGAAGACCAAGGCACAGCTACATCAATCAATGTAAGGAGAAGATGGGAGTCGTGTCGTATCAAGAATTAAACAGCATGATGGAAGATCGTGGAAAGTGGCAAGAGCTCCACCGACAAGAGCGTAGCTCTTAAATTATGAATGAATGAATGAGAAGGTTATATTTTACAAACTTTGAATGTCATAGTTATTTATATTTAATCAACAGCCTTAAAATAACTTTTAAGCAAAAAGCAGTATATTGCTGTATACTGTTTTAAATTTGACGCGGTCATTGTTTATACGTATAATTAGTAAAAATCACGGGATCTTACCACGTTTTATATTTATTTGCTGAGTTCCCGATATTTCGGTAGTGTTTCAACCACCATGATCAGTTTACCCGTGATCCCGTGATTTTTACTAATTATAAATACATATATTGCTGTTCCTAAAGGCATAAGGTAAGACCTTTCCTGACAATCCTCATACCCTCAGGTAGTAAGACCTCAGTCATGTTCTTATAGCGATTTCTTATTTTTATCCTCCTTTGTTCCTCCTTATTTTCCTTTCTTATCGACGACCTCGGTGGTCTAGCGGTCTAGCACACCGCTTTACGACTGATGGTCACGGGTTCGATTCCTCGCCCGGCACAAACATTTGTATTCATGAATATGATTGTTTGTATCGGTCTGGTTGTTTTTAATACATAGTTATGTATAATATGTATGTATTTACAAAAAAAAATATCTATTTATATGTATCAGTTATCTAGTATTCATAACACAAGCTTTAGCTAGCTTAACTTGGGTCTAGATGGCGCTGTGTTAATTGTCCTGAGATTATTATTATATTATTATTATTATTACCATACTGAACCCTAATAATGTATTTTTAATGGACCCGCATCAGGTAACGAAGTGTAACGAACAGGGACGTATTTGACTGCATTTTTTTTTTAATAGAAGGAGTGTCTAGCACTCTGACCATCCTACTGACCACCCTATAGGAACTAATAATTGAATTACATAAAATTTAAATAAAACGGAATTCCGAATTTCACCATCGTACTACTCGACAGGAACTAAAATGCCATCCTGATCATGGATACTGCACCGTGTGGTTTTTCAAGAATCTTTCTACCACATACAACCACTTCGTGGAATCACCTTCCAGCAATGGTATTTACGTACCGATACGATATTTATACCTTCAAGAGAAGAGTTTATTCTTTCTTAAAAGACGGACAACGCACTTGCAATTCCCCTGCTGTTGCAAGTGCTTATGGGCGGCGGTAATCACTTACCATCAGGTGAGGCGTAAGCTCGTCTGACAATTTTTGACGCCACCTAGTCCCAAAGTAAGCACAAAGCTTATAGGTACTATACAACTGATATAAATAGATATTTTTGTAAATACATGTCATTATTTTCATAGATGAAGAACATAAAAAACTTGGTCAAAAAACGTTTGACAGATGAATCCAGTTCAGCATGCATTTTGCTAAAAGTAACATCGTACAAGCCTGACATAAATTATTTGTCATCTAACCTGCAGCAACAGAGGTCACACTAATTTTACAGTAATTTAATTTATGCGTGTAATGAAAACAATCCGAAATGTACCTCTTTTTTTACTTTATTTCTTGATTGGTAGTATTTATTATTATTATTTTCCAAATAATCAGAATGTTTAATTGGGTCATGGACGTGCCATAGAATAATTTTGATTATTTGATAGCACGTCCATGTGCCATCAATATTGATTATACTACTACACTACACTATAGTCCGCAATATCAACCCTGTAGTACCACCATTTGAAGATGAGTCTGTGATGTTGTGAGGTGATGCTGTTTGCATCTACAGGTTCGAACTGCTAGGAGCACTGCCCTCAGATTAAAGTCATATCCATCAGGCGGGAGTTGGCCTTCAGCCGCTCCATAAGTCCTGCGAGTTTCGAGTGCCATCTGCACATGCCCCCTATCGTCCGGTGAAGCCGTAAAGGCCAGCTGCGGCCAACAGAGTAGTCCGAAAAAAACGCTCTATCCTGAAGAGATTACAACCATCGTTCCTAAGAATATCCTTTAATTCTTGACCCTGGCGGGCCTAGGTAGCATAACTTTGGAAAAGGGTGAGCACAATAGATCTATGTGGTCGCAGTGCAGGTCTAAAGCACCAGATAATATCACATACCACTAATTTATTACCATTTTCCATAAAGAGGAAGGAAATTGTTGCGTACCATTGAAGGCACACGACAGGATATTTTAGGCACGTCGTCGATCATAAAACTGTTTGAAGAGCTGGCTCATGCTATTTTAACAATATTTTCACCTACCTGCCAGCCCTGGCACGTCCATCGTGCTATCAAATAATCAATATATTGATTGCACGTCCATGTGCCATCAATATTGATTATACTACTGTATTGCACCATAGTCCGCATATATCAACCCAGTAGTACCACCATTTGAAGATGAGTTTGTGATGCTGTTTGCATCTATAGGTTCGAACTGCTAGGAGCAGTGCCCTCAGATTAAAGTCGTATCCATCAGGCGGGAGTTGGCCTTCAGCCGCTCCATAAGTCCTGCGAGTTTCGATTGCCATCTGCACATGCCCCCTATCGTCCGGTGAAGCCGTAAAGGCCAGCTGCGGCCAACAGAGTAGTCCGAAACCGCTCTATCCTGAAGAGATTTTTTTTTTTCACACAGCGCCATCTAGACTCAAGTTAAGCTAGCTAAAGCTTGTGTTATGGGTCCTAGACAACTGATACAAATACATAGATATTTTTTTTTCGTAAATACATACATATTATACATAGAAAATACCCAGACCGATACAAACAATCATACTCATGAATACAAATGTTTGTGCCGTGCGAGGAATCGAACCCGCGACCATCGGTCGTAAAGCGGTATGCTAGACCGCTAGACCACCGAAGTCGTCGAGATTACAACCATCGTTCCTAAGAATATCCTTTAATTCTTGACCCTGGCGGGCCTAGGTAGCGAATTTTGGAAAAGAGTGAGCACAATAGATCTATGTGGTCGCAGTGCATGTCTAAAGCACCAGATGATATCACATACCACTAATTTATTACCATTGTCCATAAAGAGGTAGGAAATTGTTAATAATATACATAAGTAGTTATGGTAATAATAACCCCATATATAGCTAGTTATGTACCATGTCGGTTGACCTCCACGTGGTCCCCACCAGCGTGTCAAATGGCAATTTACCACGATGTGCTAACTGACCTGATCTCATGTTCATCTTATCATCATCCACTGGTGCCCCGCCAGCGTTTACGCGAAGGCACCATTCCATTATGAAATTAATATAAACCTATATAATGTAACTTAAAATTTTTATTTAGTTTTATTATTGCTATGCACCAAATAAACAATTTCCTTTTTTTTTTATTTCTTTATTATCATTCATTAAAAAAACTTCCCATATACAGCAAGTCTAATCTAGTAACATAAAAAAGACAATATTTCGGAATAATATATATTTTATTTAAAAAAACTAATAATATTATGCAAGTATGTATATAAGGCATATTCCCGTTAGGAAGCTGTTTCACTATTGCTTCTTATTTTCTATGAGTTCGCACAAAACCGTATAGCAAATGGCAACTCCTTTTGAATAAGAAAATTCTATTTCGTATGCGTATCTGAAAAAAAAATAGGTATGTATACAAACTTAGGAATATTTTAATTTTTTATAAACCTTATATCTATACATATAAATAAAATTGGAGTGTCTGTTTGTAATGTTGAAATAACCGTTTTATTACTACATGCATATGAATATAAATACGGTACATATACCAAAATAACATTTTTTACAATTTTTGTCTGTTCCGGTTAATCTCTGAAATGGCTAGACAGATTTTGACGAGACTTTTATTAGCAGGTAGCTGATGTAATAAGGAGTAACTTAGGCTACTTTTATTTTAATATATAAAAATAAAGTTCAATTCCATGCGGATGAAGTCGCGTGTACAGCTAGTTATAACTATAAAACATAGCCTGTATCACAATTTATATAATAAAATTTCTGCATTTTAATACTAAAAGTCAATGAACAAAGAGACAGAGTTACTTTAGATTTTATATTAATTTGATATATGTATTATTACAGACAGGATATTTACGAATTTTTAATATTCTATTATTTTAAAAAATTTAATAAATATTTGTTATGTTTGTTACTTAATTACCCTAAAGTTGCATACAAAATTGTAATA
The DNA here is from genome assembly GCF_030625045.1 of Achroia grisella. Lineage (NCBI taxonomy): Eukaryota > Metazoa > Arthropoda > Insecta > Lepidoptera > Pyralidae > Achroia > Achroia grisella. The sequence goes on along the minus strand of NW_026712578.1, from coordinate 199,892 downwards.
AAATTTAGTACATAAATTTACTACTAGGTTAATTAGACTGTAGAGTTTAACGTCATAATTTATGCGAAGAGAGCAGCGTGTTGCAACTAGTATTAATATAGTATGATGTAAAACACTCACTTTCCGGATTGTGTGACTGCCTTCGTTAAAAGAAATGAGAAGTTATTCACGCTAACATTTAGATGTTTAAATGTACCCTGAAATATAAAAAAAATCATATATATATATATATATATATATATATATATAATATATCGTCTATCATGGTATGGACATGTAATGCGTAGGAACGAGGATAATATTTTAAGAAAGGTGTTTATGAATGTGGATGGTTTTAAATAAGACCGAATATAAATAGATGGATGGACTGTTTGAAAGATGATATGGTAATATAAATAAATAACGCGATGACTGCGAACAGAGATGAATGGAAGAGAAAAACATATTACGACGGCCACAAATAAATGGGATAAGGAAGTTTTTGATGATATATGTATAATATATATATCTTAAAATAGATAAATATCGTGTCACGTTGTTAACTCGCGATCGAATCCTTAATGACTGAACCGTTTTTGAATGGAATATATAAACTTTTTAGGTCTGAAAATAGGTCAGATTAGATACTAGTTCACATTCTTTCTAAGGATTGAATGAATGCTGAAGAAATTATTATTTGATTATAGAGTAAAAATTACATAGCACTTTTAATTTAATTTAATCAATGATTATTTTATATTTTTTTTAATTGAAAGCAAATGAAAATAAATGAAATTTATTGTTTAAATGTGGTTTTACAGTGATGGTTTAACATGATTAACATAATATATTAGTTCAATACATCAGTCATTTCTGACATACAACAGACAACATATGCCATTTATCAGTTGTTTATAATATACATACATAAAATAATTAAAATTTATATGTCCTTAATATATTCCCAAAATTTTAGTCAATACAAACAGTCAAATTTGATTGTATGGAATTATTAAATTGAATCATATTATATTATTACTAGCTGTCCCGGCAAACGATGTTTTGCGTTAAAATAAAAAAAAAATTAGGGGTGGACTACCCCTAACATTTAGGGGGATGCAAAATAGATCTTGGCCGATTCTCAGACCTACTCAATATGCTCACAAAATTTCATGAGAATCGGTCGAGCCGTTTCGGAGGAGTATGGGAACGAAAACTGTGACACGAGAATTTTATATATAAGAAATATTTATGTGGACAAGGACATATATATATACATAATCTACACATACACATACATAAGTCTCTACATCACTTCCCCCTTTTTTCTAAAAGATATTCATTAGTACTGTAGAATTATTCAATTTCTACGCTATTTGGTACTTTATATTCACAAATTATAACTTGTAAATGTATAATTACAACGATTATTTAAAAGAGGCACTTTTTATTGAATTATTTATTTAATATTTCTTTATTATTATTATTCTACGCTATTTGGTACTTTATATTCACAATTTTTAACTCAAAAATGCAAAGTTACAACAATTACTTAATATTCCTGCTCGTTCTTCTTGTGATGAGACAGTTTTCCGAATGAGTGGTAGAATAAAAAATAAATATGATTATTGTAAATGTGCTTAAATTATAATTCATTCTATTCATCCTTTACTGCTTATTCTTCTTGTGATGAGTTTTCCAAATCAGTGGCATATTAAAAAAATAAGCACTATTAAAAAGACCGAATATTTAAAATTTAAGGTTATTTGAATAGAGTAATTTAATATTTCATGCTATTCTTCTTTATCCTTGATATTCTCTATACACAACACAGATTGATGATGAGACCATCATCATCATCACATTCTGTTATCGCCATCTATCGCTGATTATATTTCTTATGTCCTCACAACCCTATACCTATCCCTTTTCCTCTTTGGCGTTCACTGTTGTTGGACAGTCTTCAATTGTGCAAAGAATATTGACTGCGCTGATTGAAAGCGCATTTATAATTATTTATTTCGCTCTGTTAACCGCTGTATTTGAAAAACCACCGCGTGGGGACGCCATCTTATATACAGCCTCCGCCATTACGCTAAATGATAATAACGCTAAAATTTTAAAATTATTTTAGGAACAATACATTAGATAGACAGAGGCAGCTCTTGGATAGAGGCGACAAATCTCGACATAAAATGTGTTTTTTTTTAAATGTAGATACACATGCATTGCATGCATGTCACGTGTGTATCCGTATGGATATTATTATTATTCATGTATTAATTTGTTAAATTTTTATTTCACTATGTTGTGGTATGGTAATCTAGCACGTGATTAGGTACGCCCGCGTAGGTACAAACTGAAAACCAGCGCTGGACGCGCATCAGTCCAGCAATAGCTGAGTTTGTACCTATTGCCAATCATATTAAATATGTATAAATGTGTAACTATGTAACTATACTGATTTTGGCAATAAATATATTTATTATTATTATTATAGTGTATACTGATTTATTATAAACTTTACGGACAAATAAGTGTGCAGTGTTTTGGTGACCATCGGCCAGCTGGAATTGCTGGAACAGAAAAAAACTACCAGTTCGCTGCTGAAGACCAGTAGCAAATTCAAGGTCAGCGGACGCCGCCTCGCCTCTCTCCTGATTCCCTATATTTTCCTTAATTCTCATAATTACGCAACCTGGTCTTTCGAATTGAATCAGCACCTGATTGACAGGCAGTTCCAATATAAAATAAAAAGATTATTTTAGTCCGCACCCGCCGTCCCTATTCCCTATTATACAACTTACAGGTCGAGAGAAACATTGCCTATCCAGCCTCACTTTCAAGAAGGCCAGCACTTGATGTATGACTGTATTGGTGCATGGAATCTTCTCCAAATTGTATATGAGCCTCGTATAATTCTCTGTCACCTCATAAGTCCTGCAGGATATCTGAGAAATTAAAATAGAGTATCGAAATGAAATATACACTAATTTTTAAGTTTTTGGGGTGTAGACACTGCCTTACTTCCGATGATCGCATATTCGATTCCTCGCACAATACGGTACAAATTTGTGTTCAAGAGTAGGTATGGTTGTTTGTCTCGTACTGAGTGTTTTCTATGTATATTATGTATGTATTTATACCACTTGTCTAGTATCCACATTGTTGTGGGAACTCTACTCTGCTTAGCTTTTTTTTATTTTATTTTTTATTGGGATGTTTGGGCTATTGTTAGGTGCCTGTAGCACTACGACCTCCAAAGATCTATTGTGCTCGCCCTTTTTCAAAGTTCGCTACCTAGATCCGTCAGGGACAAGAATTGAAGGGTATTCTTAGGAGCGATGGTTTCTATCTCCTCGGAAAAGAGTGTAAACTTTCCAAAGGAGATATTTCGTTTATGTATGAGTGAATATCCTTCAATTCTTGTCCCTGACGGGTCTAGGTAGCGGACTTTGAAAAGGGCGAGCACAATAGATCTATGTAGATCGCAGTGCTACAGGTTTATCGTTTGAATTGCCATTGAGAGGATTGCCCAGCCTAGACACTACGTTATCGTGTCTAGCTGTTTCCAGATGCGCCGCGGAGAGGTTCCTCAATATATTTAGTTGCCGTTGAAACGAAAGAAGTTTCATGCACCTGACGATAGCCCAAACAACTCAATAAAAAAATCTCACATACGCTAAACGAAAGGTTGTAATGACAAACTTACAAGTAGAGGTCCAAATCTTCGAGTCACATTCAATTCAACATTAACCAATGTCTCCTTATTTGTCTTTCTCATTGTCACGTTGGAGGATATAGGAGAAGTGGGGTCCATCTTCTCCTGCGGTATATTACACTTGTCTATGGATAGAAACTCAAGCCTGAACATTTTCTGCAATCAGAATAGAAATATAAATAATCTTTATTCAAATAAACTCATTACAAGCACTTTTGAATAGTCATATTTTGATTCTACCACTCATACGGAATGTAAATTCATCAGAAGAAGAATGAGCGAGAAACTTGTGTGTTGCTCTTTTTAATAGATGTTTTTTTATATAAATAATTACAGTATAACAAATAAGAGGCATGTGATAATCAACATAGAAATCGCTACGCACTCATTATTAGTGTAATCAGATAATATTGTCAGTGCTATGGATTTAAAGTTTTTCTATAAAATCATTATTATCGTTAACGAATAGGTTAGTATAGATTAGATCTGATCTGAAGGTCCTCGGTGGTCTAGCGGTTTAGCATACCGGCTTACTTCCGATGGTCGCGGGTTCGATTCCTCGAACAGTGTATACTTTTGTATTTCTGAGTAAGCTAGCTACTTAGGGGCTGAAATGGGCGAGACAGAGGGTGAAAATAAAGAGAGAATGGATGAGAGAGACGAAATCTGCCCCATTCAATAATAATAACGCTAGATTTTTTTAGTACATTCATAATTTTAGCAATATATAAATAATATACATAGATAACACCCAGACCGATACAAACAATCATACTCATTAATACAAATGTTTCCACCATGCGAGGAATCGAACCCGCGACCATCGGAAGTAAACGTTGTGCTAAACCACTACACCACCGAGGCCGTCTAATTCACAGCTCTTAAATTCATTCATTCTTAGAATGAATGAATGAATTTAAAGGCTGTGCTCTTGTCGGTGGAGCTCCCGCCACCTTCCACGATCTTCTATCAGTCCTTTTAGCTGTTAATACGACACGACTCCAACTTTAACTTTTTGCCGTTTAATTAATAATAATAAATGCCGTACTTTACCCTTTTACTCTGTATGGTCTCAAAAGAACATAACGGACATAAAAAACACATGTAAAACAAAACTTTCAGAAACATCATCACGAATAAATAATTTCAAAGTACATAATAATAATGTGTGTGATAAACGAAAATGAGATTTCAATGTGGTACTGACTTAATGATAATGACCGTACAGAGATGTACTCACATCATTGCATTGGAGTTTAGTGTTACTATATGTTAAAATCACAAGGTCCTAAGGGTATATAAACCAAAACACTTGTTTGCTGGAGGAATATTGCAGTGGTTGATTTATTTTAAATTGAAATAAAAAGAATATTATGAATGTATTGTACGTTGATTTTTTTTTATACTACTATGGTGGCAATTTTTTTGTTTACGCTGGCAGGATGCAGGATCAGTGGGGGATGAGCATGAGGTCACATCAGGTAGTCTATGGTGACAAATTTACTAGGAACAAGTAAAGTTCAAGTAATAAACTAACCGCCCTCGAGTATCTCTGTTCTACCTAAGTTTGGCTGGTAGATAACGTTATTAGCATTATTTATTGTATAAAATTTCAATAAAGTTTCATCAAAATCCGTTCAGCAGTTTTCGAGTGAAAGAGTAACAAACATCCATCCAAACTCACAAACTTTCGCGATTATAATATTAGTAAGAAAGTTTATAAACGTCAGAATTATGTACCGTCCATTTTAAAGTTTAACGTGTTTGCCAGTGTGATTAATCAATCTTGCGAGGAAATCTGAAGGTGCTGACTAGTTTAAGCGTCGTCATCTATCGATTTCGGACAATTACCTGTCCGCCCGCCCGCCCTGGAAACTAATATCACAGGTACCGGTTTTAATTACTTACACTTCAAACAATAGAACAGTGGAGACCGTGGAGTAGAGTTAGGTGTACAAAATATTGACTCTACAATTACATTCAAAACGAGTTACCGTATAGAAATCATTGACGGAACACAGTTTCACAATATCATTATATTATATACGTGAAAAGAGGATTTTGTACGAAAATACATACAAAATTTAAATTTGTATGGAGAATTAGTACACTGTATTATATGTCAGCATAATTCATCATTTTAATAAAAGCGCTTATAAATACAAACTGCAAAGAAATATGTTATCTATATATATAAATAAATAAAATTGAAGTGTCTATGTGTAATTTTAAATTAACAGCTTTTCACTAAATGCATTTGAAAGTATATATGGTACTTACACCAAAAGTTTAATTTAATTTTTTTTCTGTTTCGTTTTGCTACTCTCTGAAACCGCTGGACACTCGCAGATAGGTATATTATATATATAGTATGGTATATATTATAAGGATAAAACTTAGGCTACTCTAATTTTAGAAATTTTATCTATTTTAATTCATTCATTCATTTAATCGTCGTGTCGTGGAGATCTTTGTGGGATGCCTTTGTCCAGCAGTGGACGTCTTCCAGACTGAGATAATTCATTGAATTCATATTTATGTTAATATATGTAGACCTAAGTTTCTCTCCAAAACCAAAATAATTTTTTGGCATAAGTTTTTAAGGATCGGTTTTAAAAATGCATACAACTCAAAAATTTTCATCCTTCAACCATCATCCCTTTAACTTTTACTAGCGATATTAGTTATATAACAAAACAACGTTTGTTGTAACCGGGACAGCCGGTTATACCATACAAATTACATTTAATAAAAGATATAGAGTTTGCCGAAATAGCTAGTTACATTACACAAATTATATATAGAAAATATATAGATAGCAACAACTACTCCACAACTATGTTCCACCAAATATCTCCTATCGAACTGCAGACTATAATTCCGTTGAAAATTCAGTGGGTCCAATAAAACTCAGCCCGTTTATTGGCCCCCTGCCAAGTCCACATTCGTCTAATAGTACGCCCCCCCCCCCTCCCCAGCACCCGCTCGCCCCCCATTGTCCAACTAATGAGTTCCGCGCAATGAGACGTTATGAATCCACAATGACAATTTGTAAAACGCCCTCCACACGACCTTAGCATCAATGGCTATATTGGAAGCGTGGTTAGATAGATAGATAAAGTCTTTACGTGTATCAAAAATATTACAAACAAAATGGTATAAACAAACATATACGTGTAAGAAATAGCAGTGGTTCGCAGAGACTTGCATAACAATACTTAGTAATATTAGATATAAATGCGAAAGTAATTCTGTCTGTCTATCTAGCTTTCAAGCCAAAACTACTAAACCGATTTAAATTAAATCTATAATCTATAAATATAATCTAAATAAAATTGGAGTGTCTGTTTTTAATATTGAAATAACCGTTTTTTACTACATGCATACGAATATAAATACAGTACAGACACCAAAATAACATTATTTACAATTTTTGTCTGTCTGTTTGTTCCGGCTAATCTCCGAAATGGCTGGACCAATTTTGACGGGACTTTTATTGGCAGGTAGCTGATGTCATAAGTAGTAACTTAGACCACATTTATTTTAGAAAATTAACGTTAAATTCCACGCGGACGAAGTCGCGAGTATAGCTAGTCTGATATACAGATAGGCTAGATACTGAGAACGGAGACTACTACTTTAAGGACATAGGCTACTTTTTAATGTGAAAAAAGGGTTGTAAGGGGTTGAAAGGGGGGATGAAAAGCTATATGGTAGTATCGTCATTTTTAAAGCTAAATTAGAAAGCTTGAATTAAATATAAATAAATTTGACATTCAATTATTGTAAAAATTACCCATTAGACCTTTCTTTACTATTAAAACCCCTCTGATAGATCCCCCAATACAATCATGGATCGAAAAAAATATATATAATATTATTTGTACCGCCAACAACTAATCTCTGCACAACTCATGGTTGCCTGGTAGAAAATGCCATTAGAAGTCCGCCATAATAATAATAATACCCTGAACCCCGGCCGACTGTGCTTCTGCCGGGGGTATGTTGCCATCTCCTCTCCTTAAGAGGGGGGATGAGAATTTTTGGATGAAAATAGTAATAATAATAATAATATATTCAGCATAAAAAAAAGTACAGAGTAAAAAAGAAAACTTAAATACTAATAATCGTCTATGCTGAAAAGGCTTCCACTCAGCTGGTGCCGCAGCGTGTCACTACAGCGCTGATTTTCAGTGGAGCCACTTGAAAAAAAGATATAGCATTCCTGATGAATTGAAATATCTAAAATGAAGAATGAGTTAAATGGATGAATTATAAGTATGTGTGATAAATAAAAGAAAAATATATAAGGATAAAAAAGTGTTGATAGAAAGACTTTTGTGTAATATAATATAGCTTGAATATATTTATTTATTTAATCAATATATATGTATATATGACTACTGTATATGCCATATGTACTCTTTACTTATGTATAATATAATAATAATCTCAGGACAATTCACACAGCGCCATCTAGACCCAAGTTAAGCTAGCTAAAGCTTGTGTTATGGGTACTAGATAACTGATACATATTTTTTGTAAATACATACATTTATACATAGAAAACACCCAGACCAATACTCATGAATACAAATGTTTGTGCCGTGCGAGGAATCGAACCCGCGACCATGGGTTGTAAAGCGGTATGCTAGACCGCTAGACCACAGAGGTCGGAGATGTATGACATGCATTAAAGTTATTTAAATAAGTAAATATATATATATTTATATACGGTATTATGTAATTATATACATATATGTATATATAATTACATAATACCGTCAATATATCAAATTAAAAGTTTAAAAACCCACACGTCGTATAAACTTTGATTATGCTTCTGGTACGTAGTGTATATACATATATACATAGAATTGGATTTCTTTCTGTACTCCGTGAACTTTATTCAAACTTCGCCATGTTGCAGGCAGTTGCGTTCATTCATAATTTATCAATCGGAAAATTCTGAAATTGACTAGTCAACCGTGCTGGTCTTAATGGTTTAGCACACCGCTTTACTTCCGATGGTCGCAGGTTCGAATCCTCACACATAGATTAACCTCGGTGGTATGAATGATTTAACACACCGCTTTAATTCTGATGGTCTCAGGTTCGATTCCTGCAATAAGTTCGATGAGTGATTTAAGATAGTTAGTTGTCAAAACGAGAAGTGGTCGACGTTTCCTTACAAAACTGCTGATGTCTGCATAACAATTTTTTTACACACAAAATTGTTATGCAGACATCAGACAGCTTAATAATAGCACAGATAACATAATAAGTATTCTCTACTTGTCAACAGTCGCGCTGATGAGAGATAATAATAATTTTTAATACATTCATAGGTACAACGTATAAGTATGATTAAAAAAAATTGTATCGTGCGAGGAATCGAACTCGCGACCACCGGAAGTAAAGCGGTGTGCTAAACTGTTAGACCACCGAGGCTGTCAGACAATACAATATTATGAAACTGATTGATCAATCAGACAATTCTCGAATTGTCCAATTTATAAAATTCCAGTAACATGCCAAGTTGAATTTGTTTAAGAGAAGTTCTGCTCGCTGACGGCTCGTCCATTGTTGATTTGACTTTTGACATTTATATCCGAAACTTATAACGTTATGTACTACTATCGTTGTATTTTCGCAATTCTTGTAAACATTCAAATTCAAATATCTTAATTCATGTAGGTCTATTACAGACTCTTATGATATGTCAAATCTACCGTCTGTTCGGAATGATTTCGAGATGAGAAGAACTGACAAGAAACTCAGCTCGTATTCTTTTCAAATAAATGTTGTACATGTTTACAATAATACGAATTCATTTTTAAATTCAAATTTGGGAGAATTGAGTGACCACTAGTGTACGCTATTCCAAAAGCAAATAGTCTAATCAGTGATGTAACTCGAACAGACCAGTCCCCACAAGCAGTGCTGCCGTTCACGAGTATGACATTATATTTAATAATAGTGTTTGTTAGGCTTTGGTCAGTTTCCCCATTAATATTGGCTGCTCTACAATTCATTTCATTTAATAAAGATTACTAAAATCGAGTTTACAAAACGAATAAAAGTTTAGCATTAAAATGGTTTTTTCCTTCTAGATGATGAACGAATGGCGCTCCAGCCTGTGCTAACGGTTTACGCTGACGAGGTACCATTGGAGGATGATAAGATGAACATGAGATCCGGTTAGTTAGCCCATCGTGACAAATTCACCAGGAATTTATCACGATGGTTTCAAGGGGGACCGCATGGAGGTCAACCTGACCTAGCGCTTAGGTCATCAGTCCACATTACTAACAATCGCCTTTGCTCTCAATAATGAAGGTTTTTTTTATTAGGTTATTTGGGCTATTGTCAGGTGCCTGTAACACCTGTAGGACTGCGACCTACATAGATCTATTGTGCTCACTCTTTATCAGAGTTCGCTGCCTAGACCCGTCAGGGACAAGAATTGAAAGATATTCTTAGGAGCGATGGTTTTTATCTCCTCGGGAATGAGTGTAAACTTTCCAAAGGAGATATTTCGTTTATGCATGAGTGGGCTACAACCACATAGGATGTGTAGCGGCGTTTGGCAAAATCTGCAGATTATAATGCAAATAATAATGAGGGTTACCCCATTGCCAGTAATGGACCATGCCAGGTCGACCTCCACGCGTCTCCCCCTGGAAATCATAGTAGTTAATTCCTGGACAATTGGCATCTAAAGGTAACTGGATGTCCGTAGTGTTCTTCTTGTGCGTAAATAGCTGCTACCATTCACCATCAGGTGGGCTAACAGCAAATTGGCAAACGTAGGACATCCCGCAGGTAGGTGCGACGACGAGCGACGACGGGTTTTGGGTAATAACTGGTAAAGAAGGGCTGAAGATCATGCCCTGTGGCGTACCTTGGGAGAGGCCTATGTCCATTGGGTTTTTTTTAGGTATGATAATGGAATGGTGCACCCGCCTGCGCTAACGGTTTACACTGGCAAGGCATCAGTGGAGGACGATAAGATGAGCATGAGGTCAGGTCAGTTAGCCCATAGTGGCAAATTCACCAGGAATTTATCACGATGGTTTCCAGGGGGACCCGCGTGGAGGTCAACCCGACATGGTACATTGCTAGCAATGGAGTCAACAGTCCACATTACTAACAATCCCCTCCCCCCACCAGTGGAATTATGATGATGATAATGATGGACTATCAGCTTGTTTCATCATCATCATCATCGCAGCCCGAAAGACGTTCACTGCTGGACATAGGCCTCCCCCAAAGATCTCCACGACGATCGGTCCTGCGCTGCTCGCATCCAATGCCTTCCAGCGAGCGATCTTGACCAGATCATCGGTACCTTGCTGGAGGCCTCCCCACGCTGCGTCTTCCGGTCCGTGGTCGCCAGCTAGCTTTTTTTACTTATACATAGGCCTCCCCCAAAGATCTCCAAGACGACCAGTCGTGCGCTGCTCGCATCTAATGCCTTCCAGCGATCTTGACCAGATCGTCGGTCCACCTTGCTGGAGGCCTTCCCACGCTGCGTCTTCCGGCCCTTGGTCGCCAGCCAGCTTTTTTTACTTTATACAAAAAAAAGTAAATTTATATATAAGAAATAAGAGCTTTGTACTAGGCTCACATAAAATCTAAGTGTTGTTATTTTTTGCAAAGCCAAGAGGGATCGCCGGTAAATAATAATAATTTGAGTATAAAGGCTTCTCGGGCCATTGTGAGTGATAAACAAGGGTTAGGTGTCTACTGTGGAGAAAAGGGCCACAATATCTGGGAACAATCAGTATATTTTATATGGAAATCTCACAATGAAATATTATATCGCAATTCATATCATTGCTACTTCCATTTTTGTAATAATAGAATAATAGCTGTGCTCGCGGTTTCACTCTCGTTAAATTTCAATATAAAATATAGGCTATGTGTTATTCTGATGTATAAGCTATATTACTCTAAAGTTTCATCAAAATTCGTTCAGTAGTTTTTGTGTTGAAATTCCATTTTTATAATAATACAATAATAGCTGTGCCCGCGGTTTTACTCTCGTTAAATTTCAATATAAAATATAGACTGTGTGTTATTCTGATGTAGAAGCTATATTACTCTAAAGTTTCATCAAAATTCGTTCAGTAGTTTTTGTGTTGAAATTCCATTTTTATAATAATACAGTAATAGCTGTGCCCGCGGTTTTACTCTCGTTAAATTTCAATATAAAATATAGACTGTGTGTTATTCTGATGTATAAGCTATATTACTCTAAAGTTTTGTTGAAATCCGTTCAGTAGTTTTTGCGTGATAAAGTTACTCTTTCACACATACGCTCTTTCATACATCCATACTCACAAAGTTTCGCGTTTATAATATTAACTAGCTGTGCACGCGGTTTTACTCTCGTTAAATTTCAATATAAAATATATGCTATGTGATATTCTGACGACTCGATAATGAAAACAATGATATCAAACTAAAACTTAATGATGAAATATGAATCTCAAAAATCAAATAATATTAATAATAAAAAAAATACAAGATGAAGCATGATGTATGATGTAAGAATAAAGCATTCGTCCTCTGGAATTTCAATGGAGTGGTATCACGGTTTGCCATGATAACGTGATAACGTGATATATGTAGTGTTGTACAGTATATATATATATATATATATATATATATATATATATACATTACTAGATGACCCCGCAAACGCTGTTTTGCTATATAAATTAAAATCGCTATTAAAAAATAGGGGTTGATGGTAGAAAGGTTGTATCTATTTTTTAATACAACATTGTAAAAAAATAAAAAAAATTGTCCAAAAAATAAAAAATAAATGTTAAAGATGGACACCCCTTATCACTTAGTGGTATGAAAAATAAATAGTGCCGATTCTTAGATCTATTTAAAATATCATAAAAATCGGTCAAGCCGTTTCGTAAGAGTATGGTAACTAAAACATTGTGACATAAAACTTAATGAGAACGAGAATTTATATGTAAAATTCAATTTTGTAGTGTTGTATAGTATATATATATATATATACATTACTAGATGACCCCGCAAAATATCTTTATTCATGTAGGTCTATTAAAAACTGTTATGATATGTCAAATCTTCCGTCAGTTCGGAATGATTTCGAGATGAGAACTGACAAGAAACTCAGCTCGTATTCTTTTCAAATAAATGTTGTACATGTTTACAATAATACACAGTCGTTAAAATTCAAATTTGTGAGAATAGAGTGACCACCAGCATATGATATTGCAAAAGCAATCCTTACCAATATTACAAGAAAGTAGGTATGTTTGTTACGCTTTGACGCAAAAACTACTGAACCGATCATCATGAAATTTTGTACACACATTTTTGGAGATATTAGAATGAACATAGTATACTATCTTTAAAAAAAACAACTATTTTGTTTATAAAAAACAAAAAATAAAATAAGGATCATTTTTCTACTTCAGCGCCATCTATCAGCCAGTAATGAAGTTATAAATGATATATTTATTGTAATTTTTTTCTGCCACTCACAGACAAGATTAATCATTTCCATTGTAATCATAATATCATAAATAATAATCTCAGGACAATTCACACAACGCCATCTAGTCCCAAGTTAAGCTAGCTAAAGCTTGTGTTATGGGTACTATATTATGTTATGGGTATGGGTATATATGTGTTATGGGATATTGTAATGATCTCTGATATTTATTTAATGGATTCAATTCGAGCGGAGCCGTGGATAAAAGTTAGTAGATTATAATAATGATACAAATAGATTTTAAAAAGTCCACCGTCAGCTCGGAATGATTTCGAGATGAGAACGGACAAGAAACTCAGCTCGTATTCTTTTCAAATAAATGTTGTACATGTTTACAATAATACAGATTCATTTTTAAACGCAAACTTTTGAGAATAGAGAAGTGATGATGATGATACAGGTGAAGAGAAGTGACCACCAGCATATGCTATTGCAAAACCAATAGATTATAATACTGATATCATTACATAGTATAAAACAAAGTCGCTGTCGCTGTCCTTCCGTCTCTATAGATGCTTAAATCTCTAAACCTACGCAACGGATTTTGAAGCGGTTTTTTTTAATAGATAGAGTGATTCACGAGGAAGATTTGTATATATAATACATGGACACTGGTGCGAAGCCGGGGCGAGTGGCGAATCAATAGATAAAAAAAGTTCATTTTTTTGTTGTTTGTTGTGTCTTTCGTATTCCACAGATACCGAAAGAAAAATATAAAGTCTTCAGTCTTTGGCCGGAATAACCCTTTCAATTACACTACAACAATAAATGGTGTACGTGTTAATGAATTAATTGGCATTGTTTCTAACAATGTGGATCGTTAAACTTGGCTTCGGCAATGTTGTTATAATGCAGCCAAGTTCCGCTCGTGTTTGCCTTAGAAACAATTAAGTCTTACTTAAACATAACTTTGTACGCCTACGAAGAACCGAGAAGAAGAGCGAGGTCTGTGGAATTGTGCTGTGAGGTCCGAGGTTTGATGTTTGGGTGAAGGTAATCACTTGCTTGTGGGAAGGGGATTGTTAGTAATGTGGACTGATGATCCTATTGCTAGCAATGTACCATGTCAGTTTGACCTCCACGCGGTTCCCCCTGGAATCCATCGTGATAAATTCCTGGTGAATTTGTCACGATGTGCTAACTGACCTGTCCTCATGTTCACCTTATCATCCTCCACTGGTGCTCCGCCAGCGTAAACCGTTAGCGCTGGCGGTCGCTCCATTCCATTGTCATCCATATAAAAAAAAAATACTTGCTTGGGAAGAAAAGGATTCTCTACATTACATGTAGATAGATGATCTTATTGCTAGCACTGTCGGGTACATTACAGCTAGTACGGCTAGCAATGTATCATATCAGCTTGACCTTTACACGGTACCCCCATGAAACCATCGTGATAAATAATGACGACCTCGGTGGTCTAGCGGTTAAGCACACCGCTTTACGACCGATGGTCGCGGGTTCGATTCCTTGCACGGCACAAACATTTGTATTCATGAATATGTTTGTTTGTATCGGTCTGGATGTTTTCTATGTATAATACGTATTTATTTACAAAAAAAAAATTATACATGTATTTATATCAGTTGTTTAGTAGCCATATCACAAGCTCTGCTTAGCTTGGGACTAGATGGCGCTGTGTGAATTGTTCGGAGATATTATTATTATGTAATTAAAGGGAAAGAAAGTGGGATTTGACAGAGATTTTGAAACTAGCCCTGAAAAAATAAAAACTGAAGCCCCGAATGCAAGGGGAGTGCATTCCATAACCTGACAGCCAATATATTATTTAGATCCATTTGATCCAGATTGTACATGCTTTTCACACTTATAACTCTCAGCAATATTGATTACTAGTCTTAACTAGTCGTAAATAAAAGCACGAAGCAAATTTTCTTCTTACTATAACAATCCAATGCGTTTACGTAAGAAACCCACATTTTGATTGAATAAAATCTCATGACATCTCACCAGGGGGGGAAGGGTCAGAAATATAAAAAAACACGTAATTTATGGACCCTCTAGTATGTGCTGTGAGGTTCGAGTTATTTTCAGGATATTTCATCATATCTTCAGCTTTAGCAAACAGATAGACAGACACAATTACGGTTCAAAAGTAGGTGAGCATTTAAAAAAAAATCTCGTATTGTTCAACAGCAAAATTTACCTACAGACAGATGGACCGACAGAACTCAACAATACAAAACCGATGCGCACTTGACCGTTTCTATTCCAATACATTTACATTCATAAGTATTTCAATAAAAAATAACAAAGATTCCCCGAAATGCTCGCAGCGTAGAAATTCAAAATATATTTGCAATATCGTTTTATGAGCCCGGTGTAAGGACAAACCTTTGTGGGACTTATCCGGATTGATCCGGTTCTCTAGATCCGGTTTGTGCAAGCCTCCGCCGCTTTGTGGGCTTACAAACTATATACTACTGGATTATTTGTTATTATATCTGTCATTTTTATTCTCTATCATACGATATCTTTCATTTCATATCGGTACGGTTTTTTTTTTATTTTTACTTCAAATAGCAGATCCGATGTATACCAGTTTAAACCAGTTTCATAAAACTGGTTCAAACTGGTATCAGGTTTCGTGATTATACTCCTATACAGCTTAACCGATTTTGATAAAATTTTATATGTATATCCAGTAGGTCTGAGAATAGGTTTGTAACTAATTTTTATACCTGTAAGTGGTAAGAGTGGCCCACAGCAAAAAATGTTTTTTATTTTATTGACATTTTTTAAGTGGTTTTAAAAAATACCTAACCTATAATATAATATAACCCTAAATTATCACCCATCTTTAATAGCCTATTTTTTAATAGCGATAATCTTTTACCAATAACAGTTATTTAGCAACAATAACAATATTTTTTTTAATTTATTCAAAAGAGCTTAAATAAAGTTTATTTGAAAAAAATATTTTCTATTCTATTCTTAAATGTGATTGACTTTTTATTCCACAATTAATGTACCTAATAAAATAACCGGTTAAACACTCAGTTACTGTAAACGGATACCGTAATTCCGGTTAAATGACTACCCTAGTTAACAATGTCACACTACATCAATAGAACTGGACGTAATTACATTATTAAGTTAACCGTAACTTTGTATATAACTAGGGAGAGACTCATCTCCCTTGTTATAGTAAGAGATTTAAAAAGTGATATAAGAGTTAGTAATAGATTAACCCCATTACTAACTCTCTCTCTCTCTCTCTCACTGGCCCTGTTATTTCTAGAAAATCTTTCTTACTAATATTATAAATGCAAAAGTAACTCTGTCTATCTGTCGCGCTTTCACCACAAAACTCCTAAACCGCATTAAATTAAATTTAGTACACAGATAGTCTAGACCCTGAGAAAGGATATAGGCTACCATTTAATGCGAAAAAAGGGTTGTAAGGGTTGAAAAGGAAGATGAAAGGATGTATGGAAGTATCGTCATTTTTAAAGCTAGAATATAGAAACTTACTTTTTAGGCTGTTAATTAAATATTAATAAATCTGACATTCAAAAAATAGTATTTGTGTTATAAATCATAATATTTTAAGCACGATTACTGACGAACGAACGACAGAGGTAACTGTTGCCACATACCATCAGATGGAGCCTCCCATCAGCTTATTCCAATATTGTGACAATAAGAGTATATGCTTAGCTTGGGACTAGATGGCGCTGTGTGAATTGTACTGGGTTTGTGCAGATTTTTGTTGTTGTTGTTGTTTGGAAGTGTACCTATGTCTTGCCTATTTCAGCCCTTAAGCAGCTTATATATATTATTATTATTGCGTTCTAAAATCTTATAGAAATATTTTTTACAGAATGAAATATTAACCAAACTGCTCAGTATTTGAAAATTATAGAAAACTTAACGACTTATTAATTATCTAGTGTTAATATTTCAGCTTAATTAAAAAAAAGAAAATCAATATTTGAATTTCGAACTGATTAATATATATGCATATGAAACACTGGCAACTGGTTTTAACGATCAATATTTGAATTTCGAACCAACTAATATATATACATATGAAATACTGGCAACTGGTTGTAACGATCAATATTTGAATTAAATAACTAATATATATACATATGAAACACTAGCAACTGGTTTTAACGATCAATATTTGAATTTCGAACCAACTAATATATATACATATGAAACACTGGCAACTGGTTTTAGCGATCAATATTTCAATTTGTGAACCAACTAATATATATACATATGAAACACTGGCAACTGGTTGTAACGATCAATATTTGAATTTCGAACCAACTAATATATATACATATGAAACACTGGCAACTGGTTTTAACGATCAATATTTGAATTTCGAACCAACTAATATATATATATATGAAACACTGGCAACTGGTTGTAACGATCAATATTTGAATTTCGAGTCAACTAATAGATATACATATGAAATACTGGCAACTGGTTTTAACGATCAATATTTGAATTTCGAGTCAACTAATAGATATACATATGAAACACTGGCAACTGGTTGTAACGATCAATATTTGAATTTCGAGTCAACTAATAGATATACATATGAAACACTGGCAACTGGTTGTAACGATCAATATTTGAATTTCGAACCAACTAATATATATACATATGAAACACTGGCAACTGGTTTTAACGATCAATATTTGAATTTCGAACCAATTACATTTTGCAATTTTAAATTTTAATTCGAACTTCGAACCGTCCAGTCCATTAAGGTCCATCACTCCTCATTATTTTTAATTTAAATTTAACTTATCACAAAAAAGCGTGCACTGCTTCGAAAATAAGTCTATCCATCACGCCACGAGCACAACCACAAGACAAAAGGCAAGGAAAATTCAAGACAACGCCTGTTAAATAGGTATATAAATAAACTCCCAATCTCACGGTTCATAATGGTGTATATTGTATAGAAATTGAGAGGATGCTCGGCTAATTTGAACCTTATGTTCTAAGTCGTAAAGAAGACGGAGATGCCTGGGTATGACGCGCCGTAAATGACGGGGTTGGGTGCGGTGTGAATGCAGGAATTTAATTGGATGTGGTAATTTGGAGTTATATAATATAATAAACGACATATGCTTAGTTTTAACGACATCGGATTTCAAATAAAAAAGGAAACATCACAATCGGTACATTAGATTATAAATGTCTAAATTCACACCAATTTTAATTACTTTTGCCCCCCCCCCCCCCGTGTCACAAACGGTGACATTTTAATAGTTTTAAATTTTCAATTAAAACTATGAAAAGGTTTATAAATATAACACGTGTAAATGTAATGAAATAATTAAAATTGATACGTTTTTGTCACAAAATCGCTTACCCTTTCATTTGTAATCAACTTTACAGTATTTGTATGTTTTAAAATATATACATATAAATAAAATTGTAGTGTCTGTTTGTAATATTGAAATAACCGTTTTTTACTACATGCATATGAATATAAATACGATACATACACCAATATAACATAACACTTTTTACAATTTTTGTCTGTCTATCTGTTTGTTCCGGCTTATCTCTGAAATGGCTGATGTAATAAGGAGTAACTTAGGCTACTTTTCTTCTAGAAAAATAAAGTTAAATTCCAAGCGGACGAAGTCGCGGGTAGAGCTAGTAAATAAATAAATTGCTATATAGACACTTTGTCGACCCTTTAACGTGTGAATATTATAGAATAGAATATTGACTCTCTTTGAGGGCACGGTGGTACATTGCCTTACGCGGTCGCGAGTTTGATTCCTCGCACGGCACAAACATTTGTATTCATGAATATGATTGTTTGTATCGATCTGGGTGTTTTCTATGTAAAATATGTATGTATTTAGAAAAAATATATATCTATGTATTTTTATCAGTTATCTAGTACCCACAAGCTTTAGCTAGCTTATCTTGGGTCTAGATGGCGCTGTGTGAATTGTCTTGAGATTATTAAAACCTAAAATAATATTGAATTAAAAAAACAAACAATAAATTACACGTATTACAGCTGTGTTGTAATATGGACTATAACTCAGCAAAATGGTTTCCACCGTTGATTTTTACTGTAATGTAATTTTTTTATACTACGACGGTGAATCAACCATACGGCCACTCACTTAGAAAAAAGGTCTGATGTAACACAAATGAAAAATATACTGTCGAAATCAAGGATTATTTAAAAGAGCAACACACAAGTTTTTTGCTCGTTCTTCTTGTGATGAGACAGTATTCCGAATGAGCGGTAGATTGACACACATTGACACACACTTAGGTTGTGGAATGAACTTCCTGCCGAGGTTTTCTCATGAGACTACAGCAAGGGAGGTTCTTTAAGAAGGGTAGATTAAGGTTTCTTAAGGGTCGGCAACGCACGCGTGATACCCCTGGTGTTTCAGGCGTTCATAGGCTACGGTAACCATTTACCATCAGATGGGCCGTATACTTGATTGCCACCATCGTAGTATAAAAAAAAACTTAAATTAAGTTTATTTGAATATATGATTTTCTAATCTATTCTATCAGCTTCTCGTTTTTGAAGTCGGTAGAAAAATAGACGAGTTCGCAAAAAACAACTAGTTCAATGCAGAAATCGATAAGAAAAAAGTGACATATCAATAGAATAGGAATGAAATGGGTACAAATAAATCTGTCAAAGGTTGCCGTGGACTACGGATGCTGCAGAGAAAATGGACCACGCAATGGAGACATATTTGTATCCTACTGGCAAATCATCATTACATAGTATAAAATAAAGTCGCTGTCGCTGTCTGTCCCTATATATGCTTAAATCTTTAAAACTACGCAACGGATTTTGAAGCGGTTTTTTTAATATATAGAGTGATTCAAGAGGAAGGTTTATATGTATAATACATGTACACACGTGCGAAACCGTGGTGAGTAGCTAGTTATATTTATAAACGTATTTAATTACGAGTTGTATAGAAAAAATACTGGTGTTTATGATTTTTCTGGCGTGTATGTCTGATGGCCTCGGTGGTTTAGCATACCGCTTTACTTCCGATGGTCGCGGGTTCGATTCCTCTCACGGTGCAAACATGTATTCATGAGTATGATTGTTTATATCGGTCTAAGTGTTCTCTATGTATAATACGTATGTATTTACAAAAAAAAGGTATCTATGTATTGATATCAGTTGTTTAGTACCCATAACACAAGCTCTGCTTAATTTTGGGACTTGTCCTGAGATATTATTATATTATGTTATGTTATTCATCATTGCCTTGCCTTTCTCCCTTCTTTCTTCTTTTTATTTGTGGTCGGCGCAGTATGTCATTCTCTTCCACTGCTCTCTATCGGTCGTCAAAGATGATATGAATAAAAGAAGAGTATGTTCAGATACATACTCTTCTTTTATTCATATCATCTTTCACACAATCTATCCATCTTTTCTTAGGGCGTCCCCTCCCTTTACATCCATCCACATGCATATTATACACTTTCCATAGGACATGGTCCTTGTTCCACCGCATAACATGCGCATACCATATTACATTATGTTATTATAGAAAATATATTATATTATAGAAAATGCCGTAAGGTGTTAAGTCCGCCATGTGTACTTTTACCTTGGTATTTTGTACATTGAAGTTATATAAATAAATAAAACAAAATATTTTTTTTGGACAATTCATACAGCGCCATCTAGACCCAAGTGAAGCTAGCTAAAGCTTGTGTTATGGGTACTAGATAACTGATACATATACATAGATTTTTTTGTAAATACATACATATTATACATAGAAAACACCCAGACCGATACAAACAATCATACTCATGACTACAAATGTTTGTGCCGTGCGAGGAATCGAACCCGCGACCATCGGTCGTAAAGCGGTGTGCTACCGCTAGACCACCGAGGTCGCCAAATATCATATTAATATATAGATTTAAACATGATTAGATAGCAATTAGAACCGGGTTGAAATGACTGATTTTTTTTTAAGAATTTTGCGAATAATCTTCTCCTCAACCTAAAAATTTCGAAACCGCGGCGGACTTTCACCAGCCTTGATAACGAAGCCTATACCACATCCACAGGTTCGAAGTCCGGTATGAAATCTGTCCTCCAGGGGATACGTATTAATCTAAAACATTAGGCAAGTAATTACTTGCTTAATGCTCAAATTGCATATTGTTACTTCTGCCGCAGTAATAAGTATTTGTAACAAATAACAATTGAATTATTACAACACTTTTCTTATTATTATTATGTCAGAATTTATTATCAATTGACCTATAAGCTGAATCTGCAAACGTTGTTTTGATAAATTAAAATCGCTATTGAAAAATAGGGGTTGGTAATAGAAGGGTGATAATTTAGGGTTGTATGTATTTAATGACATGTATACTTGTACAAGAGTGGTCTAAAAAGTCTTAAGACTACCTGAACGCAGAAGAGGCAGAGGACATCCTCCAGCCACCTGGTAGACCAGTATGCCTAGAAGTGCAGTATATCTAGAAACTTTTTGCCCCGCACAACCACATTGTGGAATCACCTTCCAGCAATGGTATTTCCGAACCGATACGATATTGAAACCTTCAAGAAAAGAGCTTATTCCTTTTTAAAAGGCCGACAACGTACTTGCAATTCCCCTGGTGTTACGGGTGCTCATGGGCGGCGGTAATCACTTACCATCAGATGAGCCGCATGCTCGTTTGTCCCCTGTGTTATAAAAAAAAAAAAAATGCGCAAGCCTGTTGCTGCGGAAAAATTGCGCGACCCGAAAACCCAGGAGTGATTGTTCTGGAGCCGAAAACTTAGGAGAGCCGACCCCACATAAAATGGGACAGAGCTAAGAGGCAGAAGAAGATGTATTTAATATCATATTCTAAAAGAATAAAATAGAATCAAAAACTAAAAAAAAATTTAGAGGTAAGCAATCCTTATCACTCAGGGATATGAAAAGAGAAACAGCTACTATCTATTGTAGCTACTGTACTGTAGTACTGAATATGCATATAAAATTTAATAAAAATTCGTCAAGCCGTTTCGTTACAGTATGGTAACTAACATTGTGACACGAGAATTTTATATATAAGTTTCAAATTCAAAATATCTTTATTCATGTAGGTCTATTACAGACTTTTATGTTATGTCAAATCTACCGTCTGTTCGGAATGATTTCGAGATGAGAAGAACTGACAAGAAACTCAGCTCGTATTCGTTTCAAATAAAGGTTGTATATATTAATTTAGAAAGATACAAAATAAAGGTACTCTGTGCAAAAAACTTTAGTAAGGCGTACATTAGTTGCATCTTGAATGTCAGCCTTAACTTAAAATCGTTTTATAAGTATAACTATAATATATTTTTATAAATTAGTTATAAATATAATAAGAATTTTATATATAAGATTATTTCTTCTCTTTTTTTCTTTTCCTTTATTTACTGGCTACTTCGTTCACTAGGAATACTTGGATAGTACTTTTAATTATTTAGGCTAATTATAAGAAACGCAAGAAAAAAAGTTTATTATTTTAGCTTCAAAAATTTTACTCCTAATGAGGATAATATTATTACAAACTTTGAATGTCATATTTGTTTACATTTAATCATCATCATGATCATCATCGTAGCAACCCGGAAGACGTCCATTGGCATTGGATGCGAGCAGCGCAGGACCGATCGTCGTGGAGATCTTTGGGGGAGGCCTATGTCCAGCAGTGGTTTATGTTATGTGGCAATGGTGGTAGCAATATGTTTCAATTTTCTTGCCTTAAAATTACGATTCTTCCATACAACCGTTCATCCCTTTCAACCTGTTACAAATTTTTTTTCGGCACCTAAAGTAGCCTATTTCCTTTCTCTCCTTTTCCTTAGACCCCTGTCTAAACTATCTTCAATAGGTTCAGTAGTTTTGGCGTGCAAGTTCGACAGACAGACAAACTTACTTTCGCATTTATTTTATTAGTAAGGGGAGCTGGGAAGGGGATTGTTAGTAATGTGGACTGACCCCATTACTAGAAATGTACCAAGGTTGACCTCCACGCGGTTCTCCTTGTTAACCATCGTGTTAAATTCCTGGTGAATTTGTCACAATGGGCTAACTAATCTGACCTCATGCTCATCTTATCATCCTCCACTGGTGCCCCGCCAGCGTAAACCGTTAGCGCAGGCGGGTGCACCATTCCATTGTCATCCATAAAAAAAAAGATTAGTAAGGGTTAATGAAACTAAATTAAAAAGGAAAGAATTACCCCATTGTGAATTCATCAGAAATTTATCACGTTGGTTTCCATGGTGAACCTCGTGGAGGTCGACCTGACATGGTACATTGCTAGCAATGGGCTACTGTCCTCACCAGTAACAATCTCCTACCCCCTTCGGATGAATGGAGATGAGGCAGTGAAACCTCGTGGAGGTCGACCTGACATGGTACATTGCTAGCAATGGGCTACTGTCCTCATCAGTAACAATCTCCTACCACCTTCGGATGAATGGAGATGAGGCAGGAAACCTCATGGAGGTCGACCTGACATGGTACATTGCTAGCAATGGGCTACTGTCCTCACCAGTAACAATCTCCTACCACCTTCGGATGAATGAAGATGAGGCAGGAAACCTCATGGAGGTCGACCTGACATGGTACATTGCTAGCAATGGGCTACTGTCCTCATCAGTAACAATCTCCTATCCCCTTCGGATGAATGGAGATGAGGCAGTGAAACCTCGTGGAGGTCGACCTGACATGGTACATTGCTAGCAATGGGCTACTGTCCTCATCAGTAACAATCTCCTATCCCCTTCGGATGAATGGAGATGAGGCAGTGAAACCTCGTGGAGGTCGACCTGACATGGTACATTGCTATTAGTTCACATTACTAACAATCATCTTCTTCCTACTATATATATAGATATAAATATACTGCGTCACGCTGTTTATAGATGTACACAAAGGAATAAACTTCTATTCCAAACAACTAAACAAGCAAATCCGGGCGGCGCACTAAATTACCGGTTACAATTCATTCGACCGAGGTGGCTCTGAAATTTACGAGTTGCCAACTAACGTATTCGTCATTGCATTGTAAACACACAGCTGTATATTCCGCACGGTACCGTAGCGGTTTCTGAGTTGCTGATAATGATATGATTCTTATACCTATTATATATTATTATTATTATTATAAGATTATTTTTCTCGGTTCCTTGAACTCCCTAAACGGACGAGTGCAAGCTGGCTCATACGTCATACTCGTCAACGAGTGCTGCTTTAGGGACTGGTCTCCTCTAAACACTATAACTGTTTTAATCTTATTGTGTATTTATATTTGACCCTAATCAATTATTCCTGGTCATTTATATTCACACGTATCGACTTAAAAATGTAAAGTTACAAGGATTATTTAAAAGAGCAACACACAAGTTTCTTGCACGTTCTTCTTGTGATGAGACAGCTTTCCGAGTGAGCGGTAGATAAAAAGAAGGGTAACTGTGACTATCCAAAAAGGCTCTAATTAAGTTTATTTGAATAATGGATTGTTTATTCTATTTTTAGTCAATTTCTACCACAGACAATAAAATATTACAGTATCTATTGACTAAAAAAAAAATAGTAATGACATTAAAGTTGAGTTGATTACCAGTTCTTCACAACTGAAGTAACATAGATGGCCATTGGGACAGTGAAGTCCTCGAGTAACCGGAAGACGCAGCGTGGGAAGGCCTCCATCAAGCTGGACCGACGACCTGGTCAAGATTGCTGGAAGGCATTGGATGCGAGCAGCGCAGAACAGATCGTCGTGGAAATCTTTTGGGGAGGCCTAGGTCCAGCAGTGGACGTCTTCCGGTCTGCGATGATGATGATGATGAAGTAGCATAATTGGACGGTAGAGATAATGATAAAAAATTATGACCTACATAAGAGTTTTCATGAATAATATTTTTTTTAATTTTATATATCCTTACTTCCTATATATATTATAAATATGAAAGTTACTCTGTCTGTCTGTCTCGCTTTCACATCAAAACTAGTTAACCGATTTAAATGAAATTTGGTACACAGATAGTTTAGACCCTGAGAAAGGACATAGGCTACTTTTTAATGCGAAAAAAAGGGTTAAAAGGGGGGATGAAAGGTTGTATGGAAGAATAGTCATTTTTGAAGCTAGTAGATTGAAAGGTTAGATTATTGAATATTTTTTCTTTGTTTGGTCGATGTCACTAGAACACGCGGACGAAGTCGCGGGCACAGCTAGTAATATATAACATAATCTAATATACAATCTTAAGACGAGCGCCATCTAGTCCCAAGTTAAACTAGATTAAGCTTGTGTTATGGGTACTAGATAACTGATACAAATACATTTTTTTTTCGTAAATACATACATATTATAAAAAATACATAAATATATAAACGGGTGCTGCTTGTGCGGATTGTTACGAACACTGATTAGCATATTAAATTTAAAAAGGAATCTGTATTATTGTAGTATAACATGTATATTTATTTGAAAAGAATACGAACTGGGTTTCTTGTCAGTTCTTCTCATCTCGAAATCATTCCGAACTGACGGTAGATTTGATACATCATAAGAGTCTAATAGTAGGTGCTGCTTGTAGGGACTGGTCTGCTCTAATCACTATGACTGATTTTCTCTTATTAATTGTTTAACTAGTTAGTTATATTCAATATTTTTTCTATTTGAGTATTTAATTGAATTAGTGCTAATTGGTGGTTTGTATTCACACACTTAAACTTAAAAATGTAAAGTAATAATAAAATTATTTAAAAGAGCAACACGCAAGTTTCTTGCTCGTCTTCTTGTGATGAGACAGCTTTCCGAATGAGCGGTAGATTAAAAAAATGTAATGACTATTCAAAAGTGCTTCAATGTAAGTTTATTTGAATAAATTATTTCCTATTCTATGTAGGTCTATTGACATGAATAAAGATATTTTGAATATTTTTTTAAGTCGGTGCGCTAAACCGCAATTTCATAGAGTCCGTCTGATTTTATTTGATTTGATGCGTTCAATTACGGGATATGAACCCGTATATCTCTATGCAGTTATACGATACACCATTTTGTGGACCTAAGCCGATTTCGAAACCGTTTATGTAAACCATTCCTTCACATACGATATGGGATACTTTGCGTACTACTTATTGCATACTAGTATACCGCCCCGGCGTCGCTCGAGTAATAATCTATACTAATATTATCTATACATCTATACATAAATAAAATTGGAGTGTTTGTTTGTAATATTGAAATAACCGTTTTTTTACTACATATATATATGAATGTAAATCGTTACCAAAATAATCTTTTTTACAATTTTTGTCTGTTTGTCTATCTGTCTGTTTGTTCCGGCTAATCTCTGAAATGGCTGGACCTATTTCGACGGAACTTTTTTTGGTAGGTAGCTGATGTAATAAGGAGTAACTTAAGCTACTTTTATTTTAGAAAAATAAAGTTAAATTCCACGCGGACGAAGTCGCGGGAACAGCTAGTAAAGTAATAAAATGAATTAGTGCTAATTGATAGTTTGTATTCACACACTTCAACATAAAATATAAAATAACAATAAAATTATTTAAAAGAACAACACGCAAGTTTCTTGCTCGTTCTTCTTGTGATGAGACAGCTTTCCGAATGAGCGGTAGATTGAAAAACAAAATGTGATGACCAAAATCAAAAGTGCTTCAGTGTAAGTTCATTTGAACAAATGATTTTCTATTCTATTCTATTCTATTGCGTGTCATTATTTTTTTTTCTGAAATAAACAAAACATTACCGTCGCTTTGTGCACCATTAAAAAAAACTTCAACAAAAACGGCGTTGAGAATTTGTAACGCTTTTGTGTTGTACTGCACATAAATTATCATAAATATAAAAGTTGAATCGCCAGCCATTCATTTACTGCACTAATCTTTTTAAAATATGCAAATAGTGTGCAGAAAGAAGTCGTTTGTTTGAGTTGTTTTTATTTTGAAATAGATAGATACTATTTTTATATACGTTAAATTCACACACACACAAGGCACTGTAATATTAACAACAAAACAAAAAAAAACAGGACCAATTTCATTAGTCACTCAACAAAATCTTCAGCCCTCTCGCTCAGTTGTAAGTGGCTGAATGTACTACATTCAGCCACTTTCCCTGCTGCTCGCGCTGCCGGAAATATTCATCGCAGCCCGGAAGACGTCCACTGCTGGACATAGGCCTCCCCCAAAGATCTCCACGACGATCGGTCCTGCGCTGCTTGTATCCAATGCCTTCCAGCGATCTTGACCAGATCGTCGGTCCACCTTGCTGGAGGCCTTCCCACGCTGCGTCTTCCGGTTCGTGGTCGCCACTCGAGGATTTTACTGCCCCAACGGCCATCTGTCCTACGAGCTATGTGCCCTGCCCATTGCCACTTCAGAGTCGCAATCCTTGGGGCTATGTCGTCACTCTGGTTCTTCTGCGGATCTCCTCATTTCTGATTCGATCACGCAGAGTAACTCCAAGCATAGCCCTCTCCATTGCCCTCTGAGTGACTCTGTGCTTGTTGATGAAGCCCATAGTTAGCGACCACGTCTCTGTGCCGTAAGTCATCATTGGCAACACACATTGATCGTAAACCTTCTTCTTGAGAAATATTGCAGCGCTCAGTTGTCGCCGGAAATATTGCCGGGCGACAGCGCTGAACAACTGAGAGCTGAATGTAAAAACACGCTGCCACTCGCGCTGCCAGTCCTTTGACTCGCGCACGAAAAACCGACAATCGAGGGAGCGCCTGGCAGCGCGAGTGGCAGCGCCAATGGCATGGGAAGTGTTTCCACTCGTGTGTACACTCTCGCGCTGCTCACTTCCCTGCCCACTCGGGCTGAGTGAGTATTGGATATAAACGAAGCACATAGCTTCACCGGATGATAGGGGGCGAGTGCAGATGGCACCTCAAACCAAGGACTTATGGAATGGCTGAAGGTCAACCGCCTGACGGATACGACTTTAGTCTGAGGGCACCGCTAGGGATTCGTACCTCGGCTCAGGGTGTCGTAATATCGATCCCCGTTTGAATTGGACGGGGGATCGATCGGAGGGGGAATAACGTAGTGTGTGCGCATAGCCCATACACAAAAAGGCAACACCTCAGTGTGTTTGCAGCATACAAGCAGCAAACTACTGATTATTTATTTATGTTAATAAAATGTATGTTTATCTATAATTGTATAATAAATAGAGTGTTTAGTGTGCTTACTACCTTCTCTCTTTATGTAAATACTCTCTGTTAACACCGAGTTGTTTGTAAGAGATTGCTAATAGCGGTAAGACCGTCTTTTGAAAACATTTATTTTCATTGTTTTGTACTTACTGTCCTATGTTTATGTATGCGCAATAAAGAGTTATAATCATTATTTTCAGGAACTGCCAGACATACGCGAAATAAAAAATAAACATTTAGTAATCCTTACCTCCTTACTGATATTATACATGAGAAAGTAACTCTATCTTTCTCGCTTTCACGCCAAACTACTGAACCGATGCAAACGAAATTTTGTAAACAGATAGTCTAGACCCCGAGAAAGTTCATACTATTTAATGCGAAAAATGGGTTGTAAGGGGTTGAAAGGGGAGATGAAAATAGAAGTAGCGTCATTTTTACAGCTAGATGTTTATTTTTTAAGCTTTTTTTAAATATGACATTAAAAGTTTGTATAAAAATTACCCTTATCATTGTCTTGCCTTTATCCCATTATTTGGGGTGGGCGCAGTATGTCATTCTCTTCCACTGCTCTCTATCGGTCGTCATATCTAAACATACTCTTCTTTTATTCATATCATCTTTCACACAATCCATCCATCTTTTCTTAGGGCGTCCCCTCCCTTTACATCCATCCACATTCATATTATACACTTTCCATAAGACATGGTCCTCATTCCTCCGCATAACATGCCCATACCAGCTCAATCTGTTACCTCGCAACTTTTCTATAACCGGCGCAACTTTCAAACTTCCTCGTATATACACATTCCTTATTCTGTCATTCCTGGTAACCCCACACATCCATTTTAACATTCGCAACATAAAATTACTAATTACCTTATATTGGGTAAAATAAAGTAGAAAGACTTGGACGAAGCCGCGTGTAATAGCTACATATAAGAATAATAACCCTGGACAATTAACACAACGCCATCTAGTCCCACGGTAAGCAGAGCTTGTATTATGTGTACTATACAACTGATATAAAAACATAGATATTTTTTTTGTAAATAGATACATAATATACATAGAAAACACCCAGACTGATACAATCATACTCATGTATACGAATGTTTGCACCGTGCGAGGAATCGAAGCTGCGACCATCAGAAGTAAACCGGTGTGCTAAACCGCTAGATCACCGAGGTCGTCTAATGTAAGTTTGTATTTGTGCTTTTTTGTTGGTTTTATGTTTTATAAACAGCCTTATTAGTGTTACCAATAGGCTGGACGAAAAAATTTGATGGTAAAAACGGAACCGTCCTGGTCCGTTCCTAGAGCGCATTTCAGTGACTTAGCATCTTGTATACGCCGCCGAAACAAACGTTAGCGAGTTTTAACTCTATCTCAGCGCCATCTAGTGAGCGCAGTTATGAACTACTATCAATAAATATTTTCATTTACGAAATGTACAGTAAGCGACATAGAATTGAATAAAAATATTTTATATTCAAATAAAAAGATTTTGTAAACGTATATAATTTTGAATAATGTTTTGCTGCATTTCTATAATTATTAGGTAGGTACCAAATGATACGCGTAACCAATTTTTTATTCTTCCGTATGGGATAATAAACGAGATCTTTATAAATAACAGAGATACCAAACGTTAGATATGTCGTAATTCGATATAGAATAACAGTATTTTACGAAACATAGCTCACAGATAAGTCAATCTCCAAATATTTCGTTTTTTTTTTTTATAAAAATGAATAAATTCGATTTGTAACATTACACCAACCAAACAAACAGTGGAAGTATATAAATATGGCTCTGTTTCTATGTCTTTTATAAATATTACTATTTTAATGTTATATTTCTACCGTATATTAAATTTTACTAATGTAATTTTATTGTTTACTAAGTAGGAAACATATCTTTCCTGAGGAGATAAAAACGATCGCTCCTAAGAATATCCTTCAATTCTTGTCCCTGACGGGTCTAGGTAGCGAACTCTGAAAAGGGCGAGCACAATAGATCTATGTAGGTCAGTGCTACAGGTGCTACACATCTGACAATTCCAATAAAAAAAAAAAAAGTAGGAAACATATAATTTGCAAATCAAATACATTCACATGTTTTTTTTTAATAATAAATATTAAAAATTAATCAAAAAAAGGTCAAAATAATCTTAAATTGACTGCTCGCGCCATTTATAATATAACATATCAAGTGGTATGGTATTATTCCCCATATCCTAATCCCTTTCCCGCGCACAGTATGTCAACTGAGGTCGCCCGATGACCTCGTCTACTAACGTGAATGGTGACATCTCGTCCCAACCGCTCCGCTTTAAATTAATTAATATAATATTGACATTAACAATAAGTAACTTTGTGTGCGTGCCTGTGTTAAACTTAGTATTCATCGAGTGCAGCAGCTGTGCAAGAATACACCCGCTCTACAGTCGCAGATACATACTGTGCACCCCCTTTACTTCATTCCATACTGTCCACTTACCTTATCCGCTACCCCCCATTTCTCCATTGACTTAGAATTGTTTTTCAACCTTTTTTTATTGCTGTATCACACACATGCAGGTTTACCCTTATTGTACCATTGTATTGGTTTAAATAATCTGTATTGTATTCTATTTGTAATTTAATTACAAATACCTACATATATGTATGTGTGTACTAAGATACAAATATAAATTCTTACAGCTCTCTATTATTAGCTATTTATAATTATTTATTGTAAACTTAGGATATTTGTTATTAAACATTTATTTATTAAATTATTAAATAAATAATTTTATTTCCACTCTTATAACTATTTTCACATTTCTTAGCCTACAAATATATTTTTTAATAATAAATAAAAAATCTTAAAATATGCCGACACCAAATGAATGGGATAAAGAAGAAGCACATTATAATACTAAGTAGATATATTTATTTTAAATAAACAATCGTTATTTGGCTCTCCTAAAAAGTAGCTATTTAGTAGTAAGTTTTAATTAAATCTTAAAAATAAAAATAAATTACAAACACACAATTATTGAACTTACTGATAATAATACTCTTAAATGAGGGAAAAGGGGTTGGTAGTAATATGTACTGAAGACCTCATTGCTATCAATGTATTATATCAGGTTGAGTTCCACACTGTTCCCCCTGGATACCATCATGATAAATTCTTGGTAAATTTGTCATAGTGGCTTAACAAACCCGACCAGCGGACCTCATATTCATCTTATCATCCTCCACTGGTGCCCCGCCAGCGTAAACCATTAGCGCAGGCGGGTGCACTATTCGATAGTCATTAAAAAAACTCTTAAAATTGATATTAAAGTATACAAAGATACAGTACATTATTAATATACTATCCGGGACTTATTAATCTAGTTGATATAAGTTCTAATAATCTGAATATATCAATTCAGACTAGCTGACCTGCGTAACTTCGTCAGCATTTCATTTCCCCACCTCTTGCAATATTTTTCATTGCAGCTCCGCTCCTATTAGTCGTAGCGTAATGTTATATAGCTTAAACCCTTACTCGATAAATGGACTATTCAACACAAAAACAATTTGTCAATTCGAACCAGAAGTTCCTGAGATTAGCGCATTCAAACGAACAAACTCTTCAGCTGTATAATATTAGTATGGATTATTAAATAACGATTAAATAATTGTTTAAGGAATAATATAAGCCGGGTTCAAGATGATATCAAATTTTTAATAAAAAAAAATAGTCCACGCAACATATATATATCCAAGGATTAACTCACTGTAACCATTTTTATGAAATTCAAATTTCTTCTAAAATAATGCATAAGTTGTAAAGGTGTTTTCATAAACATGATATTAATTATTTTTTTTTATTATTATAAATATATTATAAGAAATAATAAAAAAAAAATTGTCGTTTACATCATTTGATTTCAAGGAACACTTAGGGTTCCTTGAAATCAAACAATACATCTTAGTTTCAATAAAATAATAACTTCAAATATTAGACCAAATACAACGAGAGAAATCGGGTCGGATTGCTAATCTAGAACTAAGTCTAGTAGATTCTTTCGACGTTTTCAGTAAAGTATAAACGTGTTGGCAATTAGTTGTAACCTCCCTCTGATCGATCCCCCGTCCAATTCAAACGGGATCGAAATTACGACAACCTGAGCCGAAGTTCGAACCCATAGCAGTGCCCTCAGACTAAAGTCATGTCTGTCAGGCGGGAATTGGGCTTCAGCCGGTCCACAAGTCCTTCCGCGGAGTGGCATCTACACTCGCCCCCTATCGTCCGGTAAAGCTGTAATGCGGCCAACAGCATTAAAATAGTCCAAAAATAAATTATAAATGTAGGTTTATTGTATTAATTAAATAAATAAATAAGTTAGATTAGCCGAGGTAACGAGATGCCTGAAATATAGCGATGTTAATAGTCGGTAAGTGGCAGTAATTTTGTTTTACTACCACCACTAGAACAATGTAGTAGGTATTTATTTTTAGTCGGTTGTCCAACTTAATCTTATCCTTACTAGTATTATAAATGTGAAAGCAACTCCGTATGTCTGTCAGTCTGTAGCGCTTTCACGCCAAAACTTTATTTGAACTATGGAAGACAAATGACGGAAATAATTTTTTAATTTAAACATCAAAAATATTGAATTAGATTTAATCTGAAACATGAGAAAGTAACTCTGTCTGTCTGTACTTATGTCTTTCAAGCGAAACCTACTAAATAGATTTAAATGTGGTACACAAATAGACTAAATCCTGAGAAAGAACATAGACTACCTTTTAATGTAAAAAGAATTGTAAGGGGTTGAAAGGTTGTATGGAAATATCGTCACTTTAAGGTTGAGCTTGAATCTTATTTTTTGGACTATTGAGTTGAAAAATAAATAAAAACGATATTCAAAGCTTGTTTAATTTTTACCCTTAAGGGGGCATAATAAAATAGGAAAATAAAGTTTGTATGTAAATTGAAACACTACAAATGTCGTACTAAAGTATTAATACGCATGAATCTTATTTATAAAATAATTAGGGCAAATGATTACATATGTTACACAAAGTCACTATTCCACGCGGACGAAGTCGCGGGCACAGCTAATATAAAACTAATCGTGTTAAATGTTCAGGTAGAAGTTAGGACGCCAACTGCCTTGTACTACAGATAAGATTATATGGTTGTAACGGACTCAAGTTGAGAGTGAAGGAAATTCATAGTCCGCAAGGATGCAAAAGACTGATACAAATAAAGAAATAGCGTAAAACTCAAATACTTGAATCATATAACATTATGTTGTTCGCTTATAATCTTTTATTTTACATTTTAAACAGTGTTAGCTTTAACAATAAGCGAAATACAAATATGTAAGAGTTGAGTATAGTTGCATACAAAAAATACTAGATGGCGCTGTTTCGTGTTTAGCGAACGGCAAAGTTGACTTGTGAAATCTTTATTATTCAAACATTTACATATCGTTTATCAAGATTTGTATATTTATATTACTATAAATGAATATAATTATAATCTATATATATATATATAATAAAATCAAAACAAACCAACTAAACTTGTTTAATAATTATTTTGTTAGAATAATACTGTAAACTGTAAACTCGTTATAAAATACATATATACAATTCTTAATATACATTTTACCATACCAAAATACAGCAATGCATTGTTTAAAATTATATTCATTGTATTATTTGTCGCTTACTGTACATTTCGTAAATGAATATTTGTTGAGAATAGTTCAAAACGCGCTCACTAGATGGCGCTGAGATAGAGTTAAAACTCGCTAACGTTTGTTTCGGCGGCGTATACAAGATGCTAAGTCACTGAAATGCGCTCTAGGAACGGACCAGGACGGTTCCGTTTTTACCATCAAATTTTTTCGTCAGCCTATTGGTAACACTAATAAGGCTGTTTTAAATTAAAAAAACGACTATTCTTTATACAGAATGTTAAGATGGATGTGAGGGGTTACCAGGAATGACAGAATAAGGAATGTGTATATACGAGGAAGTTTGAAAGTTGCGCCGGTTATAGAAAAGTTGCGAGGTAACATGTTGAGCTGGTATGGGCATGTTATGCGGAGGAATGAGGACCATGTCTTATGGAAAGTGTATAATATGAATGTGGATGGATGTAAAGGGAGGGGACGCCCTAAGAAAAGATGGATGGATTGTGTGAAAGATGATATGAATAAAAGAAGAGTGTTTAGATATGACGACCGATAGAGAGCAGTGGAAGAGAATGACATACTGCGCCGACCCCAAATAATGGGATAAAGGCAAGGCAATGATGATGACTATTCTTTATACAGCGTTTGCTGTATTTGAGTTAAGTAATAGCGGTACTTAAATGGGACTGCTTAGTAGATAGTATATGTTTGTGTATATGTATACAATCTTCCTAAGTGGGCATATTGGGAAACTGTAGCTCACTTATCGTGACGTAAATAAATAAATAAAAAAACCTCGGCTAATGAATCGTATATTAATTAGTTGATATATTATTAGTAATTTTTTTTTATACATTATAACTAGCAATGACCGCGACTCCGTCCGCGTGGAATAGTAACTTTTGATAGTATTTTTAACATGTTAAGAAATCTTACTTACATAGAGGCCGGCATTTTTTTATTGTCAATTACGTATATTATTTTTTAAATATGTTTTTAGTGATAATCTGAGGTAGACATTATTTCACACCTAGATTTATTTCAATTAAAGTGCAACGCTAACGTGCACTATTTACTTTAGCTGCGTAGTGGCCCACCAGTGGGCGTGCGTTCTTAAACGTGTTAAGTAATTTAAACTAATGATAAATCACCCTTGAAGGGTAAAATAAAGTCAATCTTTAAATGTCATATTTAATTAATACCCTTATAAAAATTATTTGAACCAACAGAGGACTCTTTTTAAGAGATTCATTATATATATATAAAATCAGTGCAAAAAGGCGGTCTGCCTTTTTGCAATTATTTATATATTTTTCTGAATCTAATATTGTTAGCGGTATGATTAACTAAAAATTTATTTATATGCCAGTTTTGGTTGTATATAACTATTTATTCTATATAATATT
Organism: Achroia grisella; assembly: GCF_030625045.1. Taxonomy (NCBI): domain Eukaryota; kingdom Metazoa; phylum Arthropoda; class Insecta; order Lepidoptera; family Pyralidae; genus Achroia; species Achroia grisella. The sequence continues at coordinate 164,354 of NW_026712578.1, read as the reverse complement.
AATTTACAGCTATATATATAGTAATGAAGAACAGTATACAAAAATTAGTGATCAGAAGTCACAATAGTTGAAAAATGTCTCTTTTATATATTTTTATTGTCGTAAAATTTGATTTTTAGAATATATTTTTAATTTAGTTAAATTGTAGATAGTTTTTTTTTGCCCGCGCCAAACGCAACGCGCCACAGAGATCAAAATATGGAAATATACGGAAACCAGCGCGCAGCCGTAAATGTCATATTTAATTATGAGCGCATAAAAATTATTTGAACCACCTCTTTTTAAGAGATTGCTTAGCGATAAGCCCGCCTTTTTGTACTTATTTATATATTTTTCTGAATCTGGTATAATAAAGTGTATAAATAAATAAAAAAGTTTTTTTCAAGTGAAGAATTCTTAAGGGGTAAAATAAAGTAGGGGATAAAAGTTTGTATGGAATTTCGTCATTTTTGAAAATAGAAGGATTAAACTTTTTTCTTTGGTCATTTTGGGTTTGATTGTTAGTTTCTCTGCACAACCTGTGGTCGAATGGTAGAAAATGTCGTAATGCGATAAGTTCGCTATATGTAGGTACTTTTACCTTAGTATTTTATGCATTGAAGTTATATAAATAAATAAATATATTATGCTATGAAGATCACTATTCCATTTGAACGAAGTCGCTATATTTTCGCATACTTTTTTATTATTAACTGTAACATAGTTTGTAGTCTTACAATTTAATATACACTTACTAGCTGTGCCCGCGGTTTTACTCGCGTGAAATTTATAGCCTATATATTATTCTGATGTATAAGCTATAATACTCTAAAGTTTCATCAAAATTCGTTCAGTAATTTTTGCGTTGAAATTGAAATATTATTGCAATTTATATCATTGCTACTTCCATTTTTGTAATAATACTATAGCTGTGCCCGCGGTTTCATCATCGTTAATTTGAATATAAAATATAGACTATGTGTTATTCTGATGTATAAGCTATATTACTGTAAGGTTTCATCAAAATCGGTTCAGTAACAAATGTCCATCCATAGTTACAAACTTTCGCGTTTATAATATTGGCACAGTTAAAATAATTTTACATAGTAATTATTATCACACTTTTTATTCTTACAATACATCTTAATATGGACTTATTTACTACTTACTTTCTACACGCCCCGGCTCCGCACGGGTGTACATGTATTATACATATAAACCTTCCTCTAGAATCACTGTATCTAATAGTATTATATATATATATATATATATAAACTTTCCTCTTGAATTCTAACTCTACCATATCCATTTAAAAAAACCGCTTCAAAATCCGTTGCGTAGTTTTAAAGATTGATGTACTTGTATCAGTTACCTAGTGCCCATAACACAAGCTTTAACTAACTTAACTTAAGTCTAGATTGCGCTATGTGAATTATACATAAAAGTTTAAATATAACTGAAAAAAAAATTACCACAATAACCGCGTGCATAAACTACTTAATGGACCACTTCATCTTAACCCTCTCACCTCGACGTGGAGTAATTGTATCATTTTTTTCTTAGGACTGCTTCTAAAACCCCGGTCATTATTTTAACCAAGGTATTTCGTCTACTACATTATAACCAACTCTATATGCGGAAGGTGAAATAGTGCCTATTTCAAAAAAGTGTGGTTAGGTTTCTTCATTTTTTATATACCTACTAGCTGTGCCCTCGGTTTCACCCATCTTACATTTCAATATAAAATATAGCCTATGTGTTATTCTGATGCATAAGATATATTACTGTAAAGTTTCATCAAAATCTGTTCAGTAGTGTTTGCTTGAAAAATGACAAACATCCAAACTCAGAAAACATACATGTATTATATATATATAAATCTTCTTCTTGAATCACTCTATCTATTAAAACAAAGTCGCTTCAAAATCCGTTGCGTAGTTTTAAAGATTTAAGCATACATAGGGGCAGACGGCGACAGCGACTTTGTTTTATATTAGCTACTCGCTCCGGCTTCGCACGAACGTATATGTATTATATATATAAATCTTCTTCTTGAATCACTCTATCTATTAAAAGAAACCGCTTCAAAATCCGTCGCGTAGTTTTGAAGATTGAAGCATACACAGGGACAGACAGCGACAGCGACTTTGTTTTTTTACTATATAATAAAGAACTGTTATTTCAATATTACAAACAGACTCCGCTTTTATTTATAGGTTTATGTATATAGATAAATAACATTATGAGTTTTTATTGTATATTGAACTTGGAATTATAAAAAAATATTTTATTACAGCTAGATTGTAAAAAATCGTCTCCAAAAAAAATATTTGTTATTTTTATAACATTAGTATAGATGTGGCTTTATATCTACAAATTTAAGATTGATCGTTCCGAGACTCGGCTGGAAGTTTTTAAAATACATTTCCTTAATTGCCAAGTCAATTTGTCATACAAATTACAAAATAACACTTTGCGGAAGCCGGTGGAGTGACAGCTTTGATTGTGGACAACTGCGCACCGAACGGGGTATCTTTATTTATTAATTACAAGCTTCTCACCCCGGCTTCGCACGGGTGTACATGTATTATATATATAAACCTTCCTCTTATGCACAAGCCACGATAACAATTCTCCCACTATGAGAGCATTGCAATTATTAAATTTATTTTTAGGTAAGGTCCAAGATGCTGACGTATATACAGAAACCTTGCCTTCCATAATTAATAAAATAAGAATATTTTTATCATTCGTTTAATTTTAAAATTAAAAAAAAAATCAAAAATCATTTATTCATGTAGGACATTTTAGCCGGTTATGAACGTGAAATTTTTACATTCAAATTTTTTTATTCCTTACCGTCCAGTTCGGTATATAGATCTAATTGAGAAGAACTGACAAGAATCTCAATTGAATTACTTTTTTATTAAAGCCAGTTTATTTACAATGTATATTTATATAGGTGTCTATGTCTAACATTAAATGAAAATCCAACATGAAAACTATTGCCATGCACGCTCGTCATTCAAGTAATCGTTTAGTGAGTAATAGGCTTTGCTCAGTAAATATGATTTAACAGATGTTTTGAATTTATTTAAGGGTAATTCCAACATATCCTTTGGTATCTTATTGTAAATTTTTATACCTATTCCCATAAAAGACCTATTAACTTTTTCTAAACGATACTTGGGGACAGCAAGTTTGTCTTTAAATCTAGTATTAATATTATGAATATTGCTGTTTTTTTTAAGTAGTATAAATAGTTTTAAAATATAAACGTGTTGGCAATTAGTTGTAAGTTTATATTGTGTTAATTAAATAAATAAATAATTTCCCACCAACCAATGCGAACACGGCTTGTTACACGCGCTTTTTTTTTTTTTTCTTGGGGAAATCCGTCATGGAGGCCCGCCCACTCCAGGGGTAACGAGCGGGTACTGCCAGACTCCTACCGGCTAAAACCCCAAGGTATACCTCTACTGCTTGTTGCCGGAGCTCCGGGTGTGCGCGAGCATTCTTCCGCAGCTCCGACGGCGGGAACCCATCTCAGTAGACGGGTCACTACTCTTCTTCAGAAGAAGTAGCGCGGGTACACGCGCGCACCTTCTCAAGGCTGCGATGTCGACGGGGAGGCAGCCGCCCCCACGGCCGCCGCCCCTGGCCCTTGCGGAGGGAGAGGAACAACATCCCTCCTCCGTCTAGCTCGTCTCCGACGAATTGGGTCGGCGGAGGAAGCAATTTCACGTCCTCTCTCTGCCGCCTCCTTTTTGGTCATTACCGACTCGCAGTATGCGACTACGGCTGACCAGGACCTCTCATTACTCACCATCTCACGTATAACTGTTGTTGCACGCCCTAGTATAACTAGAGTTTCTCTTTTATTTACATACCTTAAAGATAGTAACAAAAAATCTCACCCCCAAGCCCACCCCCAGGTCTGTCGCCGCGTTTGTTATGTTAAAATTAAGGTCGTAAAAGAAAAAGGTATAGCACATCTCGTTCTGTCGCAATATTGTGATTGAAGTAACGCGCCGCTGAATATAAACCTTTGGCGCAAGTCACAAGCGACTATGTTTTTCTTATTGTCAGATTAATTCGCTAATTACGGCGCAAGTTGTTAGCGACGGGAATGTAACACTTATTGTCAGAACCTCTGGCGCAAGTCATAAGATAAACATTCGCTATAATTTGGTCATCCTAATTTGCAGAGTTGACTAATTACGGCGCAAGTTATTAGCGACGGGAATGTAACACTTATTGTCAGAACCTCTGGCGCAAGTCATAAGTTAAGCATTCACTATAATTTGGTCATCCTAATTTGCAGAGTTGACTAATTACGGCGCAAGTTATTAGCGACGGGAATGTAACACTTATTGTCAGGTTAATCATGATTTTCTGTCGCAATATTATGATTGAAGTAACGCGCCGCTGAAAGCTCTGGTGCAAGTCATAAGCGACGGCTATGTAATTCTTATTGTCAGGTTAATTCTCGATAATTTGGTTTACCTAATTTGCAGATCTGACTAATTAAATACACTTTTGGATATAAACCTCTGGCACAAGTCATAAGCGACACGTATGTTGTTCTTATTATCAGTTTAATCGCTCTTTCTGTCGCAATATTATAATTGAACTAACGCGCCACTGAATATAAAACTCTGGCGCAAGTTATAAGCGACGTGTATGGAACTCTTGTCAGTGTGATGGATTGGATGAATAAATGTGTTAAAAGTTTTGTTGCTACAATAATACAAATATTGATATTTAAATCAGTTTACTAGCTGATTCGTTACAAAATATAAATTTAAAAAAAGTGAGTATCATCATTTTGTTTATAATAGTTTTTATTTATCTGATAAAAATAAAATGTTTTGTTATATATATATTTATGGAGGAACAAATTTGACTTTTTAAGGTATGTCAGTCATAAATTACGAAAACGGGACAATTTTGCGTCCCAGAGTCCGTTTCGGGGACACCGGGACTCGTAATTATAAAAAGGGACTGTCCTGTTCATTACGGGACGTCTGGTCACATTATTTATGACTGACATACCGCTGGACAAGTGGCGGTCGGCTCCGTTCGGGACTTGTCGGTGTCCTTCGGGCGATTCTTGCTTTTGGGTATCGTGTATTGAACCGATGATATCGTGGATGAAGATTGGAGGTTTCTAGATAGCACGTACACAAGATGAGAGGATTCATATGTAGATGAATGACACTTTCCAATTAAAATCTATTAATTAATCTAAATATATATAACTCAAAGGTGACTGACTGACATAGTGATCTATCAACGCACAACCACTGGACTGATCGGTCTGAAATTTTGCCTGCAAGTAGATGTTATGACGTAGGCATCCGTTAAGAAAGGATTTTGATTAATTCTACCCCCAAAGAGATAAAATAGGGGATGAAAGTTTTGTATCAATCTTCTTAGATTTTCGACTGATTGAACTGAAATTAAAGATTGGAGCTACTATGATGAAGACGTTTGCTTAAATAGGATTTTGATAAATTCAACTCTTATGGGAATAAAATAAGGGATGATGCAGGATGTAAATGTATTAGTTTGAACCTATCAGTACCTAATGAAACGAATAAATTAAGACGAACAAAATATACTAATAACTTTTATTTTAGAAAAATAAAGTTAAATTTCGCGGGTACAGCTAGTGGTAATATAAAAGTGAAAATTTGTGAGTATGGAAGGATAGATGGATGGATGTTTATTACTCTATACTCTTTCACGCAAAAACTACTAATCGGACTTTGGTGAAACTTTACAGTAACAGATGCGGGTACAACTGCGGGCGTAGCTAGTAAAATACATTCTAATAAACTAAAAAACAAAATAATTTGCTTAATAATGAAAAAAATATAATGTCACTCGTTATAATTGCCTAACAAATAAATAAGTAGTATTATATTCTTAGTTGTTTTAATAAAAAAATCAATGAAAGATGTTTAATCACAAACAGTTCAATTCTCTTTAATTTGGTTTACCTAATTTACAGATCTAATTAAATACACATCTCATTCTATCGCAATATTGTGATTGAAGTAACGCACCGTTGACTATAAACCTCTGGCGCAAGTGACAAGCGAATGGTATACTATTCTTATTGTCAGGTCATTTCGTTTTCGCAATTTGTAGAGTTGACTGAATTAATATTCTATTTAATGACAATTTACTTCTTTCCATTCTAAGTTGTGTTTTGACCAAGTACCACCTGCCACCGCTTCATCATCTATCTTCTGTATGGCCTTCCTTCTTCCTTTCATATCTCTTGTGTACCAATACAATATAGCTCTTTGTCTTCAATGGTCTCTATTGGAGTAGTAGAGACCATTGAGGACAATTGGGGGAGGCCTATGCTTGGTAGCAAACATATAGAAAACAGATATATATATAAAAGAAGAAAGTAGAAAAAGAAATGTAAAAAAAGTTAAATCTGAATAAAGACTTTATTATTTATTATATACGAATATATTATATTAAAGCTAATAAAAGTATATTTTACATTTTCAACTACATGTATATACAAACGCGGACTCTTATAAATTGTACCACAATTGTAGTTAGGTTTCCGCTTATGTATTGTACCATACAACAAGAGGGGTGAACGCTCACCGGTGTTCGCATATAAAACATTGATTAACTTTTGAGGTGATTTTAATTTTTAAGGACACCCTGTACACGGGCGCAGATTAAATCGATATCTAATCATCAGATTGACGTACAAATGTTTTATTTATGTCTATACACAAATCAAATCAAATAAATGTTATGTGCACACCCCTTATCACTTAGTGGTATGAAAAATAAATAGTGCCGATTCTCAGACCTATTTAAAATGTCATAAAAATCGGTCAAGCCGTTTCGGAAGAGTATGGTAACTAACATTGTGACACGAGAATTTATATATCTTAATAATATTACAAACACGAAAGTTTGTTAGTGGATGTCTATAACTCTTTCACGCAAAAACTACTGAACGGATTTTGATGAAACTTTACAGTAATATAGCTTATGCATCAGAATAACACATATTATTTATTGAAATTTAACGCGGATGAAACCGTGAGCATAGCTAGTAAGATATATATTTGTCGACCACGCAGTGGGACAATAAAAAATATCGTATTCACGAACTGTGTTTAGGGTCCATCACGTGACCTCCTGGCCGGGTCCCAACAATATTTACGTATGAGTATCACAGGGACCGGTCCCGGGGGCCCGGTATTAGGGATCATATCGATGCTCATTGCCGTACATTGACTATATAGACCAGGGGACATGGTCCTTATTTAACCTCCTGGTTTTTATACTACGATGGTGGCAAACAAGCATACGGCCCATCTGATGGTAAACTGTTACCGTAGCGTATGGACGCCTGAGACACCAGAGGTGTGGCGTGCGCATTATTTGACAGTCTCGGTGGTCTAGTGGTTTAGCACACCGCTTTACTATCCGATGGTCGTGGGTTCGATTCCTCGCACGGTACAAACATTTGTATTCATGAGTATGATTGTTTGTACCAGTGTTTTCTATGTATAATATGTATTTATTTACAAAAAATAATGTATCAGTTGTCTAGTACCCATAACACAAGCTCTGCTTAGCTTGGGACTAGATGGCGCTGTGTGAAATGTCCTGAGATATTATTATTATTATTACTTAGTGGTCTGTGTATGACGTGTTTGTAATATCTCAATTTATTTCCACATACCTTTAACAACATTCAGCAATTGGGCCGTTTTATTATAAGTATGCAAGTGTAACTAAATATATTATTAATAATATCTCAGGACAAGTGATATAATTACATAAATACATTCATTATATACGTAGAAAACACTCAGACCGCAACGATCAATCATACTCATGAATACTACTGTTCGTACCGTGTGAGGAATTGAACCCGCGGCCATCTGAAGTGGAGATGCTGGGTAAAAAAGGGAAACTAAAGACAAACCTGGTACGTGTCATCTTTTGTTTTTTTTACGATGATTTTCACTGGACTACTATAAGATGATTGAGCGGTTGGCTGATGGCCGTCGATTCGCTATGCTTGCTCTTTACATGTTCCACCGATTTGACGTTATATTGCAAGTGCAGATGGCAATAAATAGATTTATATCAAGCGGAAGGACTTATGGAGCGGCTTTTGTTTGTATATTTAATGGCTTAGACTCCTGCCCGACGGATACGACTTTAGTCTAAAGGGACCACTTTAAATGTACGAACCTCGGCTCAAAAGTTCTTGTGCATAAGTTTTAATAAATAAATAAATCCCCGTTTGAATTGGACGGGGGATCGATCGGAGGGGTACGTGTCATCACCACGAGCAGGTCTTATATACGCGTAGCCGTTTCACTTGAAACACGCACTACGTTGATTTTCACTGGATGATGTACTGATAAGATGATTGAGCGGAGATCGCGGCTGATGGTCTGTTTACGTCGATTCGCGGAGAATATGCTTGAATAGCAATGGGGTTATCAATCCACATTACTAACAATCCCCTTCACCCCGACTGGGTGGAGTTTTTTTTTGTGGATGCTCTTGTTTAGCTGATGCTACCCCCAGATTTGGTGGATAAAAATAGGTGTAGGATATAGGGTAGTAACATATTGCAAGTTAGTTAGAAATAAATAGATTTATATCAAGCAGGAAGTAAGGCAGTGTGATAAAGTGATAGAACAACTGAGGCCGTCAGTTTGTGTCTTTTGTTTGTATATTTAATGGCTTAGAGCCGTACTTACTTATTTTTTAATAGTGATTTTAACTCAGCTATTAGGTATATAATTGATAATGCACCGTCCACATGAATCTCTGTTTGCCCTATTGTTGAGAGGCAGAAAAGGCCTCTAGTGTGTATATGTGCATAAAAAAATAAAAGGTAAATTTCCACACCGAATATTTAAATGTCCAATTGTAGCAAGTCCCCAGAATAATATAAATCTATTAAGTAATAGAAAACTCCTTATATTTTAATAATAATAATAAGTTTAGCCATTGCTAGCAAATGGACTATTCAAACAAAAATATTTTTTCAATTCCTACCAGTAGTTCTAGAGATTAGCGCGTTCAAACAAACAAACTTCAAATTTATACGTGCTACTACTATTAGTCGTAGCGTAATGTTATGTATCTTAACGCCTTCCTCGACAAATGGACTATCCAACACGAAAATATTTTTTCAATTCTTACCAGTAGTTCTAGAGATTAGCGCGTTCAAACAAACAAACTTCAAATTTATAGGTCCTACTATTAGTCGTAGGTAATGTTATGTAGCAAAGCCATCCTCGACAAATGGACAAAAAAAAAAATTTTTTAAACTACAAAAGTTCTTGTGCATTGAAGTTTTAATAAATAAATAAATATTTTTGTTAATTTAAAATGTAGATGCATGTCCTCGACAAATGAACTATTTTTTCAAACCAGGTCGTGGATTACGCGTTTCAAACAAATTTTTACACGCAACATAAAGGAATGTTATGTGAAAGCCATCGGACAAATGGAATTCAAAACAAAAATATTTTTTCAATCTGTAGTTCTAGAGATTAGCGCGTGTGCATACGGGTCCTACTATTAGTCGAAAATTTGATAGCCCTTCCGCGATGTAATAATATCTTTTGTATTAAAAGACCCGGGGACTGGCGTTCAAACAAACAAACTTTTTATATGTCCTACTATTATGATAATGTTATGGCTTAAAGCCATCCTCGACAAATGGCTATTCAAAACAAAAATATTTTTTCACGCCAGTAGTTCTAGAGATTAGGGCGTTCAAACAAACAAACTTCAAATTTATGATATTAGATGTAGCGTAATGTTATGTAGCTTAAAGCCCATCGTGACAAATTATTCAAAACAAAAATATTTTTTCAATTCTTACCAGTAGTTCTAGAGATTACCGCGTTCAAACAAACAAACTTCAAATTTATACGTCCTACTATTAGTCGTAGCGTAATGTTATGTAGTTAAAGCAATCCACAAATGGACTATTCAAAACAAAAATATTTTTTCAATTCCCAGACTAGAGATTAGCGCGTTTTTTTTTATAGGTCCTACTATTAGATAATGTAATGGTGCCATCCTCGACAAATGCGCTAAAAACAAAAATTTTTTTCGCTGGCGAGATTAGGGCACCAAACTTCAAATTTATGATAAGATGAGCATGAGGACAGGTCCTCGACAAATGCCCATCAAAACAAATTTTTTTCACCCAGTAGATTTTAACACGTACGTACATAAGGATGCATGCGGTTATCAGTACAAAAGCCGCTACGCTATCATATTTATACTCAATACCCGGAAGACTAGAGATGGGAAACAAACCTCCAAATTTATAGGTCCTACTACGATCTGGTCAATGTTATCGCTGGAAGGCAAATGGATGCGAGCAAAACAAAACCGATCGTCGTGGAGATCTTTGGGGGAGGCCTATGTCCAGCAGTGGACGTCTTCCAGGCTGATGATTACTCAATGGATTTATATATTTTTTATTTCGCGACCATTAGTATGTGTGACCACTGACCACAAATATTCAATGTGGAAACCTGACCACCGCTACTGGAAGCTTTACAACCTTGTTTAGTCGTCGAACAGTCAACACTAGTCTTCCAAGTTATATCTGAACTCTATTCAACGCCTGATGATGCCTCGTTCAGAGGCGAAACACGTGTCGCAATATGGGTGTAGACTTAATAACGGTCGGAATTTGATCACCATTAGAGAAGATCATAACGGTAGTCAAGTTTCCACACCGAATATTTGTGATCTCAGACATGCTAATTTTAGCGAAAGTCAACAGAATAATATAAATCTATTAAGTAATAGAAAACTCCTTATATTTTAATAATAATAATAAGATTAGCGCGTTCAAACAAACAAAAAATTTATAGTTACGAAAATTAGTCGTAGCGTAATGTTATATATCCTCGACAATATATAAAACAAAAATATTTTTTCAATTCTTACCAGTTATATACGCGTTCAAACAAACAAACTTTTTATAGGTCCTACTATTAGTCGTAGCGTAATGTTATGTATTAAAGCCATCCTCGACAAAAAGTATATATAAAAAAATATATATTATAAAGTATATATTTCAAACAAACAAACTTCAAATTTATAGCATTTCGTAGCGTAATTTCCCGACAAATGGACTATTCAAAACAAAAATATTTTTTCAATTTTACCAGTAGTTCTAGATTTTCAAACAAACAAACTTCAAATTTATACGTGCTACTACTATTGGTCGTAGCGTAATGTTATATAGCTTAACGCCATCCTCGACAAATGGACTATCCAACACAAAAAATATTTTTTTAATTCCTACCAGTAGTTCTAGAGATTAGCGCGTTCAAACAAACAAACTTCAAATTTATACGTGCTACTACTATTAGTCGTAGCGTAATGTTATGTATCTTAACGCCTTCCTCGACAAATGGACTATCCAACACGAAAAATATTTTTTTAATTCTTACCAGTAGTTCTAGATATTAGCCCGTTCAAACAAACAAACTTCAAATTTATACGTCCTACTATTAGTCGTAGCGTAATGTTATGTAGCTTAAAGCCTTCCTCGAAAAATTGACTATCCAACACAGAAAGAATTTTTCAATTCCTACCAGTAGTTCCTGAGATTAGCGCGTTCAAACAAACAAACAAACTTAAATTTTATAATATTAGTATAGATTTACAGAACTTTTCATATGTTTTGTAAATATAATATATCCAATACTATTTGAACGACAAAAAAGGTTGTAAACGTAAATAAGGTGTTTATATATCGAGGTACTTTATTGGGATAATTGGGACCAAATGGTCCAAAGGTTTTTCAATATTTTATATGTGTTATTTATTTCTAATATTTCGAAAAGAATGATATTTTTTCGTTGTAGTCTAACATACTGCCTCACTTGCCAATGGTCATAGGTTCGATACCCATACAAAAGTTTCAAAAGGCCTGTACAATATAAATATTAGTTTTTATTTTACTATCGGTTCAAAAGATTGTGTCTCAATTTTTGTCTCTGATTTACTACCTGTTAATAAAACACCTTTAACAAACCATTGTTAAATGTAGACTGAACACTTAGCATCCTCGAATTCAGAGAAGAGAAGATTTCAATCCAAAGTAGCAAATAGCCTACCTCCATTTCCCTAGTATGTATCTAGGTTTCATATCGGTGTTTCTATCAACGGAGGTAGAGTCAATCGGAAATATAAATATGACACACAAAATACGGTAGTACAAGCACCATCTGCCACGTTGAATATACCCAGAGAAATGTTTGTGTGAACTGTTGAACAATATCTCTGTCTACCCCCCCAAGATAAAAAATCGTGATAGTACTGACTTACTTGGAGTCGATAACGCGCACGTGATACCCCTGGTGCTTCAGGCAACCGTTACTAAAGAGGGAGGGGTTAGTTAGTAATGGGAATTAGTAACTCCCTTTGCTAGCAATGTACCATGTTGGGCCGACCTCCACTTGGGTCCCCCTGGACACCATCGTGATAAATCCTGGTCAATTTGCCCGTGGCTGATTGACCTGATCTCATGCTCATCTTATCATCCTCCACTGGTGCCCTGCCAGCATAACCGTTATCGCGAGCAGGTGCACCATTCCATTGTCATACACAAAAAAAACCGTTACTACGGTAACCATTTACCATCAGATAGGTCGCATGCTTGCCACTATCGTAAAACGAAATATGACTATTAATTGGTAAATTATAATCATACTCGTGAACGAGTGCTGCTTGTAGAAACTCGTCTGGTCTTATCACTACTACTGATTTAATCTTATTGTGTATTTATATTTGATAAATTGGTGCTGGTTGGTAGTTTGTATTCACACGTTTCGACTTGAAAATGTGAACTTACAAGGATTATTTAAAAGAGGAACACACAAGTTTCTTGTTCGTTCTTCTTAGGATGAGATAGCTTTCTGAATGAGCGGTAGATTAAAAAAATTAAGTTTATTTGAAGAAATATCTATTCTATTCTAAAGATTATTTCTATTTCTACTTCATCATATACAAAATACAATGTACAAAAACTCAATCTAGTAATTCAACACAATGTAAATAGTTAAGAATAAATAAAATAAACGTAAAAATGGAAAAACAAAACAAGAAACAATGCCAGTAATTGTACAAGTAAGGAATTCTTTCACAAAACAACAGAATGGAAGCAATAAATATCAATTAGGTAGGTACCATTGTCGCTGCTATATCTAGGTGCTACTTACATCTCCATAGCCGGCCAGTAATGTATAGAAATGTAATAAACCGACGGCCAGAAGCAGGCAGGACCTTGCCGTAATAGCATTACAGTGAGAAGTCAGGTATGTTGTACAGTTGAAGCTGTTTGCGATGTCGAGCGATGGATTCATAGTAATTTATAGAAGAAAGGAAGAAAATATTTTTGACAACCATTGCGCAAAATATCATATTACCAATAAAAAATTCCTCGCTAATATTATAAATGCGAAAGTAACTCTGTCTGTCGTGGAGTCGCGGGTACAGCAACATTACATATATACACATGTGTACATATATATATTGTAGATATCTTAATTATATTATAAACGCGAAAGTTTGTGAGTATGGATGTTTGTTATTCTTTCACGTAAAAACTACTGAACGGATTTTGATGAAACTTTACAGTAATGTAGCTTATGCATCAGAATAACGCGGGTGTAACCGCGTGCACAGCTAGTAAATTATATATATAACAACAACTAGATTATTCGAGTCCTAACACCAATAATTTTATGGTAAATATAAAGATACATATACCTCTCTCGACGTTTGGACTAGGATTGGCAGCCGTGGTCACGAGCTGACTGCAGTATCAACAATGTCAATGTAGAGTACGAGCAGTATTTTCTTCTGCCGTCACTAGATTGTCCAAAGTTCTTCTCATCTCGAAATCACTCCGAATTGACGGTAGATTTGACATATCAAGTATATGTCTCTATCAGTCTGTAATAGACCTATATGAAAAATTATATTTTGATTTGAATTTTAAATATTATACAACGATAGTAGTACATAACGACGATCTAAATGTCAAAAGAAATCAACAATGGGAAGGCATTCTCTTAAACAAATGCAACTTGATGTTAGCGCAGGACCGATCGTCGATTGATCAATCGTTTCATAATATTGTATTATTTTGGGGAGGCCTATGTCCAGCAGTGGACGTCTTTCAGGCTGGAAGTATGATGATGATGATGATGATAGCTTAATCACAACATTATTATATTTGAATTAAAAAGAAATATGTATATACTTATACTTTTCCATTTATATAACTATAACTATAATATAATATATATGTATTTATTTTGATAATTTAGCATCCCCTCCAGAGGAACACATTAAGCACACACTGGCCGTATCAAATCGCGGCTGAAGTGCTAGATAATATATTTATAATAAAAAAAAATGTGCTAATAAAAACTGTCTAGGATGACATCTGGACCTTCTTATAGTTATATAGAGAAACTCTTTTTTGTTGAATACAAGATTTAATGCTTCATGTACAATTTAGTTAACTTAAAGAATGTTTTAAAATGGACATAACTGTCTGAATGGATGCGAATGTAATGGCTGTCTAGTAGAAAGTGTTTGAGTGACATCCACGCCTAAAATGCAAGGTGTAACAAAAAAGTGTTGTCTTTGTTTCTGCGTCATTGTCATAATCCCTCTGGATAAAACGCTGTGAACAATAAACGATTAAAAAACTTGTAGTTTCTTTATATCAAGTAAATGATCGCAGTGATCATCTACCCTTCATTTATAAGCGCCATTATGAATAATTAAAAAAAAAATTGCTGGATGGAACTTTTTAGGCGCGAACAAAAACAATAGAGAGATAAACAAAATTAATTTAAATATATATATTATAGCTTAGGTAAATAGCATAGCTTTTAATACAGCACATGCCTTACACAAACCTGTGAGTGCGTGGTTTTAGTCAAATCTCTGGGGGTTCAGGATTGCGCAGACGTTTTAACGCCAACCAACGTATAATGCTACTTTCCATGTAAAGCCGAGGAATAAATTTGTAGCAACAGATTCAGAGATGTAAATACGGGAACAGGCACTCCAGTTATGTTATGATTTTTTAATGTACTCCCTTACATAATAAATAAGGATGCTGTGTGAGGTGAGGTGACGCAGTAGGAATTTATTATCACTACTTCGTCTGATGATTTTAGATAAGACTAGCTACTCGCCCCGGCTTCGCATGGGTTTACTTGTATTATACATATAAACACACCTTGCTCTAGAATCACTCTATATATTAAAATTAATTCTCTCGCGTTAATTTATCCCCTTAGGGGTGGTATTTATCAAAATCCTTTCTTAAGGGATGCGTACGTCATTGTAGCTTTATGCATACAAAGTCTCAGCCCGATCGGTTTAAAATTGACAAAGTTTCATACAAACTTTCATCCCCTATTTTATCCCCTTGGGGGTAGAATTAATCAAAATCCTTTCTTAGCGGATGCCTACGTCATAACATCTACCTGCATGCCAAATATCAGCCCAATCCGTCCAGTGGTTTGGGCTTTGCGTTGATAGATCACTATGTCAGTCACCTTGGAGTTATATATATTTAGATAATTTTTTAATGTACTGCCTTGCATAATAAATAAGGATGCTGTGTGAGGTGAGGTGACGCAGTAGAAATTCATTATCACTACTTCGTCTGATGATTTTAGATAAGACTAGCTACTCGCCCCGTCCTCGCACGGGTGTACATGTATTATACATATATAATATTTTTAAAATATAAACGTGTTAGCAATTAGCTAAATTAAAGTAAGTTTATATTGTGTTAATTAAATAAATAAATAAAAATTCGTCCTCGGAATACTACTGTCTTCCCGTGATATTGCATTAAGATCCGTACAGCCGTTTAATCGTGAAAAAGTAACAAAAGTAAAAAACAAAAAACAAACTCCCTGTCGAATATTTTTCTAGACAATACAGCATCAATACAACAAGAATATATTAAAGTTTCTTAAGGGTCGGCAACGCGCACGTAACACCCCTGGTGTTTCAGGCGTCCATAGGCTACGGTAACCATTTACCATCAGATGGGCCGTATGCTTGTTTGCCACCATTGTAGTATAAATAATCTTTGCCTCACCTATTTCATTACAGACATACAAAATACTCAGATCAATAAAAATAATTATATTCATCAATACAAATGTTTGCACCGTGCGAGGAATCGAACCGGCGACCGTGGAATTACGGCGGTGTGCAACACTGCGCTAGTCCACCAAGACCGTCGCATAAATAGAAATAGGAATAGAAATAATCTTTATTCAAATAAACTTAATACAAGCACTTTTGAATAGTCAAGTTTTTTTATTCTACCGCTCATTCGGAATGCAGACTTATCACAAGAAGACTGAGCAAGAAACTAGTGTGTTGCTCTTTTAAATATTGATTTACTTATATTTAATTAACAACAAGGATTAGGCATGCGAAATAAATAACAACCATATAATTATATCAGTTAGTTAGAATATAAATAAATAATCCTGGATAATTAACACAGCGCCATCTAGTCCCATGGTAAGCAGAGCTTGTGTTATGGATACTAGACATATTAACTTTTTTTGTAAATATATACATAATATACATAGAAAACACCGAGACCGATACAAACAGCCATATACATGAATACAAAAGTTCGTACCATGCGAGGAATCGAACCGCGACCATCGAAAATAAAGCGGAGTGCAACACCGCTAATCCACTAAGTCGTCGCACAAATAAATAAAAAGCGATGTGCTAAACAGCTGGCCCACCGAAGCCACATAAATAAATATCAACCATATCATTATAGCAATTAGATACAATATCGTACATTACTCTTGATTCGCAGTCGGCTATCATGTGTTACAGTTTACCTGATAGTTAGAGGTGTAACGTAGTATGTCGGGGAGTACGGCCTAATGTCCATTTTATTGGTGTTCTGTGCGTGCTCGTTTATTGAACAGGAAAAACCATGGAGACGACACCTCAATACATCTCAATCACAATTATACAGTAAGGAATGCGATAGCTAGCAATGTACTATGTTAGGGAGCTCCTGCGATTCCCCATCCTCCTGGTGAATTAGTTATGATGGACGGCCTCATGGTCATCTTAGTATCCACTACTAGTGCCAGGTAAATCAGGACAACGTTAATATATTTATAAATTATTAAAGGTGCATCTTCACCGCCATTTATGATACTTTAATAGAGCGAAATATATATTATTTTATTTATTTATTAAATTATAAAATAAAATATATATCGCTCTATGCAAGCAATAAGGCCCATAGAATAACTACCTCAAAGTCTGTATATATATGTAACACATGAATTAATATTATAAAACTAAAATATTGACTTGATATAAAGTCAAATCCATTTTTTTTTATTTTACTTTAGGCAAATTATTATTATTTATATACAATACTGTCCCATATTATATATACCTTAAGGACTATCATATACAGAAAATAATAAATGAAATTTACTGCATAAATTATTGAAGACGTTCAAAAAATATAAACACTATCCACTCCAAGCATGCCGTGTTCATCCAAGGCACGCGTGCCGACGTGTCCCATAGTGAATTATTGACAATAACATACATCACCTCCGCGCAGTCGGATAACAACCGATAAATAACTGTCCGGTTAACCACACGCTACACTAACATATTGTTAAATTTTCCTTGAACCTTTTTTGCGCAGAAGATAAAAAGTCACAACAGTTTTATCATAATTCATGAATAGATCCACGACCCTATGGTTGTCATGGGATATAATATGTAGAGCGAGAGGATTGTTAGTAATGGGAACTGATGGGCTCCATTGTTAACTGTACATGTATACTACTAGCTGTGCTCGCGACTTCGTCCGTATGTCTAGTGATATTTCCTAAGTAAAGAATTCAGTAACCTAACCTAAAATAAGACAACGACAAAAGTTTCATCAGTCTACCTTAAAAAATGACGATACTTCCATACAACATACCCCTTAAGGGTAAAATTTATACAAATTTTGAATGTCATATATATGTATGTACATTACAACAGCCTAAAAAAGTTCCTTTTTCAACCCTTTACAACCCATTTTTCACATTAAAATGTAGCCTATGACCTTTCTCCTGAGAAAGACCCTGGCTTAGACTACTTGTGCACCAAATTTCACTTAAATCGGTTCAGTAGTATTGGCGTGAAAGCGAGACAGACAGACAGACAGAGTTACTTGCGCATTTATAATATTGGTAAGGATATTAGACTCTAATTATTGTGGGTATCTCAAACTCACCTATTGCAGCCGCCAAACTACTTTATTTATTTTTTATTAATGGGTTTAGGCTATGACTCTGTGCTTTAGACCTGAATCATCAAGAATATCCTTCAATTCTTGTCCCTCGCGGGCATTAGCAGTATCCTCTAAGAAGGCTGAGCACAATCGAAGGCCTAACAGACCTGTATAGATCGATTGTGAAAAGAAAGAAAGAAAATTGTTTATTTGGTACACTGAAAATAATTTTTAAAATTTAATTTACATTTTATATTAATAATTAGAGTACCAACTAGGTCTCCGCTCAGCATATGTCGTGACGGGGTGCCACGACGCTGGTTTTCAGCGGGCACCTTCATATACAATAAACATAATAAAATAATAATAATAATACACATACATACATAAATCCAGGCGGACAACACAAAGCAAACATTTACGACATACTACCATATATAAATAAACATCAAACATAAACAGATTGTGCTCACCCTTTTTAGAGGGGGAAGGGGATTCTGGACTAATGATCCCATTGCTAGCAATGCACCATGTCAGATCGACCTCCATGCGGTTCCCCTGGAAACCATCGTGATACATTCTCGGTGAATTTGTCACGATGTGCTAACTGACCTCATCTCATGCTCATCTTATCATCCTCCACTGGTGCCCCGCCAGCGTAAACCGTTAGCGCAGGCGGGTGCACCATTCCATTATCATCCTTTAAAAAAACCCTTTTTAGAGGATACTGCTTAGGCCCGTCAGGGACAAGACTTGAAGGATATTTTAGGAGCGATGGTTTTTATCTCCTCAGAATAGAGTGTGTTTCCAAGAGGAGATGAGGAAATATTTCGTTTATGCATGAGTGGGCTACAACCACTAGAATGTGTACTGGTGTTTCCTCTTGTGTTTGGCAACTACAAAAGCTTGCTTTGTAAGTACATATTTCAGTTGTAAGGTGCATTTTAGGCAGTGAAATCTATACTAATATTATAAAGCTGAAGAAATTGTGTGTTTGTTTGAACGCGGTAATCTCAGTAACTACTGGTTCTAATTGAAAAATTCGTTTTATGTTGGATAGTCCATTTGTCGAGGAAGGCTTTAAGCTATATAACATTACGCTACGACCAATAGGGGCGGAACTGCAATGGAAAATATTGCAAAAGGTGGGGACATGAAAGGCAGACTGCAGGAGAAATGAATCTGTTAAATCATATTTACTGCAATGCAAGGCCTATTACTCACTAAATAATAATAATAATAATCATTTATTCAGAAAAAAAGAGTGACTTAAATACTAATAATCGTCTATGCTGAAAAGGCATGGCAATGTTACTACAGCGCTGATGATTACTTGAATGACGAGCGGGCAATAGTTGTTCATGCACGGGATTTTCATTTAATGTTAGACATAGACACCTATATAAATATACATTGTAAATAAACTGGCTTTTAAAAAAATAAGTAATTCAATTAAGTTTCTTGCCAGTTC
The DNA here is from genome assembly GCF_030625045.1 of Achroia grisella. NCBI lineage: Eukaryota > Metazoa > Arthropoda > Insecta > Lepidoptera > Pyralidae > Achroia > Achroia grisella. The sequence continues at coordinate 144,534 of NW_026712578.1, read as the reverse complement.
TTCTCAATTGGATCTACATATATACCGAACTGGACGGTAGGGAAAAAAATATAATGTATAAACTTGACGTTCATAAGCGGCTAAAATGTCCTACATGAATAAATGATTTTTGATTATTGAATTTTCAGCTAGTTAAAGGATAAGAGCCGTGACTTCTTAGTCTTCTGGAATGGCAATATAAGACTGATATCATGGGTGTCACATGATAACGTGATGGAATATTGTTTTTGTATTGAGGCCATGGTTACCATATACCATCAATAGTACCATCAGCAGGTGCCTGTCCAGTTACTAATATCTGTACAGTACAAATAATTTCAAGGTTTTTCAAACGCATATGAAAGTACTCGTATACGGCACTTTATAATAACTATCTATCTGTTTGTGCTTGGTAATCTCCGAAACGGCTGAACCAATTTTGACAGGACTATCAGTCTCAGATAGCTAATGTTATGAGGAGCAACTTATACTACTATTATTTTATTATCATTTTTTAATTCCATGTGATGAGACAGCATTCCGAATGAGCGGTAGATTAAAAAAAAATGTTATGACTATTCAAAAGTGCTTTAATGTAAGTTTATTTGAATAAATGATTTTCTATTCTATTCTATTCTATTCTATTCATGTGAACGAAGTCGCTGACAATAGCTAGTATTATATAAAATACATTTTTGTGTAACGAGAGTGTCCACTGAACAGTCGATACTTATTCCCTATGTCCATTGCACTCTCGAAACAGAAGCTCGAAAGATAAGGTTAGTAACACACCAAGCACAACTTATTTGTAACTCATCTTGTAAATTTTAAGGTTATTTCCCCTCAGATCGATCTCCAGACCAATTCAAACGGGGATCGATATTACGACTGCCTGAGCTGAGGTTCGATGTAGCGGCGACCTCAGAGTAAAGTCGTATCCATCAGGTAGGCGTTTACCATCAGCCGCTCCATATGTCCTTGTCTTGGTTTGGAGTGCCATCTGCACTCGCCCCCTATTGTCCGGTGAAGCTGTAAAGGCCAGCTGCGGCCAACAGCATTAGAGTAGGCCGAAAAATAAATTCATAGTAATGAGAGCAGACCGGTCCCTACTAATGTACTGCTACTGCGTTCACGAGTATGACCATTTCTTTATATCAGATTCGTGCTTATGGCGTTAATGGAGTACTGCTTAGTGAACATAGTTCTTGGGCTGAGGCCAGCTGCGGCCAACAGCATTAGAGTCTGAAAAACATTGTGAAATTGGTTTTTAACCAATTTTTTTGGTACAAAAAAAATATTTTGTAATTTTAACACGTGTTTGGTAAACATTTTTTTTTTTAATTATTACCTCGAATAGCGATATGAACGTGATATTTATTTGTTAACACAATTCCTTGCGAACAGTTTAATTGAAAAAAAAACAATGTGTAAAGGGCTTGTTTTTTTGGTAGCTCATATTAAATAAAAAATAGTGAAATTTTACGAAATTTTCAGCTGAATTAAAGGATTTCATTGATTAATTTGCATTGCTTTTTAACAATAATTATAAATTTAAATTGATATATGCAAATATCACTATCCTTCCCAATATAAAATATCATTTCATCTTATAACTTAGGATAATATACTGTAGCCTAAGGTCTAACTTGCTACTATCGGCTACGAGCGATATGAAAACATGAAAAAAATTAATTTCAGTGAACTCGTAAAACTACATGATATAAAATTTGACAACCTCGGTGATCTAGCGGTATAGCACCGTTTTACGTCCGATGGTCGCGGGTTTGATTCCTCGCACGGCACAAACATTTGTATTCATGAGTACGATTGTTTGTATCGGTCTGAGTGTTTTCTACGTATAATATGTATGTATTTACAAAAAAATATATCTATATATTTGTATGTTATCGAGTGCCTATAACACAAGCTTTAGCTAGCTTAACTTGGGTCTAGATGGCGCTGTGTGAATTGTCCTGAGATTATTATTATTATTATTATTAAATTTATAAATGGCTGTCATGCAAAGTGGTGGGGGGTTGTATTGTATTTCGCCGATAAAATACAACGTATCCTATAAGTGGATCAATTATCGGAAATCCAATACCTAACACAAGTACAAAAATATTTTAGCCAATTGTGTATCTCGAGCCTTAAACATCAACGGTGCTTCATTGTTGAAAGATTTTCTTTTATAGTCACGTATCTTGGGAATGCTAGTGATGGGAATGATGCATTATCGATTTATTATTAAAATAGTTTTATAAATATTATTATCTATACATAAAAATAAAATTGGTGTGTCTGTTTGTAATATTGAAATAATCGTTTTTTACTACATGCATATGTATATATCATTACATAGTATGCACTCCTGTGACCCACACACCACTTCCTGTGTCACGCTGTTTTGGGTTGACTGGAAGAGATTCCTTTTAGAGATAAGTCCTCCTAAACAAAATTTGTAACATATATTCAAAACTTTGTAACATACATTCAAAACTTGTATTTAAAAGTGTATAATAAAGTATAGATGATGATGATGATGATTCAAAACTTGTATTTAAAAGTGCAATAAAGTATATATTAAGTTCTATACTCGAACATGTATTTTAAGCTGCACTAGCAGGCTCCTACAAGATTTGTCTGGACAGAGAGATCACGAGCAGTGACTCGCCTCTTGCCGACGTCAACACTCCCCGTGACGTCGGCAAAAGGCCCTTATACCTGCACCGGGATCAGAAGTCCCGGGAACTGCTCGGAGTTTCCCTCTCTGCTACACGATGGACCCAGCATCCGAACAGTTAGGACAATTCACACAGCACCCTCTAGACTTAAGTTAAGCTAACTTGTGTTATGGGTACTAGATAACTGATACTATCACATATATTTTTCGGAAACACTCAGATCGATACAAACAATTTTATTTATTTTTATTTATTTAACTTCAATGCATACAATATACAAAATATAGTAAAGTACATTTGGCGGACTTAATAATCATACTCATGAATACAAAATATTTGCGCCGTGCGAGGAATCTAACCTGCGGCCATCGGAAGTAAGGCGATGTGCTAAACCTCTGGACACCGAGAATATTATTGAAGGAGATTGTTTTTGTCACATTTTATTTAGAATTATTTATTTTTTAAGCATTCCATATTAATATATGACATATTGAACCTGAATATATCAGTCTACGAGTATTATTAATTTAAAAGATATCTAACTAACATTAGTAATCCACAACTAAAAACCTACAAAAAAACAAAAAATCTAATCAGTATTCGCAACCTGAACAGACCAGTCCCCACAAGCAGCACCCGTTCACGAGTATGACGGATGAGCCAGCCATCATTGCACTCAGCCATATTAGAGAGAGAACATCGATATATAACCGGTAACATCACTACTCGTTACGACCAATACGAGAGCTGTCTACATCCCAGGAATGATTCCGTCACAGCAAACAAGCGAACTACTTATAATGTGATCCATTCTGCTTTGTACGAGTCCTAATTAGTACAACAGTCAGGTTTCGTACAAGGGTTTCCTTGTACGAAACTTGACTTTATATTCTCGTGAAATAATTAGGTAGATAAATTATTTTATTTTATATCATTACATAGTATAAAACAAAGTCGCTGTCGCTGTCTGTCCGTCCCTATGTATGCTTAAATCTTTAAAACTACGCAACGAATTTTGAAGCTCTTTTTTTAACAGATAGTGTGATTCAAGAGGAAGGTTTATATATATAATACTGTATGTTGTCTGTACTTTTAGACTTAACATTTTTACAAGATAATTCGTAGCCCAGTGTAGAAATCAATGCTATAGTGATTGTATTGAAACGATGGTTTCAGGGGGAACCGCGTGGAAATAAATTATTATTATTATTATATAATATAGAACTAGTCCTTAAGTCGTAACTTCGTCTGTCTTTTACTAGTCCGGTACAAATGAACCGGGGGAAAAACCGGGTTTACATGGTGTTCCGAGGTGGATATGAATGATAATCTGACTCCAATTTTAAATGATTATATTTTAAAAAGGTTACAAGTAAATTTTATGCGCACGTCATATGTAGTGGACGTCGAAAAGGCAGGCGAGCCAACCTCAACCGGATTGGACCTACAGCGAGCCGATCGCTATGAACATCCTCCGGGGCCTTGGAAGCATCTGCTTCCAATGAAGTCTCCTCTGATGGCTCCATCAATGGACAGATATACTTTACAGCACGTCGGAAATTGCCTGCTGCAGTTTTAATTTCAACAACGCGCACCACTCCATCTTGACCTGGAAACAGAGAGCAGATGCGACCCATTCTCCAGCACATGGGAGGGGAGTTATCTTCCTTTAACAGCACCAAATCATTTATTTGAAGCTGTCTATCTGGGATCCGCCATTTCTGCCTTTGCTGCAATTCGGACACATATTCTAACTGCCAGCGTTTCCAAAATTGCTGCCGTAAAAGCTCCAACCGTTGAAAACTGTTTAAACGGTTTATGTTTTTATCCTGCAAACTAGGTGTCGGTAACGACAAAAGTGGTCTTCCAATAAGGAAGTCCCTGGGGTTAAGGGTAAGGTCATCGGGACAGGACGACAAGGGATATAGGGGTCTACTGTTAAGAATTGCCTCAATTTGACTAAACAACGTTGCCAATTCTTCAAATGTGAGATGAGAGTTACCTAAAATCCTCTTTAAATAATATTTTGCTGACTTCACGCCTGCTTCAAATAAACCCCGAAATGCGGAGCATAAGCTGGTTGAAAATGAAATTTAATACCTTCTTTGGAAGAAAAATCAGAAATGTCATCAGTATTGGCGCTAATAAACTGTCTAATTTCTTTAGAAGCTGCTACAAAATTGCGACCATTATCACAAAATATATCCAAAGGCTTACCTCTGCGAGAGATAAAACGACGCAGTGATAATATGAACGCATCTTTAGAAAGTTCACTCACGGCTTCCAAGTGCAGACACTTGTATCCAAGACACACAAAAACGCATAGATAACATTTTGTTATTCGAGAACCTTTACCCTTTCTGTTGGTTATAAAGAATGGTCCAGCAAAATCGACACCAGTACTAATGAAAGGAAAATCTGGATTTACGCGTTGCTTGGGTAGTGCACCCATTAATGGTGTTGGTGTTCTACCGCTTGCTCTTCTACATACAGTGCACTGTCTAGCTACAGTACGCGCCAAATCTCTTCCAGCTATAGGCCAGACAGATTCTCTAACCGAGGACAGAAGTAGCTGAGGACCAGCATGAAGAAGACGTATATGTTCCCGCTGAAAAAACAACTTGGTAAGTCTATGCTTAGCATGAAGTAACATAGGATGACGTTTATCAAATGTGTAACAAGAATAATTCAAACGTCCGCCTACTCGCAGGATACCATTACTGTTATAAAAGTACTCACGTGAACATAGATAATTTTTAGAACTAAGAAATTTATTGTTTCGTAATAATGTTTTTTCCTTAGGAAAACTTTGTTCCTGAGCTACTTTAACTAAAAATTCAAACGAGTAATTTAAGTGTTCAGGTTGCAAAATACCAATCTGCTTATTTGAAGGGTATCTACAATTATGTATGAATCGAAACAAATATGCGAAAGTACGTTGTAGACGATTAAAATTTGAAAATCGATCAAAATCTATTATTGATTCTGCACTTTCATTACACATGCTAACATTCACCTTTATTTCAGGCAAATTGTTAACCTGTATCCCTGTTGGAATAGAAGTGGGCCATAAAGAGACATGTTTACGCAAAAATGAAGGACCATGCCACCATAAATCAAAATTAAGAATTTCTTCCGCATTGGCACCACGTGAAGCTAAATCAGCTGGATTTAATGTTGTAGAAATATGACGCCAATCAGCGGTACTAGTTAAATCAAGAATGGCACTGACTCTGTTCGCCACGAAAGTTTTTAGTTTGTCGTATCTCGTACCTAACCAAGCCAATACTATGGACGAATCAGTCCAAAATATCTTACGCGTAATTACACATCGTAAAGCAAAACAAACAGCGCTTGTAAGTTGTGCTAACAGACATGCACTTAGTTCGAGACGCGGGACAGTTAACGGTTTTACGAGTTACTTAGCACTTTATATCACCTTTCAAGATAAATGCAAGCAGCATATGCTACTCTGACGCGTCACAGAAACAATGGAGTTCAACATCTACAGGGGCGCACAAAGCATGCCTTGGAATACGTATGTCTTGTATATATTTTATATTATAAATAAATTCTTGCCATAATTTAGCTATATCCTTTGGAATCATCCCAGTGTTATCCAACCATAACCGTTGGATTAAGATTTTTGGTTTAATAGTAATTGGACTCAACAAACCAAGAGGATCAAAAACTTTACATGAATCTGACAATATAGATCTCTTAGTTGGAATGTCCTTTGAATTTAAATAATTACAGTTGGAAAATGTATATAATCTTTGTTACATTCCGTAATGTGTGAGATGATGAACTGATAATTAAATCCCTTTGGTCGTTCTGTGAATCGACCAAAATAGACGGTAAGTTCGAACGATATTTGCGTAAGCTAAAGCAACCAGAGGAAAGAGCGCTTTCCATGTTAATATACACTAGATCATCTATATTACACTACCAGTTAACAAATCATCAACCAAAAAATCATTTTGTATTATTAATTTTATATTTAGTGTGCCACAAACAACGTGTACTTAAAAAGCTACTACTAGTGTAACCATAAGTTACATATATATTTCAGTGGTTCATTTTCATTGAAACGCCATAATTTACATTGTCCTGAATTTCTATTTGCATTAAATTTTAATATCGCCTGACAGTACATATGTGTATTGACGAAACCTAATTAAAATATTAAATAGAGAATCTTGAATGTAAGGTCCAGTCATTTGTATATCATTAATAGAATAACCAGATGTAGTTTTAGCGCTACCGTTGAATACAAAAAGTAGATTCACTAGATGGCTTAAATACTGCATGATGAGGAATAAAAAAGGATGAATAAAAACAGGTGATTCCGAAATGTCTAAGTCTGCATACTCCTTAATAAATTCTGAATAAGATTGCTTGATATTGGATTTTTCACGAATCGTTTTTCTAAAGCTAAAAATTGTCTTTTGGCTGATCTGAATGAATCTCCCAAACAGTCTGGTGCAGTAATAAGGGGCAATTTAACACAAAATCTACCGTCCTTATTTCTATATGTATTTTTACAAAAATGTTGTTCACATAACATTTTATTCTTTTATTATTAGCTGTCGGAATCTGTTCCAACTCCCAAAACATCTTTACTGTTTCATTTAAACGATCATTACATATATGTTCAATAGCAAGATTACAAAATACTGAATTAGTATACATTGGACCTGCTAATATCCAACCAAGTTTGGATTTTCGAATTATTGGTTTATTTGGACCAAGTTTGATTTGTTGAGACTAATCAGGTCCCAAAAGATATCAGTGCCCAATAGCATGTCTATGGGTTCGATTAAAGTTAGGGTCTGCAAATTGTATATTAGAAGGCAAGTGAAGTTGAGAAATATCAAATGTTTTATTAGGTATATTGCTAGTAATTTGTGGAAGTACAAGACATGATAATTGTGTTTTAAAATTTTTATATTTAGATTTTACGTTAACTACACAACGTTCTAACGCATTAGAAGAAAATAAATTACCAACGCCTAATATATCAACCCGGATTGGCAGAGAAGTTAATTGCAATAAGTTTGTCATTCTTTTTGTAATAAGAGAAGACTGACTTCCGCTATCCAACAAGGCTCGAACTGTAATAGACTTATTCGTGGTTGGATTCTGTACTTCTATCAAAGCTGTAGATAGCAAGGTATTGTTACTACAAAAATGATTTGTGAAGCCACATATACTGCTTTCAAAAAGATAAGGCAGTTTCAGTATTAGAAGTAACTGCATGTACCTGAGATGAGTTTACAGGTTGAGAAGACTCCCTATGTAGTAAGGTATTATGACGTCTCTCACAAATAGAACAACGACTTAATCTGCATTGATTTGTCCTCTACGTAAACAATTAAGGCAAACCTTTAACCTTGATGCTTCAGAGATTCTGTCACTGGCTTGGATAGGAACGATGCACAATCATACAAACGATATATATAACGAAGGTGAAGAAGCAGAGGCTTGGGTCTTAGCTGAAACCACAAAAGATTTGGAGTGAGATCTTCTATTTTGATTAAAAGATGAATTATGATCTACCTTTACTTGATCTACACGATCAGGCTTGATGTGATTAAATGATTCTAAAACATCTGCTCGACGCTTAAGAAAATTAAAAAAATCATTTAAAGAAGGCGATTTCTCAAAACTATTTTTATGTTCCTCCCATTTAATACTAGTACTGCCGTCGAGTTTTGCTGAGACTAAATGGATGACAAGAGTATCCCAGGACTGAGTTGGTTCACCTAGATTATTAAGAGCGCGCAAATTCTTCGATACATGGTCAATTAAAAACCTTATTCCCTTGGCAGAGTCGCGAGTGATAGGCCGAATATTACACAAAGAATTTAAATGATTGTGTATTAACTGCTTTTCATTGTTGTATCTCTCACATAGGAGATGCCAAGCTTCTTTGTAATTGACAGCACTAACTTCTAAATTACTAATGACACGAGAGGCTTCACCCTCTAGGTAAGAATTTAGATAATGAAATTTGTGGATAGGGTCAATATTATCATTGTTATGTATAAGCGAAGTATATGTGTCTCTGAACTCAATCCATTTAAAATAAGTCCCATCAAAGCTCCCAATTTTTAGAGTGGGAAGTTTAAAGTGAAAGTCTTATTATGACCACATGACTTATTACAATCTGAACTCGATCCAGAGTGAATCGATTTATAATCATCTACAATCTGATTTTTCTCTAAAATTACTTGAGTCTTAGCAATAAGAGTAGAAAAATCAGATTTCCTCTCTTGTATCAAGTTCCGATTCCAAATATTTGAATTCACAAATTCAATTTGTGATTGACATATAAAAATGGACATTAAGTCTTTAAATCTCTCAAATCTCTGTGTTAACATAAGCAAACTAGTCTTATCATATTTATCATATGAATCAATAAATTTAGTTAAAAAATTACTGTATTTTGTTATGCGACCTTTAATTGAACTTCGTTTGGTAATGAGATCCTTTATATTACTAGGATTCATAGTTGGAACATCTAATTTAATGTTCTCTAAAGGTGTTCTCACAGATCGATCTGAGGTGTGTGACATTATAAATATCACTTAAACAATTTACTAAATAAACTTAAAAATGATTGACTATGATAAACTAAAAATATACGAAAAGAAAAAATAAAATAAATGATACGTAAATGTAACCAAGCCGGCCTATGACGATGACGTAATAGATCACTCGACGCACGAAAACAATAGGGCCGGGCGATGCGAGCGCAGCAGCCAGGTAAGCGGTAGGTACTTATTGCAACTGCGCTGGCGCACTGGAATGTGTAAATATTGCAAATGTTATAAAAAATGTACCAAACATAAAATGTTAATGTTGCATTTATAATATTTATTATTACTTCATAGCGAATAGTAATAAAATTACAATGAAATAACTAACTACTTGAATGTGATATAATTATCTCACTAAAGTATTTGCGTAGCACTAATAATCAAATATGCAACAATCTATATTCTAACTAAATAATACTCAAATAGACAGATACAATAAAACAAAGCTACTAAAATAATTTACTACTACTAAATTAATTTTCTACTTAGGGATTTAGATATCTTTTATATGTTTTACTTAATTATTATACCTACTATTGTTATATTATATACATTAGTATACAATTGTATCTATTCTATTCTATTATTATAGTGAATGCTATAATAGTGTTACAATTATCTATTTTAATCGACTTCTACGTTTCTAAGTTGAGATCGTAGGTAGTTATGATAAAATAATATAAAGAAATGTACGAACGTTTATACGATCAACTATTGAAATGTTTAGCTTACAATTAATAGATAAGCTTGTATATAATGCGCTAATAACTACAGGTATACTAAATAGGTAAATTAGGTACCCCTAATTTAATAGACTCAAAAAAAGAATAGAAATTAAATCTACGTAATCAACTTATATGAAAAAAATCACTAATTAAGAAGTGGCAACTAAAAGCAAATTGAGGCAGAATGATTACAATAATATTAGGTAGGAAAGATAGGATAAGGCACTTCCCTTGCTAAGCTGTGGCTGCGGCACTGCTCGTAGTCTGCTGGTGGACCGGCTGGCTTTAAGCAATTGGTGGATAGCCTTCCGTAATTGTTGATGTATTTTATAGTCGTTGTAACTAGCTTCTCCAGAAACAGATAATACCAGATATATAAATTTCTTCAATATATTCCCATGTAATTTTGAGGTAGATAAATATTCTTCTTGCTAAGCGTTAGCTGCGGTGCTTTATTAATACTGTTGACCGGCTGGCTTCAAGCAATATTACTTTATATTAATTGATATCTTGAAAATCACGTCGGGGTCACCATGTTCCCAGGTGGATATGAATGATAATCTGACTCCAATTTTAAATGATTATATTTTAAAAAGGTTACAAGTAAATTTTATGCGCACGTCATATGTAGTGGACGTCGAAAAGGGTACAGGCGAGCCAACCTCAACCGGATTGGACCTACAGCGAGCCGATCGCTAGTGTTGTGCGCCGACACATGGTATTAATAAGATAACATCAAAATACGGATATGTTGTGTATTTTATTATAATAAAAGTAAATTGCAGATATATCTAGATATATAACTCAAAGGTGACTGACATAGTGATCTATCAACGCACAGCCCAAACCACTGGACGGATCGGGCTGAAATATGGCATGCAGGTAGATGTTATGACGTAGGCATCCGCTAAGAAAGGATTTTGATTAATTCTACCCCCAAGGGGATAAAATTGGGAATGAAAGTTTGTATGAAACTTTGTCAATTTTAAACCGATCGGGCTGAGACTTTGCATGCATAAAGCTACTATGAGGGAGAAAGGGATTTTTAGTAATGTGGACTTTCGACTACATTGCTAGCAATATACCATGTCAGGTTGACCTCCACGCGGTTCCCCCTGGAAACCATCGTGATAAATTAATGGTGAATTTGTTACGATGGGTTAACTGACCTGACCTCTTCTTCATCTTATCATCCTCCACTGGTGCCCCGCCAGCGTAAATCGTTAGCGCAGGCGGGTGCACCATTCCACTGTCATATAAAAAAAAATCTACTATGACGTAGGCATCACCTAATAAAGGATTTTGATAAATTCCACCCCTAAAAGGATAAATTAACGCGAGCGAAGCCGCGGGCAAAAGCCAGTTATAAATAAAACGATACTTACAGTTAAGAATCACTTTCTTATATTTTCAACAGTATTGTACGACTGGTTTGTAAACCACTGAACCATGATGGTCTTAAAATTGCTTAACCCTTAATTCGACAGAGATTTTTGTAGCAAAAGAAACAGATTTTTTTGAGTAGTCATATTTTTGGTTTTGAAGTAAGGACAGGAAATATGCTTAAAAAAATTTGTGCTGTACAGTTTTTGATAAAACACATGTCCGTCACAGCGGACATTGTCACACGTATTTTTCTCAAAACTATGTAGTTCAGTAGATTTCTTTAAATTAGTTGTTCGTCACACTGGACACTATCGTATTAAGGGTTAAATAATAAACTCTTTAATGTTGCCAACAATAAAATAGACATTAGTGTATCAAAGTTGAAAAAAAAGACTCATAATAATACATGTGAAACAATTTGACAGAGTATGGAGTTTTCAAACATTGAACATTGAATTATGACTGAAAAGTTTTCGCTATTAAAAAGTTTCAGCGGCAACAAATGTTTTGTACACCGTTGTGGAGGTACGAGATACAGATTTCCATTAAACTGCATATACCTATGTGTACATATTATGTACACACAAATATATAGTAATACTATATTTTCTTATTCATAACAATTTACATTGTACATTAAATTTTATTATATAGCATAAATTAGCGTTGTTTTGCCTTAAAATAAAAAAAAAATTGGGGGTGGATTACCCCTAACATTTAGGGGGATGAAAAATAGATTTTGGCCGATTCTCAGACCTACTCAATACGCTCACAAAATTTCATGAGAATCGGTCAAGCCGTTTCGGAGGAGTATGAGAACGAAAACTGTGACACGAGAATTTTATATATAAGATTATAAGTATGTAGTTAAGTGTTTAAAATAAATACATATATATTGAAGGAAAATGATGATTTTATAATAATACTAGCTGTGCTCGCGACTTCGTCCGCGTGGAATTTACCTTTCTTTCTAAGATAAAATATTTTTTCTGAAATAAAAGTAGCCTAAGTTACTCCTTATTACATCAGCTACCTGCCAAAAAACAAAGAAAAACAAAATCGGTCTAGGCATTTCAGAGATTAGCCTGAACAAACAGGCAGACAGACAAAAATTGTAAAAAATGTTATTTTGGTGTATGTACCGTATTTAGTAAGCATGTAGTAAAAAACAGTTATTTCAATATTACAAACAGACACTCCAAATTTATTTATATGTAAGTTCGACTCCATTCTCTGCAATTTGCCTCTCGTCTTCTATCTTATATATAAATAAACTGTTCTACAGTTTGGCGAGTCAATGTATAAAAACAACTGTACAATTATCTTTATTAAATATTAAAAACAAAAAGAGTCACAACCATACTCCTCCGAAACGGCTTGAGCAATTTTTATGAAACTTTATATGTATTTAGTAGGTCTGAGAATCGGCTACTATCCATTTTTCATACCCCTACGTGATAAGGGTTGTCCACCCCAAAATTTTATTTTATTTTTTGAACAAAATAAACACATGCGATTCTGAAAATATACCGTGTCAAATATATAAAACTATTTAATGTATATTTATTAAAATTAATTACTAATAAATATATTAATTCATTTATTCTTAACAAATTATAACCACGTAAAATTTCATGAATCAATCCGAACATATGGCATGCATTACATCACTAGTACAGTAATAAATAGTGTTGGGAATCGTGACATCGATTAATAAGTATCGACGACGCGTTGTGGCGGTAGCATCGATTTATTAGCGTCATTAATCGATGCCTTACACGTGATATCGATTCCACAGATGCTATTCCCGCTGTATGAAGGGCATTAATATTGTTATATGCTCTATCTCGTGGCTTTACCTGTTATTTACCATATTACGATACAAAACATCTGTTAAATCATATTTACTGAGCAAAGCTTATTACTCACTAAACGATTACTTGAATGACGAGTGTGCATGGCAATAGTTGTTCATGCACGCGATTTGTACATATATACATTGTAATTATAAGCAGGATTTCAAAAAAAAGAAATTCAATTGAGCTTCTTACCCATTCTTCTCAGTTTAATCTGTATACTGAAATGGACAGTAAGGAAAAGATTATAATATAAAAAAATTTACATTCATAAGCGGCTAAAATGAATAAATTGTTTTTGATTTGAATTTATTATCTGCGCTTTTTTTATATAATGAAACTGGATATTAAAATCATTTAACTATGACAATTATAACGATACTAGCTGTCCCGGCAAATGTTGTTTTGCCATATAAATTAATAACGCAAAAAAAAAAATAAGGGTTGGTGATAGAAGAGTGAAAAATACAAATAAAAAGTCTTGCCCAAAAAATACAAAAATAATGTTAGGGGTGGACAACCCTTATCAGTTAGAGGTATGAAAAATAGATAGTAACCGATTCTCAGACCTACTGAAGATGCATATAAAATTTCATAAAAATCGGTCAAGCCGTTTCAGAGGAGTATGGTAACTAAAATTGTGACACGAGAATTTTATATATAAGAAGATAAAACTTTAGTTTGACGCCTCGATGGTCCAGAGGTTTAGCACACCGCTTTACTTCCGATGGTCGCGGGTTCTAGCACAAACATTTGTATACACTGTTTGCGTCGGTCTGGGTGTTTTCTATGTATAATATGTACATATTTGCAAAAAAATGTATGTATTTGTATCAGTTATCTGGATACTAGTATAACACTTTTGTTTAGTTAGTTTATTTCTGAGATTCTCGGGTTCAATACAAACAAACTCTTATGCTTTTATAATTATTGTAACTATATATATATGTTCCTTAACATATTGTTTATATATCTTTACTGTATGTTGCAAATAAAGTACATTCTATCTATTTATCTATGTATCTGTTAATCTACATATAAAAAACAATATCTAATATTCATATATATAGAACATATATATAAAATAGTAATAATATCAGAACAATTCACACAGCACCATCTAGTCCCAAGTTAAGCTAGCTAAAGCTTGGGTTATGGCTATTAGATAACTGATACAGGTACATAGATATGTTTATCCTAAATACATACATATTATATATAGCAAACACCCAGACTGATACAAGCAATCATATTCATAAATACAAATGTTTGCACCGCGCGAGGAACCGAACCCGCGACCATCGGAAGTAAAGCAGTGTACTAAACCGCTAGACCACCGAGGTCCTCAATATATCTAAATATGCCTTTAAGCCGTCATGTCACACAAATAGGCAATGCTATCAAGTGTAAAAGAGAACGAGTTATATCAAGCTATGAGTGTAACAAGGACGGAGCACAGTGTAGTTTCATATTGTCCTCATCTCAATATTGAGATTAAAAGTGACGCGTCGCTTGGCGCAAATTATGACGTGGAGGGTCAGCAGAAACAATGAAACTGATTTATTTGAAACTAGTTATTACCCGCGACATCGGCTGCGTTTCTATTACAATATACCTTACGCTAAATCTATACATATAATTAAAATTTTAGTGTCTGTTTGTAATATTGAAATAATCATTTTTTACAACATGCATATGAATATAAATGCATATGAAAGACAAAAATTGTAAAAAATGTTATTTTGGTGTATGTACCGTATACACTAAAATAACATATTTTACTCATTTAAATAATCTCTCTAATTAAATAATCTCTGAAATGGCTGGACCGATTTTGACGGGACTTTTTTTGACAGGTAGCCGATGTTTCTTAAGGGTCGGCAACGCGCAAGTGATACCCCTGGTGTTTCAGGCGTTCATAGGCTACGGTAAACATTTACCATCAGATGGGCCGTATGCTTGATTGCCACCATAGTAGTATAAAAAAAAATGTAATAAGGAGTAACTTAGGCTACTTTTATCTTAGAAAAATAAAGTTAATTTCCACTTTCAGTAAATTGCAGCTCGGTGTAAACCAATATTTGTAGACTAGCTGAGTCCGCGGTTTTACCCAAGTGAAATCTATAGCCAATATGTTAATCTCATGTATAAGCTATATTACTGTAAAGTTTCATCAAAATCCGTTAAGTAGTTTTTGCGTGAAAGAGTAACAATCATCCATCCATACTCACAACCTTTCACGTTTATTACATTAATAAGATAGTATAAATTATTTTGCTAAAGTAATTCTTTTATTGTTTAAGAGTAAAATTAATTTCCACTTTCCGGTAAGCTTGTTCACTATATCAATTAGGTACATAAAAAACAGTAAATTGCAGCTCGGTGTAAACCAATATTTGTAGACTAGCTGAGTCCGCGGTTTTATCCAAGTGAAATCTATAGCCAATATGTTAATCTGATGTATAAGCTATATTACTGTAAAGTTTCATCAAAATCCGTTAAGTAGTTTTTGCGTGAAAGAGTAACAAACATCCATCCATAAATCCATACTCACAGCCTTTCACGTTTAATAAGATAGTATAAATTATTTTGCTAAAGTAATTCTTTTATTGTTTAAGAGTAAAATTAATTGCAACAGTTTTTTTTGCTGTCTGTACACAGTAGGAGTTCACTTCAGTGAAGGTAGCGCTGCAGCAGACGTTTTTGCGCACCGTACCCCTGACACGGACACCTTTTTATGTAAAGACTGTACGGAATTAGTGAATACTGAATATGTCTTCTCAAATTATCTTATCTTTTTGTTGATCCTTACCACTTACCACTCAGTTAAAATTATATAATAATATAATAATAATCTTAGGACAATTCACACAGCGCCATCTAGACCCAAGTTAAGCTAGCTAAAGCTTGTGTTATGGGTACTAGATAACTGATAGATATTTTTTTTTATATACATAGATATTGATACCGGACATTATCCATTAAATTCATTTGCCTTTTTAATGCATAAATCGAATTCCCCCAACTGCGAAACATGCAATACTATAGAAGATCTGCATCACATATTAATGGAGTGTGTCCGAGACGCTGTTAAAAGGGAATTGTTATTGAAAAAATTTGGACTGAATCGGCTTGATGTTGGTATGTACCACGGTATACTATCTGATCCTGTATCATCGCCAGCAAAATTTTTATTTTCATTGTGCAGTAGAAGATAAGATTAGTAATAAGATACGATGGGACTGGCATTATCATATTATGATAAAAGTCCCTAAATAAATGTAAGAATAAAAAAAAAAAAAAATAGATATTTTTGTTTTGTAAATACATACATATTATATATATCAAATTATACTGTGAACTATTTACATTATCTTTATTATACACACACCGCACAGACAATCACTAATAATATTGCTCTTTTTATTTTATATTTATTTTAATTATTATTTTCACCCTCAAATGGGTTGAAGCTAAAAATCAGTGTTTTGTTCCTTGAACAATGTTCCACGCTGAGCTTCGACCTTTTTGTATTGCTACAGATCACACATAATAACACAATTTTATAAATTTTATGTTGTATTATGTATTTCATATTCTTATGAACATGTTGTGTGTGATTAGTAACAAACAAATAAACGATATATCTATCTATATATCTAATTATATTCTCTTATGCACTAGCTTTTACCAGCGGCTTCGCTCGCATTGAATCCATTAAATAAGTATCGGAGGTCATTACAATAGAAACGAATCAATATGAAAGTACTTCATTACTGAGTGCGCTGAATTTTTTTGAATTTTTATGAAAAATATTTTAATTAAAAAGTATGCCATGTTCAAAATTTTCAAATTCTAATTCTAATTCAGGATATGTCTATTCATGTAGGTCTATTACAGACTCTTATGATATGTCAAATCTACCGTCAGTTCGGAATGATATCGAGATGATAAGAACTGAGGGTCATTCTAATACCTCTAAGAACATGTGTACAAAAATTCACGATGATCGGTCTGAACTGATCATCGTGAATTTTTGTACACATATTCACAGTAGTTTTTGCGTGAAAGTGTAACGAACAACCTAACTTTCACATTTACAGGATTTACAAACTATATACGTTTAAAAAAAACAAAATCTAGTACTTTCAAAATTCATAAAATCAAAATATCTTTATTCATATAGGTCTATTACAGACTCTTATGATATATCAAATCTACCATCAGTTTGGAGTGATTCCAGATAAGAAGAACTGACAAGAAACTCAGCTCGTATTCTTTTCAAATAAATGTTATACATGTTTACAATAATACAATCAAAAATGTAAAAGCAAATAGTCTAATCAGTGTTCGTAACCCGAATAGACCAGTCCCTACAAGCAGCACCCGTTCACGAGTATGACGGACTTCCTACATGTTGCCATGGATGACGCAATGCTGCTCTCGTTTGTGCTAACGGTATATGCTGGCGGGGCACCAGTAGAGGATGATAAGATGAGTATGAGGCCAGGTCAGTTGGCCCATCGTGACAAACTCAGTAGAAATTGACCACAATCGTTTTAAAGGGAGACCAGGTGGAGTCAATAGGAGAATGGCAATAAATAACAGCATATTTGGGGAAAGGGGATCCACATTACTGGATTAAGCCCATTGCTAGCCATGTAGAACCATATCAGGTTGACCTTCACGCGCTACCCCCTGGAAATTCCTGTTAAATTTGCCACGACAGGTTTTTTTTATGGGTGATTATATAATGGTGCACCCGCCTGCGCTAACGGTATACGCTGACGGGGCACCAGTGGAAGATGATAAGCTGAGCCTGAGGTCAGGTCAGTTAGCCCATCGTGAAAAATTCACGAAGAATTTATCACGATGGTTTCCAGGGGGAACCTGAGATCAACCAGACATGGTATATTGCTAGCAATGAGATCATCAGTCCACATTACTAACAATCTCTTTTACCTTACCACGATGGGTTAACTGACCTGACCTCAAGCTCCACTGATGCCCCGCCAGCATACACCGTTAGCACAGGCTGTAGCACCATTGCATCATCCATGACATGTAGGAAGTTCGTCATACTCGTGAATGCTGCTTGTGGAGACTGGTTTATTAGAGCTGATGAGTGCTTTTTCATCCCTTAAAAATAATAGCATATCCAGTGTTATTATATCTGAGTACCAGAGCAGGCCATGTTCTGCTTAACAACTTTTTCGTTGATGTTTTGTTTACAAGTTAAATACAGGTCTACGTTAATTTGCAATTGTACTATTGTAATATAACATAGTGGTCTAGTGGGTTACTACTCTTATTTAAATATCAAAGGCAGTGAGTTCGAATATGACTCAACAAAAATGCAACACAGCTTTTTTTTTTTTTCGTTCTAGTCTAATGCTGTTGGCCGTAGCTGGCCTTTACAGCTTCATCGGACGTTAGAGGGCGAGTGCAGATGGCACTCCAAACCAGAGGAAACTTATGGAGCGGCTGAAGGCCAGCTCCTGCCTGACGGATACGTCTTTACTCTGAGGGCACCACTAGGGGTATTTTTTTTTTGTGGATGGATAATGGAATGGTGCACCCGCCTGCGCTAACGGTTTACGCTGGCGGGGCACCAGTGGAGGATGATAAGATGAGCATGAGGTCAGGTCAGTTAGCCCATCGTGACAAATTCACCAGGAATTTAACACGATGGTTTCCAGGGGGAACCGCGTGGAGGTCGACCTGACATGGTACATTGCTAGCAATGGGGTTATCAATCCACATAACTAACAATCCCCTACCCCCCCACCACTAGTGGTTCGAACCTCGGCTCAGGCCGTCGTAATTTCAAGCCCCGTATGAATTGGATGGGGGATCGATAGGGGATGGGGGATCGATCGGCACAAGCTTGTAAGATGAACGCAACTTCTATTGTGAGGAGGCGATTGTTAATGTGGACTAATAACCCCATTGCTAGCAATGTATGGTACATCAAGGTCAGGTTGACCTCCACGCGGATTCCCCTGGAAACCATCGTGGTAAATTGCCATTTGCCATGATGGGATAACTGACCTGACCTCATGCTTATCTTATCATCCTCCACTGGTGCCCTGCCAGCGTAAATCGTTAGCACAGGCAGGTGGATCATTCCATTATCATCCATAAAAAAAACCACTTTATTGACAGTTGACAATAATAGAAACATGAGTTTCAGATTAATATAATACAAAACCTTACATGTTTATTAGAAAAGAATAGAATAGAATAGTTACTCCTTATTACATCAGCTGCCTGCGAAAAAAGTTCCATATAAATCGATCCAGCCATTTCAGAGATCAGCCGGAACAAAGAAACAGACAGACAGACAAAAATTGCAAAAAGTGTTATTTTGGTGTATGTATCGTATTTATATTCATAGGCATGTAGTAAAAAACGGTTATTTCAATATTACAAACAGACACTCCAATTTTATTTATATGTATAGATAATTTATTAATAGTATAAATATTATGGTACATTTCTTTTTTATAATTGTTTTCTTTTCTGTTTATTCTTGTACTTTATGTGTTTTGTGTACGGTTTATTGTTTTTTTTCTGTTAGGAGTGTCGTATTTCTAAGTATCTATTGAATAAACACCATTTCATTTCATATGAAGGTCGCTAAATAACCGTAAGAGGAGAGAGGGGGTTGTTACTGTGTACCATGTCGGTTTAACCTCCACGCGGTCACCCCTGGTACCCATCGTGAATAATTAGTGAACTTCATGTCCATCTTATCATGAGTAAAGAAGAACCAGAGTGACCAACATAGCCCGAAGAATTGCGACACTGAAGTGGCAATGGGCAGGGCACATAGCTCGTAGCACACATGGCCGTTGGAGCAATAAAGTCCTCGAGAGTCGCCCATGGACAGGAAGACGCAGTAAGAAGGCCTCCAGCAAGGTGGACCGACGATCTGGTCAAGATCGCTGGAAGGCGTTGGATGCGAGCAGCGCAGGACCGATCGTCTTGGAGATCTTTGGGGGAGGCCTATGTTCAGCAGTAGACGTCTTCCGGGCTGAGATGATGATGATGATGATGCCCATCTTATCATCTTCCACTGGTGCCCCGCCAGCGTAAACCATTAGAGCAGGCGGGTGCACCATTCCCCTATCATTAATTAATATTTTACAGCATATCCTGTATTTATTTATTTATTTCTACCTCCACTTTATTTCTTTGGATGTTTTGTCTTGCTGATGAATTTATATGATCTTTAACTAATTGATTAATTGTTTGAGTAATCCAATTCTGTACCTAGTTAAAGTAATTTAATCTGATTAATATTAGAACAGAAGGTAAATTACATCTATATATATAAATATAAATAAAATTGGAGCATCTGTTTGTAAAATTGAAATAAACGTTTTTTACTACATGCATATGAATATAAATACGGTATATACACCAAAATAACATTTTTTTAAATTTTTGTCTGTTTGTCTGACTGTTTGTTCCGGCTACTCTCTGAAATGGCTAGATCGATTTTGACGGGACTTTTTTTTACGGTAACTGATGTAATAAGGTGTAACTTAGGATACTTTTATTTTAGGAAAATAAATTCCACGCGGACGAAGTCGTGGGTACAGCTAGTTTCAAATAAAACCCATTAACTCTATTGGAGTGTCATGTTTCAAATTAGGATAATAGTCCAAATTAAAGGTACAAAACAATATATATTGATTACAGTTATCTATAGTGAACATGATTTTCGTCATTTTCTGTACAAATGTTTCCTGATTTTCTTCTTTTTATAAATAACTAGCTATTCGGCCCGGCTTCGCCCGGGTGTACATGTATTATACATACAAACCTTCCTCTTGAATCACTCTATCTATTAAAAAAACCGCTTTAAAATCCGTTGCGTAGTTTTAAAGACTTAAGCATACATAGGGACAGACAGCGACAGCGACTTTGTTTTATACAAAATAAAGTCGCTGTCGCTGTGTATGTAATTGTAATAATAATAATAATAATAATAATAATCTATTATTACATATTTTCTGGAGAAAAGAGACGAGGGTTTGCATAGAGAGGTCATAGAATGTGACAAAGGATTCACCCCTCTTTCTCTGGCTAAAGAGGACTGGCGAAAATTTAAGTCCTGGGTAAGACCTAAATCAGCGGGAGACCATGTGGAAAGAGAAGGAGTTGCACGGAAGGTTCTTCAAAGCCCTTCACGGGCCGTACGTCAACACGAAGACCTCCGTGCACTGGCTACAGTTCGGTGATCTCTTCGGAGAGACCGAGGGTTTTGTCTGTGCAATACAGGATCAGGTGGTTAAGACGATATAAATACTATAAGCACATTCTGAAGAGATGGCACTGAGGACATCTGTCGAGGCATGTCGCCATCCCGGAGAGTCACTCAGACATGTGCTTTCGGTTGTTCACAATCTTGCCAACACTGAGTACATGCACAGACACAACCAGGTAGCCAAAATACTCCATCAAGAACTAAGCTCTGAAGTACGGCCTCACAAAGCGAATGAGAGGTTGCCGTACTATAAGTACGAGCCCCATCCGGTCCTCGAAGAGCGGCAGCGTCAAATCTCTATTAAACAATGGGACCGATCCATCATCACGGACAGGACCGTTCTTGCGAACAAACCTGATATCGTGGTGATGGATCAACGTTATAATTTTTCCATTGCTGATTTTTGGTGGACATCACCATACCGCATGACGAGAACCTCGTGAAAGCCGAAACTGAGAAAAAGAGAAAGTATCTCAACCTGGCTCACGAGGTGACCGAAATGGTGGGGGGGATGTCCACCGAAATCATTCCAATCGTTATGTCGGTGAACGGTCTTATCCCAACCAGTCTGGAACAACATCTCAGACGGTTGGGATTCCGGGGCGGTTCACTCCCGGGCAAGATGCAGAAAGCGGTGCTGTTAGATTCTGCCCGCATTGTACGCCGGTTTCTGTCCCTTATTAATTGAACCCCGGCCGATATATTCTATTTTTTCCGGGGGTATATTGCCATCTCCTCTCCTTAAGAGGGGAGATGACACACTTTTGGGAAAAAAAAAAAGTAATAATCTTATTTAAAAGGACAATTCACACAGCGCCATCTAGACCCAAGTTAAGCTAGCTAAAGCTTGTGTTATGGGTACTAGATAACTGATACAAATACATACAAATATAATTTTTTTTTAAAATACATACATATTATATATAGAAAACACCCAGATCGATACAAACAATCATACTCATGAATACAAATGTTTGCGCCGTTGCGTAGTTTTAATCGAACTTAAGACCATCGGTCGTAAAGCGGTGTACTAGACCGCTGGACCACCGAGGTCGTCAAATGTAATGTGTCGTGTAAATGAGAAACTTTGTTATTTGGCTTGATATGTGAACGCTTTTGAACAAAATTTGAAATAAATATGTTTTAGAGAAAAGTATTCCAAGATTGAAGATATCCTCTGTTTATCTAATAAAATGTCTACAAACTAGTTTTAATACTTTTTTTTATACTACTATGGTGGCAATCAAGCATACGGCCCATCTAATGGTAAATGGTTACCGTAGCCTATGAACGCCTGAAACACCAGGGGTATCACTTGCGCGTTGCCGACCCTTAAGAAACCTTAATATACCCTTCTTGAAAAGCCCCATGCTGTAGTCTCGTAGGAAAACCTCGGCAGGAAGTTCATTGCACAATCTAAGTGTAAAAATAAAACAGAATCAATAAAACCCCTTTAGCAGTTTTACGTTATTTTATTCTGATGTAGATGCTACTCAACAATATTTCTGCGTCAATATGCTAGCTGCTTTCTCTGCTAGCATTGTAACCGGAGCAACCGGATTACCTCTAGTTATAATCGGCATGGAACTAGCATCGACAACTCTCAATCTATTAACACCAAGCACATTCAATTCAGCATCCAAAACAGATCCCAATGCACATGTACTGGTGTAATGGAAGAGAGATACCACCATATTGGGTATATAACATCTCCAATAATCTCTACTTCTAAATTCATATTGAGAGCAAACTTCCAAATTGAGATCTACTAACTCTGCTCTTACTTCTTTAAATAAAGTGGTATTCTCTATCTGCAATAAATCTTCTATGTATAACAACATGTTTTCTAAATCTTCCTTATCAGAGAAAAATCCTATATCTATTACTGGAGAGTCATATGGATTGGTAGTACGTAACTTTACTGTTCCACGAGATTTAGGATGGAGAATATTGGGTAAGTTGAACAGAATTTCTCTGCTTTCGGCTGCTTTATATAAAGTATTGCAAATATCGTTATTATAGGTAAACACAAAGGAACAAATCTGTATAAGACTATTAGGATCTTGAAAAATGAAGCCAAAGGATTGGTAATCTGGGTAACTTTGGGATTTGTTAAGGGCTATGTTACCAACTATACCTGGAAGAGGAAACTTAAAAGGATTAGGTGGTATAGAAGTAGATGATTCAACATGCGTTCCCGTTCTATAAATTATAGGAACAGCTGCGTGATCTTGTAAGTTCGACCCCACAGGTAAATCTGATATAACGTTTATATTAAATTTCTCTAAATCTTCTTTGGGACCAATCCCTGATAGCATCAGCAATTTTGGACTATTAAATACGCCAGCAGCAACAATAATCTCTTTTCTAGCTCTTAATGTTATCAGTTTATCTTCAATGGCAACATTAACACCAACAGCATTCCTTTCATCATCAAATAGGATTTTAGTTACTAAAGATTGTTTTAACAAAGATAAATTCGTCCGTCCACTTCTGATAGGAAACAAATATGAAAAGGCTGTACTTTGTCTAATTCCATTTGAAATTGTGTATAAAATTTCCGAGTAACCGAGACTTTCAGTTGTATCTAAAAGAATATCGTACCCAACTTCTTTGAAAGCGTCTAAATATTTATTTGTAACATTGTATGGTTCTCTGGAAGTTCCAACAGTACCGTTGAGTCCATGGCGATCTTTATAAGGGGAATTTAAAATGGCGGAATCTTCTAACTTTTCACTTTTCTTGAAATATGGTAAACAATTATCATAAGTCCATGTCTGATCTTTTGCTATATCAGCCCAAACATCAAAGTCATTTGGGTATCCTCTGCAATATACTTCATGGTTAAGAGAACTAGACCCACCAAGCATCTTTCCACTTGTCAATTCCAAGTTCTTGTTTACATGAGTTTGTGCAAAATAACCGTTGTCTTCAGATGTATAATTCCAGTCATATTTCGAGAATGGTAGAAACTGAAATAATGCTGGTAGCTAAAAAGAAAACAAATTTGAATGAATAAAAGCTAAATCAAATAACGACGACAAATAATCATCAGTTGTAGCTATGATACTGTATGTAAGTAAACTATGAATTTATTTGTTAGATAGATAGACAAAATATGCTTTATTTGCATTATAGAATGATAGGAAATAGGTACAATGATTAATGATTAAACTAAACATAAACACTACAAGGCTGTTTTATTGCTAAAAGCAAGTTTTTCAAGGCAACATTAAAGTAACGGGTACAAATGTAAGAGATGGTAAGTGACATGCAAACAGGAATAAGGTAAAACTAATGATATAGTCAACAAGGAAAATAATGTTAATTATAATAAAATATACATACAGATACAATACACACATATAATTATTTCATGATGTACTACAAGAAGATAATCAAATAAATATTTCTTAAAATTTAATATAAGTTCCAAAGCTATAGTGTAGAATGTCACATGCAGAGTTAATAAATTCAAAGATAAATTTATTTGAAACCTTGTTTAAGTTGGATTAAAGTTACACTTACAACAGACTCTAGTGGTGGATCTACACCAGCCTCTATACCAAGTACTGTGTACTTTCCATTCTCAGTCAGCCGATTCACCAGCACGCTGCCTGCTGTACCTACACCTATTACGATAAAGTCAAAACTATCTCCATCTGTAAATAAATTACCTTTATTACATTATCAAGGTAAAGCATATTGCTCATCTGCTACTATTTATGAAACAGGATCTTTACATTCATTTACGTCATCATTTTACTACAGATATTTATATGTTCATTGCTAGCAATATTTCTTCTAAAATTCATCTTGGACCTTTCACTCATTGTATTAATATTAACTCAGTCAATATACAAGGAAATACATTAACAGTTCCAAAAAAGATTGCACTAGAAAGAAATAAGTAATTTTTTTTTTAATTGCTAAGATCAGTAACTTATTCTACGCGAATTGCATAAGGTTTTACTACAAACTGCTACAGTCTAGTAATATTACTAATATTAAATTTATTATAATAAAGATTATTTCTGTCTCTTACACATGAGAAGTTTCTTAAATATCAGTTTGTATGCTTATTCCAACTAAATGAATATTATATGAGATACAAAACTATAAAATAATATTAATGTACGAGTCTTTTCACAATTCCACGCACTTTACAAAATTGCAGACTGTGGTAGTAGAGGTATTTCTTAGCATTTATTGGATTCACCGTGCAGGTACTAGTCCATCGTGTGGTAGAGAGGGAAACTCAGAACAGTTCCCGGGACTTGTGACAAGGGTGTAGCTTTAAGGGACCTTGCCGACGTAAACACTCGCCTTCACGAGCTCGTGTTTCTCCGACCAAACAAATCTAATAGAAGCCTGAGTGCTGTTTAGATACAAATCTACTACCTACTACCACAGTCTGTAATCAATCTGCTAGAGAATAAATGGATGCTTACTAACCTTTAACTGGTGTTTCACTGGGCCACAATACAGATGTTACAGAAAATGTAATCGCTAAACCCAAAAGTGCTAACTGCATTGTCCTGATCTGAATTACTGCTGTAGCTGCGTCCATGGTGGTTCGTTTCTGGAGAATCAATAAGTAGCTTTATATTGACGAGAAGGGGGTTTGACAATATGTCTAGTTCACACTGAACAAGAAACTAACTGGTATTTTTTTTTCAATAAAACTAATTACTTCCTAAACCTAGTTTTATATACTTATAGTATAGCTATTTGATAAGAGTTAATGATAAGAATAAACATTAAAAGTCTACAGTGTGCTAATTAAAAACCGCAGAATCGCCTGTAGTCTATACCAATTATACTACACTAATAGTACGCACAACCCTTACATCAGATGGTAGCAGGTTCGATTTCTAGAATGATGAATTCATGAGTATGATTTTTTGTATTGCTCTGGGTGTTTTTTATGTATGTATTTGTGTCAGTTGTTTAATACCCATAAGATATAAAAAATTGCTACGTGAATCCTAAATTATCAGGGTTCTAAATTAGAAGAAATTAATAACTTTCGTTTTCTTAGAGGTCCGCGTGGAGGTCGATTAAATGAGACGTCCAAACAGCTTGCTGTGTAAGATATGTTTCGATTGTCGGTAATAATGGAATGGTGATGATGATGGTGGTCGATGATAATGGAACGGTGCTGCCACCTGCGCTAACGGTTTACGCTGGCGAGGCACCAGTGAAGTACGATTAGATGAGTATGAGGTTAAATCAGTTAGACCATCCTGACGAATTCACGAAGAACTTATCATGATGCTTTCAGACCCGCGTGACGGTGAAACTGACATGGAATTTTGGTAGCAATGGGGACAGCAGAAATTACAGGATAAGGGGCATGAAATATTCTTCTAGTTGGAAATACATGAGTGCTATCACGGATGATAACGTGATGTCCGTAGCGCTGTTCATGTACTTAGACTTCGGTTACCACTTACCACCAAATAGGCCGTTAGCTTCTTTCATTTAGAAATGGATACATAAAAAACGGATAGAAACGATTACCAATAAATTCTCTAATGGAATAGTGCTAGTTGGTAGTTTATATTCACATATTTAAACTTAAAAATGGAAAGTTACAACAATTATTATTTAAAAGATTTCCGAAAATTTTTTTTCGGACCACTCTTATGCTGTTGGCCACAGCTGGCCTTTACAACTTCACCGGACGATAGGGGGTGAGTGCAGAATATTTTGAAGAACTGAAGAAGATTCTTGCTCATTCTTCTTGTGATTAGACAGCTTTATGAATGAGCGGTACGTTAAAAAAAAATAAGTGATGACTATTCAGAACTGCTGCAATGTAAGTTTATTTGAATAAATGATTTTCCATTCTATTCTATTATGTTCTATTCCGTTCCGTTCTATATGTTCTCTGTCTGCCCATTAAAAAACATAGCGTTAAGGTAGTTAAGTTATGCACATAATTTAAGGTAAAAACGTTACCGTATCATGTAAAGTACTGTGTTTATTTATCAAATACACGTAGGCACCTATACCTAATACTGTTAGATTAGGTATATTATTTGCAATGCTGATATTTATTCTACATGCCTTTTGTGTATTTTAAACGTAAGGTTTGTTTATAAACGGTACATAGGTTAACTTTCACGTAAATTTAAATTTATTTACGCAAGTTTTTTTATTATTTATGAGCTGTACCCGTGACTTTGTTGCGTGTAATATTTAAGCACCTTGACCAAATAAATAAAAAATATTCAATAATGTAAAACAAAAAAACCACAGATAATAGTATCATTATGTAATATTATATTATCTGTGGTATCATGTTCTATCTTCAAAAATGACGAATATCATCCCCTATTTTATTTTACCTTAGGGTAACATTTTTACAAACTTTGAATGTAATATTTATTTACATTTAATCAATAAAATAAATACAAGGTTTCAAGTTTAGACCTTTAAAAATGATGAATCTTCCATACAACCCTTCATCTCCTTTTTTAAACCCTTACAACAGTTTTGTCAAATGGGGACCCTTTGTTCGTTTGCCACCATCGTAGTATAAAAAAAATATATAAATAAAGACATTATTATAAATAATTAATAAAAACATTTATTCACCATTTATTTTTACTTTTTTTAATGGCATTAAATAATACATACAACGCCAACTTTTCACCCTTCTACCATCAACCCCTATTTTCTAATAGCGATATTAATTTATATACCAAAACAGCTATTGCTGGGACAGCTAAGCTAATTTTAAATATTTTGGAGAAATAAAGATTTTTTTTTAATTTATAATAATCTATACTAACATTATAAAGCTGAAGAGTATGTTTGTTTGTTTGTACGCACTAATCTCAGTAACGACTGGTTCGAATTGAAAAATTATTTTTGTGTTGGATAGTCTTTGTCGAGGAAGGCTTTGAGCTATATAACATTACGCTACGACCAATAGGAGCGGAGCTGCAATGAAAAATGTTGCAAAAAACATGAAACGCAGACGAATGTACGCGGGTCAGCTAGTAATAATATACACTCTTTATTGTGTATAAAAAAATACATAAGAAGTATGCTAACAAAAGGCGGCCTTATCGCTGAAAGCAATTCAAAAATTCAAAATTCAAAATATATTTATTCATGTACAGACTCTTGTGATATGTCAAATCTACCGTCAGTTCGGAATGATTTCGAGCTGTGACGTATCTTATTTTATTATTTTAATTGAATTCCTTTTTTTAAAAGCCAGTTTATTTACAATGTATATGCACATAAGTGTCTATGTCTAACATTTAAATTAAAATCCCGTGCATGAACAACTATTGCCATGCGGAATCGGAATGATTTCGAGATGAGAAGAACTGATGAGAAACTCATCTCGTATTCTTTTTTTAAATAAATGTTGTACATACTTACAAAAATACAGATTCATTTAAATTCAAATTTGGGAGAATAGAGACCACCAGCATATGATATTACAAAAAACAAAAAATCTGATCAGTGTTCGCAATCTGAACAGACAACACACAAGCTTCTTCACAAGTAGTCTTGAATTAATAATCCATAAATAGAATTAAGGAGATAAATGATTTCAGAAATGATTTGACAAGTAAACGCCGTTACACGTGCCTGAAAAGTTTTCAAACTCTCGATTCGCTGAAATTCACCAGACGACCCATAGAATGTGTGTTTTGTAAGTGAAATATGAAGTACGAAACTTGATTTACGGAGGTACAAATATGAAAGTAAGCATTATTTATTAAAATATTTCAGTACCTAATGCTGTGACCCACTTTTAAATAGCCTCGATGGTCTGGCGGTTAAGAACGCTGCTTCGCTTTCGATTGTCGCGGGTTTGATGCCTGTAAACATTTATATTCATTAGTATGATTATTTGTGTTCGACTGCGTGTTTTCTATGTATATTAAGTATGTATTTCCAAAAATCTAAATGTTTGTATGAGTTACCCATAACAGCGCCATCTAGTCCCACGGTAAACAGAGCTTGTGTTGTGGGTATTAAATAACTGATATAATACTTAGATTTTTTTTTAATCCATACTAAATATACATAGAAAACATACAAATCTTTACAAACAATAATACTCATGAATAAAAATGTTTGTACAAGGAGTAAGGAATCAAACCCGCGACCTTCAGTAGTTAAACGATGTGCTATACCGCTTACAACCAAGACCGTCAAGAAAGACGAGAATAATTGCCAATTGTTAATAAAAGTAAATATTTTCCCTTTCATTCCAGGAAACTTTGCGTCAATACGAACCAGTGAAATATCGTAACAAAATTGTTAGCTTAATTTCATGAAAAAATCCCCAGCAAAATATTAGTTTTCATTCCAGGGTCCTCCGTTTCAATTGGAGTAAATTATTGTAAATTATGGGTAGAATGGATGAAACGGATAATAATGGATGAGCAGGCGGTAAAATTCCTCCGCGCCCCGCTCACAACGGTACCCCAAAATGGGAATCAATAGATTTTGCCTTTTGAACAAACCTAACCAAATTGCCTATTGGCGGACAAAGGGAATTCATTTGAAATCCATAATTTTGCATTGACTACTTATTCATCTTCACACCGAGTCACTTGCAGGGAGGACAGAGTTGAAATACAATCAAACTTAAATGGCATGGACATTTACACATTTCAACTTAAAGATGTAAAGTTGCAACTAAATTATTTAAAAGAGTAACACGTTAGTTTCTTGCTCGTTCTTCTTGTGATGAGACAGCTTTCAGAATGAGCAGTAGATAAAAAAAAATATGACTATTCAAAAGTGCTTAAATGTAAGTTGCTTTGAATTAAGAATTTTCTATTCTATTCTACATTATTGGTCTACTAAATTACATTTCCTAGATTGAAATACGACTTTATTTATTGACTTATTTATTAGACTTTTATATAGACGTAAAAATTTTTATTGCTGTAGTAGACAGCAAAAAAATGTTTCTACATCAAAAATTTTTTGGTCGTCTCCATCCATTAAAAAAATGTATTATCTCACATCATACGTCATTTCAAGTGTTTATTTCTTTAAGCTTTTTTTTATACACTTACAATTTTGAAGTATATACTTAAAAATTGTAATTACATATATAAAGAATGAGGAATTTTAAATATATATTTCAAATTTAATCCTTTCTTCCTTACTAATATTACAAATGCGAAAGTAACTGTCTGTCTGTCTCGCTTTCACGCCGAATCTACTGAACCGATTTAAATGAAATTTGGTACCCAGATAATCTATATCCTGAAACCTTACATAGGTTACTTTTTAATGCGAAAAAAGGGTTGCAATAGGTTGAAAGGGGAGGTGAAAGGTTATATGGAAGATCTTTTATCTCTGTATCTAGTTACGCGACCAACCCAATTGGGGGGAAAGGGATGTTAGCAATGTACCATGTCAATTTGATCACAACTGGCTTATCGTCCTCCACTGGTAACCCGCCAGTAAACCGCTAACACGAGGGGTTGCACCATTCAATTATCATCCATAAGACCAGCCCATTTCCATTTCTTTATTAAGCTATGTTGAAGTGCGTCTTTTATTTCAGTCTTCTTACGAATAATTATGTCTTATTTTATGTATTTTCCCGTTTCAAAGATACATAATAAAATCAGATTTTATTTTGTGTAGGATAAATTTTACTAGAGACATTGTAATTTTATGGTTTTGAAATAGCTATTGTGTTTTTTATGTGTAACAACATCGAGTTTTGCCGTTTTGAAGCAATATATTTGCTTACTCGTGTGTTTGAACTTTGCTCTTTACCAGGATTAAATTACGTAATACAGGACGTAAATATAATTTTGTTAGACCCTATTTGTATACAGCGCCCTCTCTCGTCAAATGGCTTACCTAAGTGTTCATTACTTTTTAATTACGAAATATTACACTAGAGGGCACTTTATCGTAAATTTGACTGTATATGTCAAGGACCATTTAGTTACAAAAGACGTCACTAGATGACAATGTAAACAATGTTTATTTAAATTAAATGGCGACTTTTTGAACAATATTTTACAATATGAAAGATTTAATATAATTACTTCCATCATACTTTCGAGCATTAATTCCAAACTGATATGCAGTATGATTAAATATTTCAGTATGTAAGACCTCGTTTTTGTTTTTTTTTTGTTCTGGTTATCCTTATAAAGGAAAGACGCCTATACAGCCAAGTATAACCCTCCATGATCTAAGAGTTATGTTATTAATGCATTGCAGGCAATTGTTTCATCTCAGATTACTGATTTGTTTTTTTTTAGTTTTATCACAGATAAGATAATGTTACATAGTTTTATTTAAGCAAACCCACACAGCCAAAACGGTAGAGCTGTCTTTATGACAGTTTATGAGACTGATAGTGATTGACAGACACTTGTTTTTTCTTGGATTGTGATAAGTTAGTTATTAAAAATAACATTAAAAAATTATTAATTTTCTTGTGTTTGTGTTGTGCTCAGTTAAAAAAATGATAATACGTCTAGTCTACGTTTTTTAACGTCTACGTCAATTCTCACATTTAATACACATCTTTAAAAAATACAGAAACTTTGAAATTAGTAAAAAGTGAATATAGAACGAGTTATAGTTTTTAAGAAAATGACAAATCAACCGAATAATAACGTACAAAAAATCCCTCTTAAATTATATATACAAGACATATTCCGTGCTGCTTCCACAGACAACAAATATATATACGAATTATTCGGTTCGAAATTTAAAAATGTAATGATTCATGGTGTTGTTAGCGCTCTATACAACACTACAAGTTCAACAACAAATGTAGAACTAAGTGATGCCACTGGCACTATACAAATTTATTACGACAGCACCAAAAACAACAATAGTATTTCACCAAGTAATTGGAATGTATTAACAAATAATTACATTGATGCATCCAAATTTGGCCATCATAATATAACCATAATGTCAGAATTGATGGATAGAATTAGAAACAAAAAGAAATCTATGGGTTTCGAAGAAGGATCCTTTTTGAGTGTTGTCGGGGATATTTTTGTGGATAGTTCTAAAGGTGTGAGAATGATATCTGCGTATGAATGTAATATAACCTCGGCAGCGTATGATATAGTTTGGATGGAGGAACTTAGATATCTGTATGACAAATTTTATCTACAGAATAGAAAATAAAAAACTGATTCTTGTACCTAGACTAAATTAATTAAAATTCATAATAAAATGATACTGATTATTTATAATTAAAATTTAAATAAATATGTTCCAAATTAAAAATTAAATATTTTTAAATTAAGTAGTATAGTTGTTTGTTATTCAGTACCTGAAGCAGTGGGATTACTCTTATAAAGTTATATAAAAAACTTCAATTCAATTTAATTAAAATTTACTTAAAAATGTAATTGTAAATTAAATATTTTTAAATTTGGTTTAGTGGTTATTATTCAGTAAGTGAAGCTATAAAATTGCACTTATAAGTTTATATAAAAAACTTCAATTCTATTAGTATTTAATTATTTCAGGAAGAAATTTATTTCAATTATCTTGTTTCATTCTAATGTATTCACACTTTCAAATTACTCAATAACTATTATTAGCTATGTATGTAAGATTAAAAACCTAAATTGTTTTAAATTTATTAATCAATTTTCAAGGGTTATTTGATAAAACCATAAAATGGTTTTAAAAAATCTCCACACTATTGATTAATACCTAATAGCGCCATTAAATAATATAAAAAAATAAGTGTTTAATTTGTTCCCTACTACCTAAAATATATAAGACTTATTTAATTTAATATAAGACTTATTTAGAACTTTTTTGCCCACTTTTTTTTATATATTATATTTTATTATATTTACAACACTATCAGCCATTTACTGCCTAGTTCAGGTAGCTGCCTTAATTAATATAGACCAGAAATTAAATTAATAATACAATCAGAAAAACTTTACTATATTAATTTCCATGGACTGAAACTTGAATTTAAGATAACGCCATTTTGTTTCAAAGTACTGCTACTAGATGGCGCTGTACGAAAACAAAAAAAAATATTATATTTATATCCATAAACGTAAAATTAATTATATTTAAAAGTTATGGTTCTGGACAAATATTTAAAAAATAATAAGCATTGAAATGATCAAAACATACATTGCTAAGCAAAGAAATGTCACTCATATCAGTCACGTGTTTGTCAGTATTAATATGTTACTTCTCCGTCAGTTTATCAGTCTACATAATTTTTTCCATAAAACGTGATGAAAATATTGAAATAAATTATATTTAGTAAAAAGAAATAACATTAAACTTCGGTTGTTAAATAAAAGTTTATAAATAATAAGATAATTATTCTAATATTTTGTGAGATCATTTATAAAAGCTTCATAGCAGTCTGCTTACAAGGTATATAGAATAGTGTACAGTGCAAAAGTCCAGCTGATAACCGCAAGCCACAGGTCTTGTGAGATTTATACATATTTTCTCACTAATTTGTGTTAACAATTTTTGTTTTCTACTATTATTTCTACTCTATTCACGATCCCTAGAGTCTAGGGGTCCTGCATAGTGTTATAGATAGTAGAAAAATAATGTTGAATTGTTTAGGGCCTAGAATCTAGATATTATAATTTTTAATAAAAAAAAGTCTTGAAAAATGGTCGCTCAAGTCTACTTTATATCTATACATTTGCATCGAAAAAAAAACGGCAAAAATGCAATTTATTTCTTTTAAATGTCTTTTAAATATTTACAGGTTGGTAATGTGAGCAGTGCTCCACTGCATTAAAATAAGGAAATAAATAAGTCCCAAAATGTTATCTTTTTGTATTCTCCCACATGGCAGTGCTACTAGACTAACAGTGAAAACTAGCTGTTCCCGCGACCTCATCAGCATAGAATTTAACTTTATTTTTCAAAAATAAATGTAGTCTAAGTTTACTTTTTTTTAAGGAATACCTTATTACATTATCTACCTGCCAAAAAACATTAAAATCAAAATATTTAAAGTTTTCTTGTATTCTTTAATAAAAATTATATAAAACTATCTGTTCCCGCGACTTCATCCGCGTGGAATTAAACTTTATTTTTCTAAAATAAAAGTAGCCTAAGTTACTCCTTATTACATCATCTACCTGCCAAAAAAAGTGCCCGTCAAAATCGGCCCAGCCATTTCAGATATTAACCATATTTATATTCATATGCATGTACTAAAAAATGGTTATTTCAATATTACAATCAGACACTCCAATTTTATTTATATGTAGAGATGTATAGATTTCTCGCTTGCCAAACTATATTTTGCAACATTCCCAAGGCAGTATATATATCATTCTGTGCATTACTCTTTTCTTTGTATAATGAAAGCTAAAAAAAATATATTATCTTGATTTAAATTAATTTCATCATACTTTACTTTCATATTGAAATACATCATGTATTTCATCAAAGGTCTTTTAAATTAAATCGATTTAACTTTTCCCAATTTAAATATTCATCAAAACATCTAATGATATGTATGTAATGTATCTATGAGTTAACATTTTAAGTTGTATGTCTTTGAGCACCATTTAATTATATATCATATATTGCTTGCTTCATTGTCATTTTGAATAAAACAGTTTTTGTTATTGCTGGATGTAAATTTAAATTATTTGTACTAAACCTCACATTAAAAGTATTCAGTTCGTAATTTATCTTTATATTCATTACACACAGTCTGAAGTTAATATTAGTAATATTAGTATCTATTATTAATGGATATGAAACACTATCAATATCAAATCATTAGTTTGATGAATGCTTGTAAATTGAGTTACAGAATGTTATATTTAAGTACCCTACATATTTGACTTTTTTGGTAAAAAGTTATATTGAGGGTGACAATAAAAGACACACAATTATTATACAACAGTGTTATTTATTACTTCTATAGCAGGAACAAGTTTCTTCATTAATATCAAAGCATTAGTAAAATTTAGTAACAAAATAGGTCCCAGAATGTATCCTTGTGGTACACCTCTTGTTATTTGTTCTGGCTTATTACTGTATGTGTCCAACCTCTCACTTCTCCTATATTCATAATGTTTTTAGTATATTCTAGGCATTGAATATTATTAAAGACAAAATATTTAATGTTGCAGTACAATGAGTGGTGAAGGTATCTCTCCTGAGGAAGTGGAAGCCCTGTGTCAAACCCCTCATCCAGGGACAAAGGTATTTATCTTATTATTTTTAAGGATATTAATGGAATGGTGCACCCATCTGTATGTCATATACCTTTAGTGCAGATGGGTGTACCATTGGCTGGGTTATGATCCTGGAGTAACCATAAAAGTTTGCAGGGTGTCAGTATGGAGGTTGTTCTAACTTGGTACATTGTTATAAGACCCCTAAATTAAGATCTAGGCACATTATTCGGCATTTGTATAGATTTATAATATCTCAGTTCAATTCACACAGCATCATGTAGTCCCAAGCTAAGGAGAGCTTGCAATGAGTTCTAGACTACTAATACATTTTTTTTTGTAAATACATAATGTACTTACAAAACACCCAGATCTATACAAACAATCATATTCCCAAATACAAATGCTTGCACCATGGTAAGTATTTAACCCGTGGCTGTCATTAACATAAATAATTTTATGGTAAATATAGGTATAATTTAAAGGGTATTTAAGGTAATTTATTTACCATAAAAGTATTTATGTTAAGACACGGTTAGCAATAAAAATAAAGCAATACAGGCTGTATGTATATCTAGTTATATAGTACATCTTAAATAGTTTATTTTATTAATGTAACATTGTTTTCTATAAGACATCCAGTTTTGTAGACCTAATAAAAAAAATAATCTTTTATTTATTTATAGCTGTTATTCCGATTGACAAGTTAATTTTGTTCTAGTTTATTTTTACTTTAGTGCCTCAGTTCATCAGCTTGTACAGCTTCTCAAACAGAATACATGTTTCTCAGTCCAACACTTTCCTTCCCCATGTTAGCCCAGTCACTGCCCCTATATCATCCACCCAGATCTTATTCTGTCACCCTCGTTTCCCCTTTCTCATCTCTCGAATAAAACCCCAATCCGTGGGGAAAGATGACTATTAGATAAATAGATAGATAGCTAACCATCTTTTCATCATCATCATCAACAACATCATCATCATCATAAACATCATCATCATCATCATCATCATTTTAGTCCGGAAGACGACCATCTTTTATTAAATCAATAATCTAATAAATTTCAGGACTTCATTTTCCAACAAACAATGTACCGCATCAAAGACCCACGGAAGTCGATTCCGTTCTACACGGGCGTGCTGGGCATGACACTGTTGAATCAGCTACATTTTCCAGAGATGAAGTTCTCGTTATTCTTTATGGGGTATGAGAACCCGGCTGAAGTGCCATCCGACAAGCTGACGAGGAGAATGTGGGCCATGACGCGGAAAGGAAGCCTTGAACTGACATAGTAAGTACTAGCTGGGACTGGTCTGCTCTGATAACTGTGACAGATATAAATCATTACATAGTATAAAATAAGGTCGCTGTTGCTGTCTGTCCGTCCGTATGTATGCTTAAATCTAGTTTTAAAGATTTAAGCGAAGAAAGTCCGAATATACATAGGGACTTTCGGACTTTCTTCGTACGGGTGTACATGTATTATACATATAAACCTTCCTCTTGAATCACTCTATCTATTTAAAAAAACCGCAACAAAATCCGTTGCGTAGTTTTAAACATTTAAGCATACATAGGGACGGACAGACAGCGACAGCGACTTTGTTTTATGTTATGTAATGATTTTTATATGTTTTATATGGCTATTTGCAATCGCAAGCAATAATTAATTTAAAGAAATTAAATTTTAATTATTCCAGCAATTGGGGTACAGAAAGTGACGAGTCTAGCTACCACAACGGTAACACAGATCCGAGAGGCTTTGGGCACATCGGTATCCTGGTACCTGATGTTGAAGCAGCATGTGCCAGGTACCTATCTACTTTTTTTTATATAATTGCATATGAGACAATCTAACAACCTGACGGTAATCAGTACCCATGGCTTATAGACATGAACATGTAGAAATAGAAATAATCTAACATATATTATAAAGAAATAATAATGTTTATTCAAATAAAAAAAAAACTCAAGACAAGCACTTTTAAATAGTCATATTTTTTATTCTACCACTCATTAGCGGTTTAGCTAGACCACCGAGGTCGTCAAATGATAAATTACTGTTTACAGGTTTGAACAGCTAGGAGTGAAATTCATCAAGCGACCACAGGATGGAAAAATGAAAGGGCTGGCGTTCATACAGGATCCAGATGGATACTGGATCGAGATATTCGGCTGTAATGTTGTTTCTTAAACCTCACCGTGTAGGGTAAGGGTACCAAATGTTGATTAGTATGTATTGTCACGATCAGAACCTAGGTTTTTAACTCGAAATCACTAAGGCATTTTTTTAGTTATATATATATAATATATTTTGTTCTTATCTATATGCGATCAGCCAATTAGCTTTTATCATATTTTATAGCTTTCGTTATATGTCGATTTTTTTATGTATGACTAACTGTACCCGCGACTTCGTCCGTGTGGAATTTACCTTTATTTTTCTAAAATAAAAGTAGCCTAAGTTACTCCTTATTACTGTTTGTTAGCCATTTTCTGTATTATACAACGACCAGCTTTTGCCCGCTCGGGTTAATTTATCCCCTTGGGGGTGGAATTTATTAAAATTCTTTCTTTTCTAAAGCTACTATGTCGTAGGCATCCCACGTCATAGTAGCTTTATGCATTCAAAGTTTCAGCCCAATCGGATAAAAATTGTCAAAGTTTCATACAAACTTTCATCCC
This sequence comes from Achroia grisella, assembly GCF_030625045.1. Lineage (NCBI taxonomy): Eukaryota > Metazoa > Arthropoda > Insecta > Lepidoptera > Pyralidae > Achroia > Achroia grisella. Next base: position 106,173 of record NW_026712578.1, on the reverse strand, counting down.
CTATTTTATCCCCTTGGGGATAGAATTAATCAAAATCCTTTCTTAGCGGATGCCTACGTCATAACATCTACCTACATGCCAAATTTCAGCCCGATCCGTCCAGTGGTTTAGGCTGTGCGTTGATAGATCACTATGTCAATCAGTCACCTTTGAGTTATATATATTTATATATAAATATATATATAGATATAGTATTAAGTAATTATTATCTTCTTTTAGAAGAGTTTAGTACAAATTTTGTTAATTAATGAACTTATAAAAAATTCTATACAGAATTTTGTACCAGTGAATCTGACATAGTTTATATAATCGACGGTCTGTTCTAGTGATAAAGCACGCCTTACTTCCGATGGTCGCGGGTTCGATTCCCGCACGGTACAGACATTTGTATTCATGATTATGATTGTTTGTATCGGTATGAGTGTTTTATATGTATATTATGTATGTATTTAAAGAAAAAGTATCAATGTATTTATGTAAATTATCTAGTACCCATAATATAAGCTCTGCTTAACTTGGGACTAGATGGCGCTGTGTGAATTGTCCAAGACTATTGTTATGTTATTAAAAAGACTAGATTGCTTAGTCAAATGTGTTTTTTATTTCGAGTTCTGATTGTGGCATATATAAAAATTATTAATAGTCATATATATGCATAATAATTAAGATTTATCAATTGATACTATTAATATGATTTCAATATTGTGAAAGTATATGAGATGTAACAAACCAGTTTATTTATTTATTAGAAAAATTGTACAGACATAATATGGTGATTAATATTTATTTTGTCGATTAATATGTTACTAGCCCTTCTACCATCAACCCCTATTAAAAATAGCGGTTGATGGTAGAAGGGTGAAAGTTTAAGGTTGTGTGTATATTTTAGTGCCACATTATAAAAATGTCCAAAAAATAGAAAAATATATTAGTAACAATCTTTATCACTTAGTTTTAAAGACTTAAGCATACATAGGGACAGACAGCGACAGTGACTTTGTTTTATACTATGTAACTAGCTTTTACCCGCGGCGTCGCTGGCGTTAATTTATCCCCTTAGGAGTGGAATTTATCAAAATTCTTTCTTAGGGGATGCCTACGTCATAGTAGTTTTATGCATGCAAAGTCTCAGCCCGATAGGTTTAAAATTGACAAAGTTTCATACAATCTTTCATCCCCTATTTTATCCCCTTAGGGGTAGAATTCATCAAAATCCTTTCTTAGCGGATGCCTACGTCATAACATCTACCTGCATGCCAAATTTCAGCCCGATCCGTCCAGTGGTTTGGGCTGTGCGCTGATAGATCACTATGTCAGTCACCTTTGAGTTTAATATATTTAGATGATTAAGTAATGTGATAATAAATTAATTAAATAGTCAATTCTTGGTACTCCTACCTTCCACGTTGAAGTGAAGTATATAATATAAATTACTTCATATTTATTATAAGGGGTATATAATGTAATTTTTTTAAACTGAAAGTGTATGTATACAATAATATACAGTATCTATATTGTTAACCGGGACTTAACATGAATAGTATTATGGTAAATAAAGGTATTGTAGCCCTCGGTGGTGTAGCGGTTTAACACACCGCTTTACGGCCGATGGTGGCGGGTTTGATTCCTCGTACGATGCAAACATTTGTATTCATGAGTATGATTGTTTGTATCGGTTTTGGTTTTTTTATGTATATTATGTGTGTATTTACAAAATAAAATATCTGAATGTTTATATCAGTTGTCTAGTACACATAACACAAGCTCTGGGACTAGATGGCGCTGTGTTTATTGTCCAGGGTTATTTATGATTATTATTTGCCTCACTTGACGTTTCGTATTTACTATAAAAATATTTATATTAAGACCCGGCTAACAATATAAATAACGAAAGATTATAAATAATTAATCAGTACTAATATTAGGAACAAGTAATTTTTTTTGTATATTATTTTGTAATTTTTTTTTTGTATATTTGATTTATATTTTTTTTTTGTAATGTATATTTGTTTGAACATAAAAATGCGGGACTGATTTTAAAAATTCTTACACTTATAGTAATCTTACATTATCAGTAACATATGCTGTCTTATATAAGCAATGCAGCGGAATACAGGTAGTTGATGATAAATAAATTATTGTAAATTTTGAATAAATTCAAGGCTTGGTTGTTTGGGGACGTGGGTCCATTGAAGAAATTGTCTATATGAAATGTGTACATATTTTTTTGTGGGTGATAATGGAATGGTACACATGCGCTAACGGTTTACGCTGGCGGGGCACCAGTGGAGGATGATATGAGCTTGATGTCAGGTGCCTTTCACGTGGTAGGAACCCTTGGTTTTCCTGATTATATGTGTAAATGATGCATTTTTAAAAGTTGGTTTGCTCAATTCATTAATTATAAATACTAAAATTTGTTAGTCATTGATAAAGATATACGTGTAATATGTCGCATATTGATCGGTCCGCAATTCTTCAAACCTTTCATAATCTGCGAGTAATGCATTAAATAAGATAATGAAATGAAGGTTGAGAATTCTCAGAATAATTGTATTATGTTTTTGTACATTCGTACCATTTAGATGCTATTTAAGTTAGCACTGATAGATACTGACAGAGAGACAGACAGAAATTGTAAAAAATGTAATTTTGGTGTATGTACCGTATTTATATTCATAGCCAAAAATCGGTTATTGCAATATACAAAACAGACACTCCAATTTTATTTATATGTATAAGATATAATAAATATGATCTCCTTTGACTGATTTTGGTCTAAAAACTAAAATAACTTTTGTTTTTTTTTTAATTATTTCTACAATGGAGCAATGTCCCCCCGTGATTAAATTATTTGTTTTTTTTATATCTGTTATTCGATGATTTTTGGTTCTTTTTGTATCTTGTGATACGTGCAATTGTTATACAAACTAGTAATGTAAGTCTGTTTATTAAAACTGTTTAAAATAATTTTAATGAGTTTTATTTTTCAGCCTAAAGACAGTGTTAGAATATTATCTTTGACGGACTCGGTGGTCTAGTGGTTTAGTATAGCGCTTTACTACCGTTAGTCGCGGGTTCCTCTTCATCAACATCATTTCTTTTATAGTTGTCTTTGTTTAATTATTTGCACCCTCAATGACAAGTCTATCACCCCATCAAAGGGAGATATATAAAAAAAGAATACAAATGTTTGTACCGTGCGAGGAATCAAACCCGCGATCGTAAAAGACTGAACTGCTACATAACTGAGTCTGTCAATTTAAATTGACACTTTTTTGGTTTTAATCAGATTTGAACTCGCTACACTTCTGTGTAATCGGAGTATTAACAACTAAGTACTAACTCAACTATATGAGTTAATGCTCCAGATAATTTAACAATATAAAATAAATTTAAATCAACCACTACACAATTATGCTACTATGTTATAATCACATTACACGGTATTTATAGAAAATATATATTTTCTTGTATTTTATTAAATATCGGTACGGCAGGCGGGGCTGTTGTCGTTGTGAACATGTATTTTTATTATATTCTTTATTCACTATTTTATCCTTTGGTGGTAATATCTGCTCCGGTAAGTTACAAAATACACTCAGTTTTTTTTTTTAGGGTTGATAATGGAATGGTGCACCCGCCTGCGCTAACGGTTTACGCTGGCGGGGCACCAGTGGAGGATGATAGGATGAGCATGAGGTCAGGTCAGTTAGCCCATCGTGCAAATTCACCAGGAATTTAACACGATGGTTTCCAGGGGGAACCGCGTGGAGGTCGACCTGACATGGTACATTGCTAGCAATGGGGTTATCAATCCACATTACTAACAATCCCCTTCCCCCCAATACACTCAGTTTTTTTAAGTTAAATTTTAATGGATTATGGAATGGTGCACCCGTCTGCGTTAAGGGTCTACGCTGGCGGGGCACCAGTGGAGGATAAGGTGAAGATGAGGTCAGGACAGCTCATTGTGACAAATTCACCAGGAATTTATCATGATAGTACCCAGAGTTTACCACGTGGAAGTCAACCTAACACACCTACATTATTGGGGTCAACAGTTTAAATAACTACCAATCTCTTTCCCCCAATACACTCAGTTGTAGGAATCTTGCTTTGTAAGATATGTTTCGTTTGTAGGGTGAGATTTGGCAGTGAAATTACAGGGTAAGAAGCATGAACTCTTCATCTCGAATGGCAACACATGAGTTACCATTCATGCGTGATACCTCACGGGAGTAATGTGATAACGTGATATCCACTATTCGTGTAAAATTAAATATATTAACGCCCGTATAAATTATAGCTAAGAACCTAAGCTAGCTTTTCAGTCACAGTAGTTTTTATTAATAATAAGAAACGAATCATAATCGGCCCTTTAGTTTATGAGATACAATGCCACAAACAGATGCGTCAATCTTAAAACCTCTTCTTGCATCGTGCGCGAGTTACTTTTTTAAGTTGGATAAGTCCACAAACCCTACTAGCCTTAAAAATGATTGTCAAAATAAACTTGGTTAGTTCCACAAACCCTATTAGGATTAAAAATAACCATCAAAATCTGTTTCGTTTTTGCTAAGATATCGCATGAAGCGTACATTATATATATGTACAGTAAAACTGAGATACTCCTTTTTAAATCGGTGAAAACATACAAATATAGTGCAACTACATTTAGCACTTGGGAACATTGTTGTCAGTTGCTATGGTATGAGGGTAGAGACTTGATTAACTAATGCTGTTGCTATTGCTGTTGCACTCAATGTCGGCAACGCGCACGTGACACCCCTGGTGTTTCAGGCGTCCATAGGCTACGGTAACCATTTACCATCAGATGGGCCGTATGCTTGTTTGCCACCATAGTTGTATAAAAAAAATGTATCCGTAAATAACATACTTCATTTCAAATCCCCAAATTTCTATAAACAACAGTTTGAATAAAACAAAAATCAATCAACAGTTAGAAAAATATTTAAAATTTTAAATAACATTAACTAGATTATAATGTTTTTCTTAACTTTTGTCACTAGCAAAATACAACTGCGGTTCCTACCACAGAAGGAATAACTGGTAAGGTTAAAAATATAACAATTTATCATAAACCAAGAATATCTAAACCAAAATTTAGTTATGATGACGATGGCGATAGTAAAATTACTTATCTAAAAGATTCAAGAATAATCACTTTTAGAGATAACAATAAAAATAATATAGCACCTAATATAACAAATGGCAAGAAACGGTCTCAAGTTATTTTAAATGACATATACAATAAAAGTGATCAAAATCAATTAATTGATAATGCAACCGCTATTTTAAATGATAATACTTCGGCTACTAATAATTTACATAAAGTTGTAATTAACCACAGAGATATTAATGATACACAAGCAGCTAAAGAATATAATTTAAATAATAATTACAACGGGACCAACACTATGAAAAATCAAACAGGTGTCACAGGTATGAATAGTTCTATTACATTTTATATAGATACGTTGTCACGCAATTTTAAATATAAATACTTAAATAGCATCCAATCATAAAAAAATGGTAATTATATAATAGAAGAATCAACAGAATCGATAGAGAATTCAAATAGTGGTAATAACACTATTTGTAACTAATTAACAACTATTATAGAATTAAGTTGCGGTCCAAAAAAGCATGTTGAATATAGTGCTTTAAGAAGCAAAAATAAAGAAATGAATAATATGAAACCATCAATAACTGATATACTATTAAATCCTAAAATAACAAAGGATTATGCTAGTGCATTAAAACTATTATTTTCAGGAACAGATTCAAAAAGATCAAATCTGAAAGATTATTACGAAGATAATATCTAAATATGTATAAATACAACAGTTCTCAAAATAGTTCAAATTAAATAAATATATCTACCTAACAATATCTAATTTTGAAAATATTTAATGAATATTAGTAACAAAATAATTTATTTTCAGGTGACAACTTAATTCTTCATGCAATAGACGACAAAAATGAAACAAAAAGCCCTGCTATCAAATATTTACCAATCAGTGAATTCAATTCAGTACATAATAATGACTCATCAATATCAAAGCTATTTAATGAACCACGTAGAGAAAATCAAACCGATAATTTAATAAGCAATGTTGAATTAGAAAATAACCCTTTGAATGATTTTAAGAAAATCTATCCAAGAAGAATATCTACTGAAATTCCTAAACAAGTGAAAAGTAACTTTACAAAATTAGATATAAATAAAATTTCTTCTGAAGATACACAAAACAATTCTAACTATTCAAGTGAAATTGCAAATTCCAATAATGAAACTACAAAATATAATAACTCAGAAATAAATAAAGTCAAAATTAATAATAATGATACCGGAGTTAATAATATAAGTACTCATTCATTAAAGAATGACACAGCAAACTTTCCTAAACTTGACATCTTGAATTTAAATAATAAATCCCCAAATAAAACTGTAGAGGTTATATTTAAGGATGAACTGGGAATGGATAAATTAAAAAATATCTCTTCATTCGAAAAGCTTATAATAAAAGCATATCTTTCAATTCTAAATAATAACTCGAACATAAATAATGATTTAAATAACTTAACGACATATGCCGTATCATCGCATGAGAGTGATAAAGAAAATACAAAAAATAATACAGACATGGTCGAAATAAAAAAAGAACTAAATATTGACATGAATAACTATGTACATAGTTATGATACCAAATCTAATACTAGTTTGTTAAAAGAGAAAGAAGATGAATTGCATAGTAAAATTAATGTTACACATTCAAATGTTAATGATACTGAAACAAATAATGCTATTAATGATCAGTACAGTATCGCTGAAATTATTAATGAACTTAAAGATTCTAGTAAACCTGTCACTTTACAAAACGGGGATAAAAATATGACTGCTAAACACGATAGTACCATTAAACGCAATTCAACTAATAAAGCTACAAATACGACAAACATTGCGGTAAAATCACAAGAGGTAAAATTAATTATATATATTAATTATAGATATTTAGAATGTTGTTATTTGTTATTGTCGTAATGAATATAATACATTATATCTTAATAATATTTAGGTACCAAATAGTTAGTTTAGAAGGTTATCTGACTATCGAATCTCATGCGTAAATTAAATGTGATTCTTTGTTTCCTGGTATGTTTTCCATCGAGTTTAAAAAGGAGTCGGCTTGCCAGTGGTGTACTGTACTGGCTAAGATTATATAAGTTTATGGATATATTAAATTTCAATGACATAAATTAATTAAAACTTTTTACTTTATTATGCACTGGTAGCATACCATACTTGAATATTTTTGATTGTAAAATTACTATAAAAAAATATTCAATCCATTCCTATAGTCCCTGTTACCGAAGGCACCTTTACCTTTTTGATAGTTTTTATATATTTTTGAATTGTAGCTATATTTTGACGTTCTGTTTTTATATACCGTTTGTTTTCTTATGCTCTACGGTCTTTACATTTTTGATAGCGAGCTGATACACATATTTTATCAGACCTAGAAACGTGTCTCGTTTTAAACCAGCCTTAATACAGTCCTTCCGTAGCAGTCACCATTGAGATATCTTTGCGAATTGTAACCATTGTTTATTCTTCTATGTAAACTGACTGTCTGTCAGCTGACAATTGTTTATATTAATAATAATGTTAATTTTACAGACAACGGAATCAAGTACCAACATTAATCCAAATATTTTACCAGATATTTGGGCTGAAGCATTATTAGGGGATGAAACACTCGATACTGTCCCAAATGTTAATAATTATGAAAAAGAGGATGGAAATTCTAATTTAATGCTTAATAGAAACACAAATGACGAATTAAAAATTGAAAATTATATGATACAAAACACTGATAAATATTCTCAAAAATATCAAAATACGAAATCAAATTTAGAAAATTTTAGTATCGATTATAAGGATAAAGAAATACCGTATGATCTTATCTCAAATATATGTACAACAAGTAAAGATAACTTGTTAGATTACTTGAGAATATTAATGAAGCTATTAAAGTTACAGACAAATAATACTAAATCTGATGAGGAGAAACTATATATAACTTTTGGAATAATTACAAAATTAGACGAAGCTAAGAGTTTAGGGCTACCCACTGAATTCATTGTAGACGAAATAGCACATAAAGTTCAATCTTTTGGGAAAGTTACTGACTCTAATTCTGCTAATAAGCAGCCTCTTGATTTACATATTTCAGATGAAAATTATAATGAAGGTTCTATAAAATCTGAACATATTAAAAAGCCTACTCAAGCACACATCGGTGATCCAAAGAATTTAACTTCAAGTAAATCTTTAATGCATGTAGGATTTATAACTACAGAAAGCAATATGTATTCAACATTCGCTGATCTAGTCGATAATATAGAGAAAACTTACATAGATATCGAAGACTCAGAAATTAAATTAAATCCAGAGTCTGAACGAAAATCTATGGTTCCAAATAATGAGTATATGTTAGTATCTAATGATTTTACTACTTCAGGGTTACCCGTTACAGGAAATAATGATGGATATGATATCAAATCTGTAATTAAACCCTCAACAAGTGCTGTAAAAAAACAAAATCAGTATAATTTAAATGAAGCAGATGACCAATATTTAGAGCTCACTGAAAAACCTCTAAACTATGTGTTAACAAACGACAATCGATCATTAAAAAATTTGGATTTAGATACCGAAATAAGCGATTATTTATCATTTGATGCCGATAAAGATAAAAATAGTAATAATGATTTACCCAAGAATATGAAAACGTATACAAATTTGCCTAGTGGACCAAAAAGGAATCGAATAATCAACAACAATGAGCATTTTTCTGCATTTGACAAGCATAGAAATCTTGATACTGCTCAAATGAATGTATACGACACAAAATCCAGTGTCGAACCTCAATCCAATTCGGATGATAAGGTTCTGATAACAGATACATATAATGTACCATACCGTAAATCTCTGCCACATGATATATTTCTTGATGAACCTAGACTACTTATCAACTCTAATAAATACAATTTAATTGAACCAACAGTGGATTTAGAAAACCCTTCATATAGTTTATATATGACACCAAGTCCTCAATATTATAAATATGACAATCAGATGTATTATAAGTCGCCTAATTTTGATAATAAATATTTGCTGAAAGATAATGTAGCTGATAATAAAAATAAAATAAGTTTGTTCTATAATCAACTACTAAAACCAGAAGTTAAAGACCTAAAATATACAGACACATACGAGGCACAAGCCGGATATGATCCTAAATTAAATAAATATTATTTTAATGCTGGCGATCAAAACAATTTTGAAAAGATAGGGGAAAATTATCAAAATCTGTCGTTTGAAGAAAATCCAGGAATTGCTCAAAATACACTACCACAACCAGAACAGGATAAACATTTTACTGAACCTATAGACATGACTACTGACAAGTATGACAAATATGTCACTGATCAACAATTTCCTAATTACGCAGATATGAAAATAGATCATCTTCCCTTAGATGAAGCTAGTTCTATGACTTCTACTAACAGTCCTGTTATAAACCGTCCTAGTTTTTACAAACCAACCATTTCAAATTTTAATCTAGAGGACAATATTATTAAAGATATGGATACCATCCTTCGGAATACCATTATCTATTTTAGAGAATTGGGAGTATCTGAAGAGTTAATATATAAATTTTTTACCGTGTTGTATAACTATGTATTGCCCGAAATCATTGAGAAGTCTTTACGTGAATGCCAAGAAAATACATATATGAACATAAAATCAAGTCTCAAACCTATTATAGCTTCTCTATTAAATGGATATTATCTGGATAAATACCAACGTTTTCAAGAACTAAGACCCAGTTAGAATTTAGCACATGTTTAGAAAAAATATTTATTTAAAACTAATTTTAAAGTATTACATATTCTAGGAACGTCTATTTACAAACTAACGAATAACTGTTTGACAGACATGTTGATTATTAATTTAATATTTATATTTTGTGTCCTAAATAGTATTACAAGTTTCTTTTCCAAATCGATCTTATCGCAACGATTTCATGGGAGTTAATGTGACATACCATAATTAATATTGAAACTCTCTTACTTTGAGTTGATTTTGTGAACACTTTGTGACGATGTTGGTGAATATAGTTTTAGGATTATTTCATGTATTTTCATTAATGTCTAGTATTGCTGAAACTATGGTAAGTACAGAAATAGTCTTATCGAAATTCTGTATGTTTATATTAATATCTAAACTGTAATTCTAGTAACTAAACTCTTCCTGTTGACTATATTACCAACATACTGTACAACATTGCTTTATAGCAAGAAGTCCGTCTAATGTTTTATAAAATTAATGTATTTGACGAAGTAAGTCTAGTAAAATTTTGTTGGGATGAATTTTGAATTACAAAATTTGTTATCAAGTTCTCTAAGCATTGGGCATTGGTTTCTTCAAATATATTTTATGTGTAAATGAATTTGTTTTGAAAAGCTGTACATATCCAATTTAAATATATGATCCTATTTTGATTTTATCGTAATACTATTGTGTATTTTTAATTTACTACAGGATACCGATCTGACTAAAATTCACATTACATCCGCGGGATCTTCGATAAAACAGAACAATTGTGATAATTCCGAAATGCTGTTTCCACTTTTGGATATAGTTTTAGATTTTCTCCAGCAATATAACTCAGACATTGACAAGGTCTTATACGTCTTACCACTTATTAAGAAATATCTAGAAGAGTCTTCGGATAGTGAAGAGAAAGATGAAATTATGGAAAAAATAAGACATTTAGAAAATTATTTGGAGTGGGTGCATAAGTATCCATTAAAAACGAATATAGTGTTAAAAAATGTGTCACCGAATTTACACCAGCCAAATTGCAAAGAAATATTGGGTAGGTTAATCCAGAATGCACATGATACTTATCTTCAATTAGCAAAATATCCAACGTGTTTGGATAATTCGGGAACTCAAAACAAAGTCAATCCAAATGCAAATAGTGTTCCGAATAAACTAAGTCAAAAAGATTCTAATTTCGATAATAAATTTACAAATCCGGATCTTATAAATATGCAAAGAGTTTTACCTAACAATGACAATGAGTTATTTTCTTCAAATAATATTAATGATTTAGTACCGGACCTGTATAATATTGATTTGATAAAAAATAATCCTAAAATTATGTCACTTCTGCAGAACTACAAACTAGAACCTATAGTTAAGAAGAAGGGGTCACCATCGGTTGGCGAAATACCCCAAATGAATATTCATGATACATCACAACGATCTAATTATAAACCTTTCGCAGCTGATTTTAACGAAAGAGGTACTAATGCAATGCAATCGCAAGTCCCTTTTAATAATATGCAATATTATAACAGAGAGCTTGTAAACTCTCAGTACAATACAAATGTTGCAAATCAAACTACTCTTCAAGCACATAACTTACATTCAAATAAACAGAACTTCGACAATAATGCTTTAGCTGATGTAGTAAAGAAACACTTAAATGTACCAATGAATCACATCTTTAATAAATTAAATTTTAAACATAAATTAATACAAATGCCACAAGATCATTCGAATTTACCTGAAAATGAAGCTCAGATTCCTTTAAGTATGATGTTGAATAATGTTGGTAAGGGTTTATCTCAAAATTCTACATTAGAAAACGTAATAAAACTAATCCAAGATCAAGCTAATGACCATTCAGTTAATACTCCGCAGAATCATATCAATAATGCTAATCATCCTGGCGTGAAAAAAGATAAAATGTTACTTCCGATTAATCAACCAATTCAAAACTATGTACCAGTATATCAACAAGATGTGTCAAATCAATATCCAAATCTTGAAAGTAATCATTTTAATAAACAGTCAAACTTAAACAACCCTAATAGTAATCCTAATAATCAGATAACTTCAACTAAATCAGATTTAATACCACTTTTGAAACTTCTAAAGGAATTAACAGAACATGGAGAATATAGACAACCCGACGAAATTAAAATACCCAATACAAACGAAAAGCGTGTAACGCAGAATAGCATTCCTTCTCCGGGTAATATGAATTTGAATCAAAATGATTATTCAAATTTATTACCAGACTACAAACTGACTGACATTTCTGCAAACCAAAATGGTATTCCAGGCATCAACAAAGACACCTCGCAAACTCTATTAGATTACATGAAAACCCAAAACAATATTCCTTCAGATTTGGTAACTCCTCATCAAATTAGCTCTGCTCCTTTGTACTATAAGCCTGTTGTAGGTAATTCAATGCTGTCGCCAGATTTACAACGGTTAGCCGTAGCTAATCTATATAAATTGAATACATTGCCTAACGTGGCCGGCATGATGGAGTTGACGTATTTGCTTAAACGACCAAAACCGATAACTTACCAACCATACTATTACGTAAAATATAGACTGCCGTATCAAACATTTGTACGTAATATTAATCAGATGCTGTATAGAAAACCATACCTGAAAAATAATCCAAGGAAACTGTATCAGGAGTTGGTCACGATATCTAACATTACAGAAATATCTCCAGATTTGAAAGCTGTAGAAAAAGACGACATTCTCAAATTAGTTAGTGATAATGGTACATTAGTTAAAGCAAAAATCGTTAACGGCGACGACGATGCTTTGAATGAACAGTACAAAATCATTCATAATCTAAATTCTGATATAGATCCTAATGATATTTTAAAGGTAAATCAAGAGCAAATTGATATTTTTGGTGAACATAAAAAAGAAGAAGATGGTGCTAAGATTACTGATGCTAATGATTTAAATTTGCAAAATCCGAATCAAACATATCATGTACCTATTATATAAATATATGTTAATAATATATAGACCATACAAGTGTACAATCTAATGTATGATACATGTAATAGGATATTTTCAGTTTTCCTCTAAGCAATAATTTGTGGAGTTTTCCTACAATGAGTTTTATTACGAACCTATTAACTGTATATTTGCTTGTATATTTACTATACATTGTAACGTTACTCTCAAATACTTACATATACATATTTAATTAATTATATATTATATACTACCTGTTCCCGCGAATTCGTACGCGTGGATATAAAAATAATTATTTTTCTGAAAAAAATAATTTTCCTAAAATAAGAGTACTCCTTATTACATCAGCTATCTGCCAAAAAAAGTCTTGTCAAACTCGGTCCAGCCATTTCAGAGACTAGCCGGAACAAACAAATAGACACAAAAATTGTAAAAAATGTTATTTTCGTGTATGTTCCGTATTTATATTCATATGCATGTAGTAAATAACTGTTATTTTAGTATTACAAACAGACACTCCAATTTCATTTATAATATAATTTATATTTTATAATATAATTTTATAAGCTTAAATTTAAATACATACTATTTAGTACAATAATGAAATAGGTATATAAATAATCTACAACACAATTATGTTTTGTAACTGCTTCAAATTATAAATTATTGTTTATTACTGATAAAATTTAATGTCCGTAACAATATCGTAACTGTAAGGTACATATTATTACATTTAGTTATGCAAAATATAGAATAATTAGATATGGGTGTACCAGGATTCTGACCCACGAGAAATTAGGGTCATGTTTAACATGACCATTTATTCTCTGACTCAAAACGGGACATTGGTCTATTTATGTGAATTAATAGTCAGGCAATGAAAAAAAATCTTAAAGCTTCATTCAGAAATGGTTAGCTTAAAATTTAAGTATTATTTAGATTAGCTTCTCAATACATTTATGAAAATATCATCTATGCCAGAAGGTATATAGACAGTTTCAAAAGAGTTAGTGATTGCACTAATAAATGCTTACGTAACAATTACAAACTGATTTTACCTAAATGTCGTTTGGCTAAAGTTAGTAATTCGTTTTATGGCAATTGCGTAAGGTTTTACAATAAAATACCAGAGTCTGTTATAAATCTGCCAGAAAAAAGATTTAAATGTCAAATAAAACAGTTCCTTTGCAAAAAAGCTTACTATAAAATTGAAGAATTCGTTAACGATAATAATGTTTTTATAGAAAAACTTTAAATCTATAGCACTGACAATATTATCTGATTACATTAATAATGAGTGCGTAGCGACTTCTATGTTGATTATCGCATGCCTCTTACTTGTTATACTGTAATTATTTATATAAAAAAAAACATCTATTAAAAAGAGCAACACACAAGTTTCTTGCTCATTCTTCTTGTGATGAATCTGCATTCCGAATGAGTGGTAGAATCAAAATATGACTATTCAAAAGTGCTTGTAATGAGTTTATTTGAATAAAGATTATTTCTATTTCTATTTCTATTAGCAAATTTAATCTACATCACTACCACCGCTCGACTGCACAAATTTTCGCGGAGTTTCCGAAAACGGGACAATTTTTCGTACTACAGTTTCACACCGGGACTCGTAATTATAAAAAGGGTCAATCCCGTTTAAAACAGGACGTTTGGTCACGTTAAGCATTTTAGTTTTCTTCCGGTACAAAGGAAGGAAGAGTTTACTTAGCACAGATCGCGATTTTTGTAAAACGTATGCATTTATCAGGAAGGGAGGAATGGTATTTTTAGTAATAGCGTTTTGTTTCCCCATTGCTAGCAATGTTAGCTCAATCTCCTCGCGTTTCTCCATGGAAACCATTGTTAATTCCAGGTTATTTAATCAAATCAGGCAAAGTGACCAGACCTCATGCTCATCCTCCTCTACTACCCCGCCAGCGTATACCATTTATCCAAGGGTGTATACCATTATCATCAATTAAAACAAAATTATCAGAAAGCGCAGTTGGATCCTCTCCCTTATTTACTTGGGTACACCCATATAGATATTCTATCCTATGCTTATACAATTAACTTAATATAACCAACAGTTAGCTGTCAAGATGACATTAACGCGCCATCTTTGAGACCAGTTACAGGACTTCTCACAGATGGAGCTATTGTATTCGAGTCCAATAAATTGGCTCCTTCGCAGATGAGATGTTAATATAATTTATATAAATATAATAAGAATAACAAACACATATCTGATTAGCCAGCACAGTATACAACACAAGTTAATCCAAAACTTCATTGGACGCTTAAGGCTCTTACATTCTTTTGTACCTATTGGATGTAATATACAAGGTATATTAGTGGTAGGCCATGCCGTTCTCGTATCGGTTTATACAGCCACTAAAGAAGGCTGTTCACGGACCATTACGACATAAATCGTCTATAATAGACGCATTATCTATACATATATACATATAAATAAAATTGGAGTGTCTGTTTGTAATATTGAAATAACCGTTTTTTACCACATGCATATGAATACGGTACATATACCAAAATAACAATTTTTATAATTTTTGTCTGTCTGTCTGTCGGTCTGTTTGTTCCGCCTAATCTCTGAAATGGCTGGACCGATTTTGACAGAACTTTTATTGGCAGGTAGCTGATGTATAAGGAGTAACTCCTTTTTAGAAAATGAAGTTAACTTCCACGCGGACGAAGTCGCGGGAACAGCTTGTAGTATATATATACGCAGGCCATTATATTAGTATTTAAAAATATAATAAGCATTTCTAAATGTTATATATAAGTATATTTATCTGTAGCTATTTATTACGTACCTGTGTATAAATAAATAACTAATTCTTTTTAATTATTTTTTAAATCACATTCTGAATTGATGATCCTGCTCGACGTCTATATCTGGCCACCATTTACTCCTCTGTATTCAGGAGGACTGTTATATTTTTTTATTTATTCATTTAATTCAGGCTACTAATGGCCCAAATTATAAACGAGCTACACGCCCCGGCTTAGTGTACATGTATTATATATATAAACCTTCCTCTTGAATCACTCTATCTATTAAAAAAACAAAATCCGTTGCGTAGTTTTAAAGATTTAAGCATACATAGGGACAGACAGCGACAGCGACTTTGTTTTATACTATGTTGTGATGATACCTTACAGTCTAACATACATATGAATGATATTAAAATTAATAGAAAATAAAAATATAAATTGTCTCTGTGGTCACGGCACTGATGCCGGCAATCTGCACAGCACAATAGCGCCGATACACCACACCCTTCAGCCAGTAGTCCTCCTTCATGAAAGTAGTCAGCATGTTGGTGGGAACTCCGGCCAAAACGCCTTGAAACTCGTTTATGTAACTGAAATGACAAACAACTTGATGGTAAATGGTCACCGTCGGCTATATACGTGAACAGCATGGAAATCACTGTTTTCTTTGAACTAAGTACGCATTCTAATGCTGTTGGCCGTACTGGCGAGTATTGAGGGTACTCCAAACTCGCAGATGAATAATGAAGTGTCTGAAGATCAACCCCTGCCTGACGGATACTTTTAGTCTGAGGGCACCGCTAGGGGCTCTTGAGTGTATGAAGATAATCTCCTGCCTGACGGATACGATCTTAGTCTGAGGTCACCGCTAGGGGCTCGAACCTCGGATCAATAGAGCTGTTAACTGATCCGAGGTTCGAGCTGTAACTGTAAGCATCACTTACGAATTCCAAAGTGGAATCCGCCGTGAGACTGTACATAGATTTTCTGTAAAACTCGATAGCGACTGGAGTGCCACACGCTCGAGAGCGGGTTAGAGGTAAAACAGGCACTAATGTTAGTTGTTATCTGATTGAACAGAGATTAAGTGCGTAGCGGTTTTTATATTGATTGTCGCATGCCTAATCCTTGTTGTTAATTAAATATAAGCAAATCAATATTTATTTAAAAGAGCAACACACAAGTTTCTTGCTCATTCTTCTTGTGATGAGTCTGCATTCCGAATGAGCGGTAGAATAAAAAAACTTGACTATTCAAATTGCTTATATTAAGTTTATTTGAATAAAGATTATTTCTATTTTAAATATATAGGTAAACTCGATAGCTCGGGAGGAATTTTATATTTGACATAGATACAAGTGTGTGATGAGTGAAATCAGTTGATAAAACGCATATAGAATACCAATACAGGTAGTTGTGATTTCGATCCGAGTTTCAATAGGTCAGGGATCGATCGAAGAGTATCACCCGTGGTCTGATGAGTAGCTATTCTTGAGGACTCGGGTGTTACGTCTCTCTCTGGTGTATCCTGTGATTTCACTCTGTCTCTCTCTTAAAAACGGAACAGCTTATGGAGTAAGCTGCGTGGTGACAAAAATAAGAGGGTACGTATGTATACATACTATAATATATAACAGTATTGTATTTTTTTTATTTATTTAACTTAAATGCACAAAAAAATTTGTACATGTGGCGGACTTAATATCTTGCCGCGTTATTTACCAGGCAACCATGAGTGGTGCAGCGAAAGATTATTGGCGGTGCACTAATATAAATAAGAAATGTCAAAAAAAGATATATAAAGATAAGCAAAATATACATTTCTATAAAAAAATAACAATATACATACATAAATATATATGTAAATATAACCTCATATATATGTAAATGTACCTCTTAATATTAAATAACTCTGGACAATTAACATAGCGCCATCTAGACCCACAGAAAGTAGAGCTTATGTTACTAGACATCTGATATAAAAGCTAACTCGCTTAAGCGACCACCATTTGTACCATCACCACCTACATACTATGAATATTCTTTTGTTTTGTATTTGTTTAAAGGTGCAATAAAGAGTTATAAATAAAATAAATAAATAAATACTTAGATATTTTTTTTTATAAATACATACATAATATACATAGAATAAACTGATACAAACAATCATACTCATGTATACAAATGTTTGCACCGTGCGAGGAATCAAACCCGCGACCATCGGAAGTAAAGTGCTGTGCTAAACCACCAGACCACTGAGGTCGTCACAGTATTGTGCCACGTCTCTGTGATAAATTGACCCTTCCCCTCCCACTCACAATTTATGGTTGGCCCCTAAGCTGTCATGATGGATTTAAATAATATTATCACATTGTCTATGAATATATCAAGGTATCTAATACATCGATAGTATCGTGATTTAGCTTTGACTACCCCATCTGGAATTATAGTCGTGAAGTTATAATACAGTATGAGTATCTGTGTATACCAATATAATTAATATAATATACACTGACAAATAGAATTATTAATGTCGTATTAGATAATACAAATTCATATTTTTTCCTGGTTGGAAGTTAATACCTAAATAATTATTAAAAAGTATTTATCTCATTAGATCTGAATGAGGTTTTATATTTATAACTAATGTTACGGGCCCAATACCAAATGACAAAAAACAACTAAGCTAAAACTTCCAACATTTATACTAACATAGTATAAGAATACTATGTTTTAACTTGGTTTTGAGATAAAATTGTAATTATTTTATTTTATTTAAGTTGCCTATCTTCCAGTGCAGTAATATGAGTAAAAAAGAAAAATAAATAGAATGACATTTCCGTTTTAATTCATAACTTTTTACGTTCATTCTAAGTTTAATTCATTCAATCATTGTCAAGAACAAGTGCAGTTTGCAAAGTATTTAATGTAATTGATAATGTATCTTATTGCTTAAGACGTACGATTTATTTTCTAATGCCTATTAAATCAGTGTTATTGTACTTTCCTATGTTTCATGTCATTTCTCTTTTTCAAGCGGTTTTTTTACTTTAAAAAATAGTTTGAATAAAATGCATATAAGAAGGTTGTTATTACTATTTGTTTTTAAAAGACAAAGTATATTATAGCATAGTAACCGGTAACGATTACCGGCAAATACAAAATATTTACTCTGATGATGACAATGTGAAAATAAACAAATGAATAAGAAATATTACAAACAACAGTGTTTTTGATGTTATTTTGTTTTAATAAATACTTGTGTTAGTGAGTATAATAAATTATGTGGTGATAAATGTGTTTTTGTTTTATAAAGTTGGTGAAAAATGTTGGGGTCAAGACCAAAATTTATAAAGCCAGGTACTTAACTGAAACTACATTTGATTAAGAAATTTATTTTATTTTATTCGGAGCATTACTAAGCCATGTTTTGCAAGTTCAATAATCTTCCGGGGACTAAATTATTACATCAAAACATCCCGCTAACCTACCTAACCTTAAAATTATTCAGCGACCGTATAGCTGTATATGGTTTTTAGTCAATGAATCTTTTTTTTTCGACAAAAAAATTTATAAACTTTACTAGTGGTCTGCCCCCGGTTTGCCCGGGTATAATCCGGCTTTACCTACAAACATCATAATGCCATATTGCAATAGTAATTTAATTATTCTCTGAAAAACATATTTACATTGCTTGTAGTCTGTTGCAACAATAATAGGATTGTCTTCAATATTGAAGATACTGTCAGCTAAGAAACAGGCTATTTTCTTACCTATTCTTCTAGGCTGAATCTGCATCCTATCCAATCCCTAATCATGGTTCTATAAAATACACCACTATTATAAAGTCACTGATGTTTTGAATTCGAGAGAGTGCAAACAACCTCCTCAATTATAACAAATATGTTGGACTGTCCACTCCTTTGGGTCCACAGCAGTGCAATGAAGTCCAGTACGGACATCATTGCACTGCTGTGGAGGTGGATATAGATATATGAATTAAAATAACAAGAATATATATCATAATTCACGAACATAGTTCATAAGTTGTTTACCAACATAATATGGATGGACATCCAAAATAAATTAATAAAGTGCCTATATTAAGTTTATTTGAAAAGGAAGTATTTAATTAGCATTTCTAGAAATAGAGATGGTATAATCTGCGCCAATATTGAATTATAGAGAAAGAATTTATTATGATATAGAAATTAAACTGCTATAGGCTTACTTAAATGATGATGCATGGCTATAGTTGTTCAATCATGGGATTTCCATTTAATAGAAATAGAAATAGAAATAGAAATAATCTTTATTCAAATAAACTCATTACAAGCACTTTTGAATAGTCATATTTTGATTCTAACTCATGAATGCAGATTCATCACAAGAAGAATGAGCAAGAAACTTGTGTGTTGCTCTTTTTAATAGATGTTTTTTTTTATATAAATAATTACAGTATCACAAGTAAGAGCCATGCGATAATCAACATAGAAGTCGCTACGCACTCATTATTAATGTAATCAGATAATATTGTCAGTGCTATAGATTTAAAGTTTTTCTATAAAAACATTATTATCGTTAACGAATTCTTCAATTTTATAGTAAGCTTTTTTGCAAAGGAACTGTTTTATTTGACATTTAAATCTTTTTTCTGGCAGATTTATAACAGACTCTGGTATTTTATTGTAAAACCTTACGCAATTGCCATAAAACGAATTACTAACTTTAGCCAAACGACATTTAGGTAAAATCAGTTTGTTATTGTTACGTAAGCTTTTATTAGTGCAATCACTAACTCTTTTGAAACTGTCTATATTCCTTCTGGCATAGATGATATTTTCATAAATGTATTGAGAAGCAACGGTTATTTGATTCCTTAAAACACTCTCGCAATGACTCCCTGGAACCCATACCATAAATGGAGCGAATGGCCCTCTTTTGTAAAGTAAATATTGTATTTATATCAGCTGCTTTGCCCCATAACAAAATACCATACGACATAATGCTATGGAAATAGCTAAAATAGACAAGTTTAGCCGTTGCCAAATAATGTCAGACATAGACTCCTTTATAAGTACACAATGTGCTTGCCTTAATTTAAAAAATAAAAGAAATTCAATTGAGTTTCTTGCCAGTTTTTCACATTTGAATCTGTATATTGAATTGGATGGTAGGGAAAATTTTAAAATTCTTAAGTAGCTAAAATGTCCTACATGAATAAATAATTTGTGATTTTGATTATGATTTTGAAATATAATCTTTATTAGGAGCTGTATTCATATCTTAAAGTCTTAATCATACCTTCTATGACTCTAGGTGATGAAGAAACACTATACCCAACGAGGAACAGAGATGGCAAGATAGAAACACTGATAAATCCAAATATAGATACAGCATTGACTGCAGACAAAGATGCACAGACAAGTTTTGTGTACAATAGATACCATCATCTACCGTTCGAAGCCCAACGGCAGAGGTTACCAGTGTTTCAGTATAGGAATCATATACTGTATTTGTTGGAGAAATATCAAACATTGGTGTTGATTGGTGAAACTGGATGCGGGAAGTCGACTCAAGTTCCACAGGTATGGCTTTATTGATCAATAACAAATCAAATGTATACATACATATAAATAAAATTGGAGTGTCTGTTTGTAATATTGAAATAACCGTTTTTTACTACATGTATATGAATATAAATATGGTATATACATACACCAAAATAACATTTTCTACAATTTTGTTCTGTCTGTCTGTTTGTTCTGGCTAATCTCCGAAATGACTGGACCGATTTTAACGGGACTTTTTTTGGCAGGTAGCTTATATAATAAGGAGTAACTTAGACTACTTTTATTTTGGAAAATTTGTTTTTAGAAAAATAAAGTTAAATTTCACACGGACGAAGTTGCGGGTAAAGCAAGTCAAAAATAATTTATTCATGTACAACATTTTAGCAGTTTATGAACTTTTTTTTATTAATATACTTGCCCTACCAGCTAGTTCAGTATATATATGCAATTAAGAACTGGCAAGAAACTCAACAGATTTTTTTAATAGACAATTTATTTACATTAAATGAAAATCCTGTACATGAACTATTATTGCCTTGCATGTTTATAATACTTAAGAAGATAATAATTTCTTTCTACTCTCCTTCCTCATTACTAAATTATTTCTCAGTTGAATATTGCATAGCTACTATAGTATATATATTTCTTTAATATTTTATTATATTACTCTATATTTATATTATATATATATTATGTATAATCATCATTATTGCGTTGCCTTTATCCCATTATTTGTGGTCGGCGCAGTATGTCATTCTCACTGCTCTCTATCGGTCGTCATATCTGAGCATACTCTTCTTTTATTCATATCATCTTTCACACAATCCATCCATCTTTTCTTAGGGCGTCCCCTCCCTTTACATTCATATTATGTATATATTTGATATATTACTGTTATTATTTATGTTTCTTTCATTCCATCACGCGCCATCCACCACTTTCTTTTCTCCTCTACCCAAAGGTTGTCTGGGAGAGATCGCTTAAGCGATAAGACCTTTTTTTTTGTGTGTATGATAATGAAATGGTGCACTCGCCTGCGCTAACGGTTTACGCTGGCGGGGCACCAGTGGAGATGATAAAAAGTGCATGAGGTCAGGTCAGTTAGCCCATCGTGACAAATTCACCAAGAATTTATCACGATGGTTTCCAGGGGGAACCGCGTGGAGGTCAACCTGATATGGTACATTACTAGTAATGGGTTTATTAATCCACATTAGTAACAATCCCATTTCCCCCCAAGACCGCTTTTTGTACCTACATACTATATCTTCTTTTTGAGTCACCACGAAGTTCTTTTTACCTCAATCATTTTACTTTTACTTAAATCATTCTGGTGATACGTAGTATCACCAGAATGATTTAGCATTTATTTTTATTTAGCATTTTTAAATCCGCCTACCCTACCCCCTGATAGAGCAGGCGGATTTAAAAATGCTAAAAAACATTACATTCTTAATTATGTATATATTTACATAAAATATTTAAGTATTTCTATCAGTTGTTTAGTTAAGAGTTAGCACAAGGTCTACTCAGTTACACGCTAGATGGCGCTGTGTGAATGTGTGTTATTATCGTTTACAGTAGTTTCTGAGATTACACGCTACATACATACAAATCACACGCGTGTTGTTGTAGATAACAGATTGTTAGTTGTTGTATTAGTGTTAACACTAGTCTATGATTCATTTGTCATTGGGATTATGTTATATCTAGTTTATCATAAAATAAATAAGAGAAACGCATATTATATATGTACAGCCTACCGACATACATATATATTATATATATAGAGGGCCTCATTGGATTAGTGGTTTAGCACGCCGCTTTACATCCGATGGTCGCGGGTTCGATTCCTCGCACGGTGCAAACATTGTTATCATGAGTACGATTGTTTGTATCGGTCATCGGATTCAGAGGAATTAATACTAGAATTTTTATTTGTATAAAGGCAATTTGATATTGAATAAAAAAAATGTAATCTCGACTAACTTTTAATTGTAAAAACTCGATTCTACCACATCACTATTTATTTGAGATTAAAAATTGCAACACTGGAAATGTTATTTTAATGACTGGAATTAATAATCTTACTTTAATACAAAAACAGAGAACAACAAAATAAGCAGTCATAACCTATATACTATATCCGTCTCCCTTCAACAGGCATGAAATAAAGCCAACTGTGAAACTCGACTTTTGTAAGTACACAATAAAATCCAAAATGGGTTATGCAGAATATAACTACACAATAGCTAGAAATAACAATAGGTTTTGTGATAAAACCGGTTATAACTGGATATTTGTAATGGTAATATTTTACGGTGGTTTCTGTCCTGATTGTGGTGCCAAGAGTGCATTAGGATGAAATTACGTATATTCCATACTAGCTATCCGCCCTGTCTTCGCACAGGTGTACATGTATTATACAAAGAAGCGTTCCTCTTATAGGAACACACAAGTTTCTTGCACATTCTTCTTGTGATGAATCTGCGTTCCGAATGAGTGGTGGAATCAAAAATATGACTATTCAAAAGTGCTTTTATTGAGTTTATTTGAATTAAGATTATTTCTATTTCTATTTTATATTGTAACATTGTTGAAAAGCACTGAATATTTTTTCTTTCTTTCTTTTTCTTAAATCACTCTAATATATCAAATTCCCTAACCTTTAACATTCTAACTATAAAAAAAAATAAGGATTCTTTTTAAATGTAGAATCCTGTAGCCTAATAATAAAAACAATTAGCCTAATTTTTTTTAAAAAATATGAAAAACTACGTGTGTTCACGATTACACCCGCATTCATCATCATCATCATCGCAGCCCGGAAGATGTCCACTGCTGGACATAGGCCTCCCCCAAAGATCTCCACGACGATCGGTCCTGCGCTGCTCGCATCCAATGCCTTCCAGCGATCTTGACCAGATCGTCGGTCCACCTTGCTGGACTTCTCTCTGGTCTTCCCACGCTGCGTCTTCCGGTCCGTGGTCGCCACTCGAGGACTAAACTAAACTACACCCGCGTTATATTTCAATAAAAAGCCTATGTTATTCTGATGCATAATCTATATTACTGTAGTTTCATTACAATCCATTGTAGTTTTGCGTGAAAGAGTAACAAACATCTATATTTACAAACTTTCGCGTTTATAATATTATTAAGATAATTTACGGGTCCCAAAAATTATGGGTTTCCGTGCCTTAGACCTTAGTACGCCCCTGCCTGTAGCGCACTTACATACAAGGCTATTCTTGTTTCTTCATAATGAAATATTGTTACCTACTTCATTGAAATTCAACAAATAAAACGTACCAGACCTATTCAGATATATAGAAAATACTTATCAACTAATTTACTATTGTCATTTCAGTCACAACAGTAATATAACTAACCTTGAACTTCTAATACACGTCTAGCTACATATTATTATGTTTAAACAGATCTGTATAATATTACAAATGACCCCATATCCCGTTTTATTATTATTTCGACTCAATGGCTATTGAAATAAGGTGCATTCGTTTTTTATTTGCGCCAACTGTACCTCCGACCGAAGTTGCTCCGTGACCCGAGAACCAATAGTCGAGCCGGCAGCCAATTCTGACTGAGTCTGACTTCATTCTGTACGTCGCGCGTTTCCCATGCGCACGCATGTTAGTCAACTGCGACATAATTCTATTGACACAATAATAAACGAGGTATTACAACGCGAAACATCCGAACTGTAGTGAAATGTTATGGTTTAACACGATATTCCCATACTGTTCAATAAAATCCCACAACGATATAACTCCGGAACGTAAAGCTTGCACAGTGAGTGGCGAGATGTAGTGATGTATATAAAAAACAAAATGTGCGGTGATTTAACGAAATGCTGAGCTTTTATTCGGGTGGTATTATAAATAGTTGTGTTAACCCACGCCTAGACGTTGGTAGACGAAAGATCTTAAACATCTGGTCGGATATGATGCAATTGCTACAGCAGCGGATTTGAAACCTTATGTTGTACATTCATTGGATTATAGCTATTTATAAAAACAAGATGATGTGGCCATCTTCGCAAGCTAGCAAGATTCTCGTGTTCTTGCTTCTAGTCATTGTCGTGTACTGCATTTATATGGACACATTCCTGTTTCTGAGGATCCGGAATTTCAAGATTGATATGTTCGACCCTCCCGAGAACGGTACCCAACAGGAGTCGTCGACGAAATCTATGAAAGATCAGCCGAGGTACGAGGAAGTTACTTGGGTACCATGTACAATAAATCCCCTGTGCCATCCCACAGTCAAAGGCCTTATGGTAGACCACATAAATCATTACATTTACGGACCATTATGTGATATATTGGATTTAGCTCTGAGTATATCTGAAAAGATGTTATTTATTACTCCAAATATGATATCCTATTTCCATGTTTTTATAGCATGCATTGGTGCTAATTTGTTGACTTGTCAAAACTTAGCTGCTAGAAGGCTAGGTGTTGTTCTGTTCCAGTTGAGAATGTTTTTGGATGATTTGGACGGACATGTCGCTAGATCGAGGAAGAATATCAAAGGTGAGAGATCTGAAGTGGGCACAATGGGCTACTGGGTGGATGGCATTTGTGACTTCATTGGTGTTATAGCTATGATGCTGGGTATATTAATTTACTTGAAGAATAATCCACCCAGGAGAGGTTACAAGGGCACGCCAGTTAGCACGCTTCCCTATCATCAATTGAAAGAGATAAACTCTAGCGAGGACATCGAAAAGGAGCATACCACGGAAATTGGTATATCATATAAGACTAAAGTGACTTTCCAAAGGATTATTCAAGTGCTAGGGCTGTTTTCTGGACAAATGTTGCTGTCTTCATTAACATGGAACCGATATATAGATATTTATCAAGATCTGCTCGAGAATTGCACAGAGTACGACATACTTAGAAGAGAGTCTGCTTTCAAATCGGGCATTTTCTTTTTTGCGACCGGTTTGTGGCGGATTGTAAATCCACATAGCTACCTGCATTTGTTGTCTTTAGCGGTATTTTGTGACAAAACTTGGGTCTTTTTGAGGGCTGTACATTATAGTGGTTATTTGTGCTTAGTGGTTGCCGTTGGCACGTCGGAATATCTTGTTGATAATATAAGAACGTTTGTTATAAACGGTGCTGAAGGCTGATAGGTTAATGAGGAAGTTTTGGTTATCAATCGTAAAGTCTTGCCATCAAAGTTTATTATTAGTTGTGGCACATTGTTGAATCGTATTTTGGAAATTGTATTGCATTATAAATGTTGCGTAAGTCAGTTATTGTTTACATGTAATGGGTATGTTTGTAGGTCTGGTGCAGGTGCTTACAATCTTTTGTACATTGTATGCAAAGATAACAACTGAAGTTCGATTACATACAAATGCCTCCTAAAACAACAATTCATTTTGTTATCAAATGTTTAATATAGACATATGTTCATTGATAACTAAATGGCTGTAAATAAATACGTATGATATTATACTCTTTATTTTACATACACACACATGTATGGAACAATTATCTTTAATAAAACACTGACTAATATAGACAGGATGGAATGTATGTACGCGGGCGTAAACAATGTCGATGAAAATCAAGTTATTTTGCTGATTCTATATGGCAATTATATCGCCTAATACAATAAATACAGTACATAAACTTATTTTCTTTTTAGAAACAATTGAAGAGATTTCCTTTCAATTCACATTTTAAGCCAATTTTTAATAAAATGAAATAATTAATTAATACCTTCTTATACGAAATTTGTAAACCTAAAGATAATGGCTTAAAAACGCGGGAAATATCTATTGTTATATTTTTTTCAATTGATGTAGGCAAAGGAATGGTACTGTGCTGACATACTTTCAAGTGCAAATTATAAACAATTTGATCGACTTCTGTGTTTACGAAACGGAAATGCCCCGACTTTGTTCTCTTATTACTAATAACAAAATTTCTTTCTCATACATGTGTGTGTGATTAAATGTTGTTACAATTTAGAATATCGCATTACATGTGAAATACCTCTTCATATATATCTTCCGTCATAACTTCACAATGACTTATACAAATTACAGGATCATAATTTCCGTACCTATTTGTATCTAGATTAGATAGAGATGTTATCTATAAAGGTCTACGTGGATGGTCCTCGAAGAACTGTTTAGATCGTTTATATTATAGTTGTATCCACTATAAAGTGGGTTTAGGATACGCAAATCTGTCCTTTGTTCTTCCGCTTTGCGTTAATTTATTGCCAATGGGTCTTCCAAATATTGTACCCATAATTTGTTAATGTCAAAATGGTAGGGAAAGAATCTATAATACAAAAAATTTTACGTTCACAAGCGGCTAAAATATCCTAAATAAAAAAATGATTTTTGATTATGATTTTGAAAGAAAATCCACAAGTTATTCTACTCCTAATACTAGTGAGAGTATGTCCATTCCGTCACTATATTCATAGGAGATAATACAAATAATAAAGACTTAAAAAAAATTGTAATTGCGGTTTACACCGAACGAACGAATGCATATTCTCCGTCTTCCCTTGCTCTAGTCTATACGTGTTGAATTCATGTAATGATACCATTCTGAATGCATAAATAAAATTACCTCATTTATAAAGAAGTTAAATCAAGCGAGCGAATGCGAATTCTTCCTTATTCTTCCAAATGTAGGTTAAAGTAAATAAATAGCATTCTTGAAGATTCATTAGTTGTTCCATTAAATCTGAAGAATCTTATATGTTCTTTTGTTTCATCATCATCATTATCATCGCAGGCCTGAAGACGTCCACTGCTGGACATAGACATAGGTTCTTTAGTCCAATTTAATTATTACAAGCATGGAATATTTGATAAAGACGTGCTTTATGGGTACTGCGTCCCTCTGTAGTAAAAGTTAAGTAATTAAAAGTGTTGAGTAAAAGCATTCAAAGCATAACTTAAAAGCTTTCATTCATATAGAACATGTTTTTGCACTTATGAACGTATTTTTTATTACCGTTTTTAATAATACAGTTTATTAGTGTAATTAACTGTTAATATAAACTGGTATTGCTCTCTCGTGATTTGAATGGGAACTAGAAAAAAAATCTAATTCCCCGTAAATAAAATAGAAAATCATTTATGTGCTGTGTATTTATGTGCAAAAGTGCTTCAATGTAAGTTTATTGAAAACTTACATTGAAGCACTTTTCGATAGTCATCATTTTTTTTATCTACCACTCATCCTGACAGCTGTCTAAACACAAGAAAAAAGAACAAGAAACTTACATGTTGCAATTATATAAAAATATTTTGTTAACAGTTTTTTATGTGTATACATGAAATTTAATGAAAAATCTTATTATTAATGTAGGAAATTTTAGCAACATATGAACGTCAAGTTTTGTATTAAATTTTTTTCCTTCCATATATGTGTATATGTTGTTATATATATAGGACAGTGCTTCAAGGACTATACTGACCTGAGTAGATCTTAGATCTAAGGGAAAGAATACTTCAATGTAAGCATTTGTGATATTACAAGCAAAGTGATTTAGTGATCTGATAAACGTTCAGACAGAATTGTACCTAATATAGGATATTTTTTTATGAATCAACTGATATTATGAAATTGTTAAGTGAATTTGAAATTTGATAAGAAGAAATCGGTTGCGAAATTTGGCGCGTAAAATTGAAATTATTGTTCTCTTTTTAAAATATATTTTTAATTTTAATAAAATGTATTTAAAGAAACGTTAAGATATACGAGTTAACAGCGATGGAATTTTGGAATAAAATTTAATCTACGTGAATTTTTTTTTATTTATTTACTATCGACTCGGCTTCTCATTGTACATGTATTATACATATAAACCTTTTTCTTGAATCATTCTATCCACTGCTAAAAACTGCATTAAAATCCGTTGGGTAGTTTAAAAGATCTAAGCGAACAGACGACGGAAGCGACTTTATTTTATACTAGCTGTAGTCGCGACTTCGTCCGCGTGGAATTTAACTTATTTTTCTAAAACAAAAGTAGCCTAAATTACTTCTTATTACATCAGCTACCGCCCAAAAAGTCCCGTCAAAATCTGTCTTGCCATTTCAGAGATTAGCCAGAACAAACAGACAGACAAAAATTGTAAAAAATGTTACTTTGGTGTAGGTACCGTATTTATATTCACATGCATGTAGTAAAAAACAATTATTTCAATATTACAAACAGACACTCCAATTTTATTTATATGTATAGGTGTATAGATAAATATGTGGATTTTATTTGTATATGCAATTCCGTCTGCATCTCTGCATACTCTAAAGTTATTTCTTGAAAGTCATATCTCGACTTGAAGTCATATCATCCGGTGAAGCTGCAGGCCAGCTGCGGCCAACAGCATTAAAGTGCGAAAGACTTGAAGTCATATCATCCGCTGAAGCTGCAGGCCAGCTGCTGCCAACAGCATTAAAGTGCGAAAGACTTGAAGTCATATCATCCGCTGAAGCTGCAGGCCAGCTGCGGCCAACAGCATTAAAGTGCGAAAGACTTGAAGTCATATCATCCACTGAAGCTGCAGGCCAGCTGCAGGCCAACAGCATTAAAGTGCGAAAGACTTGAAGTCATATCATCCGCTGAAGCTGCAGGCCAGCTGCGGCCAACAGCATTAAAGTGCGAAAGACTTGAAGTCATATCATCCGCTGAAGCTGCAGGCCAGCTGCAGGCCAACAGCATTAAAGTGCGAAAGACTTGAAGTCATATCATCCGCTGAAGCTGCAGGCCAGCTGCAGGCCAACAGCATTAAAGTGCGAAAGACTTGAAGTCATATCATCCGCTGAAGCTGCAGGTCAGCTGCGGCCAACAGCATTAAAGTGCGAAAGACTTGAAGTCATATCATCCGCTGAAGCTGCAGGTCAGCTACGGCCAACAGCATTAAAGTGCGAAAGACTTGAAGTCATATCATCCGCTGAAGCTGCAGGTCAGCTGCGGCCAACAGCATTAAAGTGCGAAAGACTTGAAGTCATATCATCCGCTGAAGCTGCAGGCCAGCTGCGGCCAACAGCATTAAAGTGCGAAAGACTTGAAGTCATATCATCCGCTGAAGCTGCAGGCCAGCTGCGGCCAACAGCATTAAAGTGCGAAAGACTTGAAGTCATATCATCCGCTGAAGCTGCAGGTCAGCTGCGGCCAACAGCATTAAAGTGCGAAAGACTTGAAGTCATATCATCCGCTGAAGCTGCAGGCCAGCTGCGGCCAACAGCATTGAAGTGCGAAAGACTTGAAGTCATATCATCCGCTGAAGCTGCAGGCCAGCTGCGGCCAACAGCATTAAAGTGCGAAAGACTTGAAGTCATATCATCCACTGAAGCTGCAGGCCAGCTGCCAACAGCATTAAAGTGCGAAAAAAAACATCGGATAATCTGGCGTTCCATTTGCATAAAGGTCTAAATGGAATCTTTATAATTAAAGTTGATTGGGTCAATTGAGACGACCTATCGAGCGAGGGCGCTGTGGGCGGGCCAATTCAACTATACCCATTTAATTTTGATCAATCTCACACATGTTTGACGGCCTCTGTACTGTCTAGGTCGGTTTTTTTATAGCTCAGAGGACAAACTAGCTGTAGGCTCACCTGATGGTGAGTAATAACCGCTGCCTATGAGCACCCGCAGCATTTGGGGAATTGCAAGTGAGTTGCCGGCCTTTTAAGAAGTAATAAACTCTTTTCATGAAAGTTCCCATATGATCTAAGTATTTATATCAGTTGTCTAGTACCCATAATATAAGTTCTGCTTAGTTTAGCACTAGATGACTTTTTTTTCGGACTACTCTAATGCTTTCGGCCGCAGCTGGCCTTTACAGCTTCACCGGACGTTAGGGGGCGAGTGCAGATGGCATTCCAAACCTGTGGAAGGACTTATGGAGCGGCTGAAGGCCAGCTCCTGCCTGACGGATACGACTTTACTCTGAGGGCACCACTAGGGGTTCGAACCTATGCTTAGGCCGTCGTAATTTCGATCCCCGTTTGAATTGGACGGGGGATCGATCGGAGGGGAGACTAGAGGGCGTTGTGTGTATTGTCCAGGGATATTTTTAATTATTATCATCATCTCAAGAGTATAGAACCAGTATGATACTGTTACAGTTTGATGAACACAACAGCGAAAGCTAACCTTCAATGCCTACCGACCGGATCGTAACGTTTTCGTTTCGCTAAGAAAAGAATTTTCGACATGGTTATAGAGATAGCTGGTGGTCTATGGTTATAGAAATGACTAGCTAACTCCGTAAACGTTATTTTGCCATGAAAATTAAAATCGCTATTAATTTATAGGGGTTGACGGTAGAAGCGTGACAATTTGGGGTTGTATATATTTTATTATGCCACGTTATAAAAAATAATAAATATAAAATTTTGTCCAAAAAAATAAAAAAAATAGTAGCCGATTCTCAGATCTATTAAATATGCATATAAAATTTCATAAAAATCGCTCAAGCCGTTTTGGAGGAGTATGGTAACTAAAATTGTAACGCGTTATCCCCTTAGGGGTGGAATTTATCAAAATCCTTTCTTAGGGGATGCCTACGTGATAGTAGCTTTATGCATGCAAAGTCTCAGCCCGATCGGTTTAAAATTGACAAAGTTTCATACAAACTTTCATCCCATATTTTATCCCCTTGGGGGTAGAATTGATCAAAATCCTTTCTTAGCGGATGCCTATGTCATAACATCTACCTGCATGCCAAATTTCAGCCCGATCCGTCCAGTGGTTTGGGCTGTGCGTTGATAGATCACTATGTCAGTCAACTTTGAGTTATATATATAGATTTATAATATAGTTTAGTAGAAGGGAAGAGATTATTAGTAATAATAATAATAATAACTGGATAATTTACTCAACGCCATCTAGTCCCAAACTAAGCAGCATTTGTGTTATGGATACTAGTCAACTGATATTAATACACAGATAAACATAGAAAACAACCGAACCGATACAAACGATCATATTTATGAACATACATTTTTACAGTGTTAGAGGAATCGAACCGGCGACTATCGGAAGAAAGGTGGTGCTAAATCGCTACATCATCGAGGCCGTCAAGTTATTAATTATTATTATTTATATTTCTTATCTGTTTTATAAAAGAAATGGTATTAATGTCCGAATAAGTGCGAGCAGAACTCCATGCACTGCGTGATTTTCTTATCTATATTCTAAAACAATTTAGATAAGAAAATGTTAGTTATATAATATTTAATCGATATTTTGCCAAATAAACAAAATAATTTGGATAACCAAAAGATTTTTATTATACACTAGCTATCCACCCCGGCTTTGCACGGGTGTACATATATTATACAAATACACCTTCCGCTTAAATTACTCTATCTATTAAAAAAACCGCTTCAAAATCTGTTGAGTAGTTTTAAATATTTAATCCTACATAGGGACAGACAGACAGTAACAGCGACTTTGTTTTATACTATGTTATGATGTTTACTAGCTGTACTCGCGAATTCGTCCGCGTGGATTTTAACTTTATTTTTCTAAAGTAATGATAGCCTAAATTACTCCTTAT
The DNA here is from genome assembly GCF_030625045.1 of Achroia grisella. Lineage (NCBI taxonomy): Eukaryota > Metazoa > Arthropoda > Insecta > Lepidoptera > Pyralidae > Achroia > Achroia grisella. Next base: position 73,333 of record NW_026712578.1, on the reverse strand, counting down.
TACATCAGCTACCTGCCGCTAGCCGCTGCCGCTAGCTGCTGCTGCAGGTAGGTATCTGATGTAATAAGGACCTTATTACACGAGCTACCTGCCAAAAAAAGTCTCGTCAAAATCGGTCCAGCCATTTCAAAGATTAGCCGGAACAAACAGCGAGACAAACAGACAGACAAAAATTGTAAAAAATGTTATTTTGGTGTATGTACCGTATTTATATTCATATGCATGTAATAAAAACGGTTATTTCAATATTACAAACAGACACTTCAATTTTATTTATATGTATATGTACATAGATAAGCATGGATTTGTAATATCATAATCAATTTTGATAAAGATTTTGACCAATCTATCTATATTCACAAATATCCCCCTCGGATCAACCCCCGTCCAATTCAAACGGGGATCGAAATTACGACGGCCTGAGCCGAGGTTCGAACCCCTAGCGGTGCCCTCAGACTAAAGTCGTATCCGTCAGGCGAGAGTTGGCCTTCAGCCGCTCCATAAGTCCTTCCGCGGATTGGAGTGCCATCTGCACTCGCCCCCTAACGTCCGGTGAATCTGTAAAGGCCAGCTGCGGCATTAGAGTAGTCCGAAAAAAAACTAAAAGCAGTGTTCAAGTAACAAACTTCGATTCCAAATCTTTTATGATTTTGTGATGAAAAACCGACAAATTGAGGAGCTCCTCGGAAACAAGATAAATATTAATTTAAATTTTTTTAACCCCCCCCCCTCCCCCTTCTAAATTTCTCCCGGGTTCGTCCTTTCAAGAGTTGGCAACCCCTGGAGCAGGCGGGTCTCCATGATGAATTACCCCAAGTTAAAAAAAGGTTCGGTGAAGCTGTAAAGGCCAGGCTGACCAACGGCATTTGAATAGTTAAAAAAAATTACTGATAGCAGTGCAGGGTATATCGGACAACGTACAAGCAAAGCCGTGGTTTTTAACTAACACTGTATAATACTATTGAAACCATATGACATGTATAGCCAATCAAATGAAGCTTTGCAAGTTACGGACGACCTCGGTGGTCCAGTGGTTAGCACACGCCTTACAAGTCGCGGGTTCGATTAAGACGGTACAAACATTTGTATTCATGAGTATGATTTATAAAACAAATATATGGAAGTGTTTATATCAGTTGTCTAGTAACCATCACACAAGGTCTGTTTAGTCTGCGACTAGATGGCGTTGTGTGAATTGTCCAGGGTTGTTTTGTAGCATAGGGGACAAACGAGCATGCGGCTTACCTGATGGTAAGTGATTACCGCCGCCCATGAGCACTCGCAACACCAGGGGAATTGCAAGTACGTTGTCGGCCTTTAAAGGACTAAGCTGATTTGTTAGCACTAGCTGCCCACCCCGACTTCGCACGGGTGTACTTGTATTATACATATAAATCCTCTAGAATCACTATATCTATCAAAAAAACCCCTTCACACTTGACACGTGAACTGTGACACGAGAACTTTATATATTATATTTATTTATTTATTTAACACTTTATTGCACCAGAAAGACAAACAATTAAATAAACAACAAACAAGTAATAAGTAATAAGGTACAAAAGGCGGTCTTATCGCTTAAACAATCTCTTCCAGACAACCTTTGGGTAGATAGAGAAGACAAAAAGATGGCGCAAGAATGGACTAGAGAAAAAAAAAATATTAATACTAAATAATAATAATTTACATATACTACTTACATATATATATATAATACAATTTATATACATACATACACACAAATATTATATACAAATACAAAACACACAGGAGTGTTTATTTTGTATTTGTATATAAGTAAATTATTGTATAAGAGTAATTATATTAGATTATTATCTATTTATTATTATCTGATGAAAGGATGCCCACAGGGACAGATGACTGGATTGCGTGGGCGAAGCCGCGATAAACAGTTAGTAATATCTAATAATACGAGGGAACGACATCGCTATTCTTAGCAAGTGAGTCTCCTAATTGTGAATGACTACTTTTTACCCGCGATTTCGTCTGTTTTTGTTACAAAATATAGTATACTAGTTGTGGCCGCGGTTTCACTTGCGTTAAATTTCAATATAAAATATAGCCTCCATTAGCTATATTACTGCCATATCTAATCATCATTATATAGTATAAAACAAAGTCGCTGTCTGTATCTATGTATGCTTAAATCTTTAAAACTACGCAACGGATTTTGAAGCGGTTTTTATTAATAGATAGAGTGATTGAAGAGGAATATTTACATATATATATATCATGTACACCCATACGAAGCCTGGTCGAGTAGCTAGTTTCAGTATATAAATTTCAATATAAAATATAGCCTATGTGTTATTCTGATGCATAAGCTATATTACTGTAAAGTTTCATCAAAATCCGTTCAGTAGTTTTTGCGTGAAATAGTAATAAACATCCATACTTACAAACTTTCGTATTTATAATATATATAAAATAAAATTGGAGTGTTTGTTAGTAATATTGTAATAACCGGTTTTTACTATATGCATATGAATATAAATACAGTACATATACCAAAATATTTTTTTTTTACAATTTGTGTCTGTCTGTCTGTCGGTCTGTTTGTTCCGGCTAATCTCTGAAATGGACCGATTTTGACGGGACTTTTTTTTAGCAGGTAGCTGATGTAATTAGAAGTAACTTGGCTACTTTTATTTTAGATAAGGGGCTGTTCAAGTATTACGTAAGCAGATTTATCACAATTATTTACCCCCCATCCGCCTTGTCAGCAAAAGTAAGCAAAGCTCTTACCCCCTCCCCCCATGCTTACGTAAACATTTCTCAATTAATGTATTGTTTTTTAGCAAAGACAATGTGAGGGTTGCCATTCGTGTAAAAAAATAAATTACGACCGATGACGTAATCATCATACAGACTCCCCCACCCCCATGTCATCCAAAATAAGCAAAGAAAAGACCCCCCGCACCCCTATAGTGCTTACGTAATACTTGAACGGCCCCTAAATAAAGTTAAATTCCACGCGGACGAAGTCGCGGAAACAGCTAGTAAATAAATAAAATTGTTTGTTAATCATTTAAGGCCTGAAAACGGTATAAACAAACTATCTTTCGCAGTTATAATATTAATGAAAACATTGTTAATCACCTGATTATAGAATTCTTTAGAATTCCAGATAAGTTACGTTGATTATAACGTAATCGGATGGCCTGATGGGTCGGTAGTTCGATTCTGACGTAATACTTTAATGAGATATTGGAATTGGATTGAAATCGAGGTGTTAGATACTAGTGGCTGATACGGACTTTGAACATGATGGTAATCTTAGTATGAATATACAATTTTTATATACAATGCAAAATCTATGTGTCTTCTATACATCTATTACATATAAATAAAATTGGAGGTTTTTTTTTTCGGTCTACTCTAATGCTGTTGGCCGTAGCTGGCCTTTACAGCTTCACCGGACGTTATGGGGCGAGTGCAGATGGCACTCCAAACCAAGGAAGGACTTATGGAGCGGCTGAAGGCCAACTCCCGCCTGACGGATACGACTTTAGTCTGAGGGCACCGCTAGGGGTTCGAACCTCGGCTCAGGCCGTCGTAATTTCGATCCCCGTTTGAATTGGACGGGGGATCGATCGGAGGGGTTTTTTGGAGTGTCTGTTTGTAATATTGAAATAACATCAGGTGGTGAACTTGTGGACCGTTTTTTATAATGGATTAGCTATTCCCGAATGGAAATTTAACTTTATAATTCTAAAATAAATGAAATTTTCAAAAATAAAAGTAGCCTAAGTTACTCCTTATTACATCAGTTACCTGCCAATATAAGTTCCATCAAAATCGGTCAAGCCATTTCAGAGATGAGTCGGAACAAACAGACAGACAGGCAAACAAAAATTGTAATATATGTTATTTTGGTGTATGTATCGTATTCATATGCATGTAGTAAAAAACGGTTGTTTCAATATTACAAACAGACACACCAATTTTATTTATATGATAGATTATAATGGAATGGTGCACCCGCCTGCGCTAATGGTATACGCTGGCGGGGCACCAGTGGAGGATGATCAGATGAGCATGAGGTCAGGTCAGTTAGACTATCGTGGTAGATTCACCACAAATTTATCACGATGGTTTCCAGGGGTATTCGCGTGGGGGTCAACCTGACCGTAGTAACCTGATGGTAGATTTCTATCAATTGTGTCATCAGTCCATAGTTAACAATTCCCTTCCAGTGGGACTTTTTTAGCGTTTTAATAACATTTAAGATATTTTAATTAATGCAAGCAAATTCGCGGTATACAGCTAGTGTTGTAACGTTATTCCTCTACAGGATAATGTACAATTGGCTATAAATATAGGTACAGTCATCGACATATTGTACAGTCAGCTTATTGATGCCAAATACGTAATACTGTGGTATGCATATCAGGGTTGTCAACTTAATGGTGGTCTAACGGTTTAGGACACTTCTGATAGTCGCGGGTTCGATTCCTGCGACGATATAAATAATTGCATCCATGAATATGATTGATTATATGCGATTGAGTGTTTTGTATGTATATTATGTAAGAGTTTTAACAAAAAATTGCTTTTATCAGTTAAGCTAAAAAGAGCTTGTGTTATGGTTACTAGATAACTGATTTAAATACTTAGATATTTTTGTTTTAAATATATATACATAGAAAATACCCAGACTCATGAATACAATCGGTACTGTCGTTTCAGACAAACAAACAGACAAAGAACTTTTTAGATTTTTAATTTGTTATGTAAGTACTGTATATATATGCTGAACTGAAAAACTGTTATTTGCAAATACAAAATTTCAATTTTATTTATTTGTATAAGAATATATTATTTTTTAAATATACATAGAATATATCTAGTGCTATACAAACAGTCATACTCATGAATACAAATGTTGGCACCGTATGAATCGAACACGTGACCAACGGAAGTAAAGCAGTGTGCAAAACCGCTAGACCACCGAGGCCGTCTATATGTAGAATTTGCAAATATATGCATGAATTATATATCAAGGAAGCGTGCAAATAGAATATATATTAGAGGATTACAGTTATACTAGCGACGCATCTCGACTTCGCACGGTTCTTACTGCGCATTTAATGTTTTTTTTTTCGGACTACTCTAATGCTGTTGGCCGCAGCTGGCCTTTACAGCTTCACCGGACGTTAGGGGGCGAGTGCAGATGGCACTCCAAACCCGCGGAAGGACTTATGGAGCGGCTGAAGGCCAACTCCTGCCTGACGTATACGACTTTAGTCTGAAGGCTGGTGCCTTCACGCGGAGCACCAGTGGAGGATGATAAGATGAACATGAGGTCAGGTCAGTTAGCCCATCGTGACAGATTCATCAATAATTTATCACGATGGTTTTAAGGGATAACCGCGTGGAGGTCGAGCTGACATGGTACATTGCTAGCAATAAGGTCATCAGTCCACATTAACCACCAAGGTACATTTACATCAAACAAATTAAAGACAGAATTGGAGTCGTGTCGTATCAAGGCTTGAAGAGTGTGATAGAAGATCGTAGAAAGTGGCAAGAGCTCCACCGACAAGAGTTGCTCTTAAGTTTATGAATGAATGAATGAATGTATCCGCGAGCAATGCTTTTTTTTTATACTATGATGGTGGCAATCAAGCATACGGCCGATCTGATGGTAAACGGTTACCGTAGCCTATGAACGCCTGAAACACCAGGGGTATCACTTGCGCGTTGCCGACCCTTAAGAAACCCTAATATACCCTTCTTGAAAAACCCCATACTGTAGTCTCGTGGGAAAACCTCGGCAGGAAGTTCATTCCACAGCTATATGTTAAATAACATAATGTGTGCAAAAGAACACCTTTTATTTTATCACTTTATGTATATATATGTATATATGCAAGCTGATATCGACAAGAGCATTGCTCTTAACTTTATGAATGAATGAATGAATCCGCGAGCTCAGTTATATGTTAAATAACATAGTGTGTGCAATTTTATATATAGTAACGTGAACATCTATTATTTTATTACTTTATGTATATATATATATATATGTATATATGGAAGCTCATATCGACAAGAACGTTGCTCTTATGATTATGAATGAATGAATGAATGAATGAATCCACGAGCACAGGTATATGTTAAATGCCATAGTGTGTGCAATTTTATAGATAGTAACGTAAACATCTATTATTTTATTACTTTATGTATATATATATGTATATATGGAAGCTCATATCGACAAGGACGTTGCTCTTATGATTATGAATGAATGAATGAATGAATGAATCCACGAGCACAGCTATATGTTAAATAACATAGTGTGTGCAATTTTATAGATAGTAACGTGAACATCTATTATTTTATCACTTTATGTATATATGCAAGCTGATATCGACAAGAGCGTTACTCTTAACTTTATGAATGAATGAATGAATGAATGAATCCACGAGCACAGTTATATGTTAAATAACATATTGTGTGCAATTTTATAGATAGTAACGTGAACATCTATTATTTTATTACTTTATGTATATATATATATGTATATATGGAAGCTCATATCGACAAGAACGTTACTCTTATGATTATGAATGAATGAATGAATGAATGAATCCACGAGCACAGCTATATGTTAAATAACATAGTGTGTGCAATTTTATAGATAGTAACGTAAACATCTATTATTTTATTACTTTATGTATATATATATGTATATATGGAAGCTCATATCGACAAGGACGTTGCTCTTATGATTATGAATGAATGAATGAATGAATCCACGAGCTCAGTTATATGTTAAATGCCATAGTGTGTGCAATTTTAAAGATAGTAACGTAAACATCTATTATTTTATTACTTTATGTATATATATATATGTATATATGGAAGCTCATATCGACAAGAACGTTGCTCTTATGATTATGAATGAATGAATGAATGAATGAATCCGCGAGCTCAGTTATATGTTAAATAACATAGTGTGTGCAATTTTATAGATAGTAACGTAAACATCTATTATTTTATTACTTTATGTATATATATATGTATATATGGAAGCTCATATCGACAAGAACGTTGCTCTTATGATTATGAATGAATGAATGAATGAATGAATCCACGAGCACAGCTATATGTTAAATAACATAGTGTGTGCAATTTTATAGATAGTAACGTGAACATCTATTATTTTATCACTTTATGTATATATATATATGTATATATGGAAGCTCATATCGACAAGGACGTTGCTCTTATGATTATGAATGAATGAATGAATGAATCCACGAGCTCAGTTATATGTTAAATGCCATAGTGTGTGCAATTTTAAAGATAGTAACGTAAACATCTATTATTTTATTACTTTATGTATATATATATATGTATATATGGAAGCTCATATCGACAAGAACGTTACTCTTATGATTATGAATGAATGAATGAATGAATGAATCCACGAGCACAGCTATATGTTAAATAACATAGTGTGTGCAATTTTATAGATAGTAACGTAAACATCTATTATTTTATTACTTTATGTATATATATATGTATATATGGAAGCTCATATCGACAAGGACGTTGCTCTTATGATTATGAATGAATGAATGAATGAATCCACGAGCTCAGTTATATGTTAAATGCCATAGTGTGTGCAATTTTAAAGATAGTAACGTAAACATCTATTATTTTATTACTTTATGTATATATATATATGTATATATGGAAGCTCATATCGACAAGAACGTTGCTCTTATGATTATGAATGAATGAATGAATGAATGAATCCACGAGCACAGCTATATGTTAAATAACATAGTGTGTGCAATTTTATAGATAGTAACGTGAACAGCTATTATTTTATAACTTTATGTATATATGCAAGCTGATATCGACAAGAGCGTTGCTCTTAACTTTATGAATGAATGAATGAATCCGCGAGCACAGGTATATGTTAAATGCCATAGTGTGTGCAATTTTATAGATAGTAACGTAAACATCTATTATTTTATTACTTTATGTATATATATATATGTATATATGGAAGCTCATATCGACAAGAACGTTGCTCTTATGATTATGAATGAATGAATGAATGAATGAATCCACGAGCACAGCTATATGTTAAATAACATAGTGTGTGCAATTTTATAGATAGTAACGTGAATACCTATTATTTTATCACTTTATGTGTATATATGTATATATGCAAGCTCATATATGTTGTCATGGATGTGTAATACATTGGGAATTTACAATATTTTCGATGACCAAGAAATATTTATAATAATCATTACATAGTATAAAACAAAGTCGCTGTCGCTGTCTGCCCGTCCCTATGTATGCTTAAATCTTTAAAACTACGCAACGGATTTTGATGCGGTTTTTTTATATATAGAGTGATTCAAGAGTAAGGTTTATATGTATAATACATGTATACTCGTTCGAAGCCGGGGCGAGTATCTAGTATTCATTAAAAAAATCTTTGAAATATATACTGATAAATAACAATTACACTTAATATTATTTCTTTTGTGAAACTGTAAAGTGCATTGTTTTTTTTCAGTCATCCATTGTTCATTATCTGGCAAGGTCAGGTAGGCTATTTGTATGTTAAATACTGAAAAAAATTAGGGGCCATCCACACGAGTCACAGAGTCTAATTTTGATCCCTCCAATGACAAGGATGTGACTTGTCACAATTTAGAGGCTATTTGTATGTTAAATACTGAAAAAGATTAGGGGCCATCCACACGAATCACAGAGTTTAATTTTGATCCCTCCAATGACAAGGATGTGACTTGTCACAATTTATAGGCTATTTGTATGTTAAATACTGAAAAAGATTAGGGGCCATCCACACGAATCACAGAGTTTAATTTTGATCCCTCCAATGACAAGGATGTGACTTGTCACAATTTATAGGCTATTTGTATGTTAAATACTGAAAAAGATTAGGGGCCATTCACACAAGTCACAGTCACACGGGTTTAATTTTGATCCCTCCAATGATAAAGTTGTGACTTGTCACAGTTTAATTTTTTTTAATATCAAATATTATATACGTTTCATTGGGAGGAGAGAGTTATTCTAATGCTGTTGGTCGCAGCTGGCCTTTACAGCTTCACCGGACGATGGGGGGCGAGTGCAGATGGCACTCCATACCCGCGGAAGGATTCGTAAAGCAGTTGAAGGTCAACTCCCGCCTGATGGAAACGATTTTCGTCTGTGGGCACCGATAGGGATTCTAAGTTAGGTTCAGGCCGTCGTAATTACGATCCCCGTTTGAATGGGACGGGGGATCGATTGGAGATTTTGGGGATTTTGTTTTTAAACATTTGTAAGCATTTTTAATTAGTTAGGCTAATTATTTTACAAATAAAAAAAAGGAAAAGAAAACGTTTTATCGTTCTAGCTTTAAAAATACCCAACTCCGTACAAACTCTTATCCCCTCTTTTATTTAAATATTTGGTAATACTTTATAATAATCTAGATGCATTCTATCTATTAAGAAAACAGCATCAAAATCCGTTGCGTAGTTTAAAGATTTAAGCATACATAGGGACGGACAGACAGAGACAGCGACTTTATTTTATACTAGCTGTTCCCGCGACTTCGTCCGTGTGGAATTAATTTTATTTTTTCTAAAATAAAAGTAGCCTAAGTTACTACTTATTACATCAGCTACCTGTCAAAAAAAGTCCCGTCAAAATCGGAGCCAGCCAGCCAGCCATTTCAGAGATTAGCCGGAACAAACAGACCGACAGACAGACAAAAATTGTAAAAAATGTTATTTCAATATTACAGACACTCCAATTTTATTTATATGTATAGACTATGTAATAATAATGATATATATATATTTAAAAATATTTCGTAATACTTTATAATAATAACTAAACTAAGATAACACAATACTCTATGTTTTTGATACTTAGATTATATATTTTATCGAATTAGTTGTTATTTTGCGGAATTTCATTTAATTACTTAATTCTTACTTCCTTATCCTTACTATTATTATACATGCGAAAGTATCTCTGTCTGTCTGTCTCGCTTTCCCGTCAAAACTACTGAACCGATGTAAAGGAAATTTGGTACACAGATAGTCTAGACCCTGAGAAAGGACATAGGCTACTTTTTAATGTGAAAAAAGGATTGTAAGAACTTAAACAGGGGGTGAAAACTCTTTCATACCTATTGCGAGGTTCCCGGAGATTTTCTCGGAAGGTCTTTGCGGGGCAGTTACTGGTTGTTTAAATTTTTTTGTTTGTTATGCGAGGCAAAAGCGAGGCCCCGGGCAATTGCCCTATTCGCCCCCCCCTAAGGCCGACACTGCTCTCTTGGATTGTTCATACGAATGAGCTAAATATTCTTATGTTTGGTGTGAATCGAGTTTTTCAGTTACGTGTATAAAAAAAACAATAACTTACACAATTCTTCTTCTTCTTAAGAAGAAGAAAACTTACACAATAGCTGTATCGGCGTTAGCTACAGAGTTGATGACGTAGCAGACGCTCGATTCAGTCATTGTGGCTGTGTTTGATGTCCAATCCATGTACCCAGTTTGGTTTTACTAGAAACTCAGGCATCACCTATTAAAAACGCAGCATACGTCACGAGATTTTGTATGTGTGGAAGAATCGTCATTTTTAAAGCTAGAAGCTTGAAACTTATTTTTAGGTTATTTATTGAATTGTATGAAATTCTGGATCGTTATTTTTGAAGCTTAAACGATGAAACTTTTTCATTTAGCTTTTATTGGGTTAGGTCATTAAACATTTTTTTATTATTTGGTCAAGGTGACTATTTTACGCGGACGAAGTCGTGGGTACAGCTAGTCTTACATATGTGTATATATAAAATTCTCTTAGTGCACCGCCAACAATCTTTCTCTGCACCACTCATGGTTGCCTGGTAGATAACGCCGCAAGGTATTAAGTCCGACATATTTACACATTGTTTTTGTGCATTAATGTTAAATAAATGTCACACAGTTCGTCACCTAATGTCACACTTTGTCACAGTTGTATTTATGGATGGTCCCTTATGTGTTATGCTAATTATTAGTTTGAATTAGATTTTTAAATGTGACATAATAAAATGGAGTCCCCACGCTTGTCACATAATGTCATACAGTCAGTCACATTATGGCAGTTCTCATTTACATTAGTGCACCGCCAACAATCTTTCTCTGCACCACTCATGGTTGCCTGGTAGATAACGCCGCAAGGTATTAAGTCCGACACATTTACACATTGTTTTTGTGCATTAATGTTAAATAAATAATGTCACACAGTCCGTCACATTTGTCACAGTTGTATTTATGGATGGCCCCTTATGCGTTGTGCTAATTATTGGTTTGAATTGGATTTTTAAATGTGACATAATGAGATTTGAAATCCCCACGCCTGTCACATAATGTCACACAGTCAGCCACATATTGCACACTTTGTCACAGTCGTAGTTATGGATGGCCCCTTATACGTTATGCTAATTATTAGTTTGAACTGGATTTTTAAATGTGATTAATGAAATTTTGAAACTTCACGCTTGTCACATAATGTCACACAGTCAGTCACATAATGCACACTTTGTCACAGTTGTATTTATGAATGGCCCCTTACGTTGTATGCTAATTATTAGTTTGATAGACTGTATTAGTTACAGTTAATTGTTAGTTTCTTAAGTCTATAATGACGGTTCCGGGGCTCCGCGTGGAGGTCGACCTGACATGGTTCATTGCTATCAATTATGGGCACTATGCAACTAATAAAAATACTTAAATACATTTTTTATAATTAATTGTCTATTTTTAATTTTATTTAAGAAAGAAATTGATTATATAATAACAATAATAACTTCAGGACAATTCACACAGCGCCATCTAGTCCCAAGTTAAGCTAGCTAAAGCTTGTGTTATGGGTACTAGATAACTGAAACAAATACATAAATATATATTTGTTCGTAAATACATACATATTATACATAGAAAACACCCAAACCGATATAAACAATCATACTCATGAATACAAATGAATGTGCCGTTCGAGGAATCGAACCCGCGACCATTGGAAGTAAGGCAGTATGCTAAACCGCTACACCACTGAGGCCGTCAAATAATGTTCCTATTAATTTTACTATAGCGTGTAATGTGTTATTTTGATGCAATCAATTTGATTTGATTTGATATTTTGTTAGAAAAATACGATGTTTTCGTATATCTTTTTTCGATATTTGTCATTTTCGATCAATGATTATCTAACACATTAAAAAATCGGCGAGCGAAAGTCGATATACAGTTGAACGACCTCGCGCCGTGTTTTTTTTATGAAACTAGAGAAAATGTTTAAAAAAGTTTTATAAATGGTGATATAAATGTACCAAGAGCCTACTTTCTTTTTTAGAGTTTACTAAGGTTTTTGTAATTGTATATTGTATTAAAATTACTTATGTTGTTATTATTTATATTATTAACCGGGTCTTAACACGAATAATTTTATGGCAATTAAAGATATTTTTGGCCGTATCGTATGTATATACATACAAATGAATTGCTGTTCGTTAGTCTCGCTAAAACTCGAGAACGGCTGAACCGATTTGGCTAATTTTAGTGTTGAAATATTCGTTGAAGTCCAGGAAAGGTTTAAACGGTGATAAAATATGAAGAAATTGCATGTGAAATAGTGAAAACAACAATTTTATTTTCCCATACAAACTGCTGATACCTGTCAAACAGGGTGCGTTTAGAAATTAATTGCGTAACTAAAATTAAAAAAAACTTTTGACATATTTAATTTTGAGACGGAACGGAGTTAGCAGAATCAGGTAGTCATTATATAAATTTACTATAAATAAACTCAAAAACTGAAAAAAAAAACTTTTATCTGCTTTGTAATTTTTTTTTACAAGAAACAAATCATTTCCTATATCTTGGTAGTACATCTAGGTAGTCATATTGTTTAGGGGTACGTTAGTGAGATTGTATGTACGGATTAATCACCAATAGTGAACCGATTTTGAATTTTTTTGTACTGTTCAATAGCTCATTTATTGAGGTAGGTCATATAACATCATCATCACATACAGCTATGACGCGCCCATCACTACTGCGGCATCTATTCTGCATCTGTGGCGCACTACGTTCGCGCGGGAAAATAAGCAGCTTCTGCAGACATACTGATTAATTGCTGTGCTCTTAATTCTTACATATTTTATATTCTACTAGCTGTCCCGGCAAACGTTGTTTTGCCTTAAAATAAAAAAAAAATTTAGGGTTGGATTACCCCTAACATTTAGGGGGATGAAAAGTAGATGTTGGCCGATTCTCAGACCTACTCAATACGCTCACAAAATTTCATGAGAATCGGTCAAGCCGTTTCGGAGGAGTATGGGAACGAAAACTGTGACACGAGAATTTTATATATAAGATATAGCTATATTAGCTTTTGCCCGCGGCTTTGCTCGCGTTAATATATCCCCTTAGGGGTGGAATTTATCAAAATCCTTTCTTAGCGGATGCCTACGTCATAACATCTACGTGTATGCCAAATTTCAGCCCGATCCGTCCAGTGGTTTGGGCTGTGCGTTGATAGATCACTATGTCAGTCAACTTTGAGTTATATATTTAGATATATCTGCAATTTACTTTTATTATAATAAAATACACAACATATCCGTATTTATAATACGGTGCTTACTATCATTCCTAAAAAGTCCAATAAGAGCGCAGCTGCAAAAAAAATGTTGCAAAAAATGTGACGCAGTTAGTATATCAGTAGATACTTAGATAATGTAATAACGGTTACAGTTTACGCTCTGTGATCTGATCATAGCGTGAAGGTTGTAGCTGATAAAAAAATGCATGCAAAAAGTTTGCATTGTGTTTCATCCGATTGATGGTTGTCAACACTCGCCTTGTAACTGCCGCCATGTTTGACAATTTAGCACCCAATTTGTAGGGCCAATTTGTTAGATACTTATCACTACAGCTGATTTAATCTTATTGCATATTTATATTTGACCCAAAAAATTAGTGCTTGTTGGTAGTTTGTATTCACACGTTTCGACTTGTAAATGTAAACTTACAAGGATTATTTAAAAGAGCAACACACAAGTTTCCTGCTCGTTCTTCTTGTGATGAGACAGCTTTCCGAACGAGTGGTAGATAAAAAACAAATTGTTATGACTATTCAAAAGTGTTTATATTAAGTTTATTTGAATAAATGATTTTCTATTCTATTCTATTCTATTTCTATTCTATTCTACTTATTTTTATAGTGTAGCGTAGTGGTTATCACCTCAACACTAGCGTTATAAATGATGTGGTGAGGTGTCGCTATATGGTTTATTTGTTTATTGTAGTACTAGCTGTGCCCGCGGTTTAACCTGCAAAATTTGTATCCTATATGTTATTCTGATGCGTAAGGTATAGGTATTACTGTAAAGTTTCATGTAAATCCGTTTTTTTCGGACTACTCTAATACTGTTGGCCGCAGCTGGCCTTTACAGCTTCACCGGACGATAGGGGGCGGAAGATAAACCCGCGGAAGGACTTATGGAGCGGCTGAAGGCCAACTCCCGCCTGACGGATACGACTTTAGTCTGAGGGCACCGCTAGGGGTTCGAACCTCGGCTCAGGCCGTCGTAACATCGGTCCCCGTTTGAATTGGATGGGGGATCGATCGGAGGGGGCGGGGTTATTAGTAACGCGTACATTCGACGTGGAGTCGGGACTGACTCAACTAAAATGTATGTTATCTGGAGAGGTACTAATGGAAGCGTCTCAAGTGTTTACAAATATTACAATTGTAGGCACAACAGCGTTAGAGACAAACGAGCTTGCGGCTCACCTGATGGTAAGTGATTACTACCTAGGGAATTGCAAGTGAGTTGCCGGCCTTTTAAGAAGCTCTTTTATTAAAGGTTATCGTATCGGTTCGGAAATACCATTGCTGCGAGATGATTCCACAATGTGGCAGTAAGTAATTTATGCACTTCTGACTTGCCTTACTTATTGTATGGCAAATCAGAAGTGCCTAAATTTAAATTTATTTAATTAAATAATATTCTATTCTATTCTGTTCATCGTAGTTCTTTATTTTCGAATATATATGTATACTTGCTTCAGGCCGCGACTTCGTCCGCGTGGAATGTGAACTTTTAAAAAAGTGACCTTGAACAAATAAAGAAAAAAATTTCATAGTTCTAGCTTGAAAAATGATGAAATTCCATACAAACTTTCATTTCCTATTTTATTTTACTTTAAACCTTACCTTTAAAAAATAAGTTTCTACCTACCAGCTCTAGCTACCCTCATCTCTCCTTTCAACCCCTTAGAACCCTTTTTTCACATTAAAAAGTAAGCTTATATCCTTTTTCAGGTTCTAGACTATCTGTCTACCAAATTTCATTTGAATCGGCTCAGTAGTATTGGCGTTAAAGCGAGACAGACAGAGTTACTTTCGCATTTATAATATTAAATACCAAACTTCTATCTCGCAGGTTGTTTGTAAGAGATTCATTTGAGCGATGAGGTCGCCTTTTGTGAGAATAGAATTATATTAAGTTCTTTTTTTTAATTTTTATGCAGCATAAAGAATATTATTACAACTTAATAGATTTATATTATTTTGTTTAATTCCAATACATTAGCCTCTGAGATCTTAGACCACAAATATTCGGTGTGGAAACTTGACTACCGTTGTGACCTTCTCTAATGGTGATCAAATTCCGACCGTTATGAGTCTATACCCATATTGCGACACGTGTTTCGCCTCTGAACGAGGCATCATCAGGCGTTGAATAGAGTTCAGATATAACTTGGAAGCCTAGTGTGTTAATATTACTATTATCAGGGGCGGATCGTGAATTTGTGGGGTCCTGGGCTCTAAATCTACTTAGGGGCCTACCTAGTTATATTACTCAACTAAAAGAATACACTGGTCAAAAACTAGCGACCAGAAATTCCCCGTTCCTTTCGATAGACGCGCACTTCATGGGTTGATTGATCTTAGGGTTGCCAACCTTATTTATTTATTTATTTCAGGCAATTAGGCCCATATTATAAATACCTTATAGACTAACATACATATAATATAATATTTAAAAACTAATACAATGATATTGTCTGTGTGATCACGGCACTGAAGACGGCAATCCACGGTAGCGCCGATATACAACACCTTTCGACCAGTAGTCCTCTTTCATGAAGGTGGGCAGCAAGTCGGTGGGGACCAGGGCCACAAACGCTTTGAAACTCGCGTTGTGACTCGACTTCAGCTGCGTCACCCATAATGTCAGGTTACTGTTGGTACGAATATAATCGACAATGTCCTGCTCCTTAGTGGCAGTAGTGTAGACGGGAGAGGTACATTGTCATGGTCGGTGTAGCAGCACGCAGCAGAAAGTTGGGCCCAGTGAGTGCAGTGCCACAATAGTGAGTGCAGTGCCACAATTATGATAGGTTTTTTAACATTCTAGATTTTATTTATATTCTAAATATCGTTTCAGTAGGGAATGGGGGCCCTCGGGGCCCTGGGCTGCAGCCCAAAACACCCTTAGGTAAATCCGCCCCCTGACTATTATAAATTAAGGATTATATAAATAACCATGTTGTTAACCTAACTTCTCTATTGTTAGGAATATTGAATGGTGAACAGTATATTTTAATTGCTGTCACCACCGACTTGGACGCTTGCCAAGTGAATGCTCGTGTTACAAAAATGTGGGTCAATATGACTATTGCTGTCGAGTGGTAGGAAACCGATAACCGTTATGACGTCATAAGAATGGATGGTCGGATTGTTTTTATTAACGACTAGCTGTACCCGCGACTTCGTCCGCGTGGAATTTAACTTTATTTTTCTAAAATAAAAGTAGCCAAGTTACTCCTTGTTACATCCGCTACCTGCCAATAAAATCCCGCAAAATCGGTCCAGTCATTTCAGAGATTTTTAGTTTTTGTTATTTAGTATAGGTACGATAGTATTGTCATAGTCATATTTTGAGTACAAACTCCCAAAAAAAAAAAGGAGAAAAAAAAGTTTGTATATTCTCTAAATAGATAATAAAAAACGGCGACAGTAATGCGGCTGAACAATATTTTAATTAACTCCTCAAAAGTAATAGACGCTAACTCCCAAAGCAATTAGTGACCGTGTTAGCGCGTCCGCGTGTTAATTAGAAATAACTATTAATTAGTGTGTTGTTACACTGAGCCGTGACGTCACTTCCACTATGGTTATTTGTATATATTACTACAATAGGTACCTAATATATATTATATGTAAAATTCTCGTGTCACAGTTTTCGTTCCCATACTCCTCCGAAACGGCTTGACCGATTCTCATGAAATTTTGTGAGCGTATTGAGTAGGTCTGAGAATCGGCCAACATCTATTTTTCATCCCCCTAAATGTTGGAGGTAGTCACCCCTAAATTTTTAATTTATTTTAAAGCAAAACAACATTTGCCGGGACAGCTAGTCTTATATGTAAAATTCTCGTGTCACAATGTTAGTTACCATACTCCTACAAAACGGCTTGACCGATTTTTATGAAAGTTTATATGCATATTCCGTAGGTCTGAGAATCGGCTACTATCTATTTTTCATACCACTAAGTCAAGGGTCTTCAACTCGCGGCCCGCTGGCTCCTCCTCCTCGCTCCTCGCACGGTGTAAACATTTGTATTCATAAGTATCATTGTTTGTATCGGTCTGGGTGTTTTCTATGTATATTATGTGTGTATTTAAAAAAATATATTTAAGTATTTATATCAGTTGTCTAGTAACCATAACACAAGCTCTGCTTGTCGACTAGATGGCGATGTATTATCCAGGGTTATTTATTTCATTTTTTATCTGTTGTTGCAGTATTTATACGAGATAGGCCACAGAGTATGCGTAACCCAGCCACGTGTTGCCGCCGCTGTGTCGCTCGCCAGCAGAGTGGCGGACGAGCGCGGCGAGCGGCTCGGCGAGCATGTTGGGTATGCTGCGGCTATGTCGTCAGTCCGATCTTCAGATACAAGTATTGTGGTGAGTTTTTTCACTACTCTAATGCCATTCGTTGGCCTTTACAGCTTCACCGGACAAGAGAAGGCGAGTGCAGTCTGCGGATGGCACTCTAAATTAAAATGAGCGGTAGATAAAATAAAATGTACTGATAATGACTATTCAAAAGTGCTTCAATGTAAGTTTATTAGTTAGCCCATCGTGACAAATTCATTAGGAATTTATCAGGATGGTTTCTACCGGGAACCTGACATGGTAAATTGCTAGCAATGGGATCAATACTCAACATTAGGGGGGAAAAGGGGATTGTTAGTAATGTGTATTAATGATCTCATTGCTAGCAATGTACCATGTCAGGTTGACCTCCACGCGGTTCCCCCTGGAAACCATCGTGAAAAATTCTTGATGAATTTGTCACGATGTGCTAACTGACCTGACCTCATGCTCATCTTATCATCCTCCACTGGTGCCCCGCCAGCGTAAACCGTTAGCATAGGCAAGTCCACTATTCCATTGTCACTGACAAAAAAAATTTGTCAACATTACTAAAAATCCCCTTTTACCCTCGTGGAGGTCAACGGTCAAATGGGGATTACTTCTTACCATTACCAACAATCCCGTAACTCACTCAATACATACATTGCGACCGATACGAACAAACATACTCATGAATTGTTATGCACTTCAATTGTACAATATATACTTCAATTGTTTTATCATTACTATCCGATTAGATATAATACCTAACTTACTACATCTTCTTGTATAATTGCATAACATATATAATATGCTCGGATTACAGAATGTGTATTTTGTACGCTGTAAACAGCAGAATGTAATTACAATAATAATAGTTTTTATTTTGCATCCAATATTTACTTTAATTAAAATAAATCTACTTAATTTAAATCGTTCCCTGGTACATAAACTAAGTAGAATCTTGTATTTGAGGTCAGTTCAGATTAGGGTTCATGATTTCTCGAGCTTTTCAATTTCTCGGGTCTCGAGAATTCTCGAGGTTAATTTCTCGCGTCTTCTCGGGTTGTCGAGAAATTTACATTTACGTACGTTTGGTTTATTTTTTGTCCCAATAACGTCAAAAAACTCAGTGGTTTCATTTGAGACGAAAACCACTGCATTTTTGTTAAATATTAATTATAAAATTTAACTATAAAATTAATTATAAAACTTTTATTGAGTAGGTATATTTAAAAACATTATACATATTATGAATAAGCCATTTTTTTTTAAATACTGAAATATATTAGGTTTTTAAATATGAAATTAGCGTTTTGTCGTACTGGCCACTTTGATCATAAATATCTCCTCTTTGGTTAGAAATTTCAATTTCAAATTTATACGGCTATTCACTCATGCATTTGTTTTTCGAAAACCGTGATACATGTGCTTGGTTTTTTCTTTGGGTCACTCAGCTTACAAAATGGAAAACTTAAAATATCGCGTCATTTACAAGTACAAGTACGAGTTCCGCCATGGCACTAATGCTGCAGAAACGGCTCGAAGGATTATTGATGTGTATGGTGGTGGTGTCGCAAAAGAAAACACAATGCAATGCACAATGTATTTGCAACGTTTTCGTTCTGGAAATTTCGACCTGCAAAACAATCTCCGTGGGCGGCTGGAGTCCAAGGTTGGTAATTATGATAGCAGATCCATCACAAACCACGTCAGAGTTAGTTTCAGGTTGCGGTGTTAGTGACAAAACTGTATTAATCCACTTGTAGCAAATTGGGAGGGCGAAAAAGCTTAAAAGGTGGGTCCCTCATGAATTGAGTAGACAATTCGCGTTTCGATCGACAAACTCGCGTAGACTGCTGCGTTACATTAGTCAACCGGCATAATAATAAAGGGATTTTAAATCGAACCTGTGATGATGTGGATCTTGTATTATAATTGGAAACGCTCATCGCAATGGCTGAACCCTGGCAAACCAACCAAATCCTGCCCCAAGCGAAAATTGACCCAAAAAAAGTTACTTGCGAGCGTTTAGTGGACTAGTTCCGGTGTTGTTCACTTCAGCTTTCTTAAATCTGGCCAGATGATTACGGCAGATGTGTGTTGTCAGCAATTGAGAAACCAAAATGGAAAAGCTAGCTGCTAAACAACCGAGGCTGGTCTATCGCCGTAGGCTACTGCTGCTTCAGGACAACGCTAGACCACACACTGCACAACTGACATTTACCAAATTAGAAGAGATTCAATTGTAATGTCTAAGACTTTACAATTGCTCCCCGGATCTTGCTCCAACAGATTACCATTTTTTTCGAAATTTGAATAACTGATTGGGAAAAAATTCAAATCCGATGAGGCAGTCCAAAGTACAAAGATTTTATTGATGATTTATGATGTCCAAATGTTCCCGTTCCAATGTTTTTTTCAGTAAAGGGATCAATGAAGTACCTATGAGATGGCAAAAGTGCATAAATAGCAATGGTACATAGTTTGATTAAAAAAACATGTTATATTTTGAAAAAAAATACTTCAGGTTATTCCCTTACAAAACACCACTTTCATATGTTAGGACCTAATATTATTCAGACTTATATTTATAATGACAGCACCATTTTTGGCTGGTTATTTAGAAAAAATCTACCTTAAACTTGTAAACAAAAATAGTTTCTGTAAAACAAAAAAAAATACATGAAAGAAAACCTTAATATCTAGTATTATTGCGCCGCCACGCAATACAACAAACGTCAATTTAATTTCTATATAGGTACTTGATTTCTCGAGTTCTCGACTTTTCTCGAGCTTGATTTCCCGGGAACAGAACCCAAGGATTTCCCGGGAATTCTCGGGTCGAGAATTCCCGGGAATGAACCCTAGTTCAGGTCCCTTTTGTTACAATTTACAATAATATGTAAATAATAATTATTATAATAATATGATGAAACCTATAACACATAATTACCATTGTACACACCTTTAAGATACGATATTAAAACTTTCAAAAAAAGAGCTTATTCCTTTTTAAAAGGCCGACAACGTACTTGCAATTCCCCTGGTGTTGCGGGTGCTCATGGGCGGCGGTAATCACTTACCATCAGGTGAGCCGCATCCTCGTTTGTCCCCTGTGTTATAAAAAAAACATTCTGATAAATAAATAAATAAATATTATTATTAATAACTACATTAATAGTACCCGCGACTCCGTCCTACTTTACTACCCACTATCTATTGATACAGGCCAATACAAACAAACATACTTATGAATTCCAATAAAGCAAGTAAAGTAGTGTGCTAAACCGTTAGATCACCGTCGGGGTTTGGGACTAGATGTGATATTATTATCTATACATGTATACATATAAATACAATTGGAGTGGCTGTTTGTACTATTGAAATAAACGTTTTACTACATGCATATGTATATAAATACGGTACATACACCAAAATAACATTTTTTATATGTCTGT
The DNA here is from genome assembly GCF_030625045.1 of Achroia grisella. NCBI lineage: Eukaryota > Metazoa > Arthropoda > Insecta > Lepidoptera > Pyralidae > Achroia > Achroia grisella. The sequence goes on along the minus strand of NW_026712578.1, from coordinate 51,881 downwards.
CTGTTTTTTCCTGCTAATCTCTGAAATGGCTGGACCGATTTTGAATAAACTTTTATTGGCAGGTAGCTGATGTAATAAGGAGTAACTTAGTTGAATTTTTTTTTAGAAAAATTCTAACACAGGCCAATACAAACAATCATACTTATGAATTCCAATAAAGCAAGTCGCGGTTTGGTACTAGGTGTGATATTATTATATATACATATAAATAAAATTAGAGTGTCTGTTTACTACATGCATATGTACATATACCAAAATACCATTTTTTTACAATTTTTGTCTATCTGTCTATTTGTTCCGGCTAATCTCTGAAATGGTTGGACCGATTTTGAAGAGACTTTTATTGGCAGGTAGCTGATGTAATAAGGAAACGTAGTTAATTTTTTTTTTAGAACAATTTGCGTGTGCTGCTAATTCTTAATAAGCCAACATTGTGAAAGATGTTTTCACACACAGTCTACCACCGTTTATCATCAGATGGACCGTACGCTTCTTTGACACCTACGTGGTATAAAAAAAACCAGACCAGTGACACTGCAGCGAAAGTTATAAATTCGAGGTCCCAAATGTTTATTCTACGATTACACTACTAAAACTTTCACATGCCAGCAAATCGCGAAACATGACTTGATTTTGGAGCTATTTTAGACCTTTCTAATACTCTTTAAACGACGTTAAAGAAGATTTTGAATTAGATTGTAATTTATTTATTTATTAGACGGCCTCGGTGGTCTAGCGGTTTAGTCGCCGCTTTACTTCCAATAGTCGCGGGTTCGATTCCTCGTACGGCACAAACATCAACATTGTATTGATGAGTATGATTGTTTGTATCGATCTGGGTGTTTTCTATGTATAATATGTATGTGTTTACAAAAGAAATCTATGTATATGTATCAGTTATCTATTACCCATAACACAAGCTTTAGCTAGCTTAACTTGGGTCTAGATGGCGCTGTGTGAATTGTCCTGAGATTATTATTATTATTTATATATATATAGATATATAATCTCTCTCTCTCTTATCTCTCTAATCTCGCTCTAATTTCTCTTCTCAGTCTTTCACTATTACTGCTATCAATCTTTGGAATGCACTTCCTGTTGGATTCAGAAGATGTCAATCAAATTCTCCTTGAAGAGATCATTGCGTGAACATTATTCAAAATTTCTGTAAGAGTATTCAGCCAAACTTTTAACTGCAGAATATCCCATGAGACTATATATGCATATTTCATATAATTTTATTATATGTATGTGTGTATATATATACATATATATGTAATATTTTGTATGTAATCAATAAGCCTTAATTTTTGTTTATTTATGTAATTATATATTTTATACGAGTATATTAGTATGTTATAATATTTGCATATAATAATATATATAATATTATTTTTCCGTATTTATCCATATTTGTTTTTTTTATATATTAATTGTTAAATTGCACCGCCTTATTGTTATCTCTGATCAACGCGACTGTTGACTGGTAGAGAATTCCATCAGGCATTAAGTCCGCCATGTATACATTTTTGTGTGCAAAATAATAAATAAATAAATAAATAAATATATATATATATATATATATGTTTTAAATATCTCCCTTTTTACGGGGGTAATTCATTCAAACATGCGGTCTTGATGAGTTACATGGTGATAATAAAAGTGATGAAGAAATAAATTTCCTTCCAATACGGCTTGTGTTGAGATTATTATTATTATTATTATTATTAAATTTGAATTTGCTTCACAATAAAATATCAGTTATATATTTTATATTACAGTTTGTGACCGAAGGCGTGTTACTGAGGGAAATGTTCGCGTCCCCACTCCTGATGCAGTATACTTGCATTGTACTTGACGAGGTGAGTCTTACATACAATCATCATTCGTCATCATAATGAGTAACATTGCATGAGTTGCATGGCCTATTTACTTACACGTGTATATGTTATTTATAAGTGTTGACTTTGTATAATGCTGATATCATTACATAGTATAAAATAAAGTCGCTGTCGCTGTCTGTCCGTCCCTATGTATGCTTAAATCTTTAAAATTACGCAACGGGTTTTTAACCGGCTTTATTAATAGATAGAGTGATTCTAGAGGATGTTTTATATGTATAATACATGTACACCCGTGCGGAGCCGGGGTGAGTAACTAGTTTCATATATAATAATAACTAGATGTATCTGCAACTTGGTCCGCATGGATTAAATAAATAAAAAATACTTAATAAACTAACCCAAAGCAAATAAGAAAAAAAAATTAACATCCTAGCTCCAAAGATGACGAATTTCCATAAAAACTTGTATTCCCTATTCTATTGTGCCCCCTTAACGATAAAATTTTTACAAACTCTGATTGTCATATTTATTTGTAATCAACAGTTTAAAAAAGTTTCAAGTTTGTAGCTATAAAAATGACGTTTTTTCCATACCACCTTCCATCTCCCCTTTCAACCCCTTACAACCCTTTTATCTCCCTTGTATTATTATATTAATTAAACAATCAATAATTAAACAAAACCTGGACTATAACAAATAGTGAACTTTGAAAATAGTTTTAAAATAAGATTTCATATACATAATTGTATATGCAATGTAAGAATTCATAATGTAACAATACAACACAATGTAATGAAAACTGTGAAATTAGTAGTAGTGTAAGATTTATATAATTGTATATGCATATTGGTAAATGTAACTGGCTCCTAATAAAGATAGGTGACACTGCATGTTGTCAACTCACCCAGCCGGCCAGCGGTGGTTCTGGCCCAGACGGATAAGGTCTGCCTCGGTGCCACTGTTAGGCAAATTGAAACATCTCGGCTGGAGTTGTACAAAAGTGGAAATTAAATAAATATAATAATATTAAAGTAAATTAAAAAAGGCACGGACGAATATGTCTGTGGAAAATTGTATTTAAAAAAAAACCCTTTTATCACATTAAAATGTAGCCTATGCCCTTTTACACTTCTAATGGTGATCAAATTCCGACCGTTATTGAGTCTACACCCATATTGCGACACGTGTTTCGCCTCTGAACGAGGCATCATCAGGCGTTGAATAGAGTTTGGATATAGTTTCGAAGCCTAGCGTTCACTGTTCGGCGACCAAACCGACTAACTTTGTACTGTTAAACTTTAAACGTTAAAATTAAACAAAATAATATAAATCTATTAAGTAGTGAAATGGAGTGGAAGAGAATGACATACTGCGCTGACCCCAAATAATGGGATAAAGGCAAGGTAATGATGATGCAGTGAAATGGACGTCCGCAAAATAACATCTAATTCCATCGAGTCATATTTTTATTCATCGTCATCTGCTCCTTATCCCATTTATTTGGGGTCGGCGTAATATGTTTTTCGCTTCCATTCATCCCTGTTCGCAGTCATCGCGTTATTTACTTCCTTTCTTACCATATCATCTTTCACACAGTCCATCCATCTCTTTTTCGGCCTTCCTCTGCCCTTATAACCATCCACATTCATATGTAACACCTTTCTTAAAATATTATCCTCGTTCCTACGCATTATATGTCCATATTTTTATTATATGTAATAATAATAATAATCATATATTCAGCATCATAATACAGAGTAAAAATATAGAAAACTTAAAAACTAATATCGCGCTATGAGCAGAAAGCGCCTCCACTCAGCTGGTGTCGCAGTGTGTCGCTGCAGCGCTGATTCTCATGTGTATAGATTACTTTTAGCTGATCCTTATATCCTTTGGCAACTTTGTACAGGTGCTACCATAAAGTGGCCGATCTGTTTGTATATTAGAAATATAGAGAAAAACAAGTTTCTAGAATATACATTTAAATAATTTATACAAAGATTACTTTGTCGTTTCGTTTTGACTTTGTAATGACTTGTATGTAGCGGATAAAGAACAATGTATTGTTATTCCTATAAGTAGTGATGTGACATTCTGTACTAAAAATATATCGATTTTTTTATCGTAATAATAAAACGTAAGTGGACGTAATAAGTCATTCCATTATCACCCATAAACGGGTGATAATGGAATGGTGCATACGCTCGCGCTAATGGTTTACCCTGGCGGGGTACTAGTGAAGGATGATAAGATGAGTATAAGGTCAGGTCAGTTAGCCTATTCTGATAAATTCACCAAGAATTTATCACGATGGTTTCCAGGGGGAACCGCGTAGAGGTTAACCTGACATTGTACATTGTTAGGAATAAGATCATCAGTTCATATTACTACCAATCCCCTTTCCCTCCAGTCTTACTTATTACATCCCTCTGGGCAGTTTGCTTTGTATTTAGAGTTTCGATTGAAGGGTAAATTAGTTAAATTACAGAGTAAGAGCAATTACATCTTAGTCGCATAATAACATGATATCCGTGGTGCTGTTAAACTTAATATATAAATAGGCAAGGGTTACCATTCATCATCAGGTAGGTCATAAACTTGTTTAAAAATCGATTTCTTTCTTAAAATTTTAGGTCAATATTTAATCTTGTTTTATTTTACATTCTGGTAATTCAGAACACTTCGTTGAAAAAATCGGATGAAGAAATTTTCTGTGGAAAGAAGTCAATTAATAATCGAATATTAAAATCGGTTTTCTATTGAATAATTGTACTGTTTGTTTTAATAATTATCGACTCTGAGATACGCACCACTGTTCTCACTTGCCGTTCACAGCTTTATGCGGGCAGTATGACGCCAGCAGTGTGCGCTAGAGACAACATAATGCCTTCTTCTCTTTCGCACATATACTACAATTATTGTTTATTTCTGTATTTCCTAAAAATGTTTTTTTTTCATATCCCAACTTGTAAGACAGTGTAGAGAATAACAATTAGCTTGTTACAGACAGTTTAAAATAGTATAATAAGGTGAAGTGCTAGTGGAATATGTGTAAATTTTTTGCTTGTTCTTCATGTGATGAGTCTGCGTGCGAATGAGTGGTAGAATAAAAAATATATTTAAAAGTGCTTATACTAAGTTTATTTGAATAAAGATTATTTCTATTTCTATGGTTACGAACAAATGAACAGCATTTGACTTTCTTTTCAAGAAGACCCCGTGTTGTATGTTTAATGTAAAAAAAATATATTATAAAACCTTACTAATATAAACGCGAAAGTTTGTGATTATGGATGGATGTTTGTTACTCTTTCACGCAAAAACTACTGAACAGATGTTGATGTAACTTTATAGTAATACAGCTTATACATCAGAATAACACACAGGCTATTATTTAAAAAGACATAATGTAAATTAGAATAGAATACCAGTAAACCTACATAAAGCATCGAGTGAGCCCATTTTTAAAAAGAAATTATTTAATTTTCTTCTGAATCACCAAAATGAGTTATAACTGTATTGCATTGTATTAGTATTGTATTTATCTATATTTAACATTAATGTATGACATTATATAATATCAGGTATACTATATATATTATTATTTGTATATATTTATTTGCATTTCATATGTATTATATAATATTTATTAGTAACTTTGTGTTTGTTTTTGACATACCTCCCCCACAGCGCTTTCTGTATACCTAAAGGTTAGCTGGTGGAGAATTCCATATGACATTAAGCTCGCCTTTGTACAAGTTTTTTGTGCATTAAAAAATAAATAAAATAAAAATAAATTGGGTTAGATATAATGATAAGTGTGATGCTGAGGACGTTGCGTGGATCAGCTAGTTTTTAATGGTAAAAAATGCAAAATGTGAACTATACAACTACGTGGCCGGTATGGTAGTAACAATCGGTCTTAATTATGTAACGATGTTATTAACAATCCCAATTTGAAACGGATTTTTATGTTATATGATTGTAAAAATTACTAAAATTGGTTTGATATAATTTATGCATTTAGGGTAAGTATTGTTATAAATGAGAAAGTTTGTTTTGTTACGCTTTCACGCCTTGATGGCTTAACAAATTGGCATGAAATTTGGCGTATACATAGCATTTTAGATGGAAAAGGATGTGTCCTACTTTATTATTTTTGAAATGAAACGTTTATGTGGTGTAGGATTTTCGATTTCTCTAATTAAAAAATTCTGTAATGCATATTACATACAAAAAATAAGCAGATTTTATAAATTAACATACCTAATGCAATAGACATAATAGTATTTACAAAATCTACTAAAAAAACAGAATTATAGAAGAACTAGCTTTTGCTTCGCTTGCGTTAATTTAACCCCTTAGGGGTGGAATCCTTTCTTAGGGAATGTCTACGTCATAGTAGCTTTATGCATGCAAAGTCTCAGCCCGATCGGTTTAAAATTGACAAAGTTTCATACAAACTTTCAACCCCTATTTTATCCCCTTGGGGGTAGAATTAATCAAAATCCTTTCTTAGCGGAAGCCTACGTCATAACATCTACCTGCATGCCATATTTCAGCCCGATCCGTCCAGTGGTTTGGGCTGTGCGTTGATAGATCACTATGTCAGTCACCTTTGAGTTATATATATTTAAATGTACAATATCTATAGTCTCGGTTCGCCATTGTGTTTTTACCTCTATTGCAAGATCCTTATTATAATTATATTTTATACTAGCTGACCCGCGAACTTCGTCTGCATGTCACACTTGATATATATTATTATATTTTACCCAATTTACATAATATCTTTCTAAATTATAACCTATATGTTACTCTAATGTATAAGCTACATTACTGTAAAGTTTCATCAAAATCCGTTCAGTAGTTTTTGAGTGAAAGAGTAACAAACATCCACACAAACTTTCGCGTTTATAATACTGCCGTCTCTCAACCGAAATGTGACTCGTATGTGACTCGTTTTTTATTGCTATTTAACCAGCATATACCAATACTGCATGAACTGTATAAAACCAATGTGTTGGAAAATAAGGAAAATGTTAATATAAATATTTATCTCTCAAAAACATATAACAATTTATAGAGATGACTAAGTTATATAAATAGTTCAATAACAAGTCATTTACAGTCAGTTACAGGAATATGTTAGTATTTTTTTTTATAATAATAATAATAATAATAATAATAATCTCAGGACAATTCACACAGAGCCATCTAAACCCAAGTTAAGCTAGCTAGAGCTTGTGTTATGGGTACTAGATAACTGATACATATACATAGATTTTTTTTTTGTAAATACATACATATTATACATAGAAAATACCCAGATCGATACAAACAATCATACTCATGTATACAAAATGTTTGTGCCGTGCGAGGAATCGAACCCGCGACCATCGGTCGTAAAGCGGTGTGCTTGACCGCTAAACCACCGAGGTCGTCAGTATTGCTGTTATTATATGTGGAAAGTTTATTTATTTATTTGTTTTGGGATACCAACAGCTTATATTACGAACTAGCTGTTCCCACGACTTCGTCCGCGTGGAATTTAATAAAAAAATAATTAGAGAATTTTTCTAAAATAAAAGTAGCCTAAGTTACTCCTTATTACGTTAGCTATCTGCCAAAAAAAGTCCCGTCAAAATCGGTCCAGCCATTTCAGAGATTATCCGGAACAAACAGACAGACAAGGTGGTTGGTGTATGTACCGTATTTATATTCATTTGCATGTAGTAGAAAACGGTTAGTTCAATATTACAAACATACACTCCAGTTTTATTTAGGCTACTTTTACTTTTACTTAGTACAGCTAGTTTAATACTAGCTGTAAAATTGGAATTAATAAATAAAAAAGGGCTGCAAGGAATTGAAAGGGGATATGAAAGGTTATATGGAAATATCGTTAATTTTCAAATTTTGTAGAAATTATTAAAAAAAAAAAGATTTTATTTGTTAATAATCAAGTCTTTTAATATATTTACTTTCCTTTTATATATATAAGTACTAAAAATATGTATAATATAATAATAATTCTTATCTTCTTGACATAGTATAAAATGTAGACGTTTTCGCTGTCTGTTCGCTTAGATCTTTTAAACTACGCAACGGATTTTAATAGTAGTTCGCATACAGTGATTCAAGAGGAAGGTTTATATGTATAATATATGTATATCAGTGCGAAGCTGTCACAATTTTGGTAAGGTAATCATTACATAGTATAAAACAAAGTCGCTGTCGCTGTCTGTCCCTATGTATGATTAAAACTTTACAACTACGCAACGGATTTTCAAGCGGTTTTTTTTAATAAATAGAGTGATTCAAGAGGAAGGTTTATATGTATAATACATGCATAATATTGTAACACTGATAAATTTAGAGAGTAGAGTGTCTTTAATAAACACATTTTTTGCGCTTACAAAATAATATACTACAGTATTGTGAATCACTCTATGATTCAAGAGGAAGGTTTATATATATAATACATGTACTCCGTGCGAAGCCGGGGTGAGTAGCTAGTAAGTTATAAATATGAAATAGTCCAAATTTTCCTAACATAAAGTGGTACACAATTTCGACCCAATTATCTATAGGCCCTGTGGCGCAACGGATAACGCGTCTGACTACGGATCAGAAGATTCCAGGTTCGAATCCTGGCAGGGTCGCAATGGACTTTTGTTTTATGTTTTTCTTTTCTATTATGTAGAGTTGATATTTATTTATTTTTTAAAATAGTACTTTAATACATACACAAGTAGAAATTATTTTATACGGTTTTTATTTCTTTCATATTGTGATCTCCTGGCATGAGTGGCAAATCCTTTAAAAAAAATATTAAAACGTTTGTGCTGAAGATTTTATGGCATATCAAGTTAAATTTAAGTCAATAATTTAGTTATTAAAGATTTTTTTTATTAACTAGCGTACCCCGCTATCATATAAATATAAAAATAGGGGTTGCTGGTACAAGGGTGAAAGTTAGGCCGGCAATTTTAATTTTGGCTGTATGACGATTTTGTATAGGACTGGGACGGCTAATATTTATGTAAAATTAATTAAACTTTTTGATTATTAATCATGTTAAATTCTAATTAAATATAAATAAAAGCGAATTTTAATAATTATTATTAATATGTCAAATAAAGTTATAAATCGAATAGAATTTTAAGTAAACATTTATTAACATTTTTAAACTCTTCTTAAATAATAAAATCAAATCAAATCAAATCAAATCAAATCAAAATAAAACAATTATAACACAACCTTTTTCTCTTTAAGTTAATCAATAAAAATTATTATTTGTTTTACAATAACAATCTTATATATAAAATTCTCGTATCACAATGTTAGTTACTATACTCGTATGAAACGGTTTGACCGATTTTTATGAAACTTTATACACGTATTTAGTAGGTCTGTGAATCGGATACTAATATCCATAAGTAAGGACAATTTTTTTTATAATGTTGTTTAAAAAATACATACACTGCTAAGTTTGGACCCTTCTATCACCAACCCACATTTTTTAATAGCGATTTTAATTTATATGGTAAAACAATGTTTGCAGGGTCAGTTAGTAATGTATAAAGTCTAATGTAAACCGGAGGATATATAATATAAAAAGTATATCATTACATAGTATAAAACAAAGTCGCTGTCGCTGTCTGTCCGTCCCTATGTATGCTTAAATCTTTAAAACTACGCAACGGATTTTGAAGCGGTTTTTTTAATAGATAGAGTGATTCAAAAGGAAGGTTTATATATATAATACATGTACACCCGTGCGAAGCCGGGGCGAGAGTAGCTAGTTATTTATAAAGTAGCTGCCTAAATTTTCACCCTTCTATCACCAACCCCTATTTTTTAATAGCGATTTTAATTTATATGGCAACACAACGTTTATATATGGCAACACAGCGGGGTCAACTAGTCATTACATAGTATAAAACAAAGTCGCTGTCGCTGTCTGTCCGTCCCTATGTATGCTTAAATCTTTAAAAGTACGCAACGGATTTTGAAGCAGTTTTTTTAATAGTTAGAGCGATTCAAGAGGAAGGTTTATATATGTACAGTGTACACCCGTGCGAAACCGGGGTGTGTAGCGAGTAATGTATAAAGCTTAATCTAAACCCTAGGAAAACATTGGGGGAAAGGGGATTGTTAGTAATGGGGACTGATGACCCCATTGCTAGCAATGTACCATGTCAGGTTGACCTCAACGCGGTACCCCCTGGAAACTATCGTGATAAATTCCTGGTGAATTTGTCACGATGTGCTAACTGACCTGACCTCATGCTCATCTTATCATCCTCCACTGGTGCCAGCGTAAACCGTTAGCACAGGCGGGTGCACCATTCCATTATCATCCATAAAAAAAACGGTTTCTTCGGTTTTTTTTATATTTTGTGCGGAATCAAAAACCCCAAATATGTCCTTTATCCGGTAACTGCCCTTTATCATATTTTAGGGAACCCAATGAACAAATGAGTATTTCGATTAGATGTCATTTTTTTTTTCGGACTACTCTAATGCTGTTGGCCGCAGCTGGCCTTTACAGCTTCACCGGACGATAGGGGGCGAGTGCAGATGGCACTCCAAACCCGCGGAAGGACTTATGGAGCGGCTGAAGGCCAACTCCCGCCTGAAATAGAAATAGAAATAATCTTTATTCAAATAAACTCATTACAAGCACTTTTGAATAGTCATATTTTGATTCTACCACTCATTCGGAATGCAAATTCATCATCATCACAAGAAGAATGAGCAGGAAACTTGTGTGTTGCTAAAGTTAAAGACCTGACCTGACTGGGCTTTACAGCTTCACCGAACTGGGGCGAGTGCAGATGGCACTCCAAACCTGTGGATGGACTTATGGAGCGGCTGAAGGCCAACTCCCGCCTGACGGATACGACTTTAGTCTGAAGGCACCGCTAGGGTTTCGAACCTCGGCTCGTAATTTCAACGTTCAATTCAAACGGGGATCGATCTGAGAAATCAAAGTATACATAGTAAAGCAGTTTTTTTATGGATGATAATGGAATGGTGCACCCGCCTGCGCTAACGGTTTACGCTGGCGGGGCACCAGTGGAGGATGATAAGATGAGCATGAGGTCAGGTCAGTTAGCCTATCGTGACAAATTCACCAGAAATTTATCACGATGGTTTCCAAGGGGAACCGCGTGGAGGGCAACCTGACATGGTACATTGCTAGCAATAAGATCATCAGTCCACATTACTAACAATATCCTTACCCACGTTGGTAAAGTGGTGTATGTGACAAACACATCACATCTGGCACCAAGCCAATGCAAGCATTCTAAGATTACTTGCCTAAATATTTGTATGCGAGTTAGCGGCCGTAGTTACTCGACTTTGAAATAGGTTCATGTTTTGATTTATAGCTGTTCTCGCGACTTCGTCCGCGTGGAATATAAAACTAAAAGAATTTTTCTCAATTTGTTTTTACTATGTAAAGAACATAATATTTATTATTATATTATACATATTTTAATTATTATTGTGTATACAAAAAGACAGGTAAAAATATTAAGACTTGATTATTAATAATTAAATCATTTGTTTTTTTTAGTTCCACAAAATTTTAAAAATTACGATATTAGATAGATAGATAGATAGATAATTGATTTATTGCCAACATAACACAAATAATACAATTTACAATAAGACACAAAACAAGAAATAAATAATAACACGGAAGTTGGCAACAGGAGCTGCCTCAGCTGTTGCTGATATAAGCACAACCTTAGTGATATATTTCCATACAACCATTCATCTCGCCTTTCAATTCCTTACAGCCCTTTTTTATTTTATTTAATACTAGCTGTACTCGCGACTTCGTCCGCGTGGAATTCATCTTTATTTTTCTAAAATAAAAGTAGCCTAAGTTACTCCTTATTACATCAGCTACCTGCTAAAAAGTCCCGTCAATATAGGTCCAGCCATTTCAGAGATTAGCCGGAACAAACAGACAGATAGACGGACAAATATTGTAAAAAATGTTATTTTGGTGTATGTAGTAAACAACGGTTATTTCAATATTATAAACTGACTACAATTTTATTTATATGTATAGTATGTATATATATATATATTATCTTATCTGTGCTAATAATATAAACGTGAAAGTTTGTGAGTATGGATGGGTGTTTGTTACTCTTTCACGCAAAAACTACTAAATGGTTTTCAATGAAATGTTACAATAATATAGCTTATACATCAGAATAACTAGTATAAAAATAAAACTACAACAAACCATAAAATGAAGACACTTTCCTTTAGATGGTTCAGATATTAGTTTGTATATAAAAAAAAAATGAATTTATATAAAAAAAATTGTATTTATATTTATTTATATATAAAAAATTCTGTATTTATATAATATAAAAAAAATCCTTTAGATGGGTCGTGTATTCGTTGGGTCGTTATATAAAAAAATCTTTTTCCATACAATATTATTATTAAGTTGAAAAAGTTATCTGTATATGTTCACAGGTCTCCTAAATAATTAACGACACACATTTTTAGTGAGTCATTGACTTGTATTTAGATAGTGGTTGACAGTGTTGCCAGATCATCTTGCTTTTCCCATATATTTTGTATTACTAAAATATTTCTAAAATATAAATTAAATAAACAAACAGTAAACAAGGTTTTTTCGGACTATTTTAATGCTATGATGCTAGATGTTTTTTTTATATAAATAATTACAGTATAACAAGTAAGATGCATGCGATAATCAACATAGAAGTCATTATTAATGTAATCAGATAATATTGTCAGTGCGATAGATTTAAAGAGAAGATGAAATGATTTTTTTTGTTTAAATGTGATACAGTGATGGTTTAACATAATTAACATATATTCGTTCAATACATCAGTTATTTTTGACATACAACAGACAACATGTGCCATTTATCAGTTGTATATACATACATAAAATAATTTAAATTTACATGTTCATGGCACCAAACCTAAGGAAAAACTTGTGGAGCGACTGAAAGCCAACTCCCGCCTGACGGATGTGACTTTAATCTACGATTTTTTCTCCCCACCCTATCACCACAAAACACTCCTCAATTAAATAGAGTCTTTTAACTAAGCCAATGTAATATATAAAATCTAAATAACAGTGCATTCCACATTTTTTTCCTACAATTTTCTTCTCCAGCCTCCTGCTATCGCCAGTAAAACCTCCCTAATTGTTTAAATTATTTTAAGTAAGCCAATATATTACATATAAGTGAATTCTTAAAAAAAATTACCTACGTATTCTTCTCCCCGCTTTATCGCCACAAAAAAACTCCCCAATCAGTGAGATTCTTTTAAGTAAGCCAAGGAATAATATTTAGTGATGTTCTTTCCACTATTTATATATTTTAATTGATTTTAGTGCAATTCACAATCTTTTCGCGTCAATTTCTTCGCATAAATTATCACATCGCCAAAAGAACTGACCAATTTGAGTGTTTCCCCATAAATTACTCATAAAACTCCGCAATTTGAGGGAGTATCTTCAACCTGGTAACACTGACTGATACGGCGTACATCAGGCGACATCACGCCACCCTACGAGTAGGTTACGCCACGACGCGTGGTCCGATCGCACGATGGAAATAGCATAATGTATACTAATTAACCCGATTTGGCCAAATGTTGCTATTATAGTCCAAAGGCCTGTGCCAAGGTTTAAAAATAAAGGCCATATCTTACTATTTTTTTAATTTTAATTATATTATAAACTTTATTCTTTTAGCCGCATTCAAATATCTCTGCAGATACCAAAGGTTCATTGGGAGAGAATGCAATAGCTAGCTATACATTAGGTCCACCTTTTGTAACTATAGTTATATAACTTATACATCAGAATAACATATAGGTTTATATTCCAAAAAACAGCAATATTCATAATATTAGTACTAGATTTAAAGACAAACTTGCTGTCCCCAAGTATCGTTTAGAAAAAGTCAATAGGTCTTTTATGGGAATAGGTATAAAATTTTACAATAAGATACCAAAGGATATATTGGAATTACCCTTAAATAAATTCAAAACATCTGTTAAATCATATTTACTGAGCAAAGCCTATTACTCACTAGACGATTACTTGAATGACGAGCGTGCATGGCAATAGTTTTCATGTTCGGGATTTTCATTTAATGTTAGACATAGACACCTATCTAAATGCCTATGAATTGTAAATAAACTGGATTTTTAAAAAAAAGTAATTCGTTTGAGTTTCTTGCCAGTTCTTCTCAATTGGATCTATATACCGAACTGGACGGTAGGGAAAAAAAATTATAATGTAAAAACTTAACGTTCATAAGCGGCTAAAATGTCCTACATGAATAAATGATTTTTGAATTTGAATTTGAATTTATTTTAAAAATATATTATGTAAATGGTCAAGTAAGTTATGATGCAGTCTAAATTGCGCAGGTCAGCTAGTTAAAAATAAACACTTTTCAAGGAGGTCAGTTTTTTTTATGGATGATAATGTAACGGTGCACTCGCCTGTATTTCGCGGCTTACGCCTTCGGATCATTTATTTTGTACCTTAAGATATTTGTTACTTATTCACGCAAAAACGAATAAATGGATTTTGATTGATACTTTACAGTAATATAACTTAAATAGATAGGTAGATAAAAATCTTTATTCGTATCCAGATATTCGAGGAATCGAATCCGCGACCATTGGAAGTGCCAAAAACCAAATGAATGTCACTTGCCACTTTTTTCATTGCTACTCCGCTCCTATTGGTCGTAGCGTGATGTTATATAGCCTATTGCACTCAGGGATAAAATAGTGAAAGAAATTTTAAAATCGGATCAAAAGAATCGGAGCTTAACCCGGACAAACAAACATACAAACTTTACCATTTTATAATCTTATACATAAATAAAATTCTTGTATTACAATGTTAATTACCATACTCCTCAGAAACGGTTTGACCGATTTTTATGAAATTTTATATACATATTTAGTAGGTCTAAATAATCGGATACTATCTATTTTTCATACATCTAAGTAATAAGGGTTGTCCACCCCTCTAATTTTTTTTGCTCAATTTAATTTTTTTTTATAATATAGCATTAAAATTTAAATACATATAATTTAATTTTCATCCATCTATCACCAACCCCTATTTTTTAATAGCGATTTTAATTTATATAGCACAAAATAGCTATTAGTATAGATTCTTCCCACTATGTAGAAGACATTATTTTTGACTATACTTAATTTTTTTCCATATTCCAAATTCTTACTCTAAATTATTGACTTTTTTTCACTTATATATTTATTTGCGAGCTCCTTGACTATTTTTTCTCAAATATTTGTTGTTTTCATATAAAGGCCAAGGTCCATGTGTCTGGTGATGATGAAATAATTCGAGAAATATTTTATTAATATATATACATACATACATACATATA
The DNA here is from genome assembly GCF_030625045.1 of Achroia grisella. Lineage (NCBI taxonomy): Eukaryota > Metazoa > Arthropoda > Insecta > Lepidoptera > Pyralidae > Achroia > Achroia grisella. Next base: position 36,583 of record NW_026712578.1, on the reverse strand, counting down.
TGTACCAGCAGACCCGGCCACGCATTGCTGTGGCTAAGGTTCTTGAATAAAATAATATTGCGACTATAAAATTCAAAATTCAAAACTCATTTATTCATGTACAACATTTTAGACGCTTATGAACGTAAACTTTTTTACATTACAATTTTAATTTTTTCCCTACCGTCCAGTTCGGTATATAGATCCAATTGAGAAGAACTGGCAAGAAACTCAATTGAATTACTTTTTCTTTTTAGCCAGTTTATTTACAATGTATATTTATATAGGTGTCTACGTCTAACATTAAACGAAAATCCCGTGCATGAACAACTATTGCCATGCACGCTCGTCATTGAAGTAATCGTTTAGTGAGTAATAGGCTTTGCTCAATAAATATAATTTAACAGATGTTTTGAGTTTATTTAAGAGTAATTCAAATAAATTTAGTATCTTAAAACACTGATCAACTTGAACACCTATTACATGATACCGTGTATGTAAATCAATAAGTTGTGACCAATTAATTAGAGATCGACGAGGCTCTGTTGATTTGCCACTCAATGTTCTGAACGCAAATTGATGAAGTGATTGTGTGAATATATCAAGGTTGTATTAGCGTATGGCATAATTTTTGATTATATCACTAAAGGTATGCTAAAATGATTTTTATTATGCACGCACCAGTTCCTAGATCATATGTACATGTATTATAATAAATTGAAGTGTCTGTTTCTTATTTATATGAGAATTTTATTTTTAGTTCTTAGTTTCAGGATTAGATATGGCAGTGAAATTATAGGGCATTGGGAATGGAGGCAGTATTTTATTTTTTACAATGACTTACAAACAGACACTCCAATTTTATTTATATGTATAGAGTATAGATTATACTAACGGTTTTAGTTTCAGGATTAGATTGACGACCTCGGTGGTCTAGCGGTCTAGCACACCGCTTTACGTCCGATGGTCGCGGGTTCGATTCCTCGCACGGCACAAACATTTGTATTCATGAGTGTGATTGTTTGTATCGGTCTGGGTATTTTCTATGTATAATATGTATGTATGTATGTATTTAGAAAAAAAAATTATCGATGTATTTGTATCAGTTGTCTAGGACCCATAACACAAGCTTTAGCTAGCTTAACTTGGGTCTAGATGGCGCTGTGTGAATTGTCCTGAGATTATTATTATTATTTTTTTTTTCCAAAAATTCTCATCTCCCCTCTTAAGGAGAGGAGATGGCAACATACCCCCGGCAGAAGCACTTATTATTATTATTATTATTATTATATGGCAGTGAAATTAAAGGGCATGAGGCAAATGAATAAATGAATAAATGAATAAATGAATAAATGAATAAATGAATAAATGAATAAATGAATAAATGAATAAATGAATAAATGAATAAATGAATAAATGAATGAATGATGAATGAACGAACGAATGAATGAATGAATAAATGAATAAATAAATATATAAATAACCTCTAAAGAAGGTTTGTGTTGGGCGATAATGTTTTTGTTGCTAGAGCCGCCAGCCGGATGCTGGCGGCTCTAGCCGCTTGCCGCGAGAAACGAAGTTAGGCGAGCGTGCACGTCAACTTCGGAAATCAGTTTCGATTTCTGCAAAAGTTTCGGCCAATTGTAGCCGAAACCGAAACTGCCGCCGAAACTTTATTTTTGGCCGAAACTCGGCCGAAACCGAAACCGAACTTTCGGTCGGCCACTAATTGTAAGTTTAAATATTATTTCTATTTCTATTCTAACATTGAATATTTCTATATTTTACAGGTTCACGAGAGGTCGCAAATGACAGACGTGTTGATGGGACTGTTGAAAAAAATTGCCAAGGTAAATGTTTACGTAGACGCGACAAAGACAAGCAAACACCGAAAACGTATTACATACGTAACGCAATAACAAACAGAATCGCGCGATGTGTTTCTTTTGTTTTTTTTTGGGTGTATGTTTCTTTTGTGAAATTATTTGCAACATCGTCTGTATTGTTGAGTTTTATTTTATAGCATAGGGGACAAACGCTTGTAGATTCAAATTAAAATTAAGACCCGCATGGATGTGTAAGAAAAAAAAAAAAATAAAAAAAAAGATCCATCTGACATGGTGCATTGCTAGCAGTGGGATCATCAGTCCACATTACTATCAATCTCCATCCTCCTCGCATGAAATTTCTATTGTCTTTTTAGATGTATATTTTGTTTTTTTTTAACACAGGGGACAAACGAGCATGCGGCTCACCTGATGGTAAGTGATTACCGCCGCCCATGAGCACCCGCAACACCAGGGGAATTGCAAGTACATTGTCGGCCTTTTAAAAAGGAATAAGCTCTTTTCTTGAAGGTTTCAATATCGTATCGGTTCGGAAATACCATTGCTGGAAGGTGATTCCATAATGTGGTTGTGCGAGGCAAAAAGTTTCTAGAAAACCGCACTGTTTGTTTATGAATTAGTCACGACATCCATCTGTTTTATTGAGATTTTTTTTTTAACAAGCTCTTTTCTTGAATGTTTCAATATTGTATCGGTTCTTTAGTTGAATTAAGAACAAATTTGATTTTATCAATTAATCAACAAAACAAAATCATATCTTATATTAACTAATAACAACTGTTTTCGATAGTAGTAATATGATATATTATTCTTTTTGCCACACACAACCACACTATGGAATAATCTTCCTGCAATGGTATTTCCGAACCGATACGATATTGAAACCTTCAAGTAAAGAGCTTATTCCTTTTTAAAAGGCCGACAACGTACTTGGAATTCCCCTGGTGTTGCGGGTGCTCATGGGCGGCGGTAATCACTTACCATCAGGTGAGCCGCATGCTCGTTTGTCTCTTTTGTTATAAATGTATTTGATAATAATGTAATTTCTATGTATAATTACAGAAACGGAAAAATCTAAAGATAGTGGTGTCTTCAGCGACGATGGATGCTGAGTTTCTGAAGAATTTCTTCAATTTAACAGATAGAAAAGAGCGAGATAAAGCACCCACGTCGGTTGTAATGTCCATTAGGGGGCGGACGCACCCTATAGATCTATTTTATGTGGAAGGTATGTATTTGATTTTAAAATATTTATTGTCAACCATTGCATTCCAGATACAGTTAATGTAACCAAGATTGTACATATACACGCGTGCACGCATACACACCCACACATATACACATTACACATACATACATACACGCACGCACAAACACAAATAAAATTTCATATATACTTACTTTACTCCTACGTTACTATTACAACAATTTTAGTTATGGAAAATCTACATATATATCTATCAAAGTGACTGATATAGTGATCTATCAACGCACAGCCCAAACCACTGGACGGATCGGGCTGAAATTTGGCATGCAGGTAGATGTTATGACGTGGGCATCCGCTAATAATGGATTTTGATTAATTTTACCCCAAAGCGGATAAAATAGGGGATGAAAGTATGTATGTAACTTTGTCAATTTTAAACCGATCAGGCTGAGAATTTTGCATGCATAAATCTACTATGACGTAGGCATCCCCATTGAAAGGATTTTGATAAATTCCATCCCTAAGGGGATAAATTAACGCGAGCGAAGCCGCGGGCAAAAGCTAGTTATATATATTTACAGAACAGAATTAATCAAAATCCTTTCATTAATTCTACCCTAAAGGGGATAAAATAGGGGATGAAAGTTTGTATGAAACGTTGTCAATTTTAAACCGATCGCGCTGAGATTTTGCATGCATAAAGCTACTATGATGTAAGCATCCCCATTGAAAGGATTTTGATAAATTCCATCCCTAAGAGAATAAATTAACGCGAGCGAAGCCGCGGGCAAAAGCTAGTTATATATATTTACAGAACAGAATTAATCAAAATACTTTGATTAATTCTACCCCAAAGGGGATAAAATAGGGAATGAAAGTTTATATGAAACTGTCAATTTTAAACCGATCGGGCTGAGATTTTGCATGCGTAAAGCTACTATTACGTAAGCATCCCCATTGCAAGGATTTTGATAAATTCCATCCCTAACAGAATAAATCAATGCGAGCGAAGCCGCGGGCAAAAGCTAGTTATATATATTTACAGAACAGAATTAGTCAAGATCCTTTCATTAATTCTACCCCAAAGGGGTAAAATAGGGGATGAAAGTTTATATGAAACTGTCAATTTTAAACCGATCGGGCTGAGATTTTGCATGCATAAAGCTACTATGACGTAGGCAACTCCATTGAAAGGATTTTGTTAAATTCCACCCCTAAGGGGATAAATAACGCGAGCAAAGCCGTGGGCAAAAGCTAGTTATATATATTTACAGAACAGAATTAATCAAAAGCCTTTGATTAATTCTACCCCAAAGGGGATAAAATAGGGGATGAAAGTTTATATGAAACTGTCAATTTTAAACCGATCGGGCTGAGATTTTGCATGCATAAAGCTACTATGACGTAGGCATCCCCATTGAAAGGATTTTGATAAATTCCACCCCTAAGGGGATAAATTAACGCGAGCGAAGCCGCGGGTAAAAGCAAGTTATATGTTTACAGCTAGTTATATATATATATATTTACAGAACCCGTGCCTGATTACGTGAAAGCAACAGTGGATACGATTGTAAAAATACATGAAAATCAACCCTTCGGCGATGTCCTAGCGTTTCTTACTTCACAGGTATGTTATTCGTACCTCATTTGAATTGCCTCTAACGGTTTAACACTGGGAAGGATTGTTAGTAATGTGAATTTGTTTCACACCTACAACACTCTTGATCACAATTTACTACTAGCTGCAAAAAGTTGCTATTTAAATGTTCACAATTTTGTAGTCACCTACTTTTTCTTCTTCTCTTCTCAAAGTTCTACCGGTCTCCTCAAAAATTGTTTAAATTAATCATTAAATTGACCAATAAATAAAGTAGATTTGGGTTTCATTTGAAACTCCTATATAGGGAAGTCTGGATTAATAACCCCATTGCTGACTTGTACCACGTCAGGTTGACCTCCACGCGGTTCCCCCTGGAAATCATCGTGTTAATTCCTGGTGAATTTGTCACGATGGCTCACTGACTTGACCTCATGTTCTTATCATCCTCCGGTGGTGCCCCGCCTGCGTAAACCGTTAGCGCAGGCGAGTGCATCATTCCATTATAAAAAAATGGTTGAGCACATCGCTTAATTCGAAGGGTTGTGGGTTCAATTCCTCGTACAGTGTGTTCATGAGTATGATTGTTTGTATTGGTCTGAGTGTTTAATATGTATCTAAGTATTTATGTCAGTTGTCTTGTACCGCTAACACAAGCTCTGCTTAGCTTGCGGCTGGTGCTGTGTGAATTCTTCAGGGCTAGTGTTACCATATAACTTTAATGCACATAATTAAAAAGTGAATATAGCGGACTATGTCCATATTCTATTTCTATATATATACTAGCTGATCCCGCACACTCCGTTCCGCCTCAGAATAAATTTCTGAACGCACCCCGTTTGACAGTTTGTATGGGAAAATAAAATTGTTGTTTTTAGTATTCTCCATGCAATTTCTTCATATTTTATCACCGTTTAAGCCTTCCCTGGACTTTAATGAATATTTCAAGACTAAAATCAGCCAAATCGGTTCAGCCGTTCTCGAGTTTTAGCGAGACTAACGAATAGCAATTCATTTTTATATATATAGATATATAGAAATAGAAATAATCTTTATTCAAATAAACTCATTACAAGCACTTATGAATAGTCATATTTTCGATTCTACCACTCATTCGGAATGCAGATTCATCACAAGAAGAATGAGCAAGAAACTTGTGTGTTGCTCTTTTGAGTTGTATAACAAGTAAGAGACATGCGATAATCAACATAGATTGCACTAATGATGAGTGCGTAGACTCATTAGTTCAATTAGATAATATTGTCAGCGCTATGGATTTTAAGTTTTTCTATAAAAACATTATCATTAACGAACTCTTCAATTTTATAATAAGCTTTTTTATGACATTTAAATCTTTCTTCAAGCAGATTTGTAACAGACTCTGGTATTTTGTTGTAAAAATGTATGTATGTATTTAAAAAAATATCAAAGTAAATATATAAGTAAAATCCAAATATATTAATAATATATCATACTATAGGAAATAGGGCTTTTTAATTGAGACAACTGAACACTATAATCACTTTTATATAAGATAGGTTATAAAGAATTATATATAAAACTAGGTCAACCTCAATATAAATATATATGTAGGTAGATATAATTCTATTAGGTCACTCAATCAGTTGAGAGGTTAATTTTTGCATTTTAATACAATTAAATCAACACATACTATATCTTGGTTGTCTGTAAGGGATTACTTTAAGCGATAAGGCCGCCTTTTGTTTGCATATCCTTCTTTTTTTTTATTTCCTTTTTGTAATTATTTGTTTCTTTTATGCACAATAAAGAGTTTTATTATTATTATTATTATTATTATCTTCAGGAGGAAATCCTAACAGCATTAGATACACTTCAAACCTATGCAGAAGATAACAACGAGAGGAACAAGCACCGGAGGCAGTTCCCGTCAGGTGTGCAAGCAGCAGACCTGATGGTGCTGCCAATGTACGGGAGTCTTCCTCATCACCGCCAGCTGAAGGTGTTCCAGGCTGCTGACAGGAATGTGAGGAAGGTGGTGCTGGCTACTAATATAGCGGAGACCAGTGTTACCATACCGGGTATTGTTTATGGTGAGGGAAATGTATCTATTTTATTTAACTCTAAATAAAATTTTTCTACCGCATATATCACGGGGAGTGTTCAGAGGAATTGTTCGGATTAATACCAGCTGCTGAGTTTCACCACCGTACCACCCGCCAGAAACTGAAATACCATCATGATCATCTGGATGAATGGCGGTCTTCCACAGTGCGGTTTTCTAGAAACTTTTTGCCTCGCACAACCACATTATGGAATCACCTTCCAGCGATGGTATTTCCGAACCGATACGATATTGAAACCTTCAAGAAAAGAGCTTATTCCTTTTTAAAAGGCCGACAACGGACTTGCTATTCCCCTGGTGTTGCGGGTGCTCATGGGCGGCGTTAATCACTTACCATCAGGTGAGCCGCATGCTCGTTTGTCCCCTGTGTTATAAAAAAAAAACTCATTTTTTCTCTGTAATCACTTACCCTCAGGTGAGCCGCAAGCTATTTTGTCTCCTATGCTATAAAAATTAGAGGCATCCATAATTTTTCAACACATGTTTGTGTATGGTGAACTAAGTTGAGGGTAACTAGTATTGGGGAGAAAAGGGACTGTCATTTATGTGTACCAGGCCTTCTGATTACACGTTGAATAAAAATAACACGCCTTTTAATGATTTTTATTGATTAGTGTTTTTACGCAACAATCGGACATTCACAGAAACGCCATTTTATTAATCTCTGTATAATGCAAAATCATACTCTATTTTGACAAATGACAATTACAGATCAATGTGTCAAATTTGACATTGACACGCGGGTGTAAATACATCACAGTTATTATGTAGATTTGATTAACGTTATTATATTAAGAAAGGGGACTGGGGAAGAAGGGTGAATATTATGTAGATTTGATCCTATGACAGCGATGTACCATCAGGTCATGTAGGTCAGGTTGACCTTCACGTGGTTCTCGTGAAATATCGTGATAAATTCAGGGTTTTACCATCACGGGATAACTGATCTGATCGCATGTTCATCTTATCATCCTCCACTGGTGCCCCATTAGCGTATATCGTTACTGCAGGCGGGTGCACCACATCATTAATAATAATAATAATCTCAGGACAATTCATACAGCGCCATCTAGTCCTAAGTTTGCTAAAGCTTGTGTTATGGGTACTAGATAACTGATGACTACAAAATTTTTTTTTACAAAAATCATCATAGAAAACACCAAGACCGACACAAACAGTCATACTTGCGTAATATGTTAACTGACCTGACCTTATGCTCTTATCCTCGACTGGTGCCCCGCCAGCGTATATCGTTAGCACATCATTAATAATAATAATCTCAGAACAATTCACACAGCGCCATCTAGTCCCAAGTTAAGCTATCTAAAGCTTGTGTTACGGGTACTAGATAACTGATACAAATACATAGATAATTTTTTTTCGTAAATACATACATATTATACATAGAAAATATCCAGACCGATACAAACAATCATACTCATGAATACAAATGTTTGTGCCGTGCGAGGAATCGAACCCGCGACCATCGGGCGTAAAGCGGTGTGCTAGACCGCTAGACCACCGAGGTCGTCGGATCATTCCGTTATCAACTATAAATAAATATTTATAGATGATAATTATTGTGTAATTCCAGTGGTGGACTGCGGGTTCGAGAGGCTGCCGTACCTAGAGCCGGGGGTGGGCGTGGAGCGCGTGGTGGCGGCCGCGGTGTCCAGGTGCAGTGCGGCGCAGCGGGCCGGCCGCGCCGGCAGGACCAACCGTGGTGCCTGCTACCGGTAAATATTATTCTACTGCTGTTATAAATAGACGACTCTGACCATTTACCATCAGGCTAGACGTATACTTCGTTTTCGCATTTCAGTTACTTTCGCTTTTTTTATATACAATTCAATGGCTACCTCGACCTCGATGGTGTATTGGTTTAGCACACAGTTTCGATTCCGATGGTCGCGGGTTCGATTCCCGGCACGGTATAAAAAGTTGTATACATGATATGTTTGTTTGTATTAGCCTGGGAAACCTGCTACCGGTAAAATATTGTTGTAGTGCTGTTCATATATATATAAATAGACGACTATGACCATTTACCATCAGGCTAGGCGTATAATTCATTTTCGCATACCAATTTCTTTACGCTTTTTTAAAATACAATTCAATGGTTATCTCTAGATCTCGACAGTGTACCGGTTTAGCATATGTTTCTATTCGGATGGTCGTGAGTTCGATTCCTCACTCGATACAAACATTTGTAGTCGAGTATGATAGTTTGTATCGGTCTGGGTGTTTTCTATGTATAATATATATGTATTTACGAAGAAATATACATATATTTCTTCGTAAATACATATATATTATACATAGAAAACACCCAGATGGAAGATGGAATTAGATAACTGATACAAGTACATACATATGTACTTGTATCAGTTATCTAATTCCATAATACAAGCTTTAGTTAGCTTAACTTGGGTCTAGATGGCGCTGTGTGAATTATTATTATTATTATTTGTATTGACATAATTGTTTGTATATATCTACGTGTTTTTATGTTTGTTATGTACAGTGGACCCCCCATTATCCGACAAACGTTTTGCAGGGCAGTGTCGGACCATCGAATTTGTCGGATTATAGAGTGCTGCCTAAGGGTCCCCTATAGTCCGGAATTTTTTAGTAAAGAGTATCTTGTAATCCGACAAATTAGATCCAGTGATAAGATTCTATGTTATATATATGTATGTAGGTATATGCACTTTGAACTATATTGTCAAAATATATTCAGTAATAAATAATAGACCATCTTGGATTACAAGGGGGGCCAGATAAGACAGGGGCCGGATTACCGCGGGTCTACTGTATTTAGAAAAATTATACTATTATAGTAACAGTTATCTAGTACACATAACACAAGCTTTAGCTAGCTTAACTTGGGTCTAGATGGCACTGTGTTAGTCGTCCATGGTTGTTATTATATATTTTAATGTTTGTCTGTCTATCAGTCTGTACACGGAGGAGCAGCTGGAGAGCTTGCCTGAAGCTCGTCCGCCGGAGGTGTGCCGCAGCGACTTGTCGTCAGCTTTGCTGCAGCTTAAAGCTCTCGGCATACACAACTTGTTAAGGTACTGAAAAGTATATAAATAAGAAAAGTAAGAAAGAAAATTGTTTATTTGGTACACTGAAAATAATTTTTAAATTTTAATTTACATTGTATCGGTTTATATTAATTTTACAGTACCAAATAGGTCTCCGCTCAGCATATGTCGTGACGGGGTGCCACGACGCTGGTTTTCAGCGGATACCTTCATATATAATAAAATAATAATATTAATACACATACATACATAAATCTAGGCGGATAAAATACATATATGTTTTTATACCAAGGATAGACATTGTAAATATATATTTTGATAAAAATGCAAAAATAATTACTAATTTTCATATAATATATTCAGATAAGTTATTCTGATTTTAAGATTCAAATTTACAGATAAATTGTTAATTTATTTATTATAAGTGTCTGGGGCTATCCACCATCTTTTTTTATTAACAAAAAGTTGAGGTAAAAGTAATATAAAATTACTTTTTTAATTTTTCGGAAATAGTTCCTCAATTTTATTTAATATATTTAAAAAAGTTCTTAGTTTAATTCTGAAATTAAAATACAGACGATTTTTTTGTTATTGTATTTTTAATTGCAATTTATTTTTAGTGGGGCTACCCGACCTTCCCCTAAGTGGTTTAAATGTTTTATATGTATATTATATATGTGTTGACATAATAAATATATATAAGTATTTATATGCCAAAATAAACAGAACTTGTGTTATGGATGTAACATCCATAATACAAGGTCTGTTTACCGTAGGACTAGATGGCGCTGTGTTAATTGTCCTAGGTTATTTCTTTATAATTCAAATTCAAAATATCTTTATACATGTAGGTCTATTACAGACTCTTATGATATGTCAAATCTACCGTCAGTTCGGAATCATATCGAGATCAGAAGAACTGACAACAAAACTCAGCTCGTATTCTTTTCAAATAAATGTTGTACATGTTTACAATAATACAGATTCATGTAAATTCAAATAGAGACTATTGTTTTATTGAGAACTTACTTTTAAAAGTGTTTGTATTGAGTTTATTTGAATAATGATTATTTCTATTTCTATTTCTTTATTCCATTTATATGGAGTCGGCTTATATACACATATAGAAGACAATAGCAATGCTTAATGTTCTAAAATTGCCGTAGATATTAAAGACTCAAAGACTTTCCAAATGCGAAAGGTTAAAAAAATAAGTCTTATCAATTTGTATTACAGATTTACGTTTCCAACCCCTCCACCAGCGAAAAGCCTTCTAGCCGGTCTAGAAACGTTATACGCCTTGAAGGCGATAGACAAAGACGGTCAGCTGACGGTCGACGGTGGAGAGAGAATGGCAGAGTTACCGTTGAAACCTATGTGTGCTAAAATATTGTGCAACAGTGGTGAGAAATATCGTATTCAAATTGTAATCAAAATCAAATCAATGTTAAATCAAATCAAATCAAATATAATCAATATTTAAATCAAATCAAAATATATTTATTCTTGTAGGTCTATTACAGACTTATGATATGTCAAATCTACCGTCAGTTCGGAGTGCAGTCGATGTAAGAAGAACTGACAAAAAAACTTAGCTCTTAATATTTTCAAATGTGCTTGTGCTTAAATCAAATCAAATCATATGTAATCAATATTTATATCAAATCAAAATATCTTTATTAATGTAGGTCTATTACAGGCTTTTATGATAAGTCAAATCTTCCGTCAGTTCGAAGTGCAGTCGATGTAAGAAGAACTGACAAAGAAACTTAGCTCTTATTATTTTCAAATGTGCTTGTACTTAAATCAAATCAAATCAAAATATCATTATTCATGTAGGTCTATTACAGACTTATGATATGTCAAATCTACCGTCAGTTCGGAGTGCAGTCGATCTAAGAAGAACTGACAAGAAACTTAGCTCTTATTATTTTCAAATGTGCTTGTGCTTAAATCAAATGTAATCAATATTTAAATAAAATCAAACCAAATCAAAATATCTTTATTCATATAGGTCTATTACAGACTCTTATGATATGTCAAATCTACCGTCAGTACGGAATGATTTCGAGATGAGAACTGACAAGAAACTCAGCTCGTATTACTTTCAAATGCGCTTGTATGTAATACCTTACTTGTGTAAGTGAGTAAAATGTCGTACATGTTTTTTTTAATTTGTCTTATCCGTCATACTCGTGAGCTGCTTGATTACTGCTTGTGGGGTACTGTATATACATATATAACATACGGTTACGGCCGCTGCGCTGATTAGGTCATTTTCTTTTGACAATCGTGGTATAGTATATGCTGGTAGTCACTTTATTCTTCTTAATTGAATTTAAAAATGTATCTGTATTATTGTAAACATGTACATTTATTTGAAAAGAATACGAGCTGAGTTTCTTGTCAGTTCTTCTCATCTCGAAATCATTTCGAACTGACGGTAGATTTGACATGTCATAAGAGTATGTAATAGACATACATGAATAAAGATATTTTGATTTGATTAATAATAATTATTATTATTTATTTATTTATTAAAATTGTTTTATATAATCACAATAGCATAGTTTCCTAAACTAGGCTGGGCCTAATAATTTATTGCTATTTGCCTTATTGCAGCCGAATACGGGTGTATAGACGAAGCTCTAACTATAGTATCAATGTTGCAAGTAGACAGAGTATTTGTGAAGTCCAGCAGTGGGAAAGATAATATTGCAGCCAAAATGTCCAGGAGAAATAATTTTGAGGCGAGTAGTAGTCCAAATACTAAATAATCAAATTCATAAAAGTGACGAAAGATGTATTTGTAAAGAAACTAGCTGACCCCGCAAAAATTTTGCCATATAAATTAAAATCGCTATTAAAAATAGGGGTTGGTGATAGAAGGGAGAAAATTTAGGGTTGTATGTATTTTTTAATGCTACATTATAAAAAAATGTTAGGTGTGGACAACCCTTACCACTTAGGGGTATGAAAAATAGGTAGTAGCCGATTATTAGACCTACTGAATATGCATATAAAATTTCATAACAATCGGTAAAGCCTTTTCGCTGTTTAGTTCTTTCCAATAGTGCGTGTATATTACATACAATGGCAATCTATACAAAGAAGTTACATTACAGTGTCTGTTTGTAATTTAAAATTAACAGCTTTTCACTAAATGCATATGAAAGTATATATGGTAGTTACAATTTTCATTTTATTTTTCACCAGCTACTCGCCCCGGCTTCGCGCGGTTGTACATGTATATAATACATATATAAACCTTCCTCTTGAATCACTCTATCTATTTAAAAAAACCGCTTCAAAATCCGTTGCGTAGTTTTAAAGATTTAAGCATACATAGGGACGGACAGACAGCGACAGCGACTTTGTTTTATACTATGTAATGAAGTATATACATTTTGCAAAGAATTTCAGTAAAAAATATTAATTAATTATACTTACAGGTAGCTGAAGGTGATGTACTAATGTATTTGAACGTATTCGATGCATATTTAAAAGTCAAAAACTCTGTAAGCGACGAGAAAAAGTGCAGAAAGGCGTGCAAAGACTGGTGTAGCAAGATGTATGTGAACTATAGAGTTATGGAGAAGGTAACATTTTATATACTTACAACAATAATGATAGGTCTCGGTGGTATAGAGGTTTAGCACATGGCTTTACTTTCGATGGTCGCGGGTTCAATTCCTCGCACTGTGTAAACATTTGTATTCCTGAGTATGATTGTTCGTATCGGTTAAATATAATAATTTATAAAAAAATCTTAAGTATTTATATCAGTTGTTTATCCATAACACAAGCTAAATTCTGAGGAATTGTTCGGATTATTACTAGCTTTTGCTTATTTATTCTCTGTTTACAATAAACAGTTTTTTAAATAAAAAAATAAATAATCTTGGTCTATTCACACAGCATTATCGAAGCTAGTATTATTCCTCAATTCTCCAGAATTTAATTTCACCATCAAATACCACCCACTAGAAACGAAGGTACCGTCCTGATCATCTGAAATAACTTGAATTGCAATCATTTACAATCTATTAAAAAAAAACAAAGTAATTAGTTGTTCAATTAAAAGCAACTACTTAATTGAAGTTTTTTTGTGTTATAGATTTAGGTATAATAATAATAATTAAAAAAAAAAATGTTTCAGGCCTGCGAAATAAGGAACAGTTTGGAGAAATTAGTGAAAGGGAAATTCCAAATGGAGAATGACAGTTTTGATGGACTGGACTTAGGATCAGGTATGTCATTCTTCTCTATCTTCAATCAATCATCTTCGAACGGATCATTAAAGAAATAGAAATAGAAATGATCTTTATTCAAATAAACTCATTACAAACACTTTTGAATAGTCATATTTTGATTCTACCACTCATTCGGAATGCAGATTCATCACAAGAAGAATGAGCAAGAAACTTGTGTGTTGCTCGTTTGAATAGATGTTTTTTTATATAATAATTACAGTATAACAAGTAAGAGGCATGCGATAATAAACATAGATATCGCTACACACTCATTATTAGTGCAATTAGATAATTTTGTCAGTGCTATGGATTTTAAGTTTTTCTATAAAAAACATTATTGTCGTTGACGAATTCTTCAATTTTATAGTAAGTTTTTTTGCAGAAAGTGTTTTATGGAAATACTCAATCAGTCAAAATTCACGAGTTATTTTTGAATGTGATGAAGTTAAAAATAATCTTATATATTTAAAACATAATTTATCTAAAAGAGCAAATAGCAGGTTTTTTTGCTCGTTCTTCTTGTGATGTCATATCATAAGAACGAGCTTTTTATTGAGAGGTAGATTAAAAAAATAAATGTACATATATTTAAGTTAATTTCATCATTCATTTCATTAATTTCATTTTTTATTCTATTGTAATCTAGAGAACCTCAGAGTCAGTCTTGATGTTTTCTATGTACATTATGTATACTGGCAAAAAATCTATCTGTATTTATACCAGTTGCCTAGTACCCTTACACAAGCTCTGCTTAGATACTTGATACTAGATGGCGCTGTATGAATTGTCCTAAGATATTATTATTATATTTATAATAATAATAATAACTCTTTATTGTTTTGTACTTACTGTCCTATGTTTATGTATACATAGGACAGTAAGTACAAAACAATGAAAATAAATGTTTTACAAAAGGCGGTCTTATCACTATCAGCAATCTCTTACAGACAACCCGGTTTGACAACAAATTTATGTTTTTCAGAAAAATGTACACGTATAATGAAATGTGTATTGTCCGGTCTGTTCCCTCAAGCGAGTTATTTGTGCGTTAGTGGATGCTACCGCAGCCTCCGAGGGGCCGACTTGTACATTAGTCCGGACAGTTGTTTGTACAACTTGCAACAGCCTAAATGGTGAGTCACTATATTTATTTATTCCTTATCTCATTCCTTCATTCCATCATTCCTTAATTTTTCTTTATATCGTTCTTTCGTCTTTCGTTCTTTCGTTCTTCTGTTCTTTCGTTCTTTCGTTCTTTCGTTCTTTCGTTCTTTCGTTCTTTCGTTCTTTCGTTCTTTCGTTCTTTCGTTCTTTCGTTCTTTCGTTCTTTCGTTCTTTCGTTCTTTCGTTCTTTCATTTCTTCATTTCTTCATTTCTTCATTCCTTCGTTCCTTCATTCCTTCGTTCCTTCATTCCTTCGTTCATATTTTTTTGCTTTATAAGTGCTAATATAACTTACTCATGTACTTTTCTAGGCATAGTAATGTAAACGAGAGAGATAGATATACAATACCTCTCTCACTTATATCATCGAATGATAGTTTTTTTTTCATCCATCGCTGATTCGGAACTTACTCATCACAAGAAGAACGAACAAGAAACTTGCGTGTTGCTCTTTTATTTGTTTTAACTTTACATTTTTAAGCTAAAACGTGTGAATACAAACTACCAAATAACACAACTTCATTACAGTTAAAATATTATTAGGTTGTTCGAAAAGTAATTTCGTTTTTTCCTAACTTAGGATTTAATTGTATTGTTTTGCACTCAACTTCACACTTAAACCGTATAATTTTTATATGCTTTGAGAGCTCATATAGCAAGGCTTGTGTATGAAAAATTACAATTAATTCTACGCAGTAGTTTTTGGTCGGTGCTCTTTTAATTATGGTGAGGAATAAGCAGCATTTTCGACATATCTTACTGTTTTACTACAGAAAGGGCAAAAATGCTGTTCAAGCCAGAAAGAAATTGACCGATGTGTGTGTAGAAGGTGTGGTAACAGTACGCCAGTGCTAGAACTGGTTCGCTAAATTTCGATCCGGTAATTTTAATGTCGAAGATGCACCACCCTCGGGAAGGCCGGTTGAAGCTGATAGAGGCATTGGTTGATGAGAACCGGCAAATAACACAACACGTGAGATCGGATCGAGGTTAAATTTATCAAATTTAACAATTTATAACCATTTGAAAGGCCTGGGATGTTATAAGTGTTGTTATTCACCGGTTCTCATCAAGTGAGAGATCGCCCCCTAAGATCTATAATGAAATGATTGTAAGAATGTATAGTACAGGAGATATGTTCTATTTTTTCAGGGTAATATTCGCAAGTGTATATAGTACAGGAGACAAAACATACATGAGTGATTTAATGGTGATACAAAAAGAGTGGCTTCTGGAGGTAGCGCCGCATTACTATGTAGAGACTTAGAGGTGCATCATCAGGACTGGACATCATCATGACTGCAAGGGTGTGAAGATGCCAAGATTTAATACTTCGGCGGAGTGACCGGCTGATTTGGTCAGGAATTTTTGTGGTCAACCAATGTTGCTAGATAGATAGATATAGATAGCAACATACATAAAAAAATGAAATAGGTACAAGAATGTTATAGAACATACAATACACTTAAAATGCATATAAATAAACATATACATAAACATATTTGACAGCCTCGGTGGTCTAGCGGTTTAGCACACCGCCTTACCTCCGATGGTCGCGGGTTCGATTCCTCGCACGGCACAAATATTTGTATTCATGAGTATGATTGTTTGTATCGGTCTGGGTATTTTCTATGTATAATATGTATGTATTTATGAAAACATATCTATGTATTTGTATCAGTTGTCTAGTACCCATAGCACAAGCTTTAGCTAGCTTAAGTTAGGACTAGATCGCACTGTGTGAATTGTCCTGAGATTATTATTATATACTCGGCTATGGTCTAGAGGCTTAGCACATGGCTTTACTTCTGACAGTCGCGGGTTCGATTCCTCGCACCGTAATGTTTATATTCATAAGTATGATTGTGTCAGTCTGGGTGTTTTCTATGTGTATTATGTATGTATTTACAAAAAAAAAATGTATTTAAGTCTACATATCAGTTGTTTAGTACCCATAACAAGCTCTGCTTAGTATGGGACTAGATGGCGCTGTGCGAATTGTCCACGGTTAATATTATTATTATTGCTAGATAGATAAGATCTAGATTTATATCAATTGAATCTGATTTCATGCTACAAGTATTTTTAGATTATATTATAAGAACTCAATACACTTTAAATGTAATTTTTTTGTATAAAAATAAACCTAAAATGTGTGTGTGAAATATGAATTGCTACTCATTGATTAATTTGCTCAATGAATAAAATACTGATTTTCAGTATACGGTAATATAAAAATAAAAATAAACGTATAAATCTAAAGAAAGGTGTTTCATTTACGTAACGACTGTACGTGTTTACACTTGTCCTGATTGACTTACTGACTGATCCATAGAAGCAGTCTAAACCACTATTATCATTCATTCATTCATAATTGAGGAGCTACGCTCCTGTCGGTGGAGCTCTTGCCACTTTCCGCGATCTTCCATCATGCTCCTTAATTCTTGATACGACACGACTCCCATTTTGTCCTCAGTTTGTTTGATGTAGCTATTCCTTGGTCTTCCCCTCCCCCTCTTTCCTTCTATTTTCCCCTCAATAATAATTTTCATGAAATCATCGTGCCGTATCAAGTGTCCTAACATTTTCCTCGTCTATTTTCTATTGTGTTCAATATTTGCCTTTTTTTTTTACCCTGTGTCGTTTCTTACTTTAATTTATATATAATTTATATTATATATAAAGTAAGGGTTATCAAGAAGAAAATAAATAAGTTAAGCTTATATTAGTAAGTTAATATTATTAGTATAATTAAAGCCAAAAAAGCGGAGATCATTGGTGGAGGCCTTTGTTCAGCTGTGGACGTCTTCTGAGCTGATGATGATGATGAAAAGCATAAGTGACGTTTGTATGATATCTCCAAATGATGATGATCAGAGACAGGACATAGGCTTCCTTTTAATGCGAAAGTATTGTATGTTGCTCTTTTAAATTATCCTTGTAAGTTTACAAGTCGAATAGAACAGAATAGAATAGAATAGAAAATCATTTATTCAAATAAACTTAATTTAAGCACTTTTGAATAGTCATAACAATTTGTTTTTTATCTACCACTCGTTCGGAAAGCTGTCTCATCACAAGAAGAACGAGCAAGAAACTTGTGTGTTGCTCTTTTAAATAATCCTTGTAAGTTTACATTTACAAGTCGAAACGTGTGAATACAAACTACCAACCTGCACTAATTTTTTGGGTCAAATATAAATATGCAATAAGATTAAATCAGTTGTAGTGATAAGGGCAGACCAGTCCCTACAAGCAGCACTCGTTCACGAGTATGACGGATGAGCCAGCCATTACTGCGCTCGACCATATTTTAGGGAGCCCAATGCCCCGGCCCACCACGTCGCCACATGTCTGGACATTTTAGTGAGCGTGACTACTCATTCCACTCGACCACGTCACAGCTACAAAAATTACTATATGGTAGTTACAGTATTCGCACTTTATATAAGGATGCATGCGGCAATCAATACAAAAGCCGCTACGCTATCATATACCAAGAAAGCAGTATGAAAAATAAATTACAACGTTGTCCGCAAATAAATTTATTCTTGCTATATATTGCTATCATCTATAAATTCATCTATCTTATAATAGGCTTTTTACATAAGATATTTTTAATATAAAATTTGAATTGCCTCTCTGTAAGATTTAGCGTAGACTCTGGCAGTTTATTATAGAATCTTACGCAATTACCATAAAATGAATTACTGACTTTGTGTAGACGGCATTTAGGTAAAATTAGCTTATTTTTATTGCATAAGTTTCTACTTGTACAGTTTTTAAGTTTCTTGCAACTATACCAGACCGATACAAACAATCATATTCATGAATACAAATGTTTGTGGCGTGCAAGGAATCGAAACCGCGACCATCGAAAATGAGGCGGCGTGTTAAATCGCTACACCACCGAGGTTGTCAAACATTATTAACAAATCCATCCCCCCGGACTAAGATGTCATGCCACCTGTAATTTCAGTGCGTCGCACCTTACAAAGCTAACTGATTGGCGCATGAAATAGGTGAGATTGTCGCAAACGACTTTTTACTGTCTACCACTAAAAGGTCAATCAGATAGGAGCCAGTAGTTTCCATTATTAATAATCCCCTCCACCCCTCCGCCACGGATTATTGTCTGATGTAAGTAAACAAAGGTATAAATTAACGAGGGTGCCTGACCGGAGCTATAATTAACATTACCACCTATCGAAGGTCAATAAGTTAATTTATTAAATTTATAATTACTTCGTATGTTTAATACACCGTTTAATTTTACGATTGGAATATTTTTCCTTGTTTCTTTGTTTCTTGAACGGGTGCTGTTTGTAGAGACTACTCATGCTCATACGTCATACTCGTGAACGGGTGCTGCTTGTGGGGACTGGTCTGTTCAGGTTGTGAACACTGATTAAATTTTTTGTTCTTTGCGATAGCATATGCTGGTGGTCACTCTATTCTCCCAAATTTGAATTTTAATAACTGTATTTATTATAAACATGTTCCACTATTATTTGAAAAAAATACGAGCTGAGTTTCTTGTCAGATCTTCTCATCTCGATATCATTCCGAACTGACGGTAGATTTGACATATCATAAGAGTCTGTAATAGACCTACATGAATAAAGATATTTTGAATTTTGAATTTTGAATCTTAACTTAACATTAAGCTTGAGTTCTACAATACAGTTTATGTGTTGAATTGTCATGATGCATTTAGAGGCATGTCCCTAATCATACTGATTTACCAGTGGTAGACTGTAAACGATGGGCTAACTGACCTGACCTTGAGCATGAGGTATTATTAGGTGTTATCATCCTCCACTGGAGCCCCACCAGCGCAAACCGGTAGCGCAGGCGGGTGCACCATTCCATTATATTCATGCAAAACTCATTGCTGGCAATGTACCATGTCAGGTTGACCGCGTAGTTCTTCCTGGATAATGTGATAAGTCCCAGGCGATTTGGCACTATGGGCTAACTGACCTGACCTGACCTCATCCTATCGTTCTCCACTGGTGACGCGCCAGCTTAAACCGTTAGCGCAGGCGGAAACACCAATATATAATCGTCTATAAAAAAAACTCTGGAGGATAGCGATTAATAGAGACTTCTGGCTCCTATCTGGTTGACCGTTTTTTGTAGATAGGAAAAAGGTAACGGCGGCCTGCCGAGTTGGTGGGGTGGGAATTTGGTCCTAAAAATTCGGATTATTTTCAAAGGAATTTTTTAGGTACAGGGCAACCCCGCAGCGAGTCCGCTTCTATGGGGCGATGATGGGTCTAGGTATAAAATATTGACAGTGCTAAAAAAAATTTCCGAATTTGGGGTAATTTAGGAGAAAGGTCCCAAAAAGTTGGAATTTTTTGACACCGACCCTGACGCCGACGCCGACGCCTACACTAACGCCGACTAGACACTGATACCGACGCCGACGCCGACACGCTGTAGCCGTCGACGAAAACGACGCCGACGCCGAAACCAATGCCTACGCCGACTCCTTCCTTGACTGGACACCGACATCGACATACACAAATACTCTTACACAAATACAGACATGGACACAGACAATGACACCTACCCCGACACCGGTTCAACGCCAACGCCTACACCAATTATATTGATAAATCGATTATACGCCGAAGCCGCCACGACACCGAAGACGTCGCCATCGGCGAAGCCATCTCCGACGCCTACGCTGACGCCGACGCCGCAGACGCGGCCGACGTCGATGCCGAAGACGACGCCGACGCCGATGACGAAGACGACGCCGACGCCGACGCTGACACCGATCAACTAACGTATCAGTAAGGGACCCTTAAAACTAGAACTTGTATCAAACCACACTAGCGGGCTCGTACTATATTTGTCAGGGAGAGAAACACGAGCGGTGAAGGTGAGTATTGACGTACGGCAAGTGGCCTTAAACCTACACCTGGGTCACAAGTCCCGGGAACTGCTCGGAGTTTCCCTCTCTGACACACGACGGACCCGGCTGTATGGATTATAAATTTCAATAGCTTCTTTCACCATTGTAAGGACGTAACAGGGTTCCGTAGATAGTTACGTACATAGAAATTCAAGAAATTACATTTTCATAAGGTTTATATTTTTTGCTTTCCTAATTATATTCTCTACAACTAATAATCTTGTACATATACAGAATTCACGTTGTTGTCAACCCTGATACATTCTAAACAACGTTTGTTTATTCTCGATCTGATCTTGAAACACACAGGCATGGTCAGACGGTCACCGTTAATCAGTGACATTGTTAATAAGTCAAAACAATGATATAACAAATGCACTTATCAACACATGTATTGATTTATTTATATATTGACTTAGTTCCTGGTCAAACTGGATATTTTGTTGCGTATTATTTAAGACTAATTATTAACAGATTGTCATTTTTCTTGACGACCTCGGTGGTCTAGCGATCTAGCACACCGTTTTACGTCCTATGGTCGCGGGTTCGATTCCTCGCACGGCACAAACATTTGTATTCATGAGTATGAAGTATGATTGTTTGTATCGGTCTGGGTGTTTTCTATGTATATTATGTATGTATTTACGAAAAAAAAAATATCTATGTATTTGTATCAGTTGTCTAGTACCCATAACACAAGCTTTAGCTAGCTCAACTTGGGTCTAGATGGCGCTGTGTGAATTGTTCTGAGATTATTATTTTTCTGTCTTTTGCTTGGGTACCTCTGAGTCACCTATTTCAGCTGCCAAGCTTGTATTGTCGACACGTTTTCTTATAGCATAGGGACAAACGAGCTGATGGCTCATCTGATGGTAATTGATTACCATCCCATGAGCACTCGCAAAGGGGAACTGCAAGTGCGTTGCTGACCTTTTAAATAGGAAACTCTTTCTCGAAGGTTTCAACATCGTTTCCATTGCTGGAAGGTAATTCTACAAATTATACCATATATACTTTGTATGACAGTTCAGAATTGGACAACGTAAGAACTCTGTCGAATGTGTCGCCAGGCAAAAGAAGTAAAGATGACCTTTGACTCGCTGGGATGATAATATCAAGTGAGTAACTGGCTATAACTGGATATTTTTTTATTTTATGTATTCATCCAAAACAATACAAATTGTGTAGGATAACATAATTGTGACATTACAGTAAATTTTTGTCAACAACATCATTCAAATTCAAATTCAAAATATCTTTATTCATGTAGGTCTATTACAGACTCTTATGATATGTCAAATCTACCGTCAGTTCGGAATGATTTCGAGATGAGAAGAACACACAAGAAACTCAGCTCGTATTTTTTTTTAATGTTGTACATATTTATAATAATACTATTTCATTTAAATTCAAATTTGGGAGAATAGAGTGACCACCAGCATATGCTATATAAAAAATAAAAATAAACTAATCAGTGTTCGCAATCTGAACAGACCAGTCTCCACAAGCAGCACCCGTTCACGAGTATGACGGCAATAATAGCAACTTAAATATTAAATCTAGGTATGTCAGCTAGCATAGTGCAGTAGGTCCTCATAAGTCTGTATGTCATCATTATAATAATCATCTACGGAATAGTAACACTTATTCAATAAATATGACCTCAATCTGGACTTAAACAATGTGAAACTATAAACAGTTTTTAGATGTATTGGTAAATTATTAAACAATTTTAGATTGATATTTCGTACTGTGTGTGACTATTGTGAATTTAGGAATTATTTGGGATTGCAGATCTTTTCTCCTAGTACTTTCACGGATGAATCTGTCATCGTTAGTTTCTATCAAATTACAAACAGTTGCCAAAATGTACAAACAAGGTACTGGCAAAATTCTTAATTCTTTGAAATAATTCTTACATGAATCCTTTGTGAAATGCGCATAAATTTTTTATTAACACAAAACAGAGACAAACGGACATCTTTGGAGGATGCCTTTACACAGAGTGGGGTTCTTGTTGACTAAATAAATAGTCGGTTAAATAGAAAAATGGCAGTATTCAAAATGTACATTTTTTACAAGACACGCATTTCATGATTCTTTTTTTATTTATTTACTTACTATAATTACTTTCTCCTTTAATGTTTTAAATTTAAACAGATGTATTATATATCATTTTAAAAGTATTTAGATAATATTATTAAACTTAGGCTACATTTATTTTAGAAGAATTCTTTTATTTTGGGAAAATAAAGTTAAATTCCACGCGGACGAAGTCGCGAGTACAGCTAGTAAGCTATAAATTTCATATTAAATGCGTAGGAATGAAGATCATATCCTAAGGACGGTGTTACATATGAATGTGGATGGTTATAGGGGTAGAGGAAGACCGAAAAAGAGATGGATGGACTGTGTGAAAGATGATATGGTGAGAAAGGGAGTAAATAACGGAATGACCGCGAACAGAGATGAATGGAAGAGAAAAACATATTACGCCGACCCCAAATAAATGGGATAAGGAAGAAGCAGATGATGATGATGATGATGATGGATGAAACCGCGGGTACAGCTAGTAAATAGTACATAACAATTTTCTCTGTGAAACATTTTATTTTTAATAAGACGTACATGTAGTTGTTAATATCTAACAAAATAGATTCAATATTGACAAAATTTGGCTTTCTCATACGGGCATTGCTGAATCTTTATAAAAAGTAAAGTTACATAAGAGGAATATAGTAAAATATTCCTCTTATGTAACTTTACTACCTAGTTCTTACTAAATGTTTGTATTTGCCGGTTCTTTTATATATTATACATTATTATGTATGAAATCAAAGACTGTTGTCTGTTGACTTATGTGAATATATTTTAATTGTTTTTTATAATGTTTTTAAATATTTATGTACAAAAAAGGTTTTAAACACTGTCTATAAACTCATGTTGTCCTGGTACTTTCGCTTGTCGCTTGTTAAGTATATTTTAATTCCTACTATCTATAAACTCATGTTGTCCTGGTACTTTAGCCAAGATCGATCGCTCGTTAAGTATATTTTAATTCCATAATTTGGGGGTGAATATGTAGGTATAGCTATCATTTACGGAACCCTGTTGCGTACCCTTACAATGGTGAAAAAAACTATTGAAATTTATAATCCATACAGCCGGGTCCGTCGTGTGGCAGAGAGGGAAACTCCGAGCAGTTCCCGGGACTTGTGACCCAGGTGTAGGTTTAAGGGGCTTGAAGATATACATCAACACTCACCTTCACCGCCCGTGATTCCCTGCTCAGCCAAATCTGTTAGGATCCTGCTAGTGCAGCTTTAGATACATGTTCTACTTTGTATAATAATAATAATGTAAAATATTAATAATATTGTAATAATAATAACAATGTGTCATCCCAACATCCTTACATACTAGTCTCAAGATATTTCAACTTCACTCACTTACTTTCATACTTCTCTCTTCCTTCCTTCTCCTTCTTCTAAAATAATGACTTTGACAAAATAATGAAAAAATATTTAACGACCTAACCCAAAAGCCAAATAAAAAAGTTTCATCGTTTTAGCTTTAAAAATGACGAATTAACATAAAAACTTTCATTATCTAATATTTTATTTTACCCTCTTAAGGGTAACATTTCTACAAACTTTGAGTGTGATATTTATTTATATTTAATCAACAGCCTCAAAAATATGTTTCAAGCTTCTAGCTTCAAAAATGACGATTCTTCCATACAACCTTTCATCCCCCCATTCAACCCCTTACAAAACTTTTTACGCATTAAAAAAATTAGCCTATATCCTTTCTCAAGGTCTAGACAATCTGTGTACCAAATTTCATTTAAATCGGTTCATTAGTTTTGACGTGAGAGCGAGACAGACAGACAGATAGACAGAGTTACTTTCGCATTTATAATATTAGTAAGGAAGTAAGGAGTAAGGATAAATAAACAATAATAATAATAATCTCAGGACAAATCACACAGCGCCAACTAAACCCAAGTTAAGATAGCTAAAGCCTGTGTTATGGGTACTAGATAACTGATACAAATAGATACATATTTTTTCGTAAAGCCATACATATTATATCTAGAAAACATCCAGAGTGATACAAACAATCATATTCATGAATATTAAAGTGCCGTGCGATGAATTGAACCCGCGACCATCGGAAGTAAAGCGGTGTGCTAAACCGCTAGACCACCGAGGTACGTACGCCGATAAAAAACGCATGTATTTCATGTAAAAGCATGCCGGAATAAAATCTAATGATTTAGTAAAAGCGGAAGAACATATCAATACCAATTAATTCGTTGAGATTCATCTGTGTGACAAACAGCTTCCCAATGGTTATCGCTAAGTTGATGTTTGTACCCGGACTTGAGTGGAATTCCGATCTTATCACACCTACTTATCGCGTCATTTTTTAACTAATTAGTTACACGAGGTGAGACATAATTAAACCGATTAATTTAAACTGTAGTTTATAGTAGTTATCTGCTAACTGACATTCAATAAAGGCGTGGTGAAATGACACTGGTCTGGTGACAAATCGAGGGATTTATTTTTGGAGCGAGACTGACTAATTGTTAATCTGTTTTTACATTTAGACATCGCCCCGGCTTTGTTTATTATCTCGTCTTACGAATATTATAAACGTGACAGTTTGCGAGTATATAAAAAAAACTTTTCGATATACAAGGTTTATAAAACACGCGTGGTAATAAAACAAGGTTTGGAAAACTTCACTATTTGCATTTATAATGCTTTAAAATCAACGCGCTGCCTACTGAACTGCTGTTTTAATAAAAAAAAGCAAATAATACTGTTATGGAAAACTTCACTATTTGCATTTATAATGCATCTACAATAATAATACTTGTCAGCATCCCTTCAAAAACTCGTAGCGTAAATGCAATGATGACTTCATGGCGCACTTAACATTTCTGACAAGGCGTTTTCAAGTGTAACCCATAAACGGTGCTACAGAAGGAATAATGCGTAAAAGGTGTTGCGATTGCCTGCTGCATATAAATACTCGCACTGTACAGCTTACTCAATGTCTCAGGAACTCTCACAGTACTCAAGGCTGTGCAGTTATCCCAGTTAATTTTGTAGTAGTGTCCCTCTTCTCGCAACTTTCTCGCAACTCTCCTTCGGCTATGGCTGGAAATTACGACATAAGTGCGCTATAATCTTTATAACACACTTATAAAGATTATAGCGTACTTATGTCGTAATATGTATACTATTACGAACTTTTACTATGTACTGCTTATGTACGCCTGGTACACAATGAACGTGAGATCCTAGAAAGATGATTTGTTTCTTTTTAAAAAAGATGCATAGAAAAAAATCTTGTAACCATAACGCACTTGTATCCTAATTATTATGCACTTTATCTCTGTACTGTTTATGAATGTTATGAATTTTTACTCTGTACTGTCTATGTACGCCTGGTACACAATGAACGTAAGATGTAAACGTAAGATGTGACGTAAAAATTATATGTGATTTGTTTCTGTTTAAAAAAGATGCATAGAAAAAAATCTTGTAACCATAACGCACTTGTATCCTAATTATTATGCACTTTATCTCTGTACTGTTTATGAATGTTATGAATTTTTACTCTGTACTGTCTATGTACGCCTGGTACACAATGATCGTAAGATGTAAACGTAAGATGTGACGTAAAAATTATATGTGATTTGTTTCTTTTTAAAAAAGATGCATAGAAAAAAATTGTGAAATAAATATATATCTATCATAACGCACTTGTCCTAATATACTATTATGAACATTTTCTCTGTTTATGAATGCCTGGTACACAATTAACGTGAGATGCTAGAAAAAATATATGATTTGTTTCTTTTTAAAAAAGATTGCATAGAAAAAAAGTTTCATACAAACTATACATTTTTGTATTAATAATATATCAACATGATTACAATATATATATTTGTATAATAAAATATATGTAAATATTTTTTTTTTACCGTGTTCGCATAGACTAAACTGTTTCATTCAAACAGACATACATGAATATAGATTTTTATATGATTACTAGCTGTCCCGGCAAACGTAATTTTGCATTAAAATAAAAAAAAATTTAGGGGTGGACTACCCCTAACATTTAGGGGGATGAGAAATAGATGTTGGCCGATTCTCAGACCTACTCAATATGCTCACAAAATTTCATGAGAATCGTTTCGGAGGAGTATGGGAACGAAAACTGTGACACGAGAATTTTATATATAAGATATCAGTATATTTACTTTATCATATTATTATGATAAAATATATGTAAATAAATAAATTTTCTTTTTTACCATTGCCGCATAGACAAACAGTTTACATTTTTTTCAGTATAGATATAGATAGATAAGGTTATCACGACTTTTACTAGGAGAGGTGGTAGAGTTATAAAGTTCATCCAACTTATACAATATCTGTTTTTCGTATGACTCACATATTGTGATAATTAATTTATTTAATTATATATATATATACTCCTATTATGAGGATTCATTAAAGTGATAACGAGGAAAACTTAAATAACGGTTTTATTTTCAAATTCAAATTCAAAATATCTTTATTCACATAGGTCTATTACAGACTCTTATGATATGTCAAATCTACCGTCAGTTCGGAACGATTTCGAGATGAGAAGAACTGACAAGAAACTCAGCTCGTATTTTCAAATGTTTTTTTTGCAATTTGAAAAACTTCATTTGCACGGGCTACTACGGGTCGGGTATTGATGAGTATGATTGCTTGTATCGGTCTGGTTTTTTCTCTTTATAATACGACTGTACTAGCTCTGTGTGATACTTGTGATACTTTGTCTGCATCGCATTTATTTGAGACTAGCTTTTGCCCGCGGTTTCGTTTGCGTTAATTTATCCCCTTGGGAGTGGAAATTACCAAAATCCTTTCTTAGGAGATGCCTGCGTCATTGTAGCTTTATGCATGCAAAGTCTCAGCCAGATTGGTTTGAAATTGACAAAGTTTCATACAAACTTTCACCCCCTATTTTATCTCCTTGGGGGTAGAATTCATCAAAATCCTTTCTTAGCGGATACCTACGTCATAACATCAATTTGGCATACAGGTGCATGCCAAATTTCAGCCCGATCCGTCCAGTGGTTTGGGCTGTGCGTTGATAGATCTCTATGTCAGTCACCTTTGAGTATATTTTGCCAAATTTATATATCTTTTTAATTTAGAGCCTATGCATGTATAATCTTGAATCTTAAAGAATCTATGTGTAATTCTGATGTATGAGCTATATTACTGTAAAGTTTTATCAAAATCCGTTCAGTAGTTTTTGCATGAAAGAGTAATAAACATTCATCCATTCTCCAACTTCAATCCAAACATTTACGTTTAAAATATTAGCAAAATTGTAAAAATTAATGTACCTAGTATTTATATCAGTTGTCTAGTACCCATAACACAAGATATGCTTACCTTGGTACTAGATGGCGCTGTGTGAATTATCCAGGGTTATTATTATTATTAATAATTACAAGCATACATATTTAGATGTTGCTTATGTAAGTTGCATACAAAACTCTTTTGAAATTATCAATTTTATGATTAATCGATCCTCCATCTAATTCAAACGGGGATCGAAATTAACCGCACCGAGGTTTGAGCCCTAGCAATGCTTTCAGACAAAAGTCATATCCGCCAGGCGGGAGTTGGCCTTCAGCCGCTCCATAAGTCCTTCCGCGGGTTTAGAGTGCCATGTGCATTCACCCCCTATCGTTCGGTGAAGCTGTAAAGGCCAGCTGCGGCCAACAGCATTAGAGTAGTCCGAAAAAAATGGTCCGTATGCATGATTGTCACCAAAAAAACGACTTTTTGCAAAGTGTACCTAGGTAAACAATATAATTCTTGACACATTAAGATTATATATTTATAGGTAATGTAGGGATAAACAGTATGAGTAACGTGACCAGACATCCCGTTTTAAACGGGACTGTCCCTTTTTATATAATGCTAATTGGTGGTTTGTATTCACACACTTAAACTTAAAAATGTAAAGTAATAATAAAATTATTTAAAAGAGCAACACGCAAGTTTCTTGCTCGTTCTTCTTGTGATGAGACAGCTTTCCGAACGAGCGGTATTTTAAAAAAATGTAATGACTATTCAAAAGTGCTTCAATGTAAGTTTATTTAAAATGAACTCGCAAATTTTCCCATTTTCGGAAAGTCCGCGAATACTTGTGTAGTCCAGTGGGCCGGTTGTGATGTTGATTATTGTTGATAATTAAGACGAGTATAAAAAAACGTGTCCAGAGTTTCAGTCTTACTTAAAAGTTTCACTAGCTATATTAAAGCAAATTTGTTAATCCAATGATACTTAACTTTCATGCTAACCATTTCTGAATGAAGCTTTAAGAAATAGATTTTTTCATTGCCTGTCTATTTTTTAAATATATATAACTCAAAGGTGACTGACATAGTGATCTATCAACGCACAGCCCTAACCACTGGACGGATCGGGCTGAAATTTGGCATACAGGTAGATGTTATGACGTAGGCATCCGCTAAGAAAGGATTTTGATTCATTCTACCCCCAAGGGGACAAAATAGGGGATGAAAGTTTGTATGAAACTTCGTCAATTTTAAACCGATCGGGCTGAGACTTTGTATACATAAAGCTACTATGATCTAGGCATCCCCTAAGAAAGGATTTTGATAAATTACCTACTCATTAGGGGTGGACCCTAATGGGGATAAATTTATGCGAGCGAAGCCGCGGGCAAAAGCTAGTTAATTGATATAAATAAACCAATGTCCCCTTTCGAGTCAAAGAATGAATGGTCACGTTAAGTGTGAGTCATAAAAAAATAAACCTACCTTAACAAACGTGGATGACCTGACCACTGGCCATGTTGGCGATAATGCATTGGTACCTAGGCATTGGATTTATCTCTGTTTGTACAGAACTGTGTAACTTGGAAGAAGAGGGGGGGGGGGGGGGGCGAGGGAGATTGTTTTGTTTTTTTCTGTTATGTAATTCGACTGACTTCAAGTTGATTGCAGTTGTCAGAACTAAACTAATTCAAAATGATAAAGTAATTTATTTATTGTTGGTAATAATGGAATGGTGCCTCTGCCTGCGGTAACAGCTTACGCTAGCGGGGCACCAGGTCAGTTAGCCCATCAAAATTTCAAAATTCAAATTCAAAATATCTTTATTCATGTAGGTCTATTACAGACTCTTATGATATGTCAAATCTACCGTCAGTTCGTCAGTTCGGAATGATTTCGAGATGAGAAGAACTGACAAGAAACTCAGCTCGAGATCCTCTTCCCCTTTGTCAGCAACAGTAAGCAAAACTCTTACCCTCTCCCCCCATGCTTACGTAAACATTTTTTAATTAATTTTTTTAGCAAACACAATGTGACCCTCACATTGTGTTTGCTAAAAAAAATTATTTCAGCCATTCGTGGAAAAAAGTACCGATGACGTAATCATTATCTAGACTCCCCACCCCCTATAGTGCTTACTTACGTAACACTTGAACAGCCCCTAATTTGTGTACACACATATCGGTGTACGCGCGACTCCGTGTCTGATCGTATATATGGCAACATAATTGAAAAATGAATGATTTCGGTGGACATCACCCCCCACACTTCGGTAACGTCGTGAGCCAGGTCGAGATATGTTCTCTTTTTCTCGGTTTCGGCTTTCACGAGGTCATGCGGTGTGGTGATGTCCACCAAAAATACCCTCGAGAGTGCCGGATCCATCACCACGATATAAGGTTTGTTCGCAAGAACTTTCCTGTCAGTGATGATGGATCGGTCCCAGGCTCTACAGACTCTTTTGTACCTGTGTACATAAGGCGGTTTTATAAAAAAAAACAATGGAACATATGTAGGTACAGGATAATTAAAAAAAAAATAGACCAAAATGATGTCGCCGCAAAGGAAGCGGCAGATATTACTATAAATTAAAAAAAAGAAGAAAACAGAATATATGTTAATAATTTTGTTTTTTTAAGGTGCAATAAATTATATAAAAAAATCTAGTCTCAATTTTACTATAGACTTTAACAATAAACAAAAGAGTACATATGTGTATCGAATACATACATTTTTTAAATTGATTTAAAGTATTGTGATATATGTATAATTAAAAAGATCTATTAAAACTGTAAGTGTGCAAAATTTCATACACCACCCGCGTTTCGTAAAAAGGGTATAAAGTTTTTGCTACACATCTGAATATACAGATAAGTCAATCAGACTTTGTATAAAGTCTGTAGAAGTCGCTAGTAACAAGCGTGATAAACATAGGTACCAGACAGACTTACAAAGTAGTCTAATGGCCAATTCCACGTGTATATCACTCCCTTATTATATGGTAGCAAGGTCAAGGCGCATATATCATATATTAATACTTATAAATAGGTACCAACTCCGAATCCGAATCCGAAATTAAAAGTGTCGGATAATATCGGATAGGAGCGGAGCCTAATTCAGACACATTATGTAACCACTTTATTAGTTATTTGTATTTAATTTTGAAATTCCTTAAAAATTAACATCCGTATCCGAAATTATCCGAAACTAACGGATAATCCGAAATAATTTCATATCCATATCCGGTATAATAATCGTTCCTATATCCGCAACTTATCCGTATTCGAAATTTCTTATCAATAACATCCCTAGTGTATACTAGCTGTACCCGCGACTTCATCCGCGTCGACGAATGACCAATTTCCATACAATCTTTCATCCCCTATTTTATTTACCTAATAATATTTTTTACCTGTTAAAAATAAGTTTCAAGTTTTCAAGTTTCTTCTTCTTTCGTCTCCCTTTTCACACATACAGACAGATCATATTCTAAGCTAACACTTGACGTATTTTTTACCAGACTCCACGCGGGCCACTCTGGGAGATAGAACTAGATAAAGTAACTAAAATATTAACTTAATAATTTTTTATACTACGCCGTTGGCAAACAAACATACGGCCCATCTGATGGTAAACGGTTACCGTAGCCTATAGTCGCCTGAAACACCAGTGGTTTCACATTTGCGTTGTAACCCTTAAGTAACATTAATATACCCTTCTTGAAAAACCCGATGCGAGTCTCTGCACAAAACCACAGCAGGTAGTTTATTCCACAATCTAAATGTACGCGGGAGGAAACTCCTCTGAAACCACACTGTCGAAGACTACTTAGGTTCCAGCGTGTGGGGATGAATTCCCTGTCGATGGCGGGCGGTGTGAAGGTAAAGGAAGCTGTGGACATCATGTCGAACAATTCTTCAGAACACAGTAATAATAATAATAATAGTAATCTCAGAACAATTCACACAGCGCCATCTAGACCCAAGCTAAGCTAACTAAAGCTTGTGTTATTAGTAGTAGATTACTGATACAAATGTATAGATATACTAGCTTTTGCTCGCGGCTTCGCTCGCTAATTTATCCCCTTAGGGGTGGAATTAATCAAAATCCCTTCTTAGGGGATGCCTACATCATAGTAGCTTTATGCATGCAAAGTCTCACCCCGATCAGTTTAAAATTGACAAAATTTCATACAAACTTTCATCCCCTATTTTATCCCCTTGGGGGTAGAATATAATCAAATTCCTTTCTTAGCTGATGCCTACGTCATAACATCTACCTGCATGCCAAATTTCAGCCCGATCCGTCTAATAGTTTGGGCTGTGCGTTGATAGATCACTATGTCAGTCACCTTTGAGTTATATATATATTTAGATTTTTTTCTTAAATACATACATATTATACACAGTCTGTTGTATATTCGATAAAATACACATAAAACTAGACTGAGACTTTCAACCTATTTTAACAAGAAACCAGCTTTGTAGTATATATCCATCAAAGAGCGTAATGGCACTGAGGCATCATTACTCTTAAGGAATGAATTCCCTATCGGCGACGGGCTGTGCAATCAATAAAATAAATCTACAAAACAAATGAAATTAGTAAAAAAAGGCGTGTCACACATCATACGATAATGGTTTTATTCATTGTAATCAAAGATCATACATTACTATCACAACGAGCAATCACAGCCGTCTCCATAATCTGTAGTCAACGCCTAAACAAAAACTGTAAACTTACATTTTTAATGTATTAGTGTAGGTATGTCTGTCCTGGTCACACAATCATTATCATTGTTTCGTCATCAACTAAACATGAACTATAAACTTAAATTTTTAACGAAACATGTAGGTATACCTGTCCTGGTCACACATTCATTATCACTGTTTCATCATACGGTAACGGAACTCTAAATTACTATCTGTCACTTGTCTGCCACGCGAGACGAAGGTATAAGATAATATTATGATATACAATATTCATATTTAAACAGTTGTGATCTGGCATAGCACGGAGCGACAGTTCGTCTTTATACAAAAAATAAATACAACGATAAATAAATTTTAATTGTTAAAGAAACGAGAATTTCGTTATCACCGTTTCATTTTGCAATTATTAAATAACTTTTCATTTTGTGTATTTGGAAGTGTTGTGGTAAAATGGCCGGTGTTTATTTTATTATGGTAAGTCGTAAACTTAATTACTAAATATTGAATTTATTAATAAAATATTAATGTGAGATAAATTTAATCATAGCTTTAATAAATTATTAAATAGTAATCATATTACAATTAATGAATTAAATGAAACAGTTTAATATAACGTAATTAATTTATTAATAAATAAATTACCAAAATTAATTATTGTTAACTTAGAATTAATTAATTGTTGAATTTATTTTAGCATAATCCATTTCTTAACTGCTATTGTCAATGATAAGAACTTTCAAAACTTTAATTATAAATAGAACTTAATTTTAGACTTCTTTAAAGTTACATCGTTAGATATAACTTTAAAGTCTATCTAACGATATGACTGTAAAGTTACTTAACTTTTTTTCATCTTAATTAAAATTTTTTTTACTTATAAATGGGCGTAATCGTAAAATAATACATAGATATTGTATTTATATTACAGTTGTTACCCGCAAATTCAGATTTCATTAGTGTTTATTATAGATTTACAGTAACTTTCTCTACAACTTTTGGGTTACTTGAACCTAACATTTAGAATGTTAGGTTCAAGAAGCTACTTGAACTAGAAGTTCTTTAAATCTATAGAACACAATAATGAAACCTGAATTTGTATTTGTAAGCATTTAAAGATATATAATAATAATAATAATAATAATCTCAGGACAATTCACACAGTGCCATCTAGACCCAAGTTCAGCTAGGTAAAGCTTGTATTATGGGTACTAGATAACTGATACATATACATAGATATTTTTTTGTAAATAAATACATATTATACATAGAAAACACCCAGACCGATACAAACAATCATACTCATGAATACAAATGTTTGTGCCGTGCGAGGAATCGAACCCGCAACCATCGATCGTAAAGCTAGACCGCTAGATCACCGAGGTCGTCAAATAATAGATATTACGTTATGATCTAAAACTAGAGGTAGAATGTAAAAAAAGTCTGCGTCGGTACCTCAGCCTCACCTATTTCAGCCGAGAAGTAGCTTGCTTTGTACACTGTATTTCGGTTGTATAGGCGAGCCTGCTGCCGGCTTCAGTGAAATATGAATATCAATTCATATTTCACTGACTCTCCAGTGAAGTCAATATAAAACAAAAAAAAATTTAATACGTAAGCCGGCAGCAAGCTCGCCTATATAAAAGAAATACAGTTTATTTGATTGATAAAGTGATGAACTATTAGCATATTTTTATATTAAGTTCATTTCTATATTTTTTTTAATTACAATAAGAAGTATTATTATTATTATTAATAATATCTCTGGACAATTAACACAACGCTATCTAATACCAAGTTAATAGAGCTTGTGATATGGATAGTTGATAACCGATATAAATACATAGATACATTATTTTTGTAAATACATACATAAAGAAAACTCCCAGACCGATACAAACAATCATACTCATATATACATATGTTTGTACTGTACAAGTAAAGCAGTGTGCTAAACCGCTAGTCTATCGAATAATCATATAATTTTTTTTATGTCTGTTAAATCTGATCTCTCGACCTCTTGATTGTAAGTCGGAGTAGTAAACCACTGAGCAGCGACGCTCTCAATTATAAAGATAAATTTATATAAATGGTCGGAAACAGTATCATTGACTTAAGTGATACGAGTATCAGAAGAGAAGTAACTTGCTTTAGAAATGTCAGGGACATTCCGATATGATTATCTATAGTCCGAAGTTTTAATTTAGATATTGGTTTCGGAAAGTTTCAGTATAAAACTGCTACATCAGATTCTGACAGAGCGGGACTTTGTAGGTACCTACAGAATTTTTTCGAACTACTTTAATGCTGTTGGCCGCAGCTGGCCTTTACAGCTTCACCGGACGATAGGGGCAAGTGCAGATGGCACTCAAAACCCGTGGAAGTACTAGGAGCAGCTGAAGGCCAACTCTCGCCTAACGGATACGACTTTAGTCTACAGTCATTGGGCTCCCTAAAGTATGGTCCAGTATTTTTTCTATTTGATTATTTAATTGAATTAGTGCTAATCGGTGTTGTATTCACACACTTAAACTTAAATTGTAAAGTAAGAATAAAGTTATTTTAAAGAGCAACACACAAGTTTCTTGCTCGTTCTTGTGATGAGACAGATTTCCGAATGAGCGGTAGATTAAAAAAAATGTGATGACTATTCAAAAGTGCTTCAATGTAAGTTTATTTGAATAACTGATTTTCTATTCTGTTTCTATTCGATTTTTTTCCTCCGCACCCGTCGTCATAAACTCCCCAATTAGTGAGATTCTGGGGAGTTTTTTATGGGGATAGGGAAGATTAAAAAGTTATAGTTTTAAATCGTATCCGTCAGGCAGGTTACTTAAAAAATTGTGAGATTCTTTTTGAGTCCATTTCACAAATTTCATTTCATTCAATTTCCTTCTGACCTCTCTATGCTATCGTCTCAAAAAACTCTGACTTTAGTCTGAAGGCAGAAGTCTAGAAGTTCAACCTTAAGGTTTAGGTCTTGGTTATGTCGATTCCCATTTGAATTGGACGAGGATCATAAGTCAATCAACCGAAACTTAATTACTATGATTTATGAACATATATAATACTAATTAAGGCATTAAATATTAATTAATGTCGATTTATCAATTATTGTTTTAGTAACAAACTATAATTATTAGACGGTCTCGGTGATCTAGCGGTGTAGCACACCGGCTTACTTCTTATACACACGGCGTCTTGGGTTCGATTCCTCACACGGCATAAACATTTATTTATAATTGTATTGTATTCATAAGAATTATTGTGTGGGTCTGGATGTTTCAAATATTTATTATGTATGTATATACAAAATAATATATCTATGTATATCAGTTGTCTAGACCCATAACAAAA